>NC_052147.1:140611385-141278551 GCF_902713615.1 Scyliorhinus canicula | reverse complement strand
ATGGAAATGGGAGTGGTGGATCCGCTCCGCAAGCCCACTCTGATTGACCAAGGTGGCAGAGGAAAGGCCCACATCTGAAGGGGAAGGATAGGTGCCCTGAGCCTGACTCCCCAGGGAACCAGCCGGACTGGACAGTGCAGACGGGTGATGGAGGAGGTTCTCATCCAGCTCCAGGCTTGAGAAGTTCTCTGTGGAGATGCGGCCATTGAGGAGGTCTCCCAGTTCGTTGTTGACAGCCCTGCTAAGAGCTGGCATCCCGGCAGCAGCAGCAGCGACAAACACACCAATTCCTCTGCCCGATAGCTCCTGGTCACCATCTCCGTCTGTTTGCGCCAGCTCACCAATAGAACTGAGACACTCCAGAGAGGCAGCATACGACGTCACTGCCTCCAGTGCACGCTCCAGCTCCTCCGCTTCCTCCGTAGTTGGCAGCAGTTCACCATTTTTGCCTAGTGGAGGGAAGCAAGAGCAAAAAAAAGGCATCATTTTACTGTAGAAATGTTTTTCTGGATGACACAGAACATTGATAAGAGTTTTTCTTGGAAAATCTGTTTGGAGTTCCTGGGTTGCAGATTCTCCCTCGTTCTTCATTGCGTCAGTGCTTGTTGCTTTTTTTCAATTAATCCTGTATCTGCCAGAGATACATAGTAACTGCCATGTACCCACCAGTATTGCACCCCAGAGTTTTCTTCTATAAATTTAGAGTACCCAATTCATTTTTCCAATGAAGGGGCAATTTAGCATGGCAAATCCACCTATCCTGCACATCTTTAGGTTGTGGGGCGAAACCCACGCATACACAGGGAAAATGTGCAATCGCCACACGGACAGTGACCCAGAGCCAAGATCGAACCTGGGACCTCGGTGCAGTGAGGCAGCAGGGCTATCCACTGTGCCACCGTGCTGCCCTTGCACCCCAGAGTTACACCGAGACAGATCTGTACCCAGCAAAGACAGACCTGTGCCCACCAGTACTGTGCCCCAGTGTTACACAGTGACAGACCTGTACCTACCAGTACTGAATCCCAGTGTTACACAGCACCTTTTCACAGAGCTTTTCACAGTAACTTCATTGAAGCCTTCTTGTGACAATAAGAATTATTATTATTGTTAACTTCAGGTGATGTCCCGGAGGACTGGAGAATAGCCAATATTGTTCCTTTGTTTAAGAACGGTAGCAAGGATAATCCAGGGAACTACAGGCCAGTGAGCCTTACATCAGTGGTAGGGAAATTACTGGAGAGAATTCTTCGAGACAGGATGTACTTCCATTTGGAAGCAAGTGGACGTATTAGCGAGAGGCAGCACAGTTTTGTGAAGGGGAGGTTGTGTCTCACTAACTTGATAGAGTTTTTCAAGCGGTCACAAAGATGATTGATGCAGGTAGGGCAGTCGATGTTGTCTATATGGACTTCTGTAAGGCCTTTGACAAGGTCCCTCATGGCAGACTGGTAGAAAAGGTGAAGTCACGCGGAATCAGAGGTGAGCTGCCAAGATGGATACAGAACTGGCTAGGTCATAGAAGACAGAGAGTAGCAATGGAAAGGTGCTTTTCTGATTGGAGGGCTGTGACTAGTGGTGTTCCGCAAGGATCAGTGCTGAGACCTCGGCCGTTCATAGAATATATAAATGATTTGGAGGAAAATGTAATTGGTCTGATTAGTAAACTTGTGGACGACACAAAGGTTGGTGGAATTGTGGATAGCAATGAGGACAGTCAGAGGATAAAGCAGGATTTAGATCGTTTGGAGACTTGGGTGGCGAGATGGCAGATGGAGTTTAATCCGGACAAATGTGAGGTATGCATTTTGGAAGGTCTAATTCAGGTAGGGAATATACAGTGAATGGTAGAACCCTCAAGAGTATTGACAGTCAGAGAGATCTTGGTGTACAGGTCCACAGGTCACTGAAAGTGGCAACACAGGTAGAAAAGATAGTCAAGAAGGCATACGGCATGCTTGCCTTCATTGGCCGGGGCATTGAGTATAAAAATTTGCAAGTCATGTTGCAGCTGCATAGAACCTTAGTTAGGCCACACTCGGAGTATAGTGTTCAATTCTGATCGCCACACTACCAGAAGGATGTGGAGGCTTTGGAGAGGGTGCAGAAGGGATTTACCAGGATGTTGCCTGGTATAAGAACATAAGAACTAGGAGCAGGAGTAGGCCATCTGGCCCCTCGAGCCTGCTCCGCCATTCAATTAGATCATGGCTGATCTTTTGTGGACTCAGCTCCACTTTCCGGCCCGAACACCATAACCCTTAATCCCTTTATTCTTCAAAAAACTATCTATCTTTACCTTAAAAACATGTAATGAAGGAGCCTCAACTGCTTCACTGGGCAAGGAATTCCATAGATTCACAACCCTTTGGGTGAAGAAGTTCCTCCTCAACTCAGTCCTAAATCTACTTCCCCTTATTTTGAGGCTATGTCCCCTAGTTCTGCTGTCACCCGCCAGTGGAAACAACCTGCCCGCATCTATCCTATCTATTCCCTTCATAATTTTAAATGTTTCTATAAGATCCCCCCTCATCCTTCTAAATTCCAACGAGTACAGTCCCAGTCTACTCAACCTCTCCTCATAATCCAATCCCTTCAGCTCTGGGATTAACCTAGTGAATCTCCTCTGCACACCCTCCAGCGCCAGTACGTCCTTTCTCAAGTAAGGAGACCAAAACTGAACACAATACTCCAGGTGTGGCCGCACTAACACCTTATACAATTGCAACATAACCGCCCTAGTCTTAAACTCCACCCCTCTAGCACTGAAGGACAAAATTCCATTTGCCTTCTTAATTACTTGTTGCACTTGTAAACCAACCTTCTGTGACTCATGCACTAGCACACCCAAGTCTCTCTGAACAGCGGCATGCTTTAATATTTTATTGTTTAAATAATAATCCCGTTTGCTGTTATTCCTACCAAAATGGATAACCTCACATTTGTCAACATTGTATTCCATCTGCCAGACCCGAGCCCATTCACTTAACCTATCCAAATCCCTCTGCAGACTTCCAGTATCCTCTGCACTTTTCGCTTTACCACTCAGCTTAGTGTCATCTGCAAACTTGGACACATCGCCCTTGGTCCCCAACCCCAAATCATCTATGTAAATTGTGAACAATTGTGGGCCCAACACGGATCCCTGAGGGACACCACTAGCTACTGATTGCCAACCAGAGAAACACCCATGTATGGAGGGCATTAGCTATGAGGAGAGGTTGAATAAACTCGATTTGGACTTCCGGTTGCGGCTTGCGGCTATGCGGAGCTAAGTCGCACGTTCGGCAGCTCCCGCAAGGAACGGACTTTTGGGCTCTTTTTAGGGCCCTCAGCGGTACTTTTTTGACGTTTCCCGACGTGGGAAGGAGCCAGCAGTATATTTCCCCGGCAGTATATGGCCTGGACCAGGAGTGGGGCGAGTAAGAAAGTGGTTGCAGCGCCAAAGCAGAAGCGAGGGAAGAAGCACAAGATGGCAGCGAGCGGAGACCAGGAGGCATGGAGGCAGTGGGCGCAGGAGCAGCAGGAGACTCTCCAGCGCTGCTTCAGGGAGCTTAAAGCGGAGCTGCTGGTGCCGTTGAAGGCTTCAATTGACAAGCTGCTGGAGACCCAGACGGCCCAGGGGGTGGCGATCTGAGAGATCCGACAAAAGAGAGGACGAGACCTTAGGCCTCGCGATGAAGGTGGAGATGCATGAGGCGCTCCATAAAAAATGGCAGGAGAGGTTTGAGGAGATAGAGAACCGGTCGAGGCGGAAAAATCTGCGGATCCTGGGCCTTCCGGGAAGGGCTGGAAGGGTCAGACATGGGGGCCTATGTGGCCATCATGTTAAATTCGCTGATGGGAGATGGGTCCTTTCAGGGGCCCCTGGAGCTGGAGGGGGCCCATCGAATATTGGCAAGAAGACCCAAGCCGAATGAGCCGCCACAGGCGGTGCTAGTGCGGTTCCATCAGTTTGCTGACCGGGAGTGTGTGCTTAGGTGGGCCACGAAGGAGCGGAGCAGCAGGTGGGAGAATGCGGTGGTGCGGATCTACCAGGACTGGAGTGCGGAGGTGGCAAAGAAGAGGGCCGGGTACAATCGGACGAAGGCGGTGCTGCACAGGAAGGGAGTGAAGTTCGGCATGCTACAGCCGGCGTGTTTGTGGATCACCTATAAGGGCCGGCACTTTTACTTCGAGTCCCCGGAGGAGGCGTGGGCCTTTGTGCAGGCCGAGAAGTTGGACTCAAACTGAGGGCTGGGTGCGGGGGTCTGCATGTTATAAACTCGAGTTATATTTTGAGGGGGGTTCTCTGTTTAATGTTGGTTCTTTGTTGTTTTCAGGGCGGGTGGGGCACTGTTTTCTGCTTGGGTTTGTTGGATGGGCTCGAGGAGGGGGGCAGACCTGCAGTACAGGGGGCTGATGGTGTGAAGGGGGGTTGGGGCCCCGCGAGGGGACCGGGCCGGTAAAGGGAGCTGCTGTAGAGGAGGTGGGGTCGGGCAAGTGGAAAGCGCGGGCTTTTTCCCACGCTGAGGGTTGAAGGGAGCAGGGCTAGAGCTGGGAAGCGCGGTCTTTTTCCCGCTTGAGAGTGGGAGGGGGAGGAGGAAAGCCTGCTGGTGGAGGCTGGGACCGGTCGGAGAAGTGGCGGGAGTAGCCGGGCTCAGCAGGAGTCAGCTGACTTGCGGGAGTACAATGGAGGGAGCAATGCAGCTGGGGGGGGGTCCTAGCTTGGGGGGGGTGGGGCGGGGGGGTACAGCGGGTTGCTGCTGGAATGGCCAAGAAGGAACTGGAGTATGTGGAAGGGGTCGGGATGGGGGCCTGCCGCCGTGGGGAACGGGCTGAGCGGGGGACACGGGCACGTGGCGGGCTGAGGAAGGGTAATGGCTAGTCGGCGGGGGAGGGGGGCAGGTTACCCCTGATCCGGCTGATAACCTGGAATGTGAGGGGACTGAATGGGCCGGTCAAACGGGCCACGTGTTTGCGCACCTGAAGGGGCTGAAGGCGGATGTGGCCATGCTTCAGGAGAAGCACCTGAAGGTGGCGGATCAGGTTAGATTGAGGAAGGGATGGGTAGGCCAGGTGTTTCATTCGGGGCTGGATGCAAAAAATCGGGGGGTGGCAATCCTGGTGGGGAAGAGGGTGTCGTTTGAGGCGTCGAATGTGGTGGCAGACAGTGACGGGAGGTATGTGATGGTAAGCTGTAGGGGGAGCGGGTGGTGCTGGTCAATGTAAACACCCCGGATTGGGACAATGCGGGTTTCATGCAGTGCATGTTGGGCCGGATTCCAGATTTGGAGGCGGGGGGCCTGATAATGGGGGGGGGATTTTAACACGGTGCTGGACCCGGCACTGGATCGATCCAGATCCAGGACGGGGAGGAGGCCAGCGGCGGCTAAGGTGTTGAGGGGGTTTATGGACCAGATGGGAGGGGTGGATCCATGGAGGTTTGTGAGGTCGAGGACAAGGGAATTTTCATACTTCTCCCATGTGCATAAGGCCTATTCCCGGATTGATTTTTTCGTTATGAGTAGGGCGCTGATTGCGAGGGTGGAGAATGCTGAGTATTCGGCGATAGCCATTTCTGACCATGCCCCGCACTGGGTGGACCTCGAGCTGGGGGAGGAGATGGACCAGCGCCCGCTTTGGCTCTTGGAGGTGGGGCTGCTGGCGGACGAGGCGGTGGGCAGGCGGGTTCGAGGATGTATCGAGAGGTACCTGGAGGCCAATGACAATAGGGAGGTCCGGGTGGGGACAGTCTTGGAGGCGCTGAAGGCGGTGGTTAGGGGGGAGTTGATCTCCATTCGAGCCCATAGGGAGAGGAGAGAGCAGAGAGAGAGGGAGAGACTGGTGGGGGAGATGGTGAGGGTGGACAGGAGATTCACGGAAGCTCTGGAGGAGGGATTGTTGAAGGAGCGGCATAGTCTCCAGGCTGAGTTCGACTTGTTGACCACCAGAAAGGTGGAAGCTCAGTGGAAGAAGGCACAGGGAGTGGTGTATGAATATGAGGAGAAGGCGAGCAGGATTCTGGCGCATCAGCTCCGTAAGCTGGATGCGGCCAGGGAGATTGGTGGAGTTAAGGATAGGGGAGGAAATGTGGTGCGAAGGGGGGTAGACATTAATGGGGTCTTCAGGGACTTTTATGAGGAACTGTATCGGTCCGAACCCCCAGCGGAGGAGGGGGGGATGGGGCGCTTCTTGGACCGGTTGAGATTCCCGGGGGTGGAGGAGGGACAGGTGGAAGGACTGGGGGCGCCGGTTGAGCTGGAGGAGCTGGTCAAAGGGATAGGGAGCATGCAGTCGGGGAAGGCGCCGGGGCCGGATGGGTTCCCGGTCGAATTCTACAAAATGTATGCAGACCTGTTGGGCCCCCTGTTGGTTAGGACCTTCAACGAGGCAAGGGAAAGGGGGGGCTCTGCCTCCGACGATGTCTCGGGCGCTGATTTCCTTGATCCTTAAGCGGGACAAGGATCCCCTGCAGTGTGGGTCATACAGGCCAATCTCACTCTTAAATGTAGATGCCAAGCTGTTGCCGAAGATCTTAGCCACGAGTATAGAGGACTGTGTTCCGCAGGTTATCCACGAGGATCAAACGGGGTTCGTGAAGGGGAGGCAGCTGAACACTAACATACGAAGGCTCTTGAATGTTATAATGATGCCGGCAGTGGAAGGGGAAGCGGAGATAGTGGTGGCGTTGGACGCGGAGAAGGCCTTTGTTAGGGTTGAGTGGGGGTACTTGTGGGAGGTGTTAGAGAGAGGTTTGGGTTTGGGGAGGGGTTTATCAGGTGGGTGAGGCTGTTATACAAGGCCCCGATGGCGATCGTGGCCACGAATAGGAGGAGGTCGGAGTATTTCCGGTTATACCGAGGAACGAGGCAGGGGTGTTCATTGTCTCCCCTGCTTTTTGCGCTGGCAATTGAACCCCTGGCCATGGCGCTGAGGGAGTCGAGGAACTGGAGGGGGCTGGTGCGAGGTGGGGAGGAACACCGAGTGTCGCTCTATGCGGATGACCTATTGTTGTATGTGGCGGACACGGTGGAGGGAATGCTGGAGGTGATGAGGATTCTCAGGGAATTTGGGAATTTCTCAGGGTACAAGTGCAACTTGGGGAAGAGCGAGCTGTTCGTTGTACACCCGGGGGACCAGGAGGGGGGGGATTGGTCGGCTCCCCCTAAAAAGGGCGGAGAGGAGCTTCAGGTGCTTGGGGGTTAAGGTGGCCAGGAGCTGGGGGGCCTTGCATAAGCTTAACCTCACAAGGTTGGTGAAGCAAATGGAGGAGGAGTTTAAGAGGTGGGACATGCTGCCGCTGTCTCTGGCGGTAGGGTGCAATCAGTCAAGATGACGGTGCTCCCGAAATTTCTGTTCCTGTTCCAGTGCCTCCCCATCCTTATCCCAAAGGCCTTTTTCAGGCGGGTTAACAGGAGCATTACGGGGTTTGTGTGGGCGCACGTGACCCCGAGGGTGAGAAGGGTGTTCCTGGAGTGGGGCAGGGATGGGGGGGGCTGGCGCTACCCAACCTCTGTGGGTATTATTGGGCTGCCAACGCAGCGATGGTGCATAAGTGGGTGATGGACGGGGAAGGGGCAGCATGGAAGAGGATGAAGATGGTGTCCTGTGTGGGCACGAGCCTGGAGGCGCTGGTAACGGCGCCGCTGCCACTCCCTCCAACGAGGTATGCCACGAGTCCGGTGGTGGCGGCTACCCTCAAAATTTGGGGGCAATGGAGACGGCACAGGGGGGAGGTGGGGGCCTCGATGGGGTCCCCGAAACGGGGGAACCACCGGTTTGTCCCGGGGAGAATTGACGGCGGGTTCCTGAGCTGGCACAGGGCAGGTGTTAGGAGGTTGGGAGATCTGTTTGTAGACGGGAAGTTTGCGAGCCTGGGTGTGCTGGAAGGGAAGTTCGGGCTCCCCCCGGGGAACACCTTTAGGTACATGCAGGTAAGGGCGTTTGGCAGGCGGCAGGTGGCGGAGTTCCCTCTGTTGCCGCCGCGTGGGGTCCAGGACAGGGTGCTCTCGGGGGTGTGGGTTGGAGAGGGGAGGATCTCGGCAACGTACCAAGTGATGCAGGAGATAGACGAGGCCTCGGTGGAGGAGCTGAAGGGTAAATGGGAGGAGGAGCTGGGTGAGGAGATTGAGGAGGGGACGTGGGCAGACGCCCTAGGAAGGGTGAACTCCTTCTCTTCTTGTGCAAGGCTTAGCCTCATACAGTTTAAGGTGCTGCATAGGGCTCACATGACCGGGACAAGGATGAGCCGGTTTTTTGGGAACAAGGACAGGTGTATTAGGTGCTCAGGGAGTCCAGCAAACCATGCCCTTATGTTCTGGGCATGCCCAGCGCTGGGGGAATTTTGGAAGGGCGGTGCAAGGACGGTGTCGAGGGTGGTAGGATCCAGGGTCAAACCGGGCTGGGGGTTCGCAATATTTGGAGTTGCAGAGGATCCGGGAGTGCAGGAGGCGCAAGAGGCCGGCATTCTGGCCTTTGCGTCCCTAGTAGCCCGGCGGAGGATTCTTCTTCAGTGGAAGGATGTGAGGCCCCCAAGCGTGGAGGCCTGGATCAACGATATGGCGGGGTTTATTAAATTGGAGAGGGTGAAATTTGCCTTAAGGGGGTCAGTGTAGGGGTTCTTCAAGAGGTGGCAACCGTTCCTAGATTTCCTGGCAGAACGGTAGAGAAAGGCCAGCAGCAGCAACTCGGTTGTTTGTTCTTTCTTTTCTTGATATTTTTTGCTATTGATATTGAGAAAATTTGAATAAAATTTTTTTTTTTTTTTTTTAAAAAAGAATAAACTCGACTTCCGGTGGCGGCGATGCCTGAGTGAGCCGCACATTCGGTGGGCTCTCACTCCGGCGGGGCTTTGGAGCCGATTCCCCGCGATAGCGGGACCTCGGGGGCGGCAAAAAGGCTGCCGGGAAAGGGCTGGAGAGCGGGCTGACAGCGATGGAAGCGTGGGAGGCCAGCAGGTAGGGGAAGAGAGAGAGAGAGAGAGAGAGAGAGACGGAGGCAAGGAGCAGAGGAAACGGACCTGGAAAGTAAGATGGCGGACCCACGGACCTTCCTTCCTCCAGGAGAAGAAAATAAGTTTTGGAGTTGCTGAAGCAGGACAACTTGGACCCACTTCAGAGGCCCAGAAGGTAAAATTTAAGGAGCTGGGCGAAGGAAAGCGGCAGCGAAGGCGCTGAGGAGCGGGCTGCGGCATATGGAACAGCGAGAGTCCAGAAGGCAGAAAAAGGAGGAGAAAAAGGGACAAAGACAAGGACCTGAAGAAACTTACCTGGGACCTAAGATGGCAGACACACGGACCCTGGACTCAGCAATCCAGCAGGCGCTGGATAACATGCTCCAGGTAATGAAGTCCAGTTTTGAAGTGCTGAAGCGGGACAGCTTGGACCCAATCCAGAAAGCGGTGGATCAGCTGAACCAGAGGCTGGACGCGCAGGATGTTAAAGTTAAGGCACTGGGAGAGGCGGTGGAGGAGCAGGCGGATGCGCAGACGGTTGCAGCGATAGAAGTTGACGGCCTGAAAGAGCGGCAGAGAAGACTGCTGGACAGAGTGGAGGAGCTGGAGAATAGAGTCCGCAGGAATAATCTGAGGATGGTCGGCCTCCCGGAGGGGGCTGATGCTGCAGCGTTTGTAGCAGACCTGCTGAAGCAGCTGATGGGGGCCGAAGCCTTTCCGCGACCGCCGGAGCTGGAGGGGGCACACAGAGTGCAGGCAAGGCAGGGCGGCCGGGCGGACCCCCCAGCACGTGGAACAACAGTGTTCTCCGCATTTATCAGGACCTAAGCCAGGAGGTGGCTTGCGGCGAGCAGCCTTTAAGAATGTCAAGGAGGTGCTGTTCAAGAAGCACGTGAAGTTTGGTCTGCTGTTCCCAGCTCGTCTATGGGTCACGCACCAGGGTCAACACCACTACTTCTCCGAGCCCGAAGAAGCGATGGATTTTGTGAGGGACTTGGGGCTGGTCCCGAAAGGAGGCCCCAAGGACGTGAATTAGGGCCCGAGGATTACTGTGGGAAGGAACGCCGAATGTGTCTGGACTGCTGCTCAACGGTTTGCTGGGCCAAAGGGGCCAAGCGGAACATTTGGGACTCTTTCCTTTGTTCATGGACATTGGTTTGGGGGGTTAACCCCCCCCTTTCCCCCTTTTTTTGTTTTTTTTTGTTGGGATCTCTCTTGTTTCTTAGGTGGGGGGGGGGGTTTGTTTTTTGGGTTAATATTTGTGCTTTTACTCTTTTTTCTGTTTTTGTTTTCCTGTTTGGGCTGGTTTGTACTTTTTGTGCAGCTCGCAGAAGACACTGGAGCCGGCTTGCCCTAGTGGGTGGGAGAGGGAGATGGGGCGCCGGGGAGTGGGGAGGAGGACGGGGAAACAATGGGACTGAGACAGGAAGGCGCCGGAGTGTTGAGTCACCGGGCTAGCAGATTGGCTAGTCAAGGGAGTCAGTTGGGGGGCGAAGTTACAGCCAGTAGATGGCAGGGGTGGGGGTATCGGGGGATGGGGTTGGGGGGGGGGGGGGGGGGGGGGGGGTTGTTCTGCTGACAGGGGGGGACTTGAAAAAGGCACGGAAAGGAGGTCGAGGGTGGAGGCAGCCAGAGGGCGGGCCAGGAATGGCGCGACGCACGGGCCGGCCCGAGAAAGGCTATGGCTGACCGACGGGGTGGTTGGGGGGGGGGGGGGGGGGGGGGGGGGGGGGGGGGGGATGTGCCCCCCGACCAGGCTGATCACCTGGAACGTCAAGGGACTGAATGAGCCGGTTAAGAGGGCGCGGGTGTTCGCGCACTTGCGGGCCCTGAGGGCGGACGTAATTATGTTGCAGGAGACACATCTGAAAGTGTCTGACCAGACCAGGCTAAGGAAGGGCTGGATTAGCCAGGTCTTCCACTCGGACTTGGACTCGAAGTCCAGAGGGGTGGCAATCATGATCAACAAGCGCGTGCAATTTGAGGCAGAGGGCATATCCGCAGACAGGGGGGGGCAGATACCTGATGGTACGGGGCAGACTGGAGGGGAGAAGAGTGGTGCTGGTGAATATATATGCCCCGAACTTGGATGACGTGGACTTCATTAAAAGAGCGCTGGGGAAGATCCCGGACGTGGATTCTCGCAGGCTAATAATGGGAGGGGACTTTAACATGGTCCTTGACCCGACTTTGGATCGGTCGTGTCCCAGAACGGGTAGACTCTCAGCAATGCCAAGGGAGCTGAAAGGGTTTATGGAGCAAATGGGGGCAGTGGACCCCTGGAGAGATAGACAGCCAACAGGAAGGGGCTACTCGTTTTACTCGCACGTCCACAAAGTATATTCCAGGATAGATTTCTTTGTACTAAGAAGGGACTGTATGGGGGATGTAAAGAACACGGAATACTCAGCAATTACCATTTCAGACCATGCCCCGCATTGGGTGGACCTGCAGTTCGGGGGAGCGAGCTATCAACGCCCGCAATGGAGGCTGGATGTGGGACTGCTGTCGGAGGAGGGGATCTGCGAGAGGCTTCGGAGATGTATGCAAAATTACCTGCAGGTGAATGACACGGGGGAGGTCTCAGCGGCGACCCTGTGGGAGGCGCTAAAGGCAGTAGTGCGGGGGGAGCTGATTTCAATTGGGGCCCACAGAGCCAAGGCAGACCGGGCAGAGATGGATAGATTGGTCAGGGAAATGGGTCGGATAGATGAAGAGCACGCCGAGTCCCCGGGGAGGTTTTACTCAGGGAGAGGCAGAGACTACAGGCGGAACTGGGGGCTCTATCCACGAGCAGGGCTGTGGAACAGCTTAGGAAGGCGAGGGGAGTGGTGTACGAGCATGGGGAAAAGGCTAGCAGACTGTTAGCGCAGCAACTCAGGAGGAGGGAGGCGGCCAGGGAAATAGGTAGAGTAAGAGACGGGGGGGGGGGCAAAGTGGAGGACCCGGCAGAATAGAATAAGGTATTCCGGGACTTCTATCGTAAGCTGTATACTTCGGAGCCGCCGGAAGAACCGGAGGGGATGAAAAGGTTTCTGGACGGGTTAACATTCCCAACAGTAGGTGGGGGGGCGAGTGGAAGAGCTGGGGGCCCCGATTAGAGTAGAGGAGGTATTGGGGGGCCTAAAGGCCATGCAGTCGGGGAAGTCCCCGGGGCCGGATGGATACCCAGTAGAGTTTTATAGGAAGTTCTCTGAGCTGGTGGGCCCGGTCTTGGCGAGGGTTTTTAATGAGGCAAGGGACAGAGGGACCCTGCCGCCGACAATGTCACAAGCCACCATATCACTGATATTGAAGCGGGGTAAAGACCCGGAGGCGTGCGGGTCCTACAGGCCAATCTCCCTGATTAATGTAGACGCCAAGCTCCTGGCAAAGGTACTGGCGGGTAGAATGGAGGACTGTGTACCGGAGGTGATTGGGGAGGATCAAACGGGGTTTGTGAAAGGTAGGCAGCTGGCGGCCAACCTGAGAAGATTACTTAATGTGATAATGATGCCCCCGGCGGGTAGGGAGGTGGAGGTAGTGGTGGCAATGGACGCCGAGAAGGCCTTTGACCGGGTGGAGTGGGACTATCTATGGGAGGTGCTCGGACGGTTTGGGTTCGGGGAGGGATTGGTGGACTGGATCAAATTATTATATCAGGCCCCGAGGGCCAGCTTCAGGACCAACAGAGAAGTGTTGGAGTATTTTAGGTTGTACCGAGGGACCAGACAGGGCTGCCCGCTCTCCCCGCTGCTGTTTGCGCTGGCCATAGAGCCGCTGGCGATTGCGCTGAGAGCCGCAGAGGGTTGGAAGGGGATGGTGAGGGGCGGGGTTGAACATAGGGTTTCTCTTTATGCAGACAACCTGCTCCTGTATGTGTCGGACCCAGTGGCCGGGATGGGAACTATACTGGGAATGCTGAGGAAGTTCGGCCAGTTCTCAGGATACAAATTAAATACGGTCAAGAGTGAAATGTTTGTGGTCCAGGCAAGGGGCCAGGAGAACAGATTGAGAGGGCTACCGTTTAGGCTGGTTGAGGAAAATTTCCGGTATTTGGGAATCCAGGTGGCACGAGACTGGGGCAGGCTGCATAAGTTAAATTTGGCCAGGATGGTGGAGCAAATGAAGGGAGAGTTTCGGAGATGGGATGCACTCCCGCTGTCAGGGAGGGTGCAGACTGTAAAGATGACAATCCTCCCTCGATTTTTGTTTATTTTTCAGTGCCTCCCGATCTTTATCCCACAGTCCTTCTTCAAAAGAGTTAACGGGCTGATCATGAGCTTTGTCTGGGCGGGAAAATCCCCGCGGGTGAAGAAGGCGATGTTGGAGAGGAACCGCAGCGAGGGAGGGCTGGCTTTGCAGAGTCTGATCAATTATTACTGGGCGGCCAACATCGCTATGATAAGGGAGTGGATGGTGGGTACGGGGTCTATTTGGGAGCGGGTGGAGGCGGCTTCGTGCAGGGGCTCCAGCTTGGCAGCCCTGGTCACGGCTCCTCTACCGCTGCCGCCGGCAAAGTACACCACCAACCCAGTAGTGGTGGCGACCCTGCGGATATGGGGCCAGTGGAGGAGGCATGTGGGGGAGATGGGGGCGTCTGTCTGGGCGCCAATCTGCGACAACCATCGGTTTGCCCCCGTGAGTATGGATGGGGGGTTCCGAGTATGGCGGCGGCGGGAAGGGTGGGTGATATGTTCCTGGAAGGGAGCTTTGCGAGTCTGAGGAGCTTGGAGGAGAAATTTGGGTTGGTAAGGGGAAATGATTTTAGATACCTACAGTTGCGGGACTTTTTTCGTAGACAGGTCCCATCTTTCCCGCGCCTCCCGCCAATGGGGATCCTCGACAGAATAGTCTCTAGGAGGGAAGAAGAGGAGGGTAGAGTCTCGGGTATATATAAGGTGCTCATGAGGGAGGAAGGGTCCCAGACAGAGGAACTGAAACTTAAATGGGAGGAGGAGCTAGGCGGGGAAATGGAGGATGGGCTGTGGGCAGAGGCCCTGAGTAGGGTCAATTCGACCGCGACATGTGCTAGGCTCGGGCTGATTCAATTTAAGGTCGTTCACCGGGCCCATATGACGGTGGCTCGGATGAGCAAATTCTTCGGAATAGAGGACAAATGCGCTAGGTGCGCGGGAGGTCCAGCGAACCACGTGCACATGTGTTGGGCATGCCCTAAGCCGAGGGGGTACTGGGAGGGATTTGCGGGGGTCATGTCCCGGGTACTAAAAACAAGGGTGGTGATGAGTCTAGGGGTGACAATCTTTGGGGTTTCGGAGGGCCCGGGGGTCCAGGGGGAGAAAGAGGCCGATGTTTTGGCCTTTGCTTCCCTGATAGCCCGGCAACGAATACTATTGGCGTGGAGGGACTCAAAGCCCCCGAAGTTGTGGCTTGCGGACATGTCGAGTTTCCTGGGTATGGAGAAAATTAAGTTCGCCTTGAGGGGATCTGTGCAGGGGTGCGCCCGGAGGTGGCAACCATTTATTGACTTCTTTGCGGGAGAGTGAGCGTCAGCAGGGGGTGGGGGTAGAGTAGAGTAGGAGGGAAAATATGGCGGGTAATACCGGTGGGAGAGGAGCGGGCTTGTGCAATATGTTATGATTGAAGTATTGAAAGTACATGGATGTTTGCACATTTTTGCCTTTTTTTGCTTTCTTTCTGATGATGTCTGTAACTGTTTATAAAGCCAAAAACTACCTCAATAAAATTGTTTATTAAAAAAAAAAGAATAAACTCGATTTGTTCTCACCGGAATGACGGAGGTTGAGGTGCGACCTAATAGAGGTCTACAAAATTATGAGGGGCATAGACGGAGTGGATAGTCAGAGGATTTTTCCCAGGCTAGAGGAGTCAATTCCTAGGGGGCATAAGTTTAAGGTGCGAGGGACAAGATTTAGAGGAGATGTACGAGGCAAGTTTTTTTTACACAGAGGGTCGTGATTGCCTGGAACTCGCTGCCAGAGGTGGTGGTGGAAGCAGGGATGATAGTGACGTTTAAGGGGCGTCTTGACAACTACATGAATAGGATGGGAATAGAGGGAAAAGGACCCCGGAAGTGTAGAAGATTTTAGTTTAGATGGGCAGCATGGTCGGCGCAGGCTTGGAGGGCCTGTTCCTGTGCTGTACTTTTCTTTGTTCTTTGTTACAGTGACAGACCTGTGCCCACCAGTACTGTACCCCAGTGTTTCAGTGACAGACCTATGCCTACCAGTACTGTACACGTACTAAACAGTGACAGACCTGTGACCACCAGTACTGTACCCCAGTGTTACACAGTGACAGCCCTGTGCCCACCAGTACTGTTCCCCAGTGTTATACAGGGACAGACCTGTACCCCCAGAACTGTACCCCAGTGTTATACAATGACAGACCTGTACCCCAGTGTTATACAGTGACAGACCTGTACCGATCAGTATTGTACCCCAGCGTTATAGTGACAGACCCGCACTCACCAATACTGTACCCCAGTGTTATACAGTGACAGACCTGTACACCCCAGTGCTGTACCCGTGTTATACAGTGACAGACCTGTAACCCACCCCAGTACTGTACCCCAGTGTTTTAGTGGTAGGCTGGCTGAGCTGCCATGATCAGGTAAACCTCATGCAATCAAAATATTCATGCACTGTGATCCAACAAGTACTGCTCAAATCTTCTTTGCTGTTTGTGGGATCTTGCTGTGCATAATATGGGTTCGGTTTATCCTACACTTACAGAAATTGCTACTTGAAAATAACCTTTCATTGGCTGTAAAGAAAGAACTTGCATTTATGGAGCATCCTTTGCAACCAGGGGCATTTCAAAACACATTTGAAGTGCAGTCACTGTTGTAACATAGGCAACCTGGCAATCAATTAACACACAGCAAGATGGCACAAACAGTACTGTGATAACAACCAGATAAACCATTTTGTCGTCATATTGATAGAGGTGGCAGCACGGTGGTGCAGTGGGTTAGCCCTGTTGCCTCACGATACCGAGGTCCCAGGTTCGATCCTGGCCCTGAGTCACTGTCCGTGTGGAGTTTGCACATTCTCCCCATGTTTACGTGGGTTTCGCCCCCACAACCCAAAGATGTGCAGGCTAGGTGGATTGGCCGCGTTAAATTGCCCCTTTAATTGGAAAAAATGAATTGGGTACTCTTTTAAAAAAAATTTTTTAAATGGCACACAGGTGGCACTCTATGTCAAAACCGGTGGTGGTTGGGATGGGAGAGGGCCACTAAGGTCCTTCAGGTCCTTCATCCGCAGAAATGAATCTTTGGTAAAGTAAGTAAAGATTGGAAGCGGCTCTGGGAGACAGAAGCGACAAGGTTGTGGTCAAGGTCCGGGAACCCCTGAGTCAGACGAGGTCTACATTATCCTTGAAGCTGCCATGAGGAAGCTCAAAACATTATGAAGAGGTCACTACCTAGACCCTCTTACAGCCAAAGCCCATGCAGCCAGCTGCCTTTGGGCTTTAGCGCCTCCACGGATAAAACAGTGGTATGAGAAGGCAAGAGCGCTGTTTCAAGTTGGATCACCTGTGGAAGCTCAGTTCAGTAGAAGAGGCCCAGGCACAGATTTAGCTTTAAACAGCGATTATTTTAAACCATGCATCATCGCCACAAACTACTTTACATAATTCATTCAGATAAGTTCATAGTTGAAAGCAACGGCAACAAGAGAAGAACAAAATAAAAAGAACGCAGAATTTGAGCAGTCCTAACAGTGCTTAAAAGGACCCCTATTTGGATTGCGGGAGGGGCAGACAGGCTGGTGTCAAAAATGATAAATCCAGGAAACAGTTTAGAAGGGAAGCACTTTGGGTGGAATATCACCTTCAAAAAGGTCAAAGTCCTGCAGGTCATCAGGCAATCGCTGAAGAACCTCTGCCAACTCTTCCTGATTTAGTTCCAGGTCATTTGGCATATCGGTGATCTCATTGGTGATGTCATCAGGAATTTCATCAGCACTGAGCTCTGGAGTTGAGGAATTCCTGCAAAACAGAAAGGTAAGGGGTTAGAGGTGAATTATAGCCGTGCTGTGTCAGGATAAACATGGTCTTCTGGAGGAATGAACAAACTTCACGAGACAAGGCTCATGTTCAGAAGTAGGAAAATAAGATTTTAAAATTACCCCAGTGTACACATAACTGCTCTGGACCCTTAATGAAGTCATGCTGCAGGATTTAGTAACTCCAGAAAAAAACTTATATTAAATGTATTAAACATCTCAAAATACCAGAAAATGTGCTCAACGAGCCAACAAGGAGATATTAGGTCAGATGGCCAAAAGCTTGGTCAAAGTGGCAGGTTATAATGGAAGGTGAGATAGAGAGGCAGAGAGGTATAGGAAGGGATTCCAGAGCTTTAGATACAGCTGAAAGCACTGCCATCAATATTGGAGCAATTTTGAACACCTACTGTTCCTGGTGCTCCACATGAAAAAGATCTTCAGCCACACTGCATCCCACCAAAAAGACTCATATTTGAGCAGCACCTTTTCTGACTTCAGGATGTTCCATGTGTTATAGCCAATGATGTACTCTTTGAAGTATAGTTATCATTGTACTAGTGTCATGGCAGCTGATCGAGGCACAGCAGGATCCCATGAACAGCAATGCGATAATGAGCAGATAGCCAATTTCAGTGATGTTGGTTGAGGGATAAATGTTTGTTAGCACTGGTGCCTACGGTGCGGAGGACCCAGGTTCGAATCCTGGCCTTGGGTCACTGTCCGTGTGGTGTTTGCACATTTACCATGTGTCTGCATGGGTTTCACCCCCACAACCCAAAGATGTGCAGGTTATGTGGATTGGCCATGCTAAATTGCTCCTTAATTGGGAAAAAGAAATAATTAGGCACTCTAAATTTAATTTAAGAAAAGACACCAGGGAGAACACCCCTGCTCATAGAATCTGTACAGTGAGACTTCCGGCAGCGGCCACGGACTGAGCGGTCGCACAAAGGGCAGCTCCAGCTCGAAGGTGTTGGTTTGAGGTCTTTTTAGCTGAAAGTGGGGTCATTTTGACAGGAACGTGTAGCTGAAGGTGTAGAGGAGAAGTTCCCCCGTGAGTGGCTCTTGGTTACCAGATCCGGCAGAAAAGGGTTAAAGACCGTGTCACGGAACTGGAGGAAACCTGTGGCACAGTAGCAACTGGGAAGATGGCGGAGGGGGAAGGGTTGGCGCAAGTTGGAAAACCCCAGATGCCGCAGTTGCTGGAGTTTATTAGAGAAGAGTTCTGACAGCAGCGAAAGGAGATGCATGAGGATTGGTCAAAAGCCATCGAGGGAGCAGTAACACCCCTGAAAAGATCGATGGAGAAAGTCGAGATGTGGCTGAAGGCACAGGGGTCGCAGATCCAGGAGATGGAGAAGGTGATTTCCGATCACAGTGATCGCGTGGTGGCATTGGAGGTGGAGATGGGGCTCCTGTGGGGATCTTTGCAACTTGTTAATGGCTAAGGTAGGGGAGGAGAACTGATCCAGAGGCAAAACCTGTGTATCGTTAGCTTGCCCGAGGTCGTGGAAGGCACGGGCACCACGAGATAAGTCTCAAGTATGTTGGCAGGGCTGATGGCAGAGGGGGTGCTGGACAAGGTCCCGTGGTGGACAGGCCGCATAGGCCACCAAGGCAGATGCCGAGAGCACTGAAGCTGAGGCTCCATGGGTTTGTGGAGAAGGAGAAGATCCTGCAATGGGCTAGGGAGAAGCGGAACTGCAAATGGGAGAGGAACCAGGACCAAATCTATCAAGACATTGGAGCGGAGCTCGCGAAAAGGGTTCAAAAAGGCAAAACTGGTTTTATACCAAAGACAGAACCGGTTTGGGGTACTGCACCCAATGAAACTGTGGGTGACTTTAGACGGCCGGGAGTACTATTTTGAAACTGCAAGGGAGGCCAACGACTTCATCAGAGGCCATCAATTGGGTGCTAACTGAACGTTAATGGGAGATGGAGGAGCTGGAACAACAGAGATCGGAAGATGTGGGTACTGTGGGGGCCGGAGGGTGGGGAGCCTTTTCTCGGGTGGGCTGATTATGTCGTTGTGATTGTTTTTTAAGGGGCAACAAGTTTGTAAGGGGTCAATGGGAAGGTTGAGGATTGCAAAGGACCTGGGAGGGTTTATGGGAAGGATAGGTATGGTTGATCTGTGGAGGCATAGGAGCACCGGGGAAGAGGGAGTACTCCTTCTCTCACGTACATGAGGTTACTCTAGAATTGACTTTTACGTAGTGAGCCGAGCGATGTTGGTGGGGGTGGTGGTAGTGGAGTATGTGGGAATCATGATCTCAGACCATGCGACGCACTGCCTAGAGGTCAGACTTACCTCGAGGCAGGAGCAGAGGGCCAGGATGGAAGTTAGTTAGATTCTGAGCTTTTGGCGGACAAGGGGTTCTGTGAGAAGGTGCAGTCGGTGATCAGAGATTATGTGGAGATGAATCAGAATTGGGAGGTATCGGCGGCCACATTTTGGGAGGGGTTGAAGGCAGTGGTTTTGGGGGGAGGTTATCGCGTTCAGGGTGCACAGAGACAGGAGGAGGAGCGTGGAGTGTGGACAGTTGTTGGGTGAGATAGTCACGGTGGGCAGGAAGTATTCGAGTACCCCCACAAAGGAGGGGTTGGCGAAGAGAGAGCGGTTACAGGGCAGTTTGATAGGTTGGTGACGGGGAAGGCAATGGGGCAGCTACAGAGGGTGAGGGGGTGCAGTATGAATATGGAGAGAAGACGAGCCGTATGCTAGCCCATCAGCTATGGAGGCAAGCCGCATCCAGGGAAATTCTGAGGGTACGGTCAGGGAAGGGGAGGTAGTGTCAGAGCCGTGTAAGATTAATGAGGTGGGGGTGGTTGCAGAGGACCAACCGATGCGTAAAGGGCAGGCAGCTTTCCAGTAACATTAGGCGGTCATTAAACGTGATCATGACCCCAAAGGAGCGGGTACCAGAGGTTGTGGTCTCTATGGATGCGGAGAATGCTTTCGACCGAGTGGAGTGGCGGTACCTGTTTGTGATTCTGGGAATGTTTGGGTCGAAGTGGGTGCATCTGTTGTATGTGGCCCCGGTGGCGCATGTACGAACAATCGAGATTAGTTACGGAGCTTCGGGTTGCACAGGGTAACCAGACTGAGGTGCCCACTGTCGCCGCAGTTGTTTGTGCTGGAATTGGCCTGAGGGGGTCAGTAGAGTGGCAGAGGATTGTGAAGAGGGTAGGGAACAACGGGTGTTGCTGTACACAGACAACCTGCTGCTATTCGTGTTGGATCCATTGGAGAGTATGGGAAGAATTATGGGCCCAGCGTAGAAAGGTTCAGGGGCCTTCTCGGCTAGCAGTTGAATGTCGGAAAGAGTGAGGCATTTCTGGTGAATGTGGCAGGTCAGGGTGCCAATCTTGGGTGTTGCCATTCAGAGTGGACAGGGTTCAGGTGACGGGGGAGTAGTCGATGATGCACAAGTGGAACCTGACAATGTTAGTGGGGGAAGTTAGGGAGAACTTTAAGAGATAGGATATGCTGCACCTGACATTGGTGGGGAGGGTCCAGGTCGTAAAAATTAACGGTTTGCCACTGTTGCTGTTTATGCTTCAGACCCTCCCGATCTGCATCCCGAAGGCCTAGGCAGGAAGGGGGCTTGCATTACTATTAGGCAGAGAATGCAGAGAAGGTGAGGCGGTGGTGGGAGGGACAACAGGTTAGAGTGGGTTAGGATGGAGGAGTCCTGTCGGGGGTCCAGCCTGAGGGCTATGGTGACGGCGTCGCTTCTGCTGGCGGCAAGGAGGTACACGGTGAGCCAGTGGTGCAGTCCACGATTAAGGTGTGGAAACAGTCAAGGAGACACTTAGGATGGAGAGGATGTCGGTGCTGACAACGTTATGCGGGAACCATGGGTTTAAACCGGGGGAGACGGATGGCACATACAGGAGGTCGAGAGGTGGGGCTGGTGGGGGCGAAGCGTCTTTCTCTGGAGGAGAGATTTGAAAGTCTGGAAGAGCTGCGGGGAGCTGCTGAAGTGAAGCGAGTTCAGGTATACGTAAGTGAGGGACTTTGCTGGAGTATAACACGTTGGAGTGTTTGCTGCTCTTGGATATGGAAGGGAGGGTAGGGTTGATGATATGTATGGATGGCCGGGGAGTGCTGGTGGTGAGGATTAAGGAGAAATGAGAGGAGAAGCTGGGGGGGGGGGGGGGGGGGGGGGGGGGGGGCATGTATGCGTGGGGTGGGAGGGTAGATAGGTTGGGGAGTGTAGAGTGTAGAGTGAGGCAATGCGCAGGGTAAATTCGACTGCTCGTGTGCAAGGATCGGTTTGATTCAGTTTAAGGTGGTGCATAGTGCATATAACTCAGGTGAGGATGAGTGGGTTCTTCCAGGGGGTGGCAGACGAGTGTGGGCGAGGACCAGCAAACCATGCGCTTATGTTTTGGGGCTGCAAGATGTCAGAGAGATACTGGGAGATGGTGTTTGGGACGATATCAAAGATTCTGAGGTTGCTCTGCTGCCTAAGGCAATGAGGTCCCAGGTTCAATCCCAGCCCCGAGTCACTGTCTGTGCAGAGTTTGCACATTCTCCCCGTTTCTGTGTGGATTTCACCCCCAAATCCAAAGATGTGCAGATTAGATGGATTGACCACATTAAATTGCCCCTTAATTGGAGAAAAAAGTGAACCAGGCTGGGATCGAACCCGGGTCCTCTGCACCGTGAGGCAGCAGTACTAACCACTGCACCACCATGCTGCCTTCCACCTAACTTGCTAAGGGGCAATTTTACATGGCCAATCGACCTAACTGGCACAGCTTTTGACTGTGGGAGGAAATCAGAGCAAGCCTGCGTAGACACAGGGAGAATGTGCAAACTTCACAGTCACCCAACACCAGAATTGAACCCGGGTCCCTGGCGCTGTGAAGCAGCAGTGCTAACCACTGTGCCACCGTGGCTGCTCTTTTCCAAAATAGAGTTGTACCAGGAAGGCAGACAGAGTCTTGGTTTAAGAAATAATTTGAAAGATGGCATTTCTGACAGTACAGCACTCTCTCAGTACTGGACTGGAGTATCAGTAGAGGGTTAGATAGATTGAACAGTACAGCACAGAACAGGCCAGGCCCTTCGGCCCTCGATGTTGTGCCGAGCAATGATCACCCTTCTCAAACCCACATATCCACCCTATACCCGTAACCTAACAACCCCCCCCTTAACCTTACTTTTTAGGACACTACGGGCAATTTAGCATGGCCAATCCACCTAACCCGCACATTGGGCCAAATGCGGGCTATTGGGACTAACTTAGTGGTAAAAACTGGGCAGTATGGACAAGTTGGGCCAAAGGGCCTGTTTTCATAATGTAAACCTCTATGACCCTCTGGAATAGAGAATTCCAAAGATTCACAAGCCTTTGAGTGAAGAAATTTCTCCTCATCTCAGTCCTAAATAATCAGTCCCTTATCCGGAGACCGTGCCCCCCATCAACAAAAGCAATCTCTCAGCTTCCACTCTATCAAGTCCCTTCAGAATTGTGTAGGCTCCAATGAAATCGCCTCTCATTCTTCTGAACTCCCTCAGTTTCTCAATCCCCTCATCCCAGGAGCCAATTGAGTGAACCTTTGGTTTGTTTACAAACAATTCATCCCAAAAAGAGACAGATATCAAAGAAATTTAATACACAGGTAGGATATGACCCAAACAAGAACTGATTAATTTTAGGCAAAGATGCATATATTGTGGGACGAGGTGGCCGAGTGGTTAAGGCGATGGACTGCTAATCCATTGTGCTATGCATGCGTGGGTTCGAATCCCATCCTCGTCGATTTTTATGTTCTTATTAAAGGGATTAAGGGTTATGGTGTTCGGGCCGGAGAGTGGAGCTGAGTCTACAAAAGATCAGCCATGATCTAATTGAATGGCGGAGCAGGCTCGAGGGGCCAGATGGCCTACTCCTGCTCCTAGTTCTTATGTTCTTATATGGATCCTAGAATGATTCCCCCCAAGGAACAACCAGTATTGGTAGGCAGGGTGAACTGCCTTTTTTTAAAAAGAATACGGTTTAAATTAGGCTGCTGTGGATTGTCTCAGCTGTTGTAGTGGAATTTGTCATAGCTGTCAAAACATGAGCAGAGTTTTCAGAACAGGTTGTTGTTTGCGGATTGGTTTGAAGCTTTTGCAGGAAGACAGAAACTCTTCAGATTTTTTGTTTTGTAGTTAAATAGCGTCCACTAAGCAGGGAAAAACCTCACGAAGAGCTGAATTATTATACCAATGTTGAGTTAACAGAGCATGGTGGAGGCATGCGCTCCACGGAGTGCATTCTTCACTTGTCTTTGAATGGCATTGTTCCCAAAAGGAACAAGAGTGAGGAGGTGAGACCACCTTAGTTCTCTGGCACGGTCTGCAAGAAAGCAGCTTCCTCTACTGTTTGTGCTTACCGAATATGAGAGGCTGAGACGGTCACTCCAAGACTGGCAGGCATCGAAAGGTTGCCTTGGGGCACCGCTGGAGGAATGGGTTTCTGAGGCCTCCGTGGCCCTCTCCGCCGCTTCTTCTTGTGTTTTTTGGTAAGTGCTGGAGGCTTGGTTTTCTTCCTGGGCTTCCTCTGTTGCTGGACTTTCCGATTGCTGTCCCCTCGCAAGAAGTTATCCTGAGACAAAACAAAGATGTGAAATAAGACTTGAAAACCTACAGAAACATAGGTGTCATTGCATATGCATGAGAAACAGAGGAAGGGAGAGGAGAGGGAGAGAGTGGAGGGAGAGAGAGGGAGAGAGGAGAGAGAGAAAGAGGGAGAGAAAAAGAGAGCATGAATGAGCAAATGATAGCGAGAGAACTCACGAGAACACTCACGAATGCTAGAGCACGAGCGATCAAATGACCAAACGAGAGTGAGCGAGCGAACGAGTGAGCGAGCGAATGAGACCGCGAGCGAGTAAACGAGAGAAAGAAGCAACAAACGAGAGAGAACACGAGTGAACAAGAGAGTGTTCGAGCGAGAGATACCGGAGGTGGGTAGGAGAAGTTTGGCATGATAGGAATAGAACATATTGGGGTAAGATAGAGACAGACACAAATACAGACAGAGCATGTGCTTTTATAACGGTGGTGACAATGATCTGGAAGTGCCCAAGTACAAGAACTAGTCTCCACTGAAAACGATCTGTATTCAGTGCAGGCCAGAGCACCAGCATTCACTGTTCTTGGATTGGGGTAACATTATATCATGACGTTTTTTGTTACCCAAATGTTCTAACCCGGCCCTGGGACACTGTCTGTGTTGAGTTTGCACATTCTCCCCATGTCTGTGTGGGCCTCACCCCCACAACCCAAAAGATATGTAGGGTAGGTGAACTGCCCCCACTAAACTGCCCCTTAAATTGAAAAAAAAAGAATTGGGTACTCTAAATTCACAAAATTTAAAAAAAAAAAGAAAATTATTCAGTAGCACTGCCTATGGCTTGTAACCCAATGAGAAAGGACATGCATTTTGGGTATACTAAGGACCCATGAACAAAGTTTAAGGACCAAATTTGTTTGGGTTGGGGTGATGTGAGTACTGTATTGCTTATGGGAGGAATTGTGTTCAGCACAACCCACCACTCTTCACATGCAGAGGCTGGGCTTCCTAGTAGCCATCCAAACTATTAGGGGCGTGGCTTCACAGCTAAAAGTTGACACTTTAGAGAACGAAACAGTGAAACATTCTTTTGTAATTGAGCTGGAACGCCAGCCCATGTTACATGTTCCTGTGTCAAGCCTACACAAAAAGTGAAATGGTCACTTTGTTTGCTTGGGGTTTCTCCGGGTGCGCTGGTTGCCTCCCACAGTCCAAAGATGTGCAGGTCAGGTGGATCGGCTATGCTAAATTGGCCCTAGGTGGGGTTACAGGAATAGTGCGGGGTTTGGGTCAAGGTGGGGTGCTCTTTCAGAGAGTTGGTGCAGACTCGAAGGGCCAAATGGTCTCCTTCTGCACTGTAGGGATTCTACGATTCTATGAACCAGACGCACAGCAGAAGAGCAGTGACTTCTCATGGCTCAATGGCACCACCTGCAGGAATCTATTGCCACTACAAGTCCTAACGATTCAAACTGGGTGATAGATGGATAAAGCTTGGAGTACACCTGTGACCAAGGCTGGAATACAGCCTGGGTTGACGAGAGGTTTGGGCCCTCGAACAGCGAGAAGGGCTCTTAGCAAAATCAGTTTGTACAGTCCAATATCATATTAATAAAATAAAACATCCAGGCTCATGCCAGTGTCACACCGATGCAATAATGGGTGATCTTGCTAATATGAAACGCAGTAGTCAGTGTTGAGATGCGTACCTATTGGAACCTGCATCTGATCTGGGACTGTTCATTGCAGCAATTTTTTGGAAACTTTACCTTGCACTCGACATAACACCTGAATGTCCATGGATTTTAACAGGACAGAAGTGTGCTACTTTGTTGGAGCAACTCAATACTACTCCCACTGTCTCACCTTTTGCCCAAAGTTCCTGCATCACTGCTTCACCCCTCCAGTCTCCTTAAAAAATGCAACAATCTATGCTACTACTTATGGCAATAAAGTTCATGCTCCAACAACTCTAAGCGCAAATACATTTCTCATACCCTGTTCGTTATCGTTTCCACATTCTCCCTCTCGGAGGTCAGTGACTGTGAGCTGGAGCTCACAGTGCCTTTTTCTGCAGTGCCTTTTGAGACTTCAGGATGTCCAAAATTTCCTTGTCGTTAATTAAAGACTTTTTTTTAAAAAAAGAAGCCACTGTTTTATGATACAACTTTTCCTGACTCACCCAGCCTTTCAGTTTTAAAAATCGCCACTAGATCTCATTGCGCACTCTGTTCAAGGAAGCCCCTGCTGCCAGTTATCCCACTGCATCAAAACACAAAAGCCAACTATACTTCCTAATCTCAAGAATCATCCTGACCTAGAAACGCATGATGTCAACAGCAGGTGCAAAAAACTGCAGCGATTTCTATGCCTCCAGCATCAACTCTAATAACCACAGGTTCACCGTTTTTTTGTTTTTACAAAACACATACATACATACAAGTTTTTCTAGAAATTTACCATTTTCTTTGCATGTTCTTCGCACAGTGGCGTCTGGTGCGTGATGTCAAACACTGGAATGGAACACTGCTGCCCATCTGCGAACTTGGCCGTGCAGCTGGAGAACAGTTGCTGCGAGCGACTCAATAGGATATCTGAATCGCTCAAGGTCAAGGAAACATTGTTAGCCTTGGAACTGAAACCCAGTATACACCTCTTTTGAAAGGCAGCCACAACTTGAGATTCAGACCCCCACAATAAACGAGCCTTCACAAAGTAGGGTCAACGATCAGAGAAACTAGTCTCAAAATGTGTCATTTAGTCTTAGCACTGTGAAGTGACCATCGCGAGGTTGAGCGCCATTACAGATTACCTTCTGCCCTCTGGATTTTCGCCTTCGGTGTCTTCAAAACATATTACCGAGGAGGTGGCATGGGAACAGTAGGTTTTCTGGTCAGCAATCTAATCTACTGCCTGAAGTCAAGAACAGGGAGAATGTTCCAAAATGTCTCCTATAAACCCATCCACCCCCTTTCCACTGTAACATAGAGGAGGAGAGCAGTGGGTACTTCACCCAATTAAATCATGGCGGATCTGAATCCTAAATCCTTCCACGCATCTTGGTTCCCTGGTCAAGCAAAAATCTAATGATTCCAGATTAGAAGGTATTAATTTAGATAGCATCTAATACTTTTTGTGGGTTTGTGGGAGAGTTTCACACTTCAAACACCCTTTGTGCGAAGAAGTGCTTTCTAACTTCCCTCCTGAATGTCCTGGCACTGATTTTAAAGTGATGTCCAATTGCCCTAGACTTCTCCAGCAGCAGATTAACCCAATCTTCATCTACCCAACAGGAGAAACAGCTCATTGGTGGATGCACTCGAAACAAAGTGTTCTGGCTAATGGGGAATACATGAAATAGAGAAGGTTTGGAACTGCGTATCTCGTGTTGGGTCCAATTTTAATCTCCGCTGATCTAAATAATTTGGTATTGGGCATAGCAAGTATGATATTAGAACTGCCTCAGGACACAAGTAGGACAGGACTGTAAAGCACTGGAGGAGAATGGGGACAGATTAGCAGAATGTGAAGACAGTTTGTGTAGACAAGAGTGAAGTAGTATATTTGCAGAAGAGACAAGAGTAAAGAGAGACATTGAAGGGTGAACTGAAAGGCCTGGGATTTCAAATACACATTTTGTGGTAATTGAGATGAAGCCCCTATCAAAAAATGCCAACAGCTGTTTTGATTTTAGAAAATAATTATACATGTGTATTGGATGCAGTCTTTGATACCTTGTTATAGAAAGAGTATTAAAGTCTTAGAATATTACAGCATACCATTCACCAGGGTGATACTGGGGCAGGTAACTATTTAAGAGAAAGAACTTAAGAAACTCGAGAGACTATTTCTGCTGGAGCCAAAAATTGCTAAGAGATTTAATAGAGGCCCTCAAAATCCTGAAAGGTTTTGATATGGTGAATAGGGAAAATCTATTTCCTCTGGTTGAGGAATGAAGTGATGAGCGAGCTAATCAAGGGCGAGAGAGAGGGTAGGAGGGATTTCTTCATACAGCACAGTTAGACACATCGAATAGTTTAGGCAGAGACCAAGGCATTTTAGGGGTGGCTGGATAAACACTTAACACAGTAAGAGATAGAGCTTCTTTTTTTTTTTAAATTTAGAGCACTCAATTCATTTTTTTTCACCTATCCTTTACATCTTTGGGTTGTGGGGGCGAAACCCACGCAAACACGGGGAGAATGTGCAAACACCACAAGGACAGTGACCAAGAGCCGGGATCGAACCTGGGACCTCGGCGCTGTGAGACAACAGTGCTAACCACTGCGCCACCGATCTGCCCAGCAAGAGATACAGCTACGCAGCGAGCATGCATTGAGAGATTAATTTTGGATTGTTCCCGAGCTAGCATGAATAGTCTCCTGAAGAACACAAGAAAGCAGGGGTAGATCATTTGGCCCCTCGAGCCTGCTCTGCCATTCAATCTGATCATGGCTGTTCTGCTGGTGGCCTCAACTTCACTTTCCCATCTGCACCCCATAACCAGACCCCCTTCCTGATCAAAAATCTCATTCTTAAATGGGAGACTCTTCATTTTTAAACATTGCCCTCTAGTTCCAGATTTCCCTATGAGGGGAAACATCCCAACATCCCACTTATCAAGCCCCCTCAGAGTCTTGTACATTTCAACACGTTCACGGTTCTAAACCCCCATGAATATCGGCCCAATCTGCTCAACCTTTCCTCATGAGAAAATCTTTTTATCCCAGGAATCAGCCTAGTGAGACTTTCCTGATCTGCTTCCAATGCCTCCTTCCCGCCTTATATAGAGGCCAAAACTGTACACAATATTCTAGATGTGGTCCCACTAATGCCCTGTACAACTGTAGTAAAGCTTCCCACTTTGAAAAGAAAATTACTGCAGATACTGGAATCTGAAACGAAAGGGAAAATGCTGGAAAATCTCAGCAAGTCTGGCAGCATCTGTAGGGAGAGAAAAGAGCTAACTTTTCGAGTCCGATAACTCTTTGTCAAAGCTAACAGACAGAGAAAGTGGAAAATATTTATACTGTACTGTGGAGTGAGAATGAAAGATGAGTCATAGCCACAGAAACCCAGGGAAACCGCGTGTTAATGGCCACAGATGCCAAGGCGAAAGAGTGTTAATGGCAGTCCCCAGAGAAGACAAAAGATGTGAAAGGTCAAACAGCAGGGATGAACTGTAGGTTGGGGGGGGGGGGGGGGGGGGGGGGGGGGGGGAGAAGAGAGAGAGAGAGAGAGAGAGGAGAGAGAGAGAGAGAGAGAGAGAGAGAGAAGAGGGGAAGCAAAGAGGAGAAAGGTGGATAAGATTGGGGGGGGGGGGATTAAATGTATATTAAGAAAGAAATGGTAAAGAACAGTTAAAATGAAATGAAAACAAATGGGTCGAGGTGGGGCTGATCATCTGAAGTTGTTGAATTCGATGTTCAGGCCGGAAGGCTGTAGTATGCTAAAAATTTTAACAAAAGACCCTGCTCCCATGCCCACATATCTGTGCTTGGCCTGCTGCAATGTTCCAGTGAAGCGCAACGCAAACTGGAGGAACAACATCTCATCTTCCGGTTAGGCATGCTACAGCCTTCCAGATTTTCCAGCATTTTCCCTTCCCACTTTTAAACTACACTCCCTTTGTAACATGTATTCCGAATTACTTGGTGCATCTGCGTGTTACCTTTTTGTGATTCATGTACAAAGACACCCATGTACCTCTACCACTGCATTCTCTCCATTTAAATAATATCCTGCTTTTCTATTCTTCCTGCCAAAGTGGACAACCTAACATTTTCCCCACATTATACTCCCATCTGCCAATTTTTGCCTATTCGCTTAACCCATCAGTATCACTTTGCAGGCCTCTTTGTATCTCCTCAACTTGCTTTCCTATTTATTTTGTGTTTTCAGCAAATCTGCTTGGACGACATTTGGTTCCTTGTTCCAAGTCATTAATATTATTGCTGAAATAGCTGAAGACCAAGCACTGCTCTCTGTGGCACTCCACTAGTTATAGTCTGCCAAGTTGAAAATGACCCATTTATCCTGACTGTTTCCTGTTGGCTAATCCTCTACCCAGATTGAGGTATCACCTTCAACACCATGAGCTCTTATCTGGCATCTCTTATTTAGCCCCTACTTTTTATGTGGCACCTTATCAAATGCCTTACAGGAATCCAAGTAGGCCACATCTCTCAGTTTCCCTTTATTCACCCTGCTTGCCACTGCCTGAAAGGACTCTTGTCAAATACTATTTCCCTTTCACAAAACCATGTTGACTGCCTGACTGTATTAAGAATCTCTAAAATGTCTGCACATAAACGTCAAAACATTTTAACAAAGCTCTTCAATAACTGTCAATTTCATTGTACATTCAAGACAAAAGGGGTGTTGAAAACTAATCACGCAACAACCCTTCTTGAAAAAATGTTTGCGCTGAGACCTACTCTTTATCCTTGATTCAGTGTAACTTCATGTCAGCCATTTGAGAAAGGGACAGTATTAAGGATACGTTGAAAACAGTGCCTGGTGTATGGAAGAGACATGTTGGAGCAGTGCTGGCCCTTGATGGTTCCTGTACATAGTGCTGGTTCCACTACTCTGTGGTCTGGCTGCTTCATGCTGAAAAGAATGACAGTGAAATTAGTCAGCCCTCAACAAGTAGAGATGTTTAGTCCTGTCTTGAGGCCAGGTTGCACAGAGATTTCTATGCACTATGCCACAGTATGACAGGGAATAGGTGGCAGAAAGCAGATCTTCCCTACTTTAGGATCCCAGATCCTATCTGTGCCATTGGGGATAGGTGTTAAGGTCGTTTTCAACAGCGAGTGGAAATCATCACAAGAGCCTCTCTTAGTTGGTGTATAGTGGGTAGCACAAGGAAACATAAAAATGGTAATTTGGGGGGGGGGGGGGGGGGGGCACTTAAGAAAAATGAAAATCACAATCTCCTTGTATCATTGAACATTTGCACAATGTATAACTCCTCTAGATCAAGCAATTATTTCTAGTTGCTGGAGCACCATGAGCTACTTACTTAATACAAGGCATCACAGTAAAGCTGCCCCCAATCTAAAAGCACTTCGCACACAATGAGTTATTCTGCAATGCAGTGACAGTTGTTGCAATAGGTAAACTCTGCAGCCAGTTTATCCACAGCAAGGTCCTAAAACAACAAAACCAGGGAATCTGCTTCTGGGTTAGTCAGGTCATTGGGAGAAGCCCAGCTCCTCTTCAAAACCCTGAGACCGTTAACATCCACCTGAACAGTCAAGTGATTCTCCTCCCCCCCCCCCCCCCCCCCCCACTAATTCTAATCACTCTCTTCCCCTCTCCCATTGTGATCATCTCTTTTCTCATTCTTTCGCCGATGATCTATTCGCTGTATCACAAACATTCTTGCGTCAATGAAGATATTATTCTCTATAATCCTCTGCACTTCACTCTGATTTGATGATAGAACCATACAGTACAGAAGGAGGCCATTGGATTAATTGGTGTTTGCTCTTGGTCCCACTTCCCTGTTAATTCCCATAGCTCTGCAAATATCCCACTTCAAGTATCCTTCCAATTCCCTTTTCACATTTTTATAGCTAATATTGAATCTCTTTGTACCACCCCTTCAGGAAGCGCATTTCAGATCTTAACGTGCTGCTAATCTCATCTCACACTGGCTTCTTTTGCTAATCATCTTCAATCGGTGTCTTCTGGTTAATGATCCTTTTGGCAATCAAAACATTTTCTCCTTGTTTACTTGCTCAAAATATGATTTTGAACAACCTTAACCTCTGCTCTAGATGTCCCACATCTGTGGTACCCTTGTAGTAAAGATTCTCTACATCCTCTGGCATCAAGACCATGAAAACATTTCTGAAGTGTGGCATGCAGAATTGGACAATATTACAGATGTCCTATACCACACACATCCCTCTTTCCCACTCTTCTCATGGTTTTTTAAAAATTTAAATTACCCAATTTTTTTTCCAATTAAGGAGCAATTTAGTATGGCCAATCCACCTAACCAGCACATCTTTGGGTTGTGGGGGTGAAACCCACACAGACATGGGGAGAATGTGCAAACTCCACACTGACAGTGACCCGGGGCCGGGATCTAACCTGGGACCTCAGCGCTGTGAGGCAGCAGTGCTAACCACAATGCCACCTGCTGCCCCACTCTTCTCATGATCAATTGCCAGCTCCTGTTTCTTCTGTCAATTACCCCAACAACAACTCTGCTCCACACAACCTGCCTCTCTCTATTACTCCCCAGTCACCATCAGGCTTCAATTTGTCTAATCCAGTCTGATTTGATTGAACGGCAACCCTGCCTGGATCCTCTTCTCGCCTTATATTAAAATCACCTGGTTTTAATTCCGTCTCCTACTGACAAGATATTTTGATCATTGCCTGACCCCCAGTTCCAACCATGCGTGGCATCACATCTCTTTCTAATTTGAAGATGTCACTAAGTATACCAGAGATCGTCAATACATCCCAGGATGGGACCTCACGTCATTTAAACCCCAGTTCCAAGTTGTGAAGACACCCTCCTAACTTCCCAGAAGCAACTCCAAATGAGCCCCATTTACACATTCCATTCATCATCCATTGCAGAGAGAGAAAGGAAGATTCCCATGAAATAAAGTATTTTCCATTCATTCATACATACAGCATAGGGATAATGCCTTCACTGGTTTCAACTAGCTCTTCAGAGCTATCTACTCAACCCTATTTCTCGGCCCATTCTTTGCAGCATTTGATATTTTCCCTCTACAAATACTTGTTCCTTTCCCCTTTAGACAGTCTCTGCTGAATCGTCAGATCCTCAGAACTTACCCATCAAAACTTTGCAGAATTTTGAAAATCTCTATTTGATCCTGCCTCAAGTTTCTCCTTTAAACATGAGTCAACTTTCACCAAGTTTTTCTTCACAATTGGTCTGGCCATAATCATTCTGTACTGTACCATCATGACTGGAACACCCTCAACTATAATGGGCTGTTCATAGCTTCATGCAATACTCAAACAGTGGTCTGCCCAATATCTTGCATAAATGCATCACTTGCTTACATTAGTGTTTCGATTCAGTCTCGTATGAAATTTCTCTTGGCAAATAACATTTCAATACAAAATGCAATGCCAAACAAAAGCGCCAATTTCAATATATTAATCAGTAACTCTGACATAGAGTAAGGTGCAAGTTTAATCACTTTCCTGTCAGATCCGCTTGTTGGGTTTTAATTATTAAAGATGGATTAAATCGGCGGGATATAAATATTTACATATTTCATAGCTTGCAGAGTTCCTGGTCCAAATATAATCCTGATCCAGACACTCGAGTAGAATTAACTTTAAACCTCCCTTTCGGAAGCACTCAACAGCCACTTAGCAACAATGCTGCATTACCCACATACAGCCCCAAGATAATATTAAGCTGCTGCATTTTCAAGCGGTTTAATGCAGCAGACTGAGCAAGGCGCTTAGCGTTATACCAACAACAGTATTTTCAGACACTCTTCACTACATTAAGATGGTTGAAGGCTAAAATAAACCCAACTAATTGGACGGCTGACAAGCCCAAGTGCCTGACTGTACGGTAAAAGATTTCATCCTCAAATTTCCCCCAATCCCATTACTCATTAAAATCACTGGGTGGGTCACTGGATTATATAAAATTCCTGTAATGCCTTTAAGCAGCTCAGTGATGGATAATTCCAATGTAACATAATGGATTCACACCACAGCACCATTTCATGTGCCCATTTAACTCCAGAACTCGCAATGAGTGCTGAATAAAAGTCTGAACGTTTGACGTGATAAACAGTTAAGTACAGTAGATTTAACATCGCTTTCTGCGTGCACGCAACCCTTTATATGCATAGGGAGTCACCTAGCTTCCCCACACACCCTACTGAGCTTTCCCCCCCTCCTCACATTCTTCTTCCTTCGCCCCTCTTTGCCCGACCCCTCCACTCCTGACTTGATCTAAATATTCCCTCTCGTTTAATAACCAAATGCTACCGTTGGTCTCCACTCAGAGATCAACTGCTCCAAGAAAATTAATGCAGCTGTGTGGACAAAGGCTCAGAACTAGCATGCGCTGTCTGTTCAGAAGTCTGGCTGTGCGTTAAGTGCTTGTCTGCGGGACAACGCAAATTCTAAAGAGCTTGTAATGTCTGAAATCGTTCCAGGATCACAAAAAAATAAACTGAAAATAAATCAATTTCGGGAAAACCGCTTGAAGGAAATGTTGGCTTGTTTGAACACAGAGGTGCTAACAACCTTTTGTGGAGAGAATCAAATGATTTCCTCTGCTGAACAGAGAGGGGGCTTAACTCTAATCATCATTAAACAGAAATGCTTTAAACATTAAGCATGTGAGAGTTAATCTAGCTTCCTGCACTTTCATGCTCAATAGTCTCTTGAGGATGATTTAGTCTCTTCAGGAGCTCTTCAGCAATTATTGTGTAAAGAAAAATACTCTAGCTAAAAAATATTGCAACAGCTGAAAAGAAATTGAAGCAAATAATAACTACACTGATTTTTAATCAGTCCTGGCGGGACTACTCCAATCTTCTCTTGCACACTTTCCTCTCCCCCCAACACCCCAAACAATCAGATTCCTCAGAACCCTCAAATTCTCGGCACCCCATTGTCATCTGAAAGTATTCGGGTGTGATTCCTCAATTACTGACAGCCTTCAAGTTGCAGGTGGCAACTCTTTACACAAAATTAGACAATTAGCTGGCTGCAGGCCAGTCCACCACAGAAAGCATCATGCTCAAGCACAAAGCTGCACTTCCCCAAAGTCTAAGCTCATTCAGTTTCTCACAGGAGTCACTAAGCAATCAGTGAATCAGCAGCCATCCGGACATACCGGGTACGGTAGTGTGGTGGAGACAAGTATTTAAATGGTGTCTTTGCATAATCATTACAGCAGCAATGTAGTAGCTACATGGCAAACTCTCTTTTTTTTAAAAGTTAAAGTACCCAATCATTTTTTTTCCAATTAAGGGGCAATTTTGCGTGGCCAATCCACCTACCCTGCACATCTTTGGGTTGGGGAGGCGAGACCCACGCAGACACGGGGAGAACGTGCAAACTCCAAACGGGCAGTGACATGGGGCCAGGATCGAACCTGGATCCTCAGCGTCGTGAGACAGCAGTGTTGACCACTGTGTCACCGTGCTGCCCTGTGGCAATCTTTCTTAATAAACAATGAGATTAATTGCTTTCTAGTGAATTTGATGGAGGTAGAAATGTTGGTAGGGCAAGGAATTGAACCAGAAACTTACAGAACCTATATGGTTTAACATCCTCGGGTGGGCGGGTGTTGGGTGGTTAGTTGAATAAAGGTAAAGGGAATACTCTCTTCAATAACAAAGTATAGCAGATTTTATTAACAAGGGCCAACGAGATAACAAAAGGTGTTATGGGGCAAGGGCATTATTACTATAGTCAAACTGCCATCTCCACCAAACCCCACCCACCAAAGGGTTGTGGTGATAGCAAGGTCACAGAGATTTATCCCCTGGCCGATCCCTACATAAAGCAATGCCTCGCGATGCCAGCGTTCAGCAGCTGACCTGGTCTGTGTGGGGGGCGTTGTTCTGAGTTCCCGAAGCAGCTGCCCAGCGGAGTCGGGTTCCTTGCTGGCGGCGTGCAGTAGTGCTCTCCGGAAGGCGTGCCGGCACCTCTGCTGGCGCGCTGCTGCTCGCTCCACACGACACAGCTGCATGTGTCTTTGCTGCAAGTAAGTGCAGAGCCGTGTCATTCTCAAACCTCTCGTGCTCGTCACCTCATCTTCAGGGCTGTACAAAAGAATGGAATCAAAGTTTAACCCTCACACATGTATTTTCAGAGTAAACACAAGGTGTGTCAACAATATGCATGTGCTATACATGATTGAGTTAGGCACTCAGCCATGTAAACAGCTGCAATGCTGCATTACTCACTCCCAGGCTCTGACTTCATCAAATAACAATTGTTCAATTAGTACCAGAGGTATAATTAAACACAGCCCTTATTTTGTTCTCACTATGCACATGACGTTCTGTCACTGTTTTGCCCAAAGGCTTGTGAAGGAGCTGGGGTTACCGTTATACTTATTTTCAGAACTGTAACGGGAAGGCCCACGTTACCACCCCACCACCCCCCGCCAAACAGTCCCATTCAGCCAATTGTAAAGGAAGATCCCCAGGGTACAACCCCTCCCCCGTACAGTTGCTCGCAGTGAGTCTTAATTGAAGAACCCAAAGTATTAGACTGTCTTGTATAGTCCTACTTGGTTGTTTTATTACATTGAATTATATGCCCCAGGCAAAATATTTGGACGATTTGTATCTACCCACTTCTTGGCTGCATATATCAAACACACCAGGTATGTGAAAAAACTCAAGATGTGTATTTTTCTTCATAGCGTTTCATCAAATCTCACAAGAATATTTTACACACAATAGGTTTCTCTGAAGTATGATGAATAATCTAGGTAAATATAGTGACTATTTTATGTGCTGCAGGATCCCAGAAGCAGCAAGATTCCTCAAATAGCAATGATATCCCTGGTTAATATACCTTCCCTGCTGCAAGATCAGCGATGAATGCTGCCTGGGACACCGGGACAACTCCACCTGAACCACTGGTGCAGGAAAGTTTCAAACGATTTCAGTGTCTCTTCTGAAAGTTGGTACCTCAACAATACAGAGCTCCCTCCGATTACTGGAGTGTCAACCTGATTGCAGCACTTTCTGCTGGGGCTGTTCGTGTCTGAATGCAGCTGCTAAGAAGAGTAGCTTATGAGGTGGTGGACGTGGTCAATGAGGTGATGGGTGTGTGCACCATCCAGTCACTGCAAGCCTACAACTGAGCAATGGACAATTTCTCTTACGCTTTTAAAAAATAAATTTAGGACTTCCAGTGGCGGCAATGCGAAGCTAAGCCACACATTCGGCAGCTCTCGCTGAAAATGGACTTTGGGGCTCTTTTCAGGGCCCCCAACGGAGCTGTGTCGGCAAATCCCGACGTGGGAAGAGGACAGAAGTCGATCCTTATGGTCCTATGGTCCGGACCAGGAGTGGGGTAAGGAGAAAAACGGAGAAAGCACCCCTGAAAAAGCGGGGGAAGGAAGACAATATGGCGGCCGGCGGAGGCCTTGAGGAGCTGAGGCGGTGGGCTCGGGAGCAGCAGGCGACTCTGCTGCGCTGCTTCCAGGAGCTTAAATTGGAGCTGCTGGAGTCGCTGAAGGTAACCAACAGGGAGCTGATGGAGACCCAGACAGCCCAGGGCGCTGCGATCCGGGAGCTGCAGCAGCAGGCCTCCGAAAGGGAGGATGAGGCCGTGGCCATCGCGGGGAAGGTGGAGATGCACGAGGCGCTCCATAAAAGATGGCAGGAGCGGTTCGAGGAGCTGGACAACCGGTCGAGGAGGAGGAATTTGCGGATCCTGGGCCTCACGGAGGGGCTGGAGGGGTCGGACCTGGCGGCCTATGTGGCGGTTATGTTAAACTCGCTGATGGGGGCTGGGTCCTTCCAGGGGCCCCTGGAGTTAGAGGGGGCCCACAGAATTCTGGCTAGAAGGCCCAAGCCGAACGAGCCGCCGCGAGCGGTGTTGGTGCGGTTTCATCAGTTCGTGGATCGTGAGTGTGTGCTCCGGTGGGCCAAGAAGGAGCGGAGCAGCAAGTGGGAGAACACGGAGTTGCGGATCTTCCAGGACTGGAGTGCGGAGGTGGGGAGGCGGAGGGTCGGGTTTAACCGGACGAAGGCGGTGCTCCATAGACGGAGTGTGAAGTTCGGCATGTTGCAGCCGGCGCGTCTGTGGGTCACCTATAAGGATAGGCACCATTATTTTGAGTCCCCGGAGGAGACGTGGGCCTTTGTGCAGGCCGAGAAATTGGACTCAAACTGAGGGTCTGAGATGGGGGATGCTGTATAATACTGTATTTGTATTTGCTTGGTTTAATGTAAGATGTGGGTTGGCCTTAGGGTGGGTGGGGTGATATCGATTTGTCTTTTCTATATGGGTTTTTCTGTAGGGGTCTGGTGGACGGGTTCGGGCAGGGGGGTAAACGGGGAGTTCGGGGAGCTGGTGGGGAGGACTGACAATGGGAGTAGCCCTGGAGGAGGCGGGGCCGGGCAGGGCGAAAGCGCTGGGAGATGGTGGGGGTGGGGCCGGGGCTGAGAAGCGCGGGTCGTTGCTGGCTGTTTTCTTTTCCCGCGCAAGAGCGGGGGGGGGGAGGGGGAGATGGTGAGTGGTAAGCTGCAGGGGGAGCGGGTGGTGGTGGTGAATGTTTACGCCCCAAATTGGGACGATGCGGGGTTTATGCGGCGTATGTTGGGCCGCATTCCGGACCCTGGAGGTGGGAGGCCTGATCATGGGGGGGGGGGGGGGACTTCAACACGGTACTGGATCCCCCATTGGATCGATCCAAGTCCCGGATGGGTAGGAGGCCGGCGGCGGGTAAGTGCTGATGGGATTTATGGACCAGATTGGGGGGGGGGGATGGATCCCTGGAGGTTTGCGAGGCCGAGGGCCAGGGAGTACTCGTTTTTCTCCCACGTACATAAGGCCTACTCGAGGATTGATTTTTTTTGTCCTGATCAGGGGTTGGTTTCGAGGGTGGAGGATGTGGAATACTCCGCCATTGCCATTTCAGATCATGCCCCGCACTGGGTGGACCTCGGACTGGGGGAAGAGAGGGACCAACGTCCGCTCTAGCGCTTGGAGGTGGGGCTGCTGGCAGATGAGGAGGTGGCCGAGAGGGTTCGGGGGTGTATCGAGAGGTACCTTGAGGCCAATGACAACGGGGAGGTCCGAGTGGGGACGGTCTGGGAGGCATTGAAGGCGGGTGATGAGGGGGGAATTGATCTCCATCCGAACCCATAGGGAGAGGGGGGAGCAGAGGGAGAGGGAGAGACTGATAGGGGAGATGGTGCGGGTGGATAGGAGATATGCGGAGGCTCCAGAGGAGGGATTGATGGGGGAGAAGCGTGCCTTCAGGCCAGATTCGACCTATTGACTACCAGAAAGGCGGAAGCTCAGTGGAGGAAAGCACAGGGGGCGGTGTACGAGTATGGGGAGAAGGCGAGCAGGATGCTGGCACACCAGCTCCGAAAGCGGGACACGGCCAGGGAGATTGGGGGAGTGACGGATAAGGCTGGGAAGGTGGTGTGGAGGGGAGTAGATGTTAATGGGGTCTTCAGAGACTTCTATGGGGAACTGTACCGGTCGGAACCCCCGGTGGAGGGGGGTGGAATGGGGCGCTTCTTGGACAAGCTGTGATTCCCGAGGGTGGAGGAGGAGCAGGTGGAGGGACTGGGGGCGCCGATCGAGCTGGAGGAGGTAGTCAGAGGGATAGGGAGCACGCAGTCGGGGAAGGCGCCGGGGCCGGATGGTTTTCCGCTGGAATTTTATAAAAGGTATTTGGACCTGTTGGGCCCCCTGTTAGTCCGGACATTTAATGAGGCAAGGGAGGGGGGGCTTTGCCCCCAACTATGTCACGGGCGCTGATTTCCTTGATCCTGAAGCGGGACAAGGACCCTCTGCAGTGCGGGTCATATAGGCCGATTTCGCTGCTAAACGCCGACGCTAAGCTCCTGCAAAGATCCTGGCCACTAGGATAGAGGATTGCGTGCCCGAGGCCATTCATGAGAACCAGGCGGGGTTTGTGAAGGGAAGGCAGTTGAATGCGAACGTGCGAAGGCTCCTCAATGGCATTATGATGCCGGCCATGGAAGGGGAGGCGGAGATAGTGGTGGCACTGGATGCGGAGAAGGCCTTTGATAGGGTTGAGTGGGAGTATTTGTGGGAGGTGCTGGAGAGGTTTGGGTTTGGGGAGGGGTTTATCCGGTGGGTGAGGCTGCTCTACGAGGCCCCGATGGCGAGTGTAGCCACAAATAGGAGGAGGTCGGAGTACTTTCGGCTGTACCGGGGGACGGGACAGGGGTGTCCCCTGTCCCCCTTGCTCTTCGCGTTGGCGATTGAGCCCCTGGCCATGGCATTGAGGGAGTCAGGGAACTGGAGGGGCCTGGTGCGGGGTGGGGAGGAGCATCGAGTGTCGCTGTATGCGGACGACCTGTTGCTGTATGTGGCGGACCCGGTGGGGGGGGGATGCCGGAGGTGATGAGGATTCTTAGTGAATTCGGGGGTTTCTCTGGGTATAAGTTGAACCTGGGCAAGAGTGAGTTGTTTGTGGTGCATCCGGGGGATCAAGAGGAGGGGATTGGTAGGCTCCCACTGAAGCAGGCAGGGAGGAGCTTTAGGTACCTGGGAGTCCAGGTGGCTAGGAGCTGGGGGGCCCTGCACAAGCTCAACCTCACAAGGTTGGTGGAGCAGATGGAGGAGGAGTTTAAGAGGTGGGATATGTTACCGCTGTCACTGGCGGGGAGGGTGCAGTCCCTTAAGATGACGGTGCTCCCGAGGTTTTCGTTCCTGTTCCAGTGCCTCCCCATCCTTATCCCAAAGGCCTTTTTTAGGAGGGTCAACAGGAATATTACGGGATTTGTGTGGGCGCATGGGACTCCGAGGGTGAGAAGGGTGTTCCTGGAACGGGGCAGGGATAGGGGGGGGGCTGGCGTTGCCCAACCTCTGTGGGTACTATTGGGCTGCCAACGCAGCGATGGTGCGTAAGTGGGTAATGGACGGGGAAGGGGCAGCATGGAAGAGGATGGAGGTGGCGTCCTGTGTGGGCACGAGCCTGGAAGCGCTGGTAACGGCGCCGTTGCCGCTCCCCCAAACAAGGTATACCACGAGCCCGGTGGTGGCGGCTACCCTCAAAATTCGGGGGCAATGGGGACGATATAGGGGAGAAGTGGGGGGCTCGATGGAGGCCCCGATACGGGGGAACCATCGGTTTGTCCCAGGGAGCATTGATGGCGGATTTCTGGGCTGGCACAGGGCAGGGGTTAGGAGGTTGAGGGACCTGTTTGTGGAGGGGAGGTTCGCGAGCTTGGGGGAGTTAGAGGGGAAGTTTGGGCTCCCCCCGGGGAACATGTTTAGGTACATGCAGGTGAGGGCGTTTGCCAGGCAGCAGGTGGAGGGGTTCCCCTTGCTGCCCCCACGAGGGGTGCTGGATCGGTTGCTCTCGGGGGTGTGGGTTGGAGGAAGGAGGATTTCGGACGTAATGCAGGAGGTAGGCGAGGCCTCGGTGGAGGAACTGAAGGGTAAATGGGAAGAGGAGCTGGGTGAGGAGATTGAGGAGGGGACGTGGGCGGATGCCCTGGAGAGAGTGAATTCCTCCTCTTCCTGTGCGAGGCAGGGGAGGGGGGGGGGGTTTGGATCGGTGGGAGGGAGAACTGTGTACATGGGTTTGTGGGATGTGGCGGGTGTTATCTCTTTCCCTTTTGTTGTTTGGGTGTTCTTTTGGTTTTTTTTCTTTTGTTTGTAGTTGCTTTTTAAGTTGGGTGGGTATTGTTCTTGGGGTGTTACCGCGGTTGTTTTGTTAATAGAGTTGAGATGTTTATATTTTGTAAAAATTTCAATAAAAATTTTTAAATTTTTTTTTAAATAAAAATAAATTTAGAGTACCCAACTATTTTTTCCCAATTAAGGGGCAATTTAGCATGGCCAATCCACCTACCCTGCACATCTTTGGGTTGTGGGGTTGAAACCCACGCAGACACGTGGAGAATGTGCAAACTCCACGCAGACAGTGATCTGGGGCTGGGATCGAACCTGGGTCTTCAGCACTGTTGGCAGCTGTGATAAGTACTGTGCCACCATGCTGCCCCTTCTTACGCTTTTTTTACACAAGTGTGGGAATGGCAAAAAGTGGTCAGATAAACACAACATTCTTTGGCAAAGATTTGGATGAAAAATTTACTTTTATCACTCCAGGGATAAAAAAATCCCAACAGTTTAGGTCACTCAAACTTCAATCCAAATACACTGCATTGCTATGGCTTCATATCACAATTAAAATGGATCAACATTTATTATACAGCACAGGCCACCCTGAATGTGGCTGTGGGAGAGAAAAATCCAAGAAAACAAGTCCAGCTTTATTTGTAATTTGATTATCCATTTTACAATCAGTTCTGTGACAACCAAGGTCAAAGTAGAGTATATAAGAGTATACAGTGGTTTGGAGGGTTAAGGTATGGTGTTGATAAAGTAAGAGATGCACTCTTACAAGATTATCTAATATCCATAAACTATTCCACAATAAAATACTGAGTCTGCATCTTCAAATTCCTCAAGCACAATGAGGGACACTAATGGGAAGGAGGGAACACCGGGGAAGGGCAGATAGAAGGAAAGAGAACAGGAGTGGAGGGGTCAGAGAAAAGGGGAGTGCATCAGTGAAACAAAATTGCATTAAGGAAGGGACACGGGAAGGAAGGAGAGCGGAGGGCTGGGAAGGAAGGAGAGCGGAGAGCTGGGAAATGGGAAGAGAACTTGAGAGAAAGAATGGGGCCAAGGAAAGAATGATGAGAGAGGGCATGATTTTTATGTTTGGGATTCTGACAACACTTAACTTCACCAAGTAGAGTCATGCCTTCCGTCAACTATACAAATAATGGAAAAAATATATTTCTAGAGTGGCTTTGACAACGTTTAAGATACCCCAGTGCATTTACAGCTAATAGAGTACTTTTGAAATGTAGCCACAAGTAGGAAACTCAACCGCCAATTTGTGCACAGCAAGCTTTCACAATCAACATGACAATGGTCAGATCATTTGTTTTAGGTGTTGGTTTAGGGATAAATGTTGGCTAGGAGGCTGGAGAGAACTCGCTTACACTTCTTTGAATTGAGGCATGGGATTTTTATATCCACCTGAGGGGGCAGACAGATCCTGGTTTAAAGTTCCATCCTGAAAAAGGCACCTCCGGGAAAGCAGCACTTCTTTGGTACTGGTCTATGTGCTCGAGTCACTGTGAATGGGCAAGGGTCTGGCAGATGGAGTACAATGTTGGTAAATGTGAGGTCATCCATTTTGGTAGGAATAACAGCAAAATGACTATTATTTAAATGGTAAATAATTGCAGCATGCTTCTGTGCAGAGGGACCTGGGTGTCCTTGTGCATGAATTGCAAAAAGTTGGTTTGCTGGTGCTGCAGATAATCAAGACGACAAACGGAATTTTGTCCTTCATTGCAAGAGAGATCGAGTTTAAAAAGGGAGGTTATGATACAGCTGTGTCGGCAGCTGGTGAGACCACACCTGGAGTATTGAGTGCAGTTTTGGTCTCCTTACTTGAGAAAGATGTACAGGCATTAGAGGGGGTGAAGAGGAGATTCACTAGGTTGATTCCAGAGTTGAGAGGATTCGTTTATGAGGAGACACCGAGTAGACTGGGACTTTACTCATTGGAATTTAGAAGAATGAGGGGAGATCTGATAGGAACATATAAAATTATGAAGGGAATAGATAGGATAGAATCAGGGAGATTGTTTCCACTGGCGGGTGAAACTAGAAGTAGGGGGAATAGCCTCAAAATAAGACGGAGCAAATTTAGGACTGAGTTGAGGAGGAACTTCTTCATCCAAAGGGTTGTGAATCTGTGGAATTGCCTGTCCAGTGAAGTAGTTGAAGCTTGTTTTTAGACAAAGATAGATTTCTGAATAGTAAAGAAATTAAGGCTTTTGGTGAGCAGGAAAGGTGGAGCTGAGTCCACAAAAAGGATCAGCCATGCTCTTACTGAAAGGCGGAGCCGGCTCGAGGGACCAGATAGACATCAACATAGAATTTACAGTGCAGGAGGTCATTCGACCCATCAAATCTACACTGGTCCTTGGAAAGAGCACTCTACTTAAGCCCACCCCTCCACCCTATTCCCGTAACCCCACCTAACCTTTTTGGACATTGAGGGCAATTTAGCCTGGCCAATCCACCTGACCTGCACATCTTTGGACTGTGGGAGGAAACCGGAGCACCCGGAGGAAACCCACGCAGAGACGAGGAGAATGTGCAGACTCCGCACAGGCAGTGACCCACGCCGGGAACCGAACTTGGGACCCTGAAGCTGTGAAGCAACGTGGTGTAATGGGGTCATGATCAGATAGTCTGATTCACTGAAATATTTCACCCGTGAAATAATGCCATGAGATAGTTTACATCCACAGGAGTGCGGAGGCAGGACCTTAGTTTAACGCTTCATGTTAAAGACCCCCTCAGTAATGCACTGCAATATCATCCATTGATTTTGTGCTGAAGTCCTGGAGTGGGACTGAACCTATAATGGTTATAACTCAAAAGCCAGAGTGCGACTAACTGTCCCACGTCTGGCACACAACACAGAAATAGGAAGGTTCACGATCACAGAAGGATTTGAAAACAGGCATGAGAATTTAAAAATCAAGGTGCGACTAGATTGGGAGCAATTTTAGGTTTTTTGAAGACATAGGCGATGGTTGAATGTTTCTTTGTGCGAGTTTAAGATATGGATAGCGCACATGGATGAGTTCAAGTTTACAAAACTCACAGTATGTGCGTATCTGTCACAGCTACAGTCTTTCCTATCGGCCACTTATTTGCTTAAGTTACAGTTTTCATTTTTTGTTCTGAAAATGGTCCTTCTGTTACATCTACACACACGCTGCTGCTCCAAAGCACCTACCAAAAATACTGATTGGAGCTGGGTTCACGAAGAGCATGCAAAATGTGGGCGTCTGTGGGACATTTGTGACCCAACATTTTCACAGGATCCGAAATTGTCGCAGCTCTCAGCCAGTCTGAGGAATGGGACCAGGCATATTTTTTCACACAAGTGCACCCCCAGTACAACCCCCTTGCCCCGCCCTGAAGGTTGCCATCCCCCAGTGACATTGAATAACAGCCAGCCGGGGACGCGCTCATTTGCATTTCAGTTATATGATGTGCATACTCATGGGAGGGTGTTATCAAGAAGCTGAAATCCAGTAAACCCACCAAAAAAAAGCACCTTCCATTTGTACCAAATTCTCGAAACCTGCAAGTATTATATGGAGTGAGGGAATGAGGATCCAGTCCACTGTGTATACCAATGAGTTGGTGCTGGACAAGACTTACAGCAGAGTCTATTTACTCAGCAAATAATATCTACTTAAACAGTCTCTACAATTGCAGCGAACAAAAATCTTGACCAAAATTGCAATAATGTTTCCTGCTAAAAGCATGATTGTTTCTCCAGCAAAATGCAGCGGGTGGTGCATTGTTGCATAATATCAATAAACGCATAAAACCATTCCCAGAGTAGTTTATAGGCACAAATTATTGTCGGCACAGTAGCACAGTGGTTAACTTTTTTTTTTTATAAATTTAGAATACCCAATTCATTTTTCCAATTAAGGGGCAATTTAGTGAGGCCAATCCACCTACTCTGCACATCTTTGGGTTGTGGGGGCGAAACCCACGCAGACACGGGGAGAATGTGCAAACTCCACACAGACAGTGACCCAGAGCCGGGATTCGAACCTGGGACCTCGGCGCCATGAGGCAACAGGGCTAACCCACTGCGCCACCGTGCTGCCCCTCACAGTGGTTAACTTAATGGAATAATTAATAATGGAAACATTATTGCAATTTTGGTCAAGATTTTTGTTCGCTGCAATTGTAGAGACTGTTTAAGTAGATATTATTTGCTTCACAGCGTCAGGGATCCAGGTTAGATTCCCTGCTTTGATCACTGTGTGCGTAATCTGCATTTTCTCCCCGTGTTCGCGTTGATTTCCTCCGGATGTTCCGGTTTCAGGACTTGTAAGACATGCTTGTTAGGTGAACTGGACATTCTGAATTCTCCCTCTGTGTACGCGAACAGACGCCGGATTATGGCGACTAGGGGCTTTTCACAGTAACTTCATTGCAGTGTTAATGTAATCCTACTTGTGACACTGCCAAGTATTTTATTATTAATTGATGAGGAGAATTAACCATCATCTTCATTCTGGCTGGGACATGTAGTATCACGAGATAGGATATGAATCAGCAGAAGAAAGAATGTGGATTCATGGCTCTAAGTGTCTGCATATAAATGAGGTAAAGTGACAGAACAAGATCGGTGTCCATTGATATTGTCTAATATTATCACCTCTCATTCACTTGTTTGGGTTGGAAACTTCCATAGAATCCCTACAATCGAGTCTGCACCGACCCTCTGAAAGGGAACCCCACCTACGTCCATTCCCCACCCGATCCCCATAACCCCACCTAGCCGTTGGGACACTCATGGGAGTACCTGGAGGAAACCCATGCAGACACAGGGATAATGTGCAAACTTCACAGCCACCCAAGGTCGAAATCGAACCCGGGTCCCTGGCGCCAAGGCAGCAGTGATAACTATTGTGCCACCGTGCTGCCATTTGTGTGGGTATCTTCTGCAGCCTTGTGTTTTCTCGGTGTGTTTCTATGAACATAGGAAAGGGAGAAGTCCATTGAGCCCCTTGTGCCTGCTCTGTCATACAATTAGATAATGGCTGATCTGCACCTCAACTGAAATTATACTGCTCGACTCCATATCCCTCAACACGCTTTTCGAACAGAAATCTACCTCTCAGTCTTGAAAGAGAATTGCCCCAGCATGCACAGCCTTTTGGCTTTGGCTTGGTTTCTCTCCTAAGCCGCTTCGCTCCAATCATAATACCATTTCCCCTCATTTGAATTCAACCACCAGAGCAATTTGCTTCTCTACTTATCACATTGAATCATTTCTATATCTTAAACACGTCAATCAGATTACCCCCAATCTTCTGCACTCAAAGTCACATGCACCAGATTTGTGCAATCTGCCTTCATAATTGAACATCCTCAGCACCAATACCATTCCGGTCAATCCAAGACCAATAGATTCTTGGTCTTGGTCAGGGCTGGTTTAGCTCACTCGGCTAAATCGCTGGCTTTTAAAGCAGACCAAGCAGGCCAGCAGCACGGTTCGATTCCCGTACCAACCTTCTCGGAAAGGTGCCGGAATGTGGTGACTAGGGCTTTTCACAGTAACTTCATTGAAGCTGACTCGTGACAATAAGCGATTTTCATTTCATTTTTCTTCCTGAGGTGAAGTGCCCAGAACTGAATGTAGCTCTCTGATGGGGCCGACTGAGGCTCTGTACCACTTAAATAGGACTTCCTTCTCTTTGCAATCCAGGTTCGGGTAAAGGCCAACCTTTCATTAGCCTTTCTGATTGCTTTTTCTACCCACCTACTGGATTTTTATGACATGTTCTGGGACTTCCAAATCTCTCTGATCCTCTGCAGGTCCAAGTTTCTCACCATTGATATAATATCCCAATTTAAACTTTCTTTGAACCCACCTCTGGTCTGTACTTTTCCAAGCTCTTTGGTATTGCCTGTGCACTTCACAATGCAACCGCCTTGTAGGAGTTTCATAAACACAGCTGCTACATCTGGGAGCGTGGAGAAAGTTTTCTTCTGCTATGGTGATAGAATCATAGAATTTACAGTGCAATAGGCCATTCGGCCCATCACGTCTGCACTGGCCCTTGGAAAGAGCACTGTATTCTGATGGAGCATTACTTCAGAATATCTAGCTCAACAACGGTCAAGCTTGGTGCACATTTCTTGCAAAATTCTAGTTGAGAGCTTCAGTATTGGGCACGTATACAAAGTTACAAAAGCAACAATGAACACATGTCAAAAATGGTCTCCCAGCTCAGCAAAGATTGGAAGACCATGTAGTCAAAATGAAGATTAATGAAGAACAATAGTTGACGTTAAAAGCATGCACGTTCAACAGCTTGCACAGCTCAGGACACGAGCAACGATAGGCAGGCAAAGAACATCAGGTCCATCCAACCAGTCAAGCACAATCGTGAAACCTTGTCCATCGTGATATCAAATGATCCCCCTCAAAAACCACATGATTTCCTCCAAGAGGTAAAAGTCTAGATAAAATAACAGCCAATTTGGGAGGAATAATCTCGGGAATTCCTCTCTGGCTCCCTGATGCAATCAAAACTCTGCCTGGCCCTGATAATCCCTCATAGTGCCAAACCAACAGCCTGTAAGAAATTATCTCCACTGTAACCATAACCAGGTTTAGCTCTCACCTGTGAATCTCCATGGGCAATCTCATCTCTAGGAAAAGAACGACAGCCTGATAACTAATCATTGCCTGCCCTTGCACAGCTTAAAATTGTGTCCCCTAAACTATTTAGCTGGGACGAGCTGCCGAGTGGAATCTATCCCCGTCATCATCATATAATTCTTGGAACACACGAGTTTGTAAACGGAAACAATTTAACATCAAAATGTTAGTGGGAAGCAGATATACTTTGATGAAAAATGGGGAGGTGGCAGCCAGCATGGAAAGCTCTTTGCTCTTCCTTCAAAAGTGAACCATCAAGCGCCATGGTGGGCAGTGGTTAGCACTGCTGCCTCACGGTGTGAGGACCCGGGTTCGATCCCGACCCCGGGTCACTATCCTTGTGGAGTTTGCACATTCTCCCAGTGTCTGTGTGGGTCTCACCCTCGCAACCCAAAAAGCTGTGCAGGCTAGGTAGATCGGCCACACTAAATTGCCCCTTAATTGGAAAAACAAATACTTGCGTACTCTAAATTTATTTTTAAAAAGTGAACCGTCAAAGCAAAACCACATGCCAACTAATCTGTAACAGCATTTTGAAAATACTCCAGTGTGACAAGGTTTAATGCAATTAGATAAATAAATCTCCATTCTCATTAACCACCAATATACAGATGTGGAACAAAACCAGAATCTCAGCATTGTTAAAATTGAAAAGACACCCAAGGGAGAGGATGTATTCCAGGTAACAGCTTGCCTGCAAGTAAATTCCATAGAAACACGAGTTGGCCATTCAGGCTATCAAACCCATTCTGCCATTTAATCAGATCAAGGCTGATCTGCATCCGAACGGCATTTAAATTCAAAATCCATTGATACCCATGCTTAACCAAAAATCTACCCATCGTGGTTTTGAAATCTTGAGTTGATCTCCAGCTTCAGTAGCCTTTAGAAAGGATTCCAGATTTCAACTGTCTGGAGTGCAAAAAGTGCTTCCTGAACAGTCTTGCTCTAATGTTAAGATAACGTTCCTAGTGCTGGATTCCACGCCCCACAAAAGGAAAGAGCTTTTCTCTACTCTATCAACTCTTTTAATCAGGGTACACACTTGAATTAGATCACCCATATGGGGCGTCATGATGGTACAGTGGTTAGCACTATTGTCCCCCAGCTCTAGGGACCCAGGTTCAATTCTGGCTTAGGGTGACTGTCTGTCTGGAGTCTGCATTTTCGCCCCATGTCTGCTTGGGTTTCCTCCGAGTGCTCCGGTTTGCTCCCATAGTTCAAAGATGTGCGGGTTAGAACATAAGAACATAAGAACTAGGAGCAGGAGTAGGCCATCTGGCCCTCGAGCCTGCTCCGCCATTCAATTAGATCATGGCTGATCTTTTGTGGACTCAGCTCCACTTTCCGGCCCGAAGGAGCCTCAACTGCTTCACTGGGCAAGGAATTCCATAGATTCACAACCCTTTGGGTGAAGAAGTTCCTCCTAAACTCAGTCCTAAATCTACTTCCCCTTATTTTGAGGCTATGTCCCCTAGTTCTGCTGTCACCCGCCAGTGGAAACAACCTGCCCGCATCTATCCTATCTATTCCCTTCATAATTTTAAATGTTTCTATAAGATCCCCCCTCATCCTTCTATATTCCAACGAGTACAGTCCCAGTCTACTCAACCTCTCCTCATAATCCAACCCCTTCAGCTCTGGGATTAACCTAGTGAATCTCCTCTGCACACCCTCCAGCGCCAGTACGTCCTTTCTCAAGTAAGGAGACCAAAACTGAACACAATACTCCAGGTGTGGCCGCACTAACACCTTATACAGTTGCAACATAACCTCCCTAGTCTTAAACTCCATTCCTCTAGCAATGAAGGACAAAATTCCATTTGCCTTCTTAATCACATGTTGCACTTGTAAACCAACCTTCTGTGACTCATGCACTAGCACACCCAAGTCTCTCTGAACAGCGGCATGCTTTAATATTTTATCGTTTAAATAATAATCCCGTTTGCTGTTATTCCTACCAAAATGGATAACCTCACATTTGTCAACATTGTATTCCATCTGCCAGACCCGAGCCCATTCACTTAACCTATCCAAATCCCTCTGCAGACTTCCAGTATCCTCTGCACTTTTCGCTTTACCACTCATCTTAGTGTCATCTGCAAACTTGGACACATTGCCCTTGGTCCCCAACTCCAAATCATCAATGTAAATTGTGAACAATTGTGGGCCCAACACGGATCCCTGAGGGACACCACTAGCTACTGATTGCCAACCAGAGAAACACCCATTTATCCCAACTCTTTGCTTTCTATTAATTAACCAATCCTCTATCCATGCTACTACTTTACCCTTAATGCCATGCATCTTTATCTTATGCAGCAACCTTTTGTGTGGCACCTTGTCAAAGGCTTTCTGGAAATCCAGATATACCACATCCATCGGCTCCCCGTTATCTACTGCACTGGTAATGTCCTCAAAAAATTCCACTAAATTAGTTAGGCACGACCTGCCTTTAACGAACCCATGCTGCGTCTGCCCAATGGGACAATTTCTATCCAGATGCCTCGCAATTTCTTCCTTGATGATAGATTCCAGCATCTTCCCTATTACCGAAGTTAAACTCACTGGCCTATAATTTCCTGCTTTCTGCCTACCTCCTTTAGGTGGATTCGCCATGCTAAATTTCCCCTTCTTGCCCAAAAGGGTTAGGCAGGATTATGGGGATAGGATGGACACGTGTGCTGAACCAGGGTGCTCTAAGGGCCGGTGCAGACTCGAAGGGCTGAATGGCCTCCTTCTGTGCTGTAGGGATTCTATGATAATCTTCAGATTCAATTTCATTTATAATATTTTCTGAAAATGTATTTTTTAAAATACCTTCTCTTCAGACCTGGAATTTTTCAGGTCCTAGGAACATGGGAATTTGGAAGGAGATTCCAGGGTGTTGAAGTCAGATTAGACTCTGTACTTTATGTTTGACAAACAACCTTTTTGTTTCTGCTGCGGAATCTACACCAAGAACAATAATTTGCATTTATATTTTGCATTGCATTTATATTTTGCTTTGACAAACAGTCATCCAGACCAAAACGTTAGCTCCCTTTTCAGTCCACAGATGCTGTCAGACTTCCTGAGATTGTCCAGTACTTTCTGTTTTTGTTGCAGTTATATACTATGGTCGTTTCAATGGGGTAAAACGTCCCAAGGCATTGCAAAGGAATGCAATCTGAAAGGCCTAACAAAGTCAGTGAAAGAGTCATTAGGATATAGATGGGTTTTAAGGAGCATTATCAAGAAGAAGAGCTAGAAGCACTAGAAGCAAAGAGATCACTGAAACTTCCCCGTGTGCTTCCAAATACGACTTTTTAAAGATTGAAGCGACAAACGTGGACAGACAAACATGGAAGTCATTCGATGCTAACAAAGCCCAACGACAGCAATTTCATGAATTTTAAGTTGGCTATATTTTTGTTGATGGGAGGTCAAAACATATCGTGAACATTCCAGTTTTCTCAACAAATCTCACACAATCCAATGCAACATAAAGCAGGAATATAATGGTTTGTTGCCACTCCTGAAGCCGGTCCCAGCGGTGATGCAGCATTCTCTCAGTGCTACACTGCAGTCTCAGTCTAGATGATTCTAAATCCTGGAATCAAACCTCAACCAAGAACAAAGAGCATTACAGCACAGGAACATGGCCTTCGTCCCACCAAGCCTTCGCCAATCCAGATTCCTTAACCCTGCAACTTCCAAACCCAGAAGGAATCTACCATCAACTGCACCAAGCTGGCATATAAACAGTTGTTCTCCAAAATCTCACAACCATTACGGTGGATCGACCTATTAACCAAGTGATCAGAAATATCCTAGAAGTGAATTCTATTTGCAGAATATCAACACATAACCTAGGACAAAGGTTAAATTAAACAAAATGGCCCAAATCAATTTGTAATTACACAATCTATGTAACTATGACCTGAAAAACATGCACCCATAAACACCTCAGCTACGAGTTTTTGAAAACCAAACCAACCAGGGAGCACAATCTGAGAAGCACTTCCTGCCGGTCGGTCCTTGCTTTCTTGTTATTGTAGACTACATAGCAAGATAGATTAACCCTCCTAAAATACAGTTTATTTGTACCTTCATAGAACTGTGCCATTGTAGGGTTGCTTCATGTTGTTTACTCCATGTGCATCTTAAAGAGCAACTCTATACAAATCAGCATTCCAGATCACTGCAGGAATTAATCTGGAACCGCCTGGGTGAACCCTATACTGGCTGCATACATCAGCACCATCTGGCACGTGTCTTACGAGAAACAAAACATCCTTCAGGCCAGCTCTGAAGGTGACTTGACAACAAACACTGCCATTGTCCCACGCCTCCGAACCCCACTAGGGTGGATGAATGAACTGACCAGTGCCCCATGGTACAAGCAGCATTAAAGTGGGAGCAGTTAACAGCAAAGTAGCTGTATTATAGGACAGTCCAATCAGGGGGATTGACACAGTTCTTTGCGACTCAGAGCATGAATCCAGACAGCAGTGTTGCCTGTCCGGTGCTGGGGTTAGAGACATCTGCTCAAGGCTGGAGAGGATCTTGTAGTAGGAAAGGGAGGATCCAGTTGGTACCGACTACATAGATAGGACTAGGAAAGAAGTTCTGCTTGGGGAGTATGAGCAGCTAGTGGCCAAACTAAACACAGAACTTCAAACTTTTTTTTTATAAATTTAGATTAGCCAATTTTTTTTCCAATTAAGGGCAATTTAGCGTGGCCAATCCACCTACTCTGCACATTTTTGGGTTGTGGGGGCGAAACCCACGCAGACACGGGGAGAACGTGCAAACTCCACACGGACAGTGACCCAGAGCCGGGATCGAACCTGGGACCTCAGCGCCGTGAAGCGGTTGTGCTAACCACTAGGCCACCGTGCTGCCCTCGAACTTCAAACTTAATAATATATGGATTGTTGCCCGAGTCATGAGTCGATTGGTTATGGATAAGAAAGATTAGAGAAATTAATGTGCGGCTCAAAGACTGGTGTGGAAAAATGTTTTTTGATTTATGGGGCGATGGCACCAGTACGAACGCCAAGCGAAAGCTGTACTTAAGGGAGAGGCTTCACCTGAACCATGTTGGGACCAGTGTGCTGGCGAGTCGCATAATTAGGGTAGTAGAGCTGGAGCAGAGAAGACCGAGGGGTGACCTGATCGAGGTGTACAAGACTATGAGGGGCAAGGGCAGCATGGTGGCGCAGTTAGCACTGCAGCCTCACGGCGCCGAGGTCCCAGGTTCAATGCCGGCTCTGGGTCACTGTCCATGTGGAGTTTGCACATTCTCCCCGTGTTTTCGTGGGTACTCTAAAATTTTTTTAAAGATTCATAGGGGCAAGGACAGGGTGAAAAGGGAGTAGCTGTTACCCTTAGTTGAGGGGTCAGTTATGAGGGGACACAAGTTCACGGTGAGGGGGAGGAGGTTGAAGGGGGATTTGAGGAAAAACTTTGGGGGGAGGTGGGTTGCCTCAAATCCTTTAAAAAAAAAGTACCTGGATGAGAACTTGGCATGGCTCAACATTCAAGACTATGGGTCAAGTGCTGGCAAATGGGATTATTTCGACAGGTCAGGTGCTTTCCATGTGTCGGTGCAGACTCGATGGGCCGAAGGGCCTCTTCTGCACTGTATTATTCTGTGATAGAGATGGGTTGTAGAGATGGTTTTAAACTAAACAATGTGGGGAGGGGTGGGGTACGGTCAGAGATTGCTGAAATGGTTAAAAAGACAAAGTTAAAGACTCGGAGACTGAATGCAAATGGATGAACCTGATAGACAGGCTTGCAGAGCAACCACAGCTGGAATCTGAATATTGAAGAGTATTTTTAAAAAATAAATTTAGAATACCCAATTATTATTTTTCCAATTAAGGAGCAATTTAGCGTGTCCAATCCACCTACCTTGCATATCTTTGGGTTGTGGGGGTGAAACCCACGCAAACATGGGCAGAATGAGCAAACTATACACTGACAGTGACCCAGGGCTGGGATTCAAACCTGGGTCCTCAGCGTCACAGTCCTAATGCTAACCACTGAGCCACCGTGCTGCCCCTTAAGAGTATTTAACATTATGAAAAGGTAGAAAGGAAAGAAACAGTGGTAGTGTAATTCTGCTCAATAAGAGTTTAAATGTTACAATAGTGAGGGATCATCTTTGCATGAAAGAACAAGATGCAGAATCAGTTTGGGTAGAGATAAGAAATAGGAAAAGTAAAAGGTCATTTATGGGAGTAGTTTATAGGATCCCAAACAGTAGTTACCCTGCAGGACAGAGAATACAGGAAGAAATAAATGGGCTGTGTGAGAAAGGTACCACAATAATCATGGGTGACTTCAATCAACATGTAGATTGGCAAAGGTAGCCTGAAAAATGGGTTCACAGTGTATTTGGGAGAACTTCAGACAGCACTATGTTCGACAGCCAATTAGGGTATTCTAGACCCGCCAGTGAGCAATGAAACATGATTCACCAATAAGCCCATTGTAAAGCAACCTTTAGGAGACAGCAACATAACATGATAGAATTTCATGTTCAGTTTGAAGGGATGAAGTGTGGGTCTAAGACTAGTGTTTCATACTTGAATATAGGTAATTATTTATTTTTTTAAAAATATTTTTATTCTCCTTTTTCACAATTTTTCTCCCGAATTTACACCCAACAATCAATAACCAACAACAAATATCTCAAACCCCATAACAGTAACAACGATCCCATCCTCCCACCATGCCCAGACATCAGCCCGCATGTTAACATAAACAAATGACAAAGAGAAATAAAAAGGAATCAGGGATTACCCATAGCCATCTTCAACATACAAAGCCCCCCCCCCCCCCCACCCTTCCCCCCCCCTCCCCCAACTAATGTTCGATGTTATCAAGTTCTTGAAAGTGCATAATAATTAGTGCCCATGAATTGTAGAACCCCTCCGAGCTTCCCCTCAGTTCAAACTTAACCTTCTCAAAGGTCAAGTATTCCAACAGGTCCCCCCTCCACGCCAGGGCACAGGGTGGAGAGGCTGCTCTCCATTCCAACAGGATCCGCCTTCGGGTGATCATCGAGGCGAAGGCTATGATATCTGCCTCCGCACCCGTTTCCAACCCTGGCTGATCCGACACCCCGAATATGGCCTCCCGGGGACCCAGGTCCAGCTTCACATGCACCACCTTGGAAATTACCCTAAACACCTCCTTCCAGTAATCCTCTAGCTTTGGACAGGACCAAAACATATGAACGTGATTAGCAGCCCCCCCCCCCAATAACATTCACACACATCTTCTACCCCTTCAAAGAAACTGCTCATCCTTGCCCTCGTGAGGGAATATAGGTAATTATGGGGTAGTGTTTGTGCAGTGTGTCCAGGAAGCTTTTCTAACACAGTATGTAGATTGTCCGACCAGAGGGGAGGCCATATTGGATTTGGTACTTGGTAATGAACCACGGCAGGTGATAGATTTGTTAGTGGGGGAGCATTTTGGAGGTAGTGACCACAATTCTGTGACTTTCACTTTAGTAATGGAGAGGGATAGGTGTGTGCAACAGGGCAAGGTTTACAATTGGGGGAAGGGTAAATACAATTGCTGTCACAAGAAACTGAAAAACAAGAAACACAAGTGAAATGTGGAACTTGTTCAAGGAACAGGTACTGCGTGTTTTTGATATACATGTGCCTGTCAGGCAGGGAAGAGATGGTCGAGTGAGGAAACCATGGTTGACAAGAGAGGTTGAATGTCTTGTTAAGAGGAAGAAGGAGACTTATGTAAGGTTGAGGAAACAAGGTTCAGACAGGGCGCTGGAGGGATACAAGATAGCCAGGAGGGAACTGAAGAAAGGGATTAGGAGAGCTAAGAGAGGGCATGAAAAATCTTTGGCGGGTAGGATCAAGGAAAACCCCAAGGCCTTTTACACATATGTGAGAAAAATGAGAATGACTAGAGCGAGGGTAGGTCCGATCAAGGCCAGTAGCAGGAGGTTGTGTACTGAGTCTGAAGAGATAGGAGAGGTCTTGAACAAGTATTTTTCTTCATTATTTACAAACGAGAGGGGCCATATTGTTGGAGAGGACAGTGTGAAACAGACTGGTAAGCTCGAGGAGATACTTGTTAGAAAGGAAGATGTGTTGGGCATTTTGAAAAACTTGAGGATAGACAAGTCCCCCGGGTCTGACGGGATATATCCAAGCATTCTATGGGAGGCAAGAAATGAAATTGCAGAGCCGTTGGCAACGATCTTTTCATCCTCGCTGTCAACAGGGGTGCTACCAGAGGATTGGAGAGTGGCGAATGTCGTGCCCCTATTCAAAAAAGGGAATCGGGATAACCCTGGGATTTACAGGCCAGTTAGTCTTACTTCGGTGGTAGGCAAAGTAATGGAAAGGGTACTGAGGGATAGTATTTCTGAGCATCTGGAAAGACACTGCTTGATTAGGGATAGTCAGCACGGATTTGTGAGGGGTAGGTCTTGCCTTACAAGTCTTATTGACTTCTTTGAGGAGGTGACCAAGCATGTGGATGAAGGTAAAGCAGTGGATGTGGTGTACATGGATTTTAGTAAGGCATTTGATAAGGTTCCCCATGGTAGGCTTATGCAGAAACTAAGGAGACATGGGATAGTGGGAAATTTGGCCAGTTGGATAACGAACTGGCTAACCGATAGAAGACAGAGAGTGGTGGTGGATGGCAAATATTCAGCCTGGAGCCCAGTTGCCAGTGGCATACCACAGGGATCAGTTCTGGGTCCTCTGCTGTGTGTGATTTTCATTAACGACTTGGATGAGGGAGTTGAAGGGTGGGTCAGTAAATTTGCAGATGATACGAAGATTGGTGGAGTTGTGGATAGTGAGGAGGGCTGTTGTCGGCTTCAAAGAGACATAGATAGGATGCAGAGCTGGGCTGAGAAGTGGCAGATGGAGTTTAACCCTGACAAGTGTGAGGTTGTCCATTTTGGAAGGTCAAATATGAATGCGGAATACAGTATTACAGGTTAACGGTAGGGTTCTTGGCAATGTGGAGGAGCAGAGAGATCTTGGGGTCTATGTTCATAGATCTTTGAAAGTTGCCACTCAAGTGGATAGAGCTGTGAAGAAGGCCTATGGTGTGCTAGCGTTCATTAGCAGAGGGATTGAATTTAAGAGTCGTGAGGTGATGATGCAGCTGTACAAAACCTTGGTCAGGCCACATTTGGAGTACTGTGTGCAGTTCTGGTCACCTCGTTTTAGGAAGGATGTGGAAGCTTTGGAAAAGGTGCAAAGGAGATTTACCAGGATGTTGCCTGGAATGGAGAGTAGGTCTTACGAGGAAAGGTTGAGGGTGCTAGGCTTTTTCTCATTAGAACGGAGAAGGATGAGGGGCGACTTGATAGAGGTTTATAAGATGATCAGGGGAATAGATAGAGTAGACAGTCAGAGACTTTTCCCCCGGGTGGAACACACCATTACAAGGGGACATAAATTTAAGATAAATGGTGGAAGATATAGGGGGGATGTCAGAGGTAGGTTCTTTACCCAGAGAGTAGTGGGGGCATGGAATGAACTGCCTGTGGTAGTAGTTGAGTCGGAAACGTTAGGGACCTTCAAGCGGCTATTGGATAGGTACATGGATTAGGGTAGAATAATGGAGTGTAGATTAATTTGTTCTTAAGGGCAGCACGGTAGTATTGTGGATAGCACAATTGCTTCACAGCTCCAGGGTCCCAAGATCGATTTCGACTTGGGTCACTGTCTGTGTGGAGTCTGCACATCCTCCCCGTGTGTGCGTGGGTTTCCTCCCACAGTCCAAAGATGTGCAGGTTGGGTGGATTGGCCATGATAAATTGCCCTTAGTGTCCAAAATTCTATGATTAACCTGGGATAAAAGTTCGGCACAACATCGTGGGCCGAAGGGCCTGTTCTGTTCTGTATTTCTCTCTCTCTCTCTCTCATCAGAGTATGAAAGCAGAGCTAGCTAAAGTGAACTGGGAAACTTCATTAATAACGTCAGTAGAGATGCTTTGGCAGACTTCTAAGAAATTATCTAATGACTCTTAGTAAAGATTTATTCCAGTAAGAAAGAAAGACGCTTTGATAAGGATGCATCATCCGTGGCTGAATAATTAAGTTAAGAATTGTATCAAATTGAGAGCAACACTGTAAACAAATCTGCAAAGATTGGTTCCTAAAATCTGACCAGCAAACATGGCCTGGAAAATAACGAGGGAGAAAGCTGATTATGATGGAAAGCTAGCAAATAATATAAAAACAAATAGTAAGAGATTCCAGAAGCATTTAAATAGGAACAGCAGCTAAAGCTTTTGTTGGTCCTTTGGGGAGTCTCAGGATTTAATACTGGAAAACAAGGAAATGGTGGAGGGCGTTGAAGAATCTGTCTTCACTGTAGAGGACCATTCGCCTGATGAAGGAGCTGCGCTCCTAAAGCTAGTGATTTGAAACAAACCTGTTGGCCTTTAACCTGGTGTTGCAAGACTTCTTACTGTTCATTGTAGAAGCCTTGGAAAGCTTCCCAAAAGGTATTTCAAAATCAAAAGGTGAACAGGAGGGGAAACTTCAAACAAACCACCATCACTAGGGAAAAAATGGTGAGAAAACTATTAGATCTAAAGGCTGGCAAACCCAAGGACCACACGGCCTGCCTCTTAAGTGTCTTAAAAGAAGTGTTTGCAGAAATAGTAGATGCAAAGGTTATAACCTTCCAAAATTAGCTTCTACGGTCACAGTGAATTGGAAAATAGCTAGTGTTTATTCAAGAAAGGAGGGAGTTCTGAAAGCAGGAAACTACAGACCAGTTAGCCTAATATCTGTCAAAGGGAAATTGCTACAATCCATCATTAAGGAGATTATAGCAGATTACTCAGAAAATCATAATGTGATCAGGCAGAGTCACTATGCCTATTTAACCAATGTATTTGTTTTTGAGGAAGTAACAAGCAAGGTGGATAAGGGACTTCCAGTGGCGACCATGGAATGAGTGGTCGCAACAGGGCAGCTCAGGCTCGAAGGTGAAAGAGGTGGTATCAGACCAGAGTGCATCTTTGGAGGCAGAGGTGGGGATCCTGAGAGATCTATACAAATCGCTGCGGTTGAAGGTGGAGGAGAACAGGTCCAGATGACAGAACTTGCGGATTGTGGGTTTGTCGGAGGGAGTGGAGGGAACGAGCGCCACAAATTATGTTTTGAGGATGTAGGCCACGTTGGTGGAGGAGGTGGTGTTGAACAAGGCCCCAAGGGGTTGAATGGGCCCATAGGTCCTGGAGGCAGAAGCTGAGAACAGGGGAGCCACTGCAGGTGGTGATTATGCCGATGCTCAAGTTTTTGGGCCAGAAGCCTGTGAATGGGATGGCAATCAAATCTGGATCTACCAAGGCATTGGCATGGAGCTGGCTAAAAGCTGAGCAGCGTTCAACAAGGCCAAAGCGGTGCTGTACAGGCAGATTCGGTCTGAGGTACTGTATCTAGCAAGACTCTGGGTAACTTATGACAGCCGAAAATATTACTTTGGGACGTCAGAGGAGGCAAATGACTTTACCAAGGACCATTAAGTTGGGGGAGAATGGGATGGAGGAGTTAAATTGTTGAAAGTTGGGATTTGCTGCTGTTCTGGGTTACTGATGTGGGGAGATAAGAAGCTGTAAGTTTGTACGGGCGGCGGGGGGGGGGGGGGGGGGGGGGGGGGGGCTACCCCCTCAGTTTTTGCTTCTTGGGAGATTGTTTTTGTGCTTTTTGGTGTGTTTTTTCATGCAAGGGGTGTGTTCTATGGGGCTCTTTGCATTGTGTGATGGTTTTGATGTTTTTGAGGGTGGTTGGGGACCTGTGGCGCAGGTTAAAGCGGGATTTGTAGGGGGGTGGGATGGGGAGATGAGGCCTATGGGCGGGAGTCGCCACACTAGCAAGCAATGCTAGTGAATGGGAGTGTGGTGGGAGAGGAGGCCGGGAGGGTTGGCCCGTTTTTTTTTTGGGAGGTGGGTTTGGAGGATGAGCATAGGCATGGGCGGGGTGGGGGGTCATCTTGGATGGGCCCCGTTCAGAGTGGATTTGGGCAAAGTGGAACCGAAGTTTGGGGGGGGGGGGGGAGACGTAAGCCTCCGGCAATAATTGTGACATGGAATGTTCGTGGGTTAAACTGACTGGTCAAGAGGTCCCAGGTATTTGCATATTTGAAGATTTGTGAGCGGAGATGATTTTCTTGCATCTCCGGTGAAGGATCAGAATAGGCCAAGGAAGGGATGAGTCGGACATGTATTTCACTCGGGATTTGACTCAAAGTCAAGGGGGTGGCCATTTTGTTGAGCAGGAAAACAACTTGTTGGGGCCAGGGAGGTACAAGACCAGGGAGGGGGGTATATGATAGTGAGTGGGGTGCTGGAGAGGATACCTAACTGGGACGATGCTGGGTTTGTAAAGAGGTTACTGGGGGCGAATACAGACTTCCCACCAACTGATTATGGGAGGGGATTTTATGGAACCGAAGTTGGACAGGCCGAGTCCCAAGTTATTAGGAAGGTCAAGAAGAACGAAAGAGCTGGGAGGGTTTATGGAAAGGATGGGGATGGTGGATCCGTGGAGGTTCAGAAACTCGGGAGGAAGGGAGCATTCCTTCTTCTCGCATGTGTGTAGGGTGTACTCTAGGGTTGATTTTTTTTGTGGTAAGTCAGGCACTGTTGATGGGGATGGTAGGAGCGGAATACGTGGAAATTGTGATCTCGGATGATGCACCGCACTGGTTGGATGGGAGGCTTAGTTCGGGACAGGCCTGGGTGGAGGTCGGATTCTGGACTTCTGTACATTTTGTGAGACGGGAGTGACGATTAAGAACAATGTGGAGCTTAATCAAATGGTGAGATATCGGCGGCAACGTTTTGGGAAGCTTTGACGGTGGTGGTCCCAGGGGAGATTATTACGTACAAGGCTCATAGGGATAGGCGGAGGGAGGGAGTCTCACTGGCGGCTATTAGACAAGATAGTTGAGGCAGATAGAAGACACTCGGTGACCCCCACGAAGGTGTTGTTGGCGGAAAGGAAGAAATTGCAGGGGCAGTTTGAAATGTTGACAACAGGGGCAACTGTGGAAGGTGAAGGGGGGGGGGGGGGGGGGGAGCAGTACGAGTCTGGGGAGAAGGCGAGTCGCATGTTGGCCCACCGTTGCGGTGTCAGGCTGCGAAGGGAGCGTTGGTGTCGGAGCCAGTTAAAATAAATGAGGTGTTCAGGGTGTTCTACGAGATGTTGCATAAGGCTGAGCTGGTTGGAGAGGCGGGGAATATGGTGCAGTTTCTGGACAGGTTGGAGGTCCCAAAGCTGAAGGAGAGGAAGAGGCAAGCACAGGAAGAGCCATTGGGGCAAAGTGAGGTGATGGATTGTATCAGGGGAATGGAGTTGGGGAAGGCCCCGGGACTGGATGGCTTTCCGACAGAGTTTGTAAGAAGTTTGCGACAGAGTTGGCCCTCCACTTGTTGGGACTGTTCAATGAGACGGTGGAGAAGGGCAAGTTGCCAGCAACGTTGTCACAGGCAATCTCGTTGATTCCGAAAAAGGGGAAGGACCCACTGCAGTGTGGGTCCTATAGGCCCATTTCTTTGTTGGACATAGATGTGAAAGTACTGGCAAAGGTGTTGGCGTGTAGGTTGGAGGGGTATGTGCCAGAGGTCATCTCTGAAGATCAAATTAGCTTTGTGAAGGGTAGGCAGCTCTCCAGTAATATTAGGAAGCTGCTGACTGTAATTATCCCCCGTGGCTAGTGTGCGTACGAATGAGACAAATTTGGGGTATTTTGGGAACAAGGTAGGGATGCCTGCTGTCAGCATTATTATTTGCATTAGCAATTGAGCCCTTGGAGATAGCCCTTTGGGTATCGGCTGAGTGGCAAGGGACTCAGGGCAGGACAGTATGGGTAGAATTATGTATCTGTTGGAGAGATTCGGGGCCTTCTCCAGTTAAAAGTTGAACATTGGGAACAGCCAGGTGTTTCCGGTGAATGCGGCAGGGAGGGCGCCAATTTGGAATTTGGGGGCATTACCATTTAAGGTGGCAAGAGAGCGGTTCAGGTATTTGGGGATTGAGGTAACAGATGAGTGTGCCACGGTGCACAGGTGGAACTTGACAGGGTTAGTGAGGGAGGTTAAGGGGAATTTCAAAAGGTCAGATACTTTGCACTTGACGTTGGCAGGGAAGGTGCAGGTGGTAAAGATGAATGTGCTGCCACGGTTCCTGTTGGTCTTTCAGATCCTCCCAATCTTTCTCCCCAAGGCCTTTTTCTAGAGGGTGGTGGCACTGATTCCGTAGTTCATATGGGTAAGAAAGGTACCGAGGGCAAAGCGAGCACTGCTACAGAGGCAGAAAGGGGGGTTGGAGCTCTCGAATCTCATGTGTTACTACAGGGCTGCGAATGTGGAGAAGGTAAAGTGTTCGTAGGTTGGGGGGTGGGTGGTTGCATTAGGTTGGAGGAGAAGTCCAGTTTGAGGGTCCTGGTGGTGGCCCCAGAGAAGTATGCGTGGAGACCAGTAGTGGGGTCAACTATTAAGACATGGAACCAGTTGAAGGACATTTTAAGTTGGGTAAAATGTTGGTGTTGACACCACTATGTGGGAACCACAGGTTTAAGCCGGGGGGAAAGTGTAGGGGAATGGGAGTTTTGGGAAGTGGACGGAGAGGGGGCTGGAGAGGATTAGGAGTAGGTTATCGGAGGGGAAGTTTGCTGGATAGAAGTGGTTGCGGGAGAGATTTGAGTTACCACGGGAAAGTGAGTTTAGGTACATGCAGGTGTGGGACTTTGCGCGAAAGGAGCTGCTGACATTCCCCCAACTACCGGAGTACACGTTATTGGAGCAACTGCTGCTCTCTGATTACCTTGGGGTAGGGCAGGATTGGGGACATATACCGGTGGTTGGGAGAGCAGGGCATGGTACTGGTGATAAGGATAGAACGCAAGTGGAAGGAAGAGTTGGGGAGCAAGATAGGACAGGGACTCTGGCGCGAAGTGATGGGGCGAGTGACTCAACCGCCTCCTGTGTGAGAATAGCTTGATTCAGTTCAAAGTGGTGCACAGGGTAGACATGATTGGGGCAAAGATGAGTGGGTTCTTTTGGGGGTAACAGATGGATGTGAGAAGTACAGGCTGGGCTGGCAAATGATGCTCACATGTTTTGGGGCTGCGAGAAGTTGAGGAGTTTTTGAGAAGCAGTATTCAGGACATTACCCAGGATAGTGGGGCCGAGGTTAAGCTGGACGCTATGGTGGCATTTCTGGGGTCTCAATAGGCCCGGAGTTCCTGGAGGCAATGGGGGCCAATGTCGTGGCCTTCACTGCTCTGATGTCCAAGTGAAGAATTCTTTTTAACTGGAGATACTCCACCAAGGGTGGCGGCTTGGCTGGGGGTCTTGTATGACTTTCTCCGGCAGAAGAAGATTAAGTTTGCTCTGAGGGGTTCAGAAGAGGGCTTTGAAGTTCAGTGGAGGCCGTTCATGACTTTATTTAAGGAACTATTTGTCACGGGGGGAGCAGGGGTGAAATTACTTGTCTTGTTGGACTGTTTTTGTTGTATTGTGTAGGTTTGGAATAAAGTATCTCAATTTTTAAAAAAACAAGGTGGATAAGGGAACCTGTAAATGTGGTGTATTTGGATTTCCAAAAGGCATTTGATAAGGTGCCACATCATGGGTTACAACACAAAGTAATAGGCCATGCTGTATGGAGTAACATATTAGCATGGATAAAGGATTGATTAGCTAACAGGAAGCAAAGAGAGTAGAGATGAAAGGATCTTTTTCAGGTTAGCAAGATGTAACACAGGAATCAGTACTGGGGGTCTCAACTATTAACAATATCAAGGGCAGCACGGTGGCGCACTGGTTAGCATTGCAGCCTCACGGCGTTTTGGTCCCAGGTTCGATCCTGGCTCTGGGTCACTGTCCGTGTGGAGTTTGCATATTCTCCCGTGTTTGCGTGGGTTTCATCCCCACAACCCAAAGATGTGCAGGCTAGGCGGATTGGCCACGCTATATTGCCCCTTAATTGGAAAAAATTAATTGGGTACTCTAAATGTAAAAAAAAACTATTAACACTATCCATCAGTGATTTGGATGACGGGGCCAAATGTATAGTAGCTAAATTTGCCAATGACACCAAGATGGGGAGGAAAGGAAGTTGTCAAGTAGAGATTGCAACGGGTATGGTTAAATGAGTGGGCAAAAAAAATAGCAGATGCAAAAATGCGAACTTGTCCACTTTGCCAGAAAGAATAAAAAGTAAAATAGAATAAAATAAAGTAGTATACTACTTAAATGGAGAGAGATTGCAGAAATTGGTGCTACAGAGGGATTGGAGTGTCTTGGTAGGTAAATCACAACTGTATAGAATGCCATCAGAAAGGCAAATGGAATGCTAGCGTTTATTGCAAAGGGAATGGAATATAAAAGTAGGGAGGTTTTGAAGCAGCTGTACAGGGAATGGTGACAACTATTGTGCCGTTTCGGTCTCCTTATTTGAAAACAAAAACTGCCTTAGAAGCAGCACGGAGAAGGTTCACTCAACTCATTCATTTACGGGATGTAAATGGGCATCATTGGTTCAGCCAGTATTTATTGTCCAACCCTAGTTGCCCTTCAGAGGGTGGTGGTGAGCTGGCTTCTTCAACTAGTGGACACAGTTTAAGAATAAGAGGTCACTCTTTTAAGACAGATGAGGAGAATTTATTTTCTCCGAAGGTCATTAGTATGTGGGATTCTCTTCCTCAGGAAGTGGAGTAGGCTGGGTCACTGAACTTATTCAGGGCAGAGTGAGACAAATAGACTCAGGAGTCGAAGGTTGTGTGTGTGTGTGTGTGTGTGTGTGTGTGTGTGTGTGTGTGTGTGTGTGTGTGTGTGTGTGTGTGTGGGGGGGGGGGGGGGGGCAAAGAGGAAAGTGAAATTTAGACCACACGCAGGTCTGCCATGATTTTATTGAATGGCAAAGCAGCCACGAAGGACTGAATGGCCTACCACTATTTCTATATTCTATGCTCCCAAAATAAAAAGCTTTGACAGCAAGTCTTTTGCAAACTGCTCCCTATTTCTAGTCACGACCACAAGGGGAAACAGTTTCTCAGCATCCATTCTGTCAAGTTCCAGTTTCCACAGGATCTTCTATGTTTTAACATCACCTCTCAATCTTCTAAATTCCAACAAGTATAGGCTCAACCTGCTAAACTTTTCCTCATAAGTCCTGTGCGAAAGGTAATAAATATATAGCTCTGTTCCTTAACACGATTGGGGGTGTTCTAATCTGAACATAAGACAATCATAAGGTTTATATATCAATATACGGCAGCCTGCTAAGCTGATACAATTGTAATCATTTTATTAACAAAAAAGAAATTGTTCATCTCTTCTATCCGCAAGCAATTTCTCGTATTATTTAGTAAACCCTATGCAATACAGCATTCCCCATCTTAAATGCTAGACAGCTAACGTTCTTCTAGGACTGTAATACATATTGGACAATGGAATTAACATGCAGCAGGGGAATCCAAGCTATGGTCCATGAATTAGATACCAGCAACCCTGTCTTTATTTGCTGATTAGTCCCATTTTAATTGTGCCAATATTGGAAAATCAGCCGACTGTACCTACTGCTATTGTGGATAAATGCAAAATCAGAATGCCAAGCTGTGCAACCAATAACTTGAAATATATGGGAACACAGATTTAAACTTTGAGACCCGTGAGGCTCCATGATACATGCTTAAATGTTACAAAGACAAAAAGCTGACACCTGACATGAGAAATGAAATTCCACTTGTTGATAACTTGCAAGTTTCACCGTCCCAACTCTTGCTAGAGTCAAACAGTTGTGAGCTCAAGTCCCACTCCATAGATTTTAGCACATAATTTAAGGTAGCATTACAGCACAGTACTGAGGAAGCGCTGCTGATAGAGGTGCCATCTTTCAAATCAAAGATTGAATGGAGGCGTCTCTCAGGTGGACGCAAAAATCTTTTGGCATAGTGAAGTTTTCCAGATATCCTGGCTAAGAATTAGCCTTCAACCAATACCTAAAAACAGATTATTCGGCCATTATTTAATTGTTGTTTGTGGGAGTTTGCTGTGTGCAAACGACCATCCATACAGCCTCATGGTCACCTATATTGATAGCCTGGCATAAAAAGTCATCGATAATTTTAGAAAATTGGTTAATGAACATCAGAAGACCCCAAGAAAGAGCGTGAGTGTTCTGGAGCTGGAGTGATACCCAGAGACAGGATAGCTGGGAGTGAAGCAGGAATTAAATATGGTGATCAGGTACTGAAATTGATTGGCTTGAAATCATCATTTTGAAATCAGATTTGATTAGACTCTCAAACTAAAATCCATTTCTGGTACCCGATTAGTTAATTCAGGAATATACCATAGGATCTGTTTCATTCAGCTTCAGGCTTTAGTTGCACCGTTAAGTGTGTCTATTATTGTGGCCTAGATATGGACACATAGCCATTGGAAGGGCCAACAACTGCACCACTATTAATGCAGGGAGACCAGGAAAAGTTTTCAGCAAATCCCTGGAAACCATCTCCAGTATGTTTCATAGAGCCATAAAATGAATACAGTACAGAAGGAGGCTATTCAGCCCACCATGTTCATACTGAAATTCTACAAGAGCAACTAAGCTGGTCCCAATCACACATCTTTCCTCATACCCACGTAAATTTAATCTCTTGAGGTGCTTATCCAATCCCTTTTGGAAAGCCACAAATTAATTTCCTCCCAACGCAGCATATTTCAGGTCCTAACCACTAAAATTTTAGTCATATCACTGTTACTTTGCTTGCCAATTACTCAAAGTGTGTCCTCAGTTCTTGACTGTTCCACCAATGCAGTTTCTCTATGTTCTGTCTATACTACTCATGATTTTGAACACCTCTCTCAAATTTCCCTTCAACCTTCTCTAAAGGAAAAAAATAATTGCTTCAGTTTATCGACACAATTGAGGTCCTCGATCCCAGCCCCGGGTCAAACACAGGTAGTTTGCACATTCTCCCTGTGTCTGCGTGTATTTCTCCCCCACAACCCAAAGACGTGCAAGTTAGGTGGACTGGCCACACTAAATTGCCCCTTAATTGGAACAAAAATAATTGGGTACTCTAAATTTATAAAAAAGAACAAAAAGATCAGAAAAAAAATTAATAATAATAAAAATAACAATTGAGGTCAATCCTACATTCCTGGAGTCAATTCTTTTCTGTACTCATTCTTCCTCTAGTATGGTGCCCAGAATTGGACACAATACTCTCGGAGGACGAATCAGTGTTTTATAAAAAGATCCATCAAAACCTCCTTAATTTGGTACTCTATGCCTCCATTTAAAAAGCCCAGGATCCCATATGCCTTTTTAAATGCTGTCTCAACCCACACTGCCACCTTTAACAATCTGTGCACAGACATCTCGGGTCACTAATCTTGTACCCTGTTACAATTGTGCACTATTTCCTATCAAAATGTATCACTTCACATTTCTCTGCATTAAATTCCATCCATCATATGCCTGCCCATTTCAACAGCCTGCATTCTCTTGAAGTCTATCACGATCCTCTTCACAGTTCACCATACTTCCAACTTTTAGATAATCTACAAATTTTGCCCTGTCCACTAAAGTTCAAGTTTTTATCAGGGGTCTTTGTATCGACTCCTGGACAATCCCACTCGATACCTTCCTCCAGTCTGAAAAATCAGCCATTTGTCACTACTTTCTGTTTCCTTTCATTCAACCAACTTTGTATCCAAGCTGTCACTGTCCCTTTTATTTCATGGGCTTCAACCTTACTGGCAAATGTATTAGGTGGCACTTAATTCACCGACTCTTGGAAGTCTATTTTTACCCTGCCGACCCTCTGTTGCCTCATCAAAAAAGTCTATCCAGTCAGTTAAACATTATTTGCCTTTTGCTTTCTTTAACTCATCCACACCATTCCTGTTAATTTTGTTTATTCTTTTAAAACTTTTACCACTGGGATTAAATTTACCGTCTTGAGTGTTCGAGCAGTGTTGATTAAAGAACAATATATGTCTTGAAGAAATCCCACATTAATTCTGCATGTGTCAGACTCTCAGATTACATGCAGTTGCTGGGTTTAACCATTTTTAATCAAGGGTGTAACATTTGCAATCTTTATCAAAGGAAGATTGGAAGGTGGTAGCCAGTACCTCCTAAATGTTCATCCTTACTTCCCTCAGCATCCTCGGAGGCATCCCATCAGTCCTGGTGACTTATGAACTTTAAGTACAACCAGCCTTTCTGATACAATGACTTACATTCATATGGCATCTTTAACATAATTAAACGTCCCAAGGCATTTCACAGGAGCTTTATAAAACAAGGTATGTCACAGAGCCACAAAGGAGATATGGGGTCAGGGGCCAGATGATGAAAAAGTAGATCAAAAGAACAAGTTTTAAGGGATGCCTTCCGGAAGGGGGTGGGGGTCTTAGACAACTGAAGCATGGAGGGAGCCGGGGGGGAGAGAAGAGAGAAGAGAGAGAAGAGAGAGAAGAGAGAGAAGAGAGAGAAGAGAGAGAAGAGAGAGAAGAGAGAGAAGAGAGAGAAGAGAGAGAGAAGAGAGAGAAGAGAGAGAAGAGAGACATGATCTTAGACAACTTAAGCATGGCCAGCAATGATGGAGCAATTATGGTCGGAAAAACTCAAGAGACCTCCGGTTCACCAATTTTTAGCCCATCCATTATATCAACTACCGCTTCTTTCACTCGTGACTTTGCACTGTCTTGACCAAGGAAGCAGCTGCCAAAGTGCTCATTTAGTACCCCAATCGTGCCTTCTGCCTCCAAGCCTTTTTGGTCCTGAATCAGCTCCATCCTTCAAAGAATGCCCAGAACTAACTGCATATATATTGTGCCTGGAAATAATATGGTGTTTGCTTTCATAATAATGCTTGTCCTGCGTTTGCACAGAGTACAAGTCCGATTCTGAATAACATTGACAAGAAGTCACTGGGTTCCACTTTCGTTGGGGTCAGGAGATGTTTGGTTCAAGCCCCACTCCAGACATAATGATCTAATCTGTCACTCCAGTGTAGGAGTACAGCATTATTGCCAACTTTCAGATAAGATATTAAATCCAAGCCCCAATTGCGCTCGGAGCTAAATTTAAAAGGATCCCAATATATCGGACTGTGAGCCAGTTAGATTTTTATGACAATCTGACAGCAGAGAAGTTCCCATGGACTCCTGACCATTATTTATCCCTCAATAAACAGCACTAAAACAGATGACTGGTCATTATCTCACTGCTGTTAGTGGGACTTTGCTGTGTGCAACTTGGCTGTTAGTTTCCAATATAATACAACAGTGACTACATTTCAAAGGTACTCAATTGACTGTAAAGTGCTTTACAGTACCCTTTTGGGATCCAAATCCTTTTCAAAAGTAAACCACGGTGATGCCAGGAAGAGTTTAGATATTTAATTAATCCTGTTCTCTCAGAAAATATGCAAGGAACAAACTGATCTCTATTGTTCTGTGCACTTGTCATAAGGAACCTCCATTCTAAACAACAAAAGGACCAAGGCATTCGAGGAAAGTTTTTGATACCATACACAGGGTTAGAAATTCTTCAGTAAAAGTATAACTCTTTCATTTGAAAATTGTACTTCACTGTCAAGTGCTTAGTTGGTCTTTTAGCTTTTACTGACACCGTCTGTTATTACAAGGCTGCAGCTTCTGCTCACGTATGGATTCTTTGTATTAAAGAAATGCGACAGACATCAATTTGCAAATAAGCAGCGATTTTGCTGTACTGAACAAAGAGCAAAATACTAGATGCTGAAAATCTGAAGCAAGAGCAGAAAATGCTGGAAACAAGCAGGAGGCCAGGAAGAATCTGTGCAGAAAGAAACAGAATTTTAACTTCTGTCTGTGGATCTTACATCTGAATTGTTGTTCCAATTCTGAGGAAACCTGAAAAGTCTTCACTCCATTTTTCCCTCCAATTTCTGATCTTGTGACACTGCAAGTGCACCATGCAGAAAAAGAATGATCCAAAAATCCAATCAACCCAGGTTACTTGGAAAACTTATGTAGTACCTTCATTTGATCACCCATGGGAAAGCAATAAACAATTCCAATGTCCACATCAGACACTGGAGAAGGAGCAAATTAGACCCACAAGGATGATACCAGAATTGAGACAAAAACGGTCAGGAAAGACTGAGAAGTTGAAGAGAAGGTTAAACCTTGTTCAAATAGAGTCTTTAAAATTATGAAGGGGTCCAACTAGGGTTTGTTGAACTAGGGTAACTACCCCCCCCATTAACTTTTAATACTGACAGCCTATCTAATACCACCGCCTTATCAATATTAAGCCCTTCAAGTATCTGCAATACCTCCTCTTCAACCATGGCCTGCACAGTCTCTCCAAAGAATCCCTTCAGTGCAGAAGGAGGCCATTGGTCCATCGAGTCCGCACCGACCCTCTGAAAGAGCACCCCACCCAGGCCCACTCTCCCGTTACCTAACCGTTTTGTACACCAAGAGACAATTTAGAATATCCAATCCACCTAACCTGCACATCTTTGGACTGTGGGAGGAAACCAGAGCACTTGGAGGAAACCCACACAGACTCTCCTGCAAACTCCACAAGTCACCCAAGGTGCGAATTGAGCCTGGGACCTTGGCGCTGCGAGGCAGCAGTGCTAACCACTGCACCACCGTGCCGCCTTTGGTAAAGGGGTATTCATTTAATAGCTCAGTTTTGTCCCCGGCTGCATGAATAAATCCCCTTTTTGGTCCTTCCATCTTCTCTTTCCACTCTTTTACTATTTATATGCCAATAGAAGACTTTTGGATTCCCTTTCATGTTAGCGGTCAGTCCCTTTACATTCGGAGCTTAGGGCCTTGGCAGCTGAAGATATAACCTCCAACGGTGGAGCATTTCAAATCAGGAATGCTTAAGGGGATGGAATTATAAGAGGCTTCAGCGATATCTTCTGGGACTGGAGAAGACTACAGAGGGCAAAGGGGGGCAAAGTCATGAGAGGGATGTGAAAACAAGGATGAGGCTTTAAAAATGAGATGTTGCTTAATTGGGAGCCAACGTACATCAGAGTGATAGGTGGATGGAGTTTGGTGAGAGTTAGAACTTGATTAGTTTTGGAAGACCTCATGGAAAATAGCAGAGAGTTGGGGCAGTTAAATCTAAAAGTAACAAGCCATAGAGGATCACATGACAGGCATGGAGTCAGGTAATATTACAGAGGTGCCACCTCCGGGTGAACCATAACAGTGACCCTCTCAAGGCGAACTTTATTTTCTCCAAACAGAAAAGGCTAGCCATGTCCAATAGCCAGGTCCCCAACTTCGGGGGCTATGAGTTCCTCCAAGATAATAGTATCCATCTCCGGGCTACCAGGGAAGCAAAGGCCAGAACGTCTGCCTCTTTCTCCTCCTGGATTCCCGGGTCTTCCAACACCCTGAAAATCGCCACCTCTGGACTCGGTGCCACCCTTGTTTTTAATACCGTGGACATGACATCTGCAAACCCCTGCCAAAATCCCCTAAGCTTCGGACATGCCCAGAACATGTGGACATGGTTCGCTGGTCCTCCTGCACATTTTGCACACCTATCTTCCACCCCAAAGAATCTGCTCATCCGGGCCACTGTCATGTGAGCCCGGTGAACAACCTTAAATTGTATCAGGCTGAGCCTGGCACATGTTGCGCACGTGTTGACTCTACTCAATGCGTCCGCCGATAGATCATCCTCTATCTCTCCTCACAGCTCCTCCTCCCAATCGTGCTTCAGTTCCTCGGTCTGCGTCTCCTCTGACCCTATAAGGTCCTTGTAAATGTCAGAGACACTCTCTTCCCCTACCCACCCTCTGGAAACTACCCTGTCCTGAATCCCCCTTACTGATAGGAGTGAGAAAGTTGACATGTGTTTACGCAGGAATTCACGCACCTGCAGATACCTGAATTTGCTTTCCCTCGCCAACCCAAACTTCTCCTCCAGCGCCCTCATACTCGGAAAGCTCCCCTCAATAAACATATCCAAAACCCCCATCCATACTTCCCGGGGCAAACCGGTGATTATTACAGATTGGGGACCAGACCGATGCTCCCTCTGCTCCCACATGTCTCCTCCATTGCCCCCAGATGATCAGGGCCGCCGCCACTACCACGGGGCTGGTGGAGTACCATGCCAGCGGGAACGGCAGAGGCGCAGTTACCAACGCCCCCAGACTGGTGCCCTTGCATGAAGCTGCCTCCATACACTCCCATGCCGACCCTCCCCCCACCCCCACTTCCTGATCATGGCTATATTCCCTGCCCAGTAATAGTTACTAAATTTTGGCAGCGCCAGACCGCCCTCTCCCCGACTCTGCTCAAGCATTACCTTCCTTACTCGCTGGCTCTTGCCCACCTAAACAAAGCCAGTGATGCAAACAACAATCTTAATGAGATGGGATATTGATTGGAAGCTCAACAAGGTCAAACATGATAACAAATGTGGTTCAGCCTCTGACAGTTCCAGGAAGAGGGTTGAGATTGAAAGCAAGGGAAGAGTTTGTGGCGGGAATCGAAGACATTGGCTTCAGTCTTCCAAATGTTTAATTGGAGGCAATTTCTGCTCATCCAGTACTGGAAGTCAGACAGGTCGACTGACAAACTAGGAATTGATTGTGAAGAAGTTGAGAAAAACGTTGATGAGATAGAGAGTGGTGTTGGCAGAATGTATGTGGAAACTGATGCTGAGTTTCTGGGTGACATTTCAAAGGGGCAGCATACAGATGAGAAACACAAGACGGTAACGGATAAATCATCCTTCTCTGGTATGACATTCCCCACAATAACTACCCCGGTTCTTCTTGTGCCCTCACTCGGAGTACAGATTAGCGACAGTGTTCTGCTGCAGGTCCATACTAGAGAACAAGTGCGGTGGTAGCCTGAATATATTTGCAGCCAATAGATGCAGGAGTCCTCCGGCCAAATAAGCGAAGCTGGATTTGAATCCAGATCACAGTAGCAAAAGGGCATGAGATGTCCAAGTTTTAAGAAAAAAACAGCAGCAAAAATCAGAACCTGCCCACTAGGACAACTGCATGGGAGAGACAGCACAGAAGCAATCCATTCAGTCTAGAAACTCTGCTATCATGCTACACACTAGCTTCCTCCCACCTTACTTCATCTAACCCGATCAGCATATCCTTTTATCCCTTTCTCCTCAGTGGACATACCTAACTACCCCTTAAATGCATCTCTGGTATGTATCTGAATGACTCCTTGTGTTAGCAAGTTCCACATTCTAATGACACACTGAGTACAGTAATTTTTCCTGAATTCCCAACAGGATCTATTAGCGACTGTGTTATCTTTACAACCCCGAGTTTTCAACTACCCACTGTGGAGGCCCCTTCTCTACGTCCACCCCAATAAACCCCTTTATTATTATAAACATTTCTTGTTACGTCACCTCGCAGCCTCCACTATTCAAAAGAATAGAGCCCCAGTCATTCAGTCTTTCCATATTATTACATCCTCTTGCTCTGGTACAACCCTTGTAAATTTTTTTTACATTTTCTCCTGTATTTGTGCCCTTTTTGTCACATGGAGACCTGAATTGTGCACATAAATTGCCATCTAACCAATCAAGGAGATCAAAGACGTACACCAGCAAGACATCATTCCTTATTTGAAATGTGCATGCCCTGTATATGTCACAGGTACGTTGACGGGTTTATTGCAGTAGAAAGTTAAAACGTGCCTATAACGCCAAGTTATCAGTTCCCAGACCAGGGGCCCAACAAGTTGCTGAATGATTACCCGGATGGTACTCACTCGGGCCGAATAGCTGACCACTTGTCCCGCAACGTCCATGCATATTGGCAAGGAGGCACACGTTCATCTTCCTCCTCTTCCTCGCTGTCCTCAGACCAGTCTAGCCCTGTAGACGAGAAGAATGTCATCGCATTGAACCCAAGGCAGGACGCAAAGCATTACACTGGCGATCCAGGGAAGCCTTTCCAAGTGATAGTGAAGGGGACATGTGGGATGAACACCCACATCGTAGAGCATGTAAAAACTCAGGAATCATTTAATAAAGGTACCATGACAAAGTGCAATGCTTAAAGATTTCAAAACAGATAAGCAAAATGAACAAGAATGAATCCAATTAATGATATTTCATAGGACAGTAGAGACCCATGACCAATCATCACAGTAGCACAAGTGGATATCACTGTGGCTTCACAGTGCCAGGGTCCCAGATCCGATTCCCCGCTGGGTCACTGTCTGTGCGGAGTCTGCACGTTCTCCCCGTGTCTGCGTGGGTTTCCTCCGGGTGCTCCGGTTTCCTCCCACAGTCCAAAGATGTGCAGGTTAGGTGGATTGGCCATGGTAAATTGCCCTTAGTGACCAAAAAAAAAGTTAGGAGGGGTTATTGGGTTACGAGGAAAAGGTGGAAGTGGGGGCTGAGGTGGTTCGGTGCAGACACGATGGGGCGATTGGCCTCCTTCGGCACTGCAGGTTGTATGTTCTATGCACTTACAACTAGGGACACAATCTTGCTTCACAGCAGGTATTGGCCCAAAGTTATTGACTCCAGAAATACAATAATAGAGTTAGACTTGGTGAAAAATAACGCCTTGCGTTACTGTGCACATTAATGGGCCCCTGGGGTCAGTAACCCCTGGGGTCAGTGCGTTAATGGGGACAGTATGTCTTGGGGTCAGTGTGTTCATTGGGAGAGTAACTCCCAACGCTCAATCTCCTGTAACAACCTGACCCCCTAAGGTTAGTGTTCCCATCAACCCACTGAGCCCAAGAATCAGAGTCCCCAATAACAACCTGACCCCAAAAGTCAGGGACTCCCAAGTAAAACACTGAATCAGTGTCCCCATAAACACACTGATCCCGAGAGTCAGCGTCCCCATAAACACACTGATCCCGAATGTCAGCGTCCCCATAAACACACCGATTCGGAGAGTCAGCCTCCCCCATAAACACACTGACCCCGAGAGTTAGCGTCCCCCATAAACACACTGATCCCAAGAGTCAGCGTCCCCATGAACACACTGACCCCGAGAGTTAGCGTCCCCCATAAATACACTGATCCCAAGAGTCAGCGTCCCCATAAACACACTGACCCCGAGAGTCAGCGTCCCCATAAACACAATGACCCCGAGAGTCAGCTTCCCTATAAACACACTAACCCCGAGAGTCAGCGTCCCCATAAACACACTGACCCTGAGAGTCACCCTCCCCATAAACACACTGACCCCGAGAGTCAGCGTCCCCATAAACACACTAACCCCGAGAGTCAGCGTCCCCATAAACACACTGACCCTGAGAGTCAGCGTCCCCATAAACACACTGACCCTGAGAGTCAGCGTCCCCATAAACAAACTGACCCCGAGTCAGCATCCCCATAAACACACTGACCCCGAGAGTCAGCGTCCCCATAAACACACTGACTGAGAGTCAGCGTCCCCATAAACATACTGACCCCGAGAGTCAGAGTCCCCATAAACACACTGAGCCCGAGAGGCAGCGTGCCCATAAACACACTGACCCGAGAGTCAGCGTCCCCATAAACACACTGACCCCGAGAGTCAGTGTCCCCATAAACACACTGACCAAGAGTCAGCGTCTTCATAAACACACTGACCCCGAGTCAGCCTCCCCATAAACACACTGACCAATAGTCAGCGTCTTCATAAACACACTGACCCCGAGAGTTAGCGTCCCCCATAAATACACTGATCCAAAGAGTCAGCGTCCCCATAAACACACTGACCCCGAGAGTCAGCGTCCCCATAAACACACTGACCCCGAGAGTCAGCGTCCCCATAAACACACTAACCCCGAGAGTCAGCGTCCCCATAAACACACTGACCCTGAGAGTCAGCCTCCCCATAAACACACTGACCCCGAGAGTCAGCGTCCCCATAAACACACTAACCCCGAGAGTCAGCGTCCCCATAAACACACTGACGCTAAGAGTCAGCGTCCCCAGAAACACACTGACGCTGAGAGTCAGCGTCCCCAAAAACAAACTGACCCCGAGTCAGCATCCCCATAAACACACTGAGCCCGAGAGGCAGCGTGCCCATAAACACACTGACCCCGAGAGTCAGCGTCCCCATAAACACAATGACCCCGAGAGTCAGCGTCCCCATAAACACACTGACCCCAAGAGCCAGCGTCCCCATAAACACACTGACTGAGAGTCAGCGTCCCCATAAACATACTGACCCCGAGAGTCAGAGTCCCCATAAACACACTGACCCCGAGAGTCAGTGTCCCCATAAACACACTGACCAAGAGTCAGCGTCCCCATAAACACACTGAGCCCGAGAGGCAGCGTCCCCATAAACACACTGACCCCGAGAGTCAGTGTCCCCATAAACACACTGACCCCGAGTCAGCATCCCCCATAAACACACTGACACCGAGAGTCAGCGTCTTCATAAACACACTGACCCTGAGAGTCAGTGTCCCCATAAACACACTGACCCTGAGAGTCAGTGTCCCCATAAACACACTGACCCTGAGAGTCAGCGTCCCCATAAACAAACTGACCCCGAGTCAGCATCCCCATAAACACACTGACCCCGAGAGTCAGCGTCCCCATAAACACACTGACCCCGAGAGTCAGCGTCCCCATAAACACACCGACCCTGAGAGTCAGCGTCCCCATAAACAAACTGACCCCGAGTCAGCATCCCCATAAACACACTGACCCCGAGTCAGCATCCCCATAAACACACTGACCCCGAGAGTCAGCGTCCCCATAAACACACTGGCCCCGAGAGTCAGCGTCCCCATAAACACACTGACCCTGAGAGTCAGCGTCCCCATAAACACACCGACCCTGAGAGTCAGCGTCCCCATAAACAAACTGACCCCGAGTCAGCATCCCCATAAACACACTGACCCCGAGAGTCAGCGTCCCCATAAACACACTGACCCTGAGAGTCAGCGTCCCCATAAACACACTGACCCAGAGAGTCAGCGTCCCCATAAACACACTGACTGGGAGTCAGCATCCCCATAAACATACTGACCCCGAGAGTCAGAGTCCCCATAAACACACTGAGCCCGAGAGTCAGTGTCCCCATAAACACACTGACTGAGAGTCAGCGTCCCCATAAACACACTGACCCTGAGAGTCAGCGTCCCCATAAACACACTGACCCAGAGAGTCAGCGTCCCCATAAACACACTGACCCCGAGAGTCAGTGTCCCCATAAACACACTGACCAAGAGTCAGCGTCTTCATAAACACACTGACCCCGAGAGTCAGCGTCCCCATAAACACACTGACCCTGAGAGTCAGCGTCCCCATAAACACACTGACTGAGAGGCAGCGTCCCCATAAACACACTGACCCCGAGAGTCAGCGTCCCCATAAACACACTGACCCTGAGAGTCAGCGTCCCCATAAACACACTGACCCCGAGAGTCAGCGTCCCCATAAACACACTGACCCTGAGAGTCAGCGTCCCCATAAACACACTAACCCCGAGAGTCAGCGTCCCCATAAACACACTGACCCTGAGAGTCAGCCTCCCCATAAACACACTGACACCGAGTCAGCGTCCCCATAAACACACTAACCCCGAGAGTCAGCGTCCCCATAAACACACTGACCCTGAGAGTCAGCCTCCCCATAAACACACTGACCCTGAGAGTCAGCGTCCCCCATAAATACACTGATCCCAAGAGTCAGCGTCCCCATAAACACACTGACACCGAGAGTCAGCGTCCCCATAAACACACTGACTGAGAGTCAGCGTCCCCATAAACACACTGACCCCGAGAGTCAGCGTCCCCATAAACACACTGACCCAGAGAGTCAGCGTCCCCATAAACACACTGACACCGAGAGTCAGCGTCTTCATAAACACACTGAGCCCGAGAGGGAGCGTCCCCATAAACACACTGACACCGAGAGTCAGCGTCCCCATAAACACACTGACCCTGAGAGTCAGCGTCCCCATAAACACACTGACACCGAGAGTCAGCGTCTTCATAAACACACTGAGCCCGAGAGGGAGCGTCCCCATAAACACACTGACCAAGAGTCAGCGTCTTCATAAACACACTGACCCTGAGAGTCAGCGTCTTCATAAACACACTGACCAAGAGTCAGCGTCTTCATAAACACACTGACCCCGAGAGTCAGCGTCCCCATAAACACACTGACACAGAGAGTCAGCGTCTTCATAAACACACTGACCCTGAGAGTCAGCGTCCCCATAAACACACTGACACCGAGAGTCAGCGTCTTCATAAACACACTGAGCCCGAGAGGGAGCGTCCCCATAAACACACTGACCAAGAGTCAGCGTCTTCATAAACACACTGACCCTGAGAGTCAGCGTCCCCATAAACACACTGACACCGAGAGTCAGCGTCTTCATAAACACACTGACCCCGAGAGTCAGCGTCCCCATAAACACACTGACCCTGAGAGTCAGCGTCCCCATAAACAAACTGACCCCGAGTCAGCATCCCCATAAACACACTGACCCCGAGAGTCAGCGTCCCCATAAACACACTGACTGAGAGGCAGCGTCCCCATAAACAAACTGACCCCGAGTGTCAGTGTCCCCATAAACACACTGACCAAGAGTCAGCGTCTTCATAAACACACTGACCCAGAGAGTCAGCGTCCCCATAAACACACTGACACCGAGAGCCAGTGTCCCCATAAACACACTGACCCCGAGTCAGCATCCCCCATAAACACACTGACACCGAGAGTCAGCGTCTTCATAAACACACTGACCCTGAGAGTCAGCGTCCCCATAAACAAACTGACCCCGAGTCAGCATCCCCATAAACACACTGACCCCGAGAGTCAGCGTCCCCATAAACACACTGACCCCGAGAGTCAGCGTCCCCATAAACACACCGACCCTGAGAGTCAGCGTCCCCATAAACAAACTGACCCCGAGTCAGCATCCCCATAAACACACTGACCCCGAGTCAGCATCCCCATAAACACACTGACCCCGAGAGTCAGCGTCCCCATAAACACACTGACCCCGAGAGTCAGCGTCCCCATAAACACACTGACCCCGAGAGTCAGCATCCCCATAAACACACTGACCCTGAGAGTCAGCGTCCCCATAAACACACCGACCCTGAGAGTCAGCGTCCCCATAAACAAACTGACCCCGAGTCAGCATCCCCATAAACACACTGACCCCGAGAGTCAGCGTCCCCATAAACACACTGACTGAGAGTCAGCGTCCCCATAAACACACTGACCCTGAGAGTCAGCGTCCCCATAAACACACTGACCCAGAGAGTCAGCGTCCCCATAAACACACTGACTGGGAGTCAGCGTCCCCATAAACATACTGACCCCGAGAGTCAGAGTCCCCATAAACACACTGAGCCCGAAAGGTAGCGTCCCCATAAACACACTGACCCCGAGAGTCAGTGTCCCCATAAACACACTGACCAAGAGTCAGCGTCCCCATAAACACACTGACACCGAGAGTCAGCGTCCCCATAAACACACTGACCCTGAGAGTCAGCGTCCCCATAAACACACTGACACCGAGAGTCAGCATCCCCATAAACACACTGACACCGAGAGTCAGCGTCCCCATAAACACACTGACCCTGAGAGTCAACATCCCCACAAACACACTGACCGAGAGTCAGCGTCCCCATAAACACACTGACTGAGAGGCAGCGTCCCCATAAACACACTGACCCCGAGAGTCAGCGTCTTCATAAACACACTGACCAAGAGTCAGCGTCCCCATAAACACACTGACCCAGAGAGTCAGCGTCCCATAAACACACTGACCCAGAGAGTCAGCGTCCCATAAACACACTGACCCAGAGAGTCAGCGTCCCCAGAAACACACTGACACCGAGAGTCAGCGTCTTCATAAACACACTGACCCTGAGAGTCAGCGTCCCCATAAACACACTGACCCTGAGAGTCAGCGTCCCCATAAACACACTGACCCCGAGAGTCAGCGTCCCCATAAAGACACTGACCCCAAGAGTCAGCGTCCCCCATAAACACACTGACACCGAGAGTCAGCGTCTTCATAAACACACTGACCCTGAGAGTCAGCGTCCCCATAAACACACTGACCCTGAGAGTCAGCGTCCCCATAAACAAACTGACCCCGAGTCAGCATCCCCATAAACACACTGACCCCGAGAGTCAGCGTCCCCATAAACACACTGACTGAGAGGCAGCGTCCCCATAAACAAACTGACCCCGAGTGTCAGTGTCCCCATAAACACACTGACCAAGAGTCAGCGTCTTCATAAACACACTGACCCCGAGAGTCAGCGTCCCCATAAACACACTGACCAAGAGTCAGCGTCCCCATAAACACACTGACCAAGAGTCAGAGTCCCATAAACACACTGACCCCGAGAGTCAGCGTCCCCATAAACACACTGACCCCGAGAGTCAGCGTCCCCATAAACACACTGACCAAGAGTCAGAGTCCCATAAACACACTGACCCCGAGAGTCAGCGTCCCCATAAACACACTGACCCAGAGAGTCAGCGTCCCCATAAACACACTGACCCAGAGAGTCAGCGTCCCTATTAACACACAGATCCCAAGAGCCAGCACCCCCATTAACACACGTACCCAAGAGTCAGCGTCCCCATTAATACAGTGATCCCGCGGGTCAGGGTCACCATTTACACACTGACCCCAGAGGCTTACCATCTCAATTAAAACACTAACCCCTAGAGGATCGTTCCACATTAACACACTGACCCCTGGAGTCCATGGGCTAATGGGGACAGTAACTCCAGGGGTCAGTGCGTTAACGCAGGCAGTAATTGCAGGGGACAGTGCATTGAGGAGGACAGTAATTCCATGGGTCACTGCGTTAAGGGAGACAGTAACTCCAGAGGTCAGTGCGTTAAGGCAGGCAGTAATTGCAGGGGACAGTGCATTGAGGAGGACAGTAATTCCATGGGTCACTGCGTTAAGGGAGACAGTAACTCCAGAGGTCAGTGCGTTAAGGGGGATGGTAACTCTAGGGGTCAGTGCGTTAAGGGGGATGGTAACTCCAGGGGTCAGTGCGTTAAGGGGGACGGTAACTCCAGGGGTCAGCGCGTTAAGGGGGACGGTAGCTCCATGGATCAGTGCGTTAAGGGGGACAATAACTCCAGGGGACAGTGCGTTAAAGGGGAGAGTAACTTCAGGGGTCAGTGCGTTAAGGGGGACAGTAACTCCAGGGGTCAGTGCGTTAAGGGGGACAGTAACTCCAGGGGTCAGTGCGTTAAGGGGGACAGTAACTCCAGGGGTCAGTGCATTAAGGGGGACAGTAACTCCAGGGGTCAGTGCGTTAAGGGAGACAGTAACTCCAGGGGTCAGTGCGTTAAGGGGAACAGTAACTCCAGGGGTCAGTGCGTTAAGGGGGACAGTAACTCCAGGGGTCAGTGCATTAAGGGGGACAGTAACTCCAGGGGTCAGTGCGTTAAGGGAGACAGTAACTCCAGGGGTCAGTGCGTTAAGGGGAACAGTAACTCCAGGGGTCAGTGCGTTAAGGGGGATGATAACTCTCGGAGTCAGTGCGTTAAGGGAGACAATAACTCCAGGGGTCAGTGCGTTAAGGGGGATGATAACTCTAGGGGTCAGTGCGTTAAGGGGGATGGTAACTCTCGGAGTCAGTGCGTTAAGGGAGACAATAACTCTAGGGGTCAGTGCGTTAAGGTAGACAGTAACTCCAGGGGTCAGTGCGTTAAGGGGGATGATAACTCTAGGGGTCAGTGCGTTAAGGGAGACAGTAACTCCAAGGGTCAGTGCGTTGAGGGGGATGATACCTCTAGGGGTCAGTGCTTTAAGGGAGACAGTAACTCCAGGGGTCAGTGCGTTAAGGGGAACAGTAACTCCAGAGGTCAGTGCGTTAAGGGGGACAGTAACTCCAGGGGTCAGTGTGTTAAGGGGGACAGTAACTCCAGGGGTCAGTGCGTTAAGGGGGACAGTAACTCCAGGGGTCAGTGCGTTAAGGGAGACAGTAACTCCAGGGGTCAGTGCGTTAAGGGAGACAGTAACTCCAGGGGTCAGTGCGTTAAGGGGAACAGTAACTCCAGAGGTCAGTGCGTTAAGGGGGACAGTAACTCCAGGGGTCAGTGTGTTAAGGGGGACAGTAACTCCAGGGGTCAGTGCGTTAAGGGAGACAGTAACTCCAGGGGCCAGTGCGTTAAGGGAGACAGTAACTCCAGGGGTCAGTGCGTTAAGGGAGACAGTAACTCCAGGGGTCAGTGCGTTAAGGGAGACAGTAACTCCAGGGGTCAGTGCGTTTAGGGGGATGATAACTCTAGGGGTCAGTGCGTTAAGGGGGATGGTAACTCTCGGAGTCAGTGCGTTAAGGGAGACAGTAACTCCAGGGGTCAGTCTGTTAATGGTGACAGTATCTCCAGGCATCAGTCTGTTAATGGAGACTGTAGCATTAGGGGCCCGTTTGTTAATGGGGACAGTAACTCTAGTGGGTCAGTGTGTTAATGAAGACTAACATAAGGAATCAGTGTATTAATGGAGGCTGTAACTGTAATGGTCAAACTGTTAATGGAGACTGTAACTGTAGGGGTAAGTCTGTTTTTTCTTATAAATTGAGGGTACCCAATAATTTCTTTTCAATTAAGGTGTAATTTAACATGGCCAATCCACCTGACCTGCATTTCTTTGGGTTGTGGGGGCAAAACCCATGCAGACACGGGGAGAATGTGCAAACTCCACACAGACAGTGACCCGGGGCCAGGATCGATTCCGGGTTCGGAGTGCCATGAGGCAGCAGTGCTAACCACTGAGCCACCATGACGCCTCGGGTTGGGGGAGGGGGTTAATGGAGACTGTAACTCTAGAGGTCAATATGTTAATGGGGACAGTAACTCGCAGGGTCAGTTTGTTAATGGAGACTAAAACCAGGAGTCAATGTGTTAATGGAGGCTGTAACTCTAGGGGTCAGTCAGCTAATGGGGACAGTAATTTTGTGGGTCAGTGTGTAAATGGGTACAGCAACTCTTGTTAAGTGTGTTAATGGAGGAGTACCTCGGTGTCTGTGTGTTAATGGATAGAGTAACTCTAGGGGTTAGTGTGTTAATGGGGACAGAGGGTGGGTGAAAAAGAGTTCCATTTGAGTTGGGATATGAAGACAAGGGGGACTGCTGTGCTCATCAACAAATGGGTGGCTTTGGGGGAAATAGGCCAATGTTTTGGCCTTTGCCTCCCTGGTGGCCCGGAGACAGATTCTGTTGGGATGGAGGGACTCAGAGCCTCCAAAGTCAGGGGTTTGGGTCAGTGACATGGCAGGGTTTCTTAGGCTAGAGAAAATTAAGTTTGCCTTAAGGGGTTCACTACAGGGGTTCGCTCGGAGGTGGTAGCCGTTCATCGACTTCTTCAAGGAAAATTGACCGTCAGCAGGGGGGGTGGGAGAAGGGGAGGCATGGAAGAAGTGTGGAATAAGGGTAGGAAAACCAATGTATGGGTAATTAGGGTTTATGCTTTGGGGCGGGGGCTTGGGAATGTTTTTGTGGGATTTTTGTGTGTGTTGGGTCTCTGAATTTGAAATGTTAAAATTATAAATGCCTTAATAAAAGATTTTCTAAAAAGCCAAAAGGGTGGCTCTTTCGGCGAGTAATATAGTAGGGGATCTGGGGGAAGATGTCCAATGAAGATTGGAAGGCTGGAGGGAGCTCCTGTGGTGAATGAATGTGTATGCCCTTACCTGGGATGATATGGAATGTATTACAGTGTTGACGAGGGTTCTGGATTTGGATACACATTGGTTGATTATAGGAGGGAATTTTAATTGTGCGTTTGATCCCAGGATGGATCAGTCGTGCCCCAACTCCCTGAAGGTGTTGGGGACGGCAAAGGAATTGCTGGGGTTCATGGAGTGGATGGGGTGTGTGAATCCATGGAGGTTTAGGCATCTGAGGGCGAAGGAATTTTCTTCATTTCCGCATGTAGACCATGTATACTCCGATTTCAACTTTTTGGTTATTGATAAGGTATTGTTTCCTGGGGTGATGGAATCGGAACATTCAGCAATTGTTATGTCGGATCTCGTGTCGCATTTAATGGATTTGTACGTGGAGACGTTGGGCACTCGGAGATCGCCATGCTGCTTCAACATGGCACTTTCGGCGGATAAGGGGCCAAGAGAGAGGATTGGGGCGGCAATAGGCACGCGTGTCGAGTTTAATAAAAGTAAGGTCTCTCCGTCCATGTTTTGGGAGGCATTGAAGGAGGTAATTAGGGGGGAGCTAATCTCAATCAAGGTACATAGGGAGATGGTGGAGAGAAAGGAAAGACACAGGTTGGTGGAGTTCATTTTGGTAGTGGACCGGCAGTATTCAGCCACCCCAGAGGAGGAGTTAGAAATAGAAATAGAACAGTACAGCACAGAACAGGCCCTTCGGCCCTCGATGTTGTGCCGAGCAATGATCACCCTACTTAAACCCACGTAACCCGTATACCCGTAACCCAACAATCCCCCCATTAACCTTACACTACGGGCAATTTAGCATGGCCAATCCACCTAACCCGCACATCTTTGGACTGTGGGAGGAAACCGGAGCACCCGGAGGAAACCCACGCACACACGGGGAGGACGTGCAGACTCCACACAGACAGTGACCCAGCCGGGAATCGAACCTGGGACCCTGGAGCTGTGAAGCATTGATGCTAACCACCATGCTACAGTGAGGCCCAATACCTTAATTGGGTACCCCAATACCTTACAATACCTTAAAGAAGAGGAAGAAGCTCCAAGTGGAGTTTCAACAGTTGTCGACAGGGAAGGCGGTTGGTCAGTTGCGCTAGATACGAGTGGGTATTTTATGAATGTGTGGACAAGGCCAGTAGGCTGTTCGCACACCAGTTGAAATGGCTGGCGGTTAAGAGGGAGTTCAGGCAGGTAAAGGACTCCAGGGGCAAAGAGATCTATAACCCAGGTACAGTGAATGGTGTTTGAGGCCTTCTATCCGGGTCCGTACCGGGTTTGGGGGGGGGGTGGTGGTTAGGGCCTCATCTGGAGGAAATGTTCAATGATTTGTTAGCCAGTGGAAACTCCTGCCCACGTTGGCACAAGCATAGATTTCGCTCAATTTGAAAAATGATAAGGATCCAGAGGAGTGAGGTTCTTGCCGACCGATATCATTGTTAAATGCGGATGCAAACTTGTTTGCCAAGGTGTTGGCAACATGTCTGGAGGATTGTGTATCGGGGGTGATAGTGGAGGACCAGACAGGCTTCGTGAAGGGGTGACAATTGTCATCCAATATTGAATGTGGTGATGACGCCTCTGACAGGCCAGGAAACAGAGGTGATATTATCTATGGACGCGGAGAAGGCGTTTGACCGGGTTAAGTGAGAGTACCTTTGAGGTACTGGGAGCTTTGGTTTTGGACTGGGGTTCATCAGCTGGATTTGGTTGTTGTACAGGCTTGGGCTCGCACGAACAAGTTTGGGTATTTTTGATTATACGGGGAGAAGGCAGGGATGTCCACTTGCCTTTGCTGTTTGCATTGACAATTGAACTGTTGGCGATGGCACTTAGGGTATCGATGGAGTGGGGTTGGGGGGGGGGGGGGGGGAGAGAATAAAAAGAGAGGTTGTGGAACACAGAATGTCCCTACATGCGGACAACTTGTTGTATGTGACGGACCCAAGCTCCAGTAGGAATAAGATTATGGAGATTTTGACTACATTTGGCTCTTTTTGGGGTATAAACTAAATGTGGGCAAAAGTGAGGCGTTCCCGGTATGTTTCCAGGTACAAGGACTGGTGAAGTTGCTGTTTTATTTGATCAAGTCGAGTTTTCGGTACCTGGGAATACTGGTGGCACTGTTTCCTTCCCCTCCGTCGGTGCCATAACCACGTTCAATACCCTCCTGACGTTCGGAAAGAGGTGCCTCCCTCTCCCAAACCCTGTCTGATCTTCACCTATCACCTTCGGGAGGCTTTGCTCCAGCCTACCTGCCAGTACCTTCGCCAATACCTTTGCTTCTACGCTTAAAAGTGATGTGGGCCTATACGACCCACACTCCGTCGCATGCAGTATTCCCAGGCACTGTTGCAAATGTTGTATGGTGCCCGGGCGGCAGTGGTTAGCACTGTTGCTTCATACCTCCGAGGACCCGGGTTCAATCCCAGTCCCGGGTCACTGTCGGTGTGGAGTTTGCATTAAATCCCCGTGTCTGCGTGGGTCTCACCCACACAACCCAAATATATGCAGGGTTGGCCACGCTAAATTGCTCCTTAAAAACAAAGTTGAATCCCGTCCGGGGGCGGGGGAGGATACTCGAGAAGGGGATAGTACAGAGACCGCGGTGGAAATTAGATGTGGGACTGAGGGTTCTGTGATAAAATTGAAAAAGTAATTGAGGAATATGTGAGTTTCAACCGTATGGGTGAGGTATCGAAGGCAATAAATCAAATCAAATCAAATCAAATCAAAATCAAATCAGTTGTTAGGGAGGCTCCAAAGGCGGTGGTGAGGGAGAGGTGAGCTCAATTAAGGCTAGGGCGGACAAAGAGGAGAGGCTGGAGCTGCAGAGGGTAATAGAGGAGATGCTGGAGGTAGATATGAGTGATGCAGAAGATGGGGACCCAATGAAGTTGGAAAAGAGGAAGGAACTGCAGCTAAGCTTTGACCAGGAAGGCAGTATGCCAATTGAGGTGAGCAAGGGGTGCAGTTTACAATTAGAGAGAGAAGTATGTTAGCAGGTCAGCTTTGGAGGGAGGCGGCGGCAAGGGAAATTGTTCAGGTGCAGGACAGGGCAGGGAAGTTGGTGGTGGCTCCGGCTCAGATTAACAAGGTCTTTGAGGAAATCTATGAGAGGTTGTATAGATCAGAGCCACTTGGGGGAGACCGGGATATGCAGGAATTTCTAGATGGGCTGGAGTACCCGAGGTTAGGGGAGGGGGACAGGACTGCATTAGAAAGAGCAATAGTGGAGCAGGAGATAAAAGATGCGACTGGGAGGATGCAGTCGGGGAAGGTGGCAGGGCCAGATGGGATTGCGGTGAAATATTATTAAAAATGTACGGATAAACTACTCTTATCCTTAATATCCCACCCTGATGGTGGGGATATTTGAGGAGGCAATAAGGAAGGGGGTGTTAGCATAAACTTTGGGGCAGGCATCGATTTTCCTGTTGCTTAAAGGTAAGGATCCGACGTAGCGTGGGTCGTATAGGCCCATATCACTTTTAAGCGTAGAAGCAAAGGTATTGGCAAAGGTACTGGCAGGTAGGCTGGAGCAATGCCTCCCGAAGGTGATAGGTGAAGATCAGACAGGGTTTGGGAGAGGGAGGCACCTCTTTCCGAACGTCAGGAGGGTATTGAACGTGGTTATGGCACCGACGGAGGGGAAGGAAACAGAGGTGGTTGTGGCAGCGGACACTGAGAAAGCGTTTGACCGGGTAGAATGGGAGTTCTTGATGGCAGTTCTGGAGCGGTTTGGGATTGGTCAACGTAAAGCTACTGTACAAGAGCCACGGGCAAGTGTCCACACAAATAACATCAGCTCCAGATACTTTTCTCTCTGACGTGGGACTAGGCACGATGTCCTCTGTCCACCCTGCTGCTTGCACTCGCGACTGAGCTGTTGGCCATCGCATTAAAAAGTTCGGTGGGTATGGGAAGGAATAGTGCGCGGGGGGGGGGGGGGGGGGGGTGGGTGTGTGTGTGTGTGTGTGTGTGTGTGTGTGCTGCCATTCCGTAGGTCAGGGACTCACTTTAGATACATGGGTACAGGAGGCTCGGGATTAGGGGGAGCTCCGTAGATACAACATTTCTAGTTTGGTAGGGAGGGTGAAAGCTGATCTGGCACGGTGGGATGGTCTCCCTCTGTCACTGGTGGGTCGGGTACAGGCAGTTAAAATGAACGTGTTGCCATGATTCCTGTTTATTTTCCAATGCCTGCCGATTTTCCTGCGAAAGGCATTTTTTCATTTTTTTTTAAATTGAGGAAGGATTTCTTCATTCATATGGGGTGGGAAGGTGGCCAGAGTTAGAAAGGTGCTACTACAGAGGGGAAGGCAGGCAGCGGGTTTGGGTCTTCCGACCTGATGTATTATTACTCGACGGCGAATGTGGAGGTGCGGAGCTGAGTCAGAGGGGTTGATTCCCAGTGGGTCAGAATGGAGAAGAGCTTGTGTAGGGGGTCGGAATTGAAGGCGCTAGCAACAGCACCGCTCCCGATGGCCCCGGGAAATATCAGGGAGTCCGGTCAGAAGAGCTTCATTGAGAATTTTGGGGACCCTTCGGGTTGGGGCAGGGTCATGGGAAATACCGATTCGGGGGAACCACAGATTTGAGCCAGAGAAGTGGGTCAGAAATTTTCGGAAATGGGAGGAGAAGGGGATTAAGACACTAAAAGGTTTTTTCTTGGGAGTCGGTTTGCAGGATTGAAGGAACTGGGAGCAAAGTGTGGGCTGGAGCAGGGGGAAATATTTAGATACATGCAGGTTCGAAATTTTGCCAGGAAGGAGATGCAGAGCTTTCCGGTGGTGCCGGACTTCACATTGCTGGAGGAGGTGCTGACAACAGGGGGACTGGAGAAGGGGGGAGTGTGGGCGGTTTACGGAGCTATTTTGGAAGAGGAGAAGGCACTACTGGAAGTGATCAAAGGAAAGTGGGAGAAAGAGTTGGGAGGAGGGTATGAGGGGTTCTGGTGCGGGTGCTCCGGAGAGTGAACGCCTCCAACCTTGTGCGCGAGGTTGGGGCTGATACAGCTGAAAGTGGGATGTAGAGCACACCTCACAAGGGCAAGAATGAGGCCGGTTCTTTGAGGGGGTAGAAGATGTGTGTGAACGTTTGTGGGGGGAATCACGTTCATATGTTTTGGTCCTGTCCAAAGCTGGATTACTGGAAGGAGGTTTTTAAGGTAATCTCTAAAGAGGTACACATGAACCTGGACCCGGGCACTCAGGAGCCATATTCGGGGTGTCGGACCGGCCGAGGGGTTGGAACAGGTGCAGATGCAGATGTGAGCCTCACCTCGTTGATCGCCCGAAGAGGCATCCTGCTTGGAATGGAGGCAACCGCTCCACCCCGTGCCCTGGCATGGCGGGGGGGAACTGTTGGAATTCTTAACTCTTGAGAAGGTTAAGTTTGAACTGAAGGGAAGGATGGAGGGATTCTACAATTCATGGGCGTTACTCGTATGCACTTTCAAGAATTGGATAACATCAAACATTAGGGGGAAGGGTGAACTGTATGTGTTAATGGTGATTATGGGCGATTTCCCGATTCCTTTTTGTTATTTGTTTATTTAACATGCGGGCTGCTGTTGATATGGGATTGGCATTGTATTCGTTACTGCTTATTGTTTATTGAAGGTGGCCTCGAATGGTTGTCGATATTTGAGGTTTCGAAGATCTGGGAGTGCAGGAAGGGAGAGGGAACTGACGCATTGACCTTTGCCTCCAGAAGCTCGGAACAGGATCTTTTTAGGGTGGCTGGCTCCGAAGGTCACAAGGACGACGGGTTGGGTGAGTGACCTAACGGAATTTTTACATTTGGAGAAGATAAATTTGCCATTAGGGGTCGGGAGGAGGGGTTTACTCGACGTGGAGGCTGTTCATCTCCATTTTAGAGTTGGTAAGCGTCAGTGGGTGGGTGCTACTTATGTTGTTTGTTATACATTAGGGAATATGATGTGTTATGGTGAATGGGGTGTTGTATAATGAGAAATGTATAATGTTGGATAGAAAACGGTTTTCTTTTTATAAAATGAAAATGTCCTGAACAAAAATAATATTTTTTGAAAGTTACTGTCGCCCTTCACACTTGACCCCTAGAGTTACTGTTCCCTAAACATAACTGACCCCCTAGCGTTACTGTCCCCATTACATGCTGACCATGAAAATTACTGTCCCCATCAACAAGTGACACCAAGCATTCCCATTTCATTTTAAATTAACCTCTGCATCTTAAAAAGTTAGTCTGAGCATACCTTAAAAAGTTAGCCTCTTATAAATGACACGGAGACTGGAAAATAGTTTTGACATTTTCCTGATGTGGGCACCTGCCTATTGCCAACTAGATGGGGCTGGGATAGTACACTGGACTAAATAGCTGGCTTTTAAAGCAGACCAAGGCAGGCCAGCAGCACGGTTCAATTCCCGTACCAGCCTCCCCGAACAGGCGACTAGGGGCTTTTCACAGTAACTTCATTTGAAGCCTACTTGTGACAATAAGCGATTTTCATTTAATTTCATTTTCATTTCAACTACTCTTCTACCTCCCAGAGTTAAAGCGTTAACCAAGTTTCTGTGACAGCAACCAGTATATTGTTGCCATAGCTTGAATTCAAGTGGGGCCTGAAACACAAATTGCAAAATCACTGCAGCCAGTTACGAGAAGGAAGAACTTGCATTTATATGGTGCCATTTTCAATCTCAGGGCATCTCAGTGCTTTATAGCGAGTGAAATACTTTTGAAATGCTTTCGCTACTCTAGTGTAGGAAGCACAGCAGCCAATTTGCGCACAGCAAGGTTTTACAAACAGCAACACTATCATGACTGGGCCATGTTTTCCTTTTAAGTGAAGTGATGTGATGTTGATTGTGGAAGCATTATTGGCCAGGAGGCCAGGGAGATGTACCCCATTTTATTTCAACTATCAGCTTGAGGCGCTTTGCACTTAACTGAAGGATCAATGCTGGCCTTTGGTTTTGTGTCACGTCTGTGAGATTAACATGGAGAATAAGAGTCTCCCAGTTGCTGACCTCAATCACACTAGTGGCTGAGAATAATGTTCAACAGCATTTTATCGCCAGGTCAGAGTATCACGTTGCTTCCTAAAGACCCCGCATATTAAGGAGGTCTCAGCATTCTGTGATCATCCTTTTCTTATAAAGGATGATGGGCATCAACTTTTATGAAATCTTGTTTTCTGTATTTAATTAACTCAGCAGTATCTTAGAATATTTCACAGAGGGCCATTTGCCCATTCAAGCTATGCCAGCTCTTTCAAAGATCATCAGTGAAGCCCACTCCATAATCTTTCCCCATACCTCTGCAACTAGCTTCTTTTTAATTGTATAGCCAATATTCTTTTTGAAGCTGCAATTGAATCTGCGTCCACTACCCTTTCAGGCAGTGAATTCTTCCTTCACTTTCACCCTACCCAGAAAAGCAGAACAGAGAATGTAAACTTCAATCGCATTGCCTTTGCCCAAACCACTGCCCGAACCAGTGCCAAGTCCCAACAAGTGACTTGGCATTCACTTCACTGCCAACCATGAAGTGACTGCTCACTGAATTTGTTCCACAAAACTGGTGGTGAAAGGCTAACACTGGTCGAGTACCATTGGGCACGATGAACATTAACTGGATGAGTTTATTCACGTGCAGTTCATTGTCCACAGTTCTTCAAGGCAAAGCTTCATTCTATGAAAGGAGCTCACACTTGACATGCTTTTGGATTTTCCAAAAAAACACAAATCAACACCAATGACTGCCACCCTCAAGTGTACGAGTGAAGGTTGCAATACTAACCAAACCTCCTCTGGAATGTCCATCTCTTATTCCTTCTGGAAACAGTGTCAGCTCTTTCTACACCTGCCCGACTAAATTAAATAAAAATAAAGGAGACAAAGGCTTGCAGAACAGCACCATGCACAACCTTCGGATGTCCCAAGTCACTTCACAGCCAATGACGTACTTTTCTTTTGATGTCTCATCACTGTTGTAATATGTGAAATGTGACAGCCACTTCGCAAAACAATTTGGTTCCATAACCAGCCAAGAGATAGTCGTGTGTTTGTAAAAAAATCCACATGACATTTGACACAGAGAGCATGTTCTACCCACACATGACAAGGTTAGAAACGCATAGGTTTAACACAAGAGACCACACGGCCCCTTCTACCTCTGCTAGCTCTTTGACACAGGAATTATTCCGTACCCTTCCTTTACTTCCAATGTTTATATAAAGCTTTCCCCTTAAACTATGTAATGGTTTCAGTTTCAACCATTCCCTGGTTGCAAAACATTACACACTCCCAACAATCCGTTTTTTGAATAAAAATTTGAGTACCCAATTCTTTGTTTTCCAATTAAGGGGCAATTTAGCATGGTCACCTGCACATCTTTTTGGGTTGTAGGGGTGAGACCCACACAGACAAGGGTAGAATGTGCAAGTCCACATGGACAGTGGCCCTGGTCCAGGATCAAACCCAGGTCCTTGGCGCCATGGGGCAGCAGTGCTAACCAATGTGCCGCCCTCCAACAACCTGTTCTGTGTAAAATATTTACTCTAAGCTCTCAGGGGCAAACAAAAGCCAGTACAATCTCAGAACCAAACACAATGAAGCTATCATACATTTAGAAAAAAGTGTGTTTCAGTGACCATCTGGCCATACCACTCTCAGGCAATACTGACTCACTATGGTGACTACCAGAATGCATACTGGGTGTCACACTAACAGTCTTGTTGCAGCTCAATACAAACTGTGTATAAACACAGGAAGAGGATTGTGTCTCTGTCTGATCAAGACAAAGTAAATTATGACACGGAGTAAAATGGGCGAGGACAGGAAAAAAAGTGAAGGAAATTCAAATCAAAAGCAAATCACACATATCAATTGCCCTTGCTCCACCACTGGCATCTTCACTTGTCCCCGATTTCATTCCACCTTGCCTTCTCTCTACCGCCATCTCCTCTAATTGCGACTTTACAACATCAAAGCAGTCAGGCTGCCAGCTAGTATTACTTTCCAGTGATCTTTGCGGTCAGTGCACCCATATGGATGTGGAAAAAACACAAGCTTCCCTCAGATGTCCCCCAATTTCATGGCGGTCATGCTGTGTACCATCAATGTGCATCATCCACAAGATGCACTACACCAAATCACCAACGCTCCTTCAACAGCACCTTCCAAATCAGTGACCTCTATCACCTTGAAGAACAAGGACAGCAAATGCATGGAAACACTACCACCTGCAAGTTCACCTCCAAGACAAACACCATAGAACATAAAACATACAGTGCAGGAGCCCATCGAGTCTGCACCGACCCACTGGAGAGAGGCCCACTAACGCCTAATTCCACCCTATCCCTGTAACCCAATAACCCCTCCTAACCTTTTTGGTCACTAAGGGCAATTTATCATGGCCAATCCACCTAACCTGCACGTCTTTGGGCTGTGGGAGGAAACCGGAGCACCCGGAGGAAACCCACATAGACACGGGGAGAACATGCAGACTTCGCACAGATAGTGACCCAGCGGGGAATCGAACCTTTGACCCTGGCACTGTGAAGCCACAGCGCTATCCATTTGTGCTGTCATCCTGACTTGGAACTATATGGCCGTTCCTTCACAATCTCTGAGCCAAACTCCCCTTCCTCACAGCATTATAGGAGTACCTACACCACATGGACTGCAGAAGATCTTTTTTTAAAAGAAATTTAGAATGCCCAATTCTTTTTTTCCCAATTAAGGTGCAATTTAGCATGGCCAATCCACCTACCCTGCACGTCTTTGGGTTGTGGGGATGAGACCCACACTGACACGGGGAGAATGTGCAAACTCAACTCGGACAGTGGCCCGGAGCCGGGATCAAACCTGGGTCCTCGGCAGACTGCAGAAAATCAACCCAGCAGCTTACCTCCACCGCCTCGACGGCAATTTGGGATGGGTGATAAATGCTGGCTGAGGCAGCAACACCCACATTCCATGAAGGATTTTTTCAAAAAGCTGCCTGGCACTCAGCATCAAGGATTAAACTTGAAGCTAGCACCATTTTTACAAAGATGTGGAGATGCCGGCGTTGGACTGGGGTGAGCACAGTAAGAAGTCTTACAACACCAGGTTAAAGTCCAACAGGTTTGTTTCAAACACGAGCTTTCGGAGCACGGCTCCTTCTTCAGGTGAATTCACCTGAAGAAGGAGCCGTGCTCCGAAAGCTCGTGTTTGAAACAAACCTGTTGGACTTTAACCTGGTGTTGTAAGACTTCTTACCATTTTTACAAAGACTGGGCTTAAGGAACCAGACCCAAGTTAACTCCTTCAGGGAAGGTGGAGGAGAAAAGGTGCAAAACAGAGGGCGGCAACTTTGGGGATGAAAAGAACAATCTGAATTTACAAGAATATACAGCACAAAATAAAATCATTCGACCCAACAAGTCTTTCCGAGTGTTTATGCTCCACATATCCTTCTTCAGTTAATCTATCCATATGCCCTTCTATTCCTTTCTCCCTCATGTACATATGTAGTTTCCCCCTTTACCATCTATTCCATTCACTTCAACCACTGCATAAGGCAGCAAGTACCATATTTGCACCATTCGCGAGCAGCAAAGAAGTTCCTCCCAGAATTCCTTCTTAGCCAATAACTTGTATTTATGGCACCTAGTTTCGGACTGCCCAACCAGTGGAAACATTTGCTGTAGGTGTACCCACTAAACCGTCTCATAATCATCAAGATCTCCATCAGGTCATCCCTCAGAATTCTCAACAATGGAGAAAAGAGCCCTCGTTGGTTTAATCTTTCTTGCTAGTTATAACCTCAGTTCTGGTATCAGTCTTGGAAACTTTTATGGGCCATCTCTGGGAGGCCCATATTGTTTTGGTGCATAATATTTATTTTAATTAATTGCTGTTTGTTTTCACTGCATCAACCTGGCTACCCAGGGAGTTACTTGGCTGCCCTGAGGAGCAGTATGTGATAAAGGACTGCATTCCGCGCGCACACCTACCTAAATGTGGGAAGAGATCCCGGTGCAACAGTTGTTTCTCAGCGCAGAGCTTTGCTAGTCTCTGCAGCCTGCTTACACAGGCCAAGTGCTGCTTGCAGGCCGGCGTGGAGCTTGAAGCTTTGAGGACAACCACATCGGGCCGGAGGGAGTCCTTTACTGTCACGTCAGGCGAGGGTTGGGTCGGCTGTGGAGGTGGCGGTGGTGGTGGCGTTTGCTGCGGCGGCGAAGCAGACCGGTGGGTCTTTCCATTTGGCGAGTGAGAGGCTGGCGTTGTTGTAGCAATACAGTGAGCCGCCGCTTGCGGCAAGCTGGGAGTCGGGGATGGGGGTGGATTGCATAGCAGGCCCTGCGACAGTCCGACGGGTCGGGGGGGGCTAGAGAGAGGGGGAGTGCCAGGGAACAGCGGCCGTAATGGTGTGATATGGGGGATAAAGTGCTCTGTTTGCAGTCTGAAGTCTCGGGCTCTCGCAGCAGTCGCTTGCTGCAACGAGTTGGTCTGAAGCTTCCGTTTGACAGTCCCCTTTCCTCAGGATGCAGTCATCATCATCAGGAAAGCAAACGGGTCGTCGAGCTCATGCTCCAAGTATTGGAGAGTCAACCGTGGCCTCTGTGGGGATCGTGTTGGCCCGTTCAAACCATTTGCAGCCTTCAAGGCCAGTGAGGGCACTGCCAGGCTGACTGCCATGGTAGCATCAGGGTGCAGTCTGGAGCGCACGTCCTCTAGCTGCTCATTCTTTTTCTTCCGCTCCTTTTTGGGCACCAAACCGAGGACTTGCAGGTGACTGTTGCAGTATCTGTCAGAGAAGGAAGAAAGAAAGAATCAGCACAGTAAGGGAACAATCACTACAACACAAAGTACAAGACCTTGCTCCAGGTGAGCTCCATATTCTTAGGGCACTGGGTGCCAGGACCATGATCTAACTTGGCATAAATATCCCAGCACTGCCATTGCTCTCATCCAAGATTCAGAAACATGACATGGTGGACGTGGAGACATTTTCTGCTACATCCACTTCTTTTTTTTGTTTTCTAATGTAGAGTAACCAATTTTTTTTTTCTAATTAAGGGGCACTTAGTGTGGCCATTCCACAATACCCTGCACATATTTTTGGGTGTGGGGGTCAGATCCACGCAGACACTAGGGAGAATGTGCAAACTCCAGATGGACAGCTACTCCATTTCTACCATGAAAAAGATTACAGCAGTTCCAATTAAATGTCTCCTCCCAACTTGGAGATTGTGGCTAGAGCTTTGAGTTGTGTATCACGAATTACACAGAACTTGTATGAAATAGGCACTTAACCCAGCAAGTCTGTGCCTTTGCTAAAGATCACCTAACTCTCCTCGCACCATAACTTATCTAACCCCATCACATAACCTTCTACTCCTTTCTCTCTTCATGGGTTTATCTTAAACCCACCCTTAGATTCATCTGCACCATTTGTCCCAACTATTCCATGAGGCAATGATTTTCACATTTGAACCACTCTGCAGGTAAAGATATTTCTCTAGAATCCCCTATTGGATTGATGAGTGACTGTCTTCTATATATAGTTACATATATATCCCCAGGTTTTGGGCCCACTAATAAATGGAAACACCTTCCCTAGATCATCACTTTGAAGACCTTGACCTTGACCACCCCCTCAGCTCTTCATTGCTGCAGAAAGAAAAATGTCCAGCCAAGATTTGTGTTTGTAAAGATTTTTTCTTTCGCTACTGTTGACTTATTCACATGTTATTTCTGTTGCTGGACCTGAATGAGCTAAATATAATTCTGCAATATTAACTTTCGCTCAAGTGGCTGGTGCTGGCTTTTCAGGGTTAGGATGGAGTATGCACCAATTTCGGTAGCGGAGTCCACCATTCAAAAAGATCTGCAAACCACCGTGCAATGATGAGGTACTGCTGGATATGGAGCAACCACTGGTGGTGGAAAAAAGCTAGGATGAATTAGACATATAATAAACGTGTTGTGCAATATGAAAACCAAATGGACAATGCAAGCTCTTGGAAAGGCAGCAGGGAAACACAAAAGGGAAAAAACTGTCCTCAAGCCAGTCCGCATCGACATGCTTTACCATTTGGTGGGGTAGTAAGCAGGGAGAAAGGTGCATGTACATACTCGTTGAGTTTTCCCAAATTCTTTCAGCAACAAATGGCACTGACACTCTGAGCTGCACAACACAATGGCCCAGTGGAACAGTTGAAAAGAAGATGTGGGGCAACAGTGCAAATAACAATGTGGATACTTCAACAATTTAGGTCACCAAGATGTGAGAGAGAGAAAATAAATATGACAAAATAACTCCGACCTCAGATTAAGAAACAAGAGCGAAGAAGTCATGTGTTGGTGCAACCAAATAAATTATTTTAAGATAAAATGTGTATCCTTGTAAAACAAGGGAACAGCAAGGGGGCAACCATGTTAGCAGGCAGTGGAGTGAAGAGCAGATACAAACAAAGTATGTGGTACCCTGGTCAACGCTCAGAGCTTCTTCAATTACCTATGATTCTAACAATAACACAATGATTAGCCAACTGTTCGAAGCAGGCTTTTGTGAAAAGTAAGCTCACTTTTTTTCCCCATTCAGGAGACCATTAATCCCATAGAATTTAGAATTCCATTTAAGTAGAAACGGGCAAGGTTCAGCTTTATAATAAACACAAACTCAATTAGAGGTCTTTCTCGGTTTCTTCATTCTCAACGCAATCCCTTTTTCACAAGCTCACAAACATTGTTGCAATAGGCAACAATCCAAACAATTTGATGACACACGGTTCACACAGCATAGAACATAGAACATAGAACGATACAGCGCAGTACAGGCCCTTCGGCCCACGATGTTGCACCGACATGGGAAGTCAAAAACTAAAGGCCAACTAACCTACACTATGCCATTATCATCCATATGCTTATCCAATAAACTTTTAAATGCCCTCAATGTTAGCGAGTTCACTACTGTTGCAGGTAGGGCATTCCACGGCCTCACCACTCTTTGCGTAAAAAACCTACCTCTGACGTCTGTCCTATATCTATTACCCCTCAATTTAAGGCTATGTCCCCTCGTGCTAGCCACCTCCATCCGCGGGAGAAGGCACTCACTGTCCACCCTATCTAACCCTCTGATCATTTTGTATGCCTCTATTAAGTCACCTCTTAACCTTCTTCTCTCTAACAAAAACAACCTCAAGTCCATCAGCCTTTCCTCATAAGATTTTCCCTCCATACCAGGCAACATCCTGGTAAATCTCCTCTGTACCCGTTCCAAAGCTTCCACGTCCTTCCTATAATGAGGCGACCAGAACTGTACGCAATACTCCAAATGCGGCCGAAAAGAGCAGTAGCTCTTTGCTACCAATAAAATAATTACGCACACTAGCATGTAACTAGCGAGATTCCATCCACTCGAGCCTTTTTAGAAATCATTTTATTGCATTGATTCAATGTGATCTGAGAAACTGGAGATACGTTAGTTAACTCATCGTGCAGGACATCAGATTTACACCCTGTCCAATATTACCGTTGACTGGTAAAATCACATGTGTGTAAAAGCAACATTACATTCAATCTCATCAGTTTTCAGATGGGTGTGTATGGTTAAAATGACACTCTCCCACCTTTCCTGCTTTTACACAGTTTATAAAAGGTCGACTTGCCTTCGGTCTTCAGATTTCGGGATAGGGTTCGTGCACCGCTGGCTGTTGTACTTGGCTACAAATTCACATTGCTTGAAAGGGGCAGTTTTGTCCTCCAGAACGTGGCGGATGCAGAATGCGTAGCCGTTGAGTCGGCGCTGTTTGCAGAGCTTGGGACTGTAGGAGCACAGTGGCTTGTTATCGACCTCTGAGAAGTGTATGTGTTTGCCTTCATACATCACGTGATTCTTCTCCTTGTGAACATTAGCTGCAGAGAAACGGCAAGGCAGAGTGTTAGGTACAAGCTGCGACTGAAAAAAGGCAATTACGGTGCAACTGGGGTCAACAACAGCCATGTGAATAGAAGAGGACATGATGGAATCTCACCCCCAGTTTGTTCTCTTAAGGCACAGCTCTAAACAGCGACAGCCCTTGACTAGCTCATCCAAATGGATCATCTGTGGTTTTATTTGAACACAAACCATTTACGAGCTAATCCAACAAGTATGTGGGGGGGGGGGAAATCACAACTGAACTTGACCCTCTCCTTGCCCGACATCTGCACTGATGCCGTTTTGAGCAGGTATCGCGGGATTGTGATCTGGAGGAAGCATACTCAAATGCTGCTCTATACCCATGGCTCAGTGGGTAACAATTGGACATGAGTCAGAAGGTTCAGGACTTGAACACAAAATCCAGGCCAAGTGGGCGAGTGCTGCTATTGTCAGAGGTGCCATCATACGGTCTGGATGTTAAACCGAAGCGCCGCCTGCCCCCTCAGGCAGAACCAAAAGATCCTGTGGCACTATTTTGGAGATGAGTACTCCGTGGCACCCGAGACAGTATTTGTTTCTCTCAGCCAACCTCTAAAATTTAGATGGTCTGGTCAATAATTGTAGATTTGTGGAAACTTGTTGTACACAAACTATTTCCTCCACTACAACAGTGATGACACTTCAAAAGTACTTAATTGGCTGAAAATTGGTTTAGGATGGGCCTGTTTTATCCTCACTTGCCTGAGATTAGACTCAAGGGCATTGTCAGTACAATATTAGGAGGAACCTTGACCCGGAGGACTGGTCATGGGATCCAGCTCAATCCAGAGTTTAACATTAGTTTCACTACCAACCCCTGTTCCCAGAACATAAACTGAGAAGTATGACTGATCAAGATCTTGAAGAGGGGAGGCCAGACTCAGGAAGTTCAGTCTGATGGGCTGAATTTTTACAGTTTCAAGACACAGTGTTGAGACATTATACAGTTCAGCAAACTTAGCACCTGCATCAGACTCCCAGCTCAAGTTTATCACAGTTAAATATAGATTAACGCTTGTTCAACTTTGGCCAAGCAATGGACTTCAGCCCCTATCTTCTAGGAGCATCTGCCATTGAGCTTGAGCATACACCTACCTCAGCTACATTCATCAATGCAACTCAACTGAGAACTTGTGCATTTTCATTGTGTGCAGGAGTTGTTGTTCTAGTGAGCTGCATAACAAGGAAAGTATGAAAATAAAATGAAATGAAAATCGCTTATTGTCACGAGTAGGCTTCAATGAAGTTACTGTGAAAAGCCCCTAGTCGCCACATTCCGGCGCCTGTCCGGGGAGGCTGGTACGGGAATCGAACCGTGCTGCTGGCCTGCTTGGTCTGCTTTAAAAGCCAGCGATTTAGCTCAGTGAGACAGGGTTTCAAATATAATAATGGGGCAAAGATCAAATCTGAGAATATGTGGTGAACCAAATAGCTGGAGACAGGGCAAGAGAGATAGGGACTAATAAAGGAAATGATAAACAGATCATGACAGGGAGGGACAGAATACAAATTGAAGAGCAAATCAACAGATAAGGCTAAACGTGACAAAAATAATAAAAAGACAAAACTAAAGAATCTGTATCTAAACGTACGGAACATTCAAATCAAAGAAAAAGAAGAGTTGAACCAATAATGCAAACATAAATTAATAAGTACGATCTGATAGCCATTATAGCGACATGGTTACAGGGTATTACGATCCCAGACCAGACCCCCAACAGTGGCTGCGATACTGGACAGAGACGCAATATTTTATTTTAATTTTGTAAAACAGTGAGGAAAGGATACCCCGCTCCAGGAGTGATTTCATCAAGAAATATAGAAAATAGAAGCAGGAGAAGGCCCTTCGGGTCTGCTCTGCCAATCATGATCATGGCTAATCATCAAGTTCAATACCCTGATCCCGTCTTCCCTCATATGCTTTGATCCCTTTAGCTCCAGGGGCTATATCTACTTCCTTCTTGAAATTACACAATATTTTGGTCTCAACAGCTTTATTTGGTAGTGAATTCCACAGATTCACCACTCTCTGGGTGAAGAAATTTCTCCTCACCTCAGACTTAAAATCCTCAAACTATGACCCCTAATTCTCGACTACCCCACCATCGGGGGCATTCTTTCTGAATCTACCCTGTCTAATCCTGTTAGAAATTTATGAGTTTCCATGAGATCCTTTCTCTCTCTTCTAAACTCCAATGAATATAATCCCAACTGACTTAGTCTCTCCCCATATGACAATCCTTTTTTTAAATCAATTTAGAGTACACAATTATTTTTTCCAATTAAGGGGTAATTTAACGTGGCCAATCCACCTACCCTGCACATCTTTGGGTTGTGAGGGCGAAACCCACGCAGACACGTGGAGAATGTGCAAACTCCACATGGACAGTGACCCAGGGCCGGGATTCGAACCCCTTGCCGCTCCCCATATGACAGTCCTGCCATCCCAGGAATCAGCCTGGCAAGCCTTCGCTGCACTCCCTCCATAGCAAGAGCATCCTTGCTCAGATAAGGTCACCAAAACTGTACACAATACTCAAGGTGTGGCCTCACCAATGCCCTATGCAATTGCAGTAAAACATATCTATTCCTAAACTCAAATCCTCTCGCTATGAAGGCCAACATACCATTTGCCTTCTTTACTGCCTGCTGTACCAGTGTGCTTAATTTCAGTGACTAATGCACAAGGACATCAAGGTTTCGTCGCCTCTCCCAATTTAATTCAATTAATAATCTGTCTTCCTATTTTTGTTACCGAAGAGAATAACCTCACATTTATCCATGTTATACTGTATCTGCCATCATGTGTCCACTCACTCAGTCTGTCCAAATACCACTGAAGCATCCAAAAAAATTGCATTCGCCCAAGTGTTTTATGATGGTTTAATTGCACACCTCACTCCAAACTTTCATTTGGAGATTCTTTTAAAACATGACTGCAGCAGTCAAACACACTCAAACCCAGGCTTTTAACCCTTACTACAAATAACACCTATAATACAATACATCTAAAATTCCTACATTGATCACAAGGATGATATAGATTGGGATATTAATTTTGAAGAATGTGTGACATTCAGTAAGGACAGGAAGTTAAGAAAAGGTGGTGGGTTGGCTCTGTTAATTAATCATAGTATTAGCACATTAGGGAGAGATGACCTACAGTTCGGGAAGCACGGATGTAGAAGCAACTGGGTTACACAAGAACAAGGAGCAGAAGTAGGTCATCTGGCCCCTCGAGCCAGCTCCGCCATTCAATAAGATCATGGCTGATCTTTCTGTGGACTCAGCTCCACTTACTTGCCCACTCCATAACCCTTAATTCCTTTACCGTTCAAAAATCTATCTATCTTTGCCTGAAAATCATTCAACAAGATAGCCTCAACTGCTTCACTGGACAAGTAATTCCACAGATTCACAACCCTTTGGATGAAGCAGTTCCTCCTCAACTCAGTCTGAAATCTGCTCCCCCTATTTTGAGGCTATGGCCCCATCAGTTCTAGTTTTCATTCCGCCAGTGGAAACAACGTCCCTTACTTCTATCTTATCTATTCCCTTCATAATTTTACATGTTTCTCATTCTTCTAAATTGCATGAGTAATAGTGCCAGTGCTACTCAGTTTCTCCCCATAAGCCATCTCTCAACTCTGGAATTCAACTTAGTGAATCTTCTCTGCACCCCCTCCAGTGCCAGTATATCGTCCTTTTCTCCAGTTATGAGACCAAAATGGTACACAGTACTCCAGGTGTGGCCTCACTAGCTCCTTATCCAAATGCGACCTAACCTCCGTGTTTTTGAACTCAATCCCTCCAGCAATGAAGGACCAAATTTCCATTTGCCTTCATAATTACCTGCTGCCACCAGCAAACCAACTTTTTTGTGATTCATGCACGAGGACACCCGGTCCCTCTGCACAGCAGCATGCTGCCATTTTTTTTACCAGGTTAAATAGTCATTTTACTGTTATTCCTACCAACATGGATGACCTCACATTTACCAACATTGTACTCCATCTGCCAGACCCCTTGCCCATTCACTAAATTTATATCCCTCTGCAGGCTTTGTGTCCTCTGCAGTTTACTCTACCATTTCATCTTATAGTGTCACCTGAAACCCTTTGACACATTGCACTTGTTCCTAAACTCAAATCATCTCTGAAAATTGTAAACAATTGAGGTCCCAGTCCAAAACTGATCCAGAGGCACACCACTAGCCACTGATCACCATCCAAAAAAACATCCATTTATCCCCACTCTTTGCTTTCTATTAGTTACCCAATCCTCTATCCATGCTAATATATTACCCGTAATGCCATGCACCTTTATCTTATGCAGCAGCCTTTTGTGCGGCGCCTTGTCAAATGCCTTTTGGAAATCCAGACACACCACATCCACCGGTTCCCCGTTGTCCACCGCACCCATAATGTCCTCAAAGAAATCCAATAAATTCGATAAACATGACCTGCTCATGAACCCATGCTGTATCTGCCCAATGGGACAATGTATATCCCGATTTCTCACTATTTCTTCCTTGATGACAGATTCAAGCATTTTCTCACGCAGAAGTTAAACTAACCGGCCTCTCGTCACTCACCTTTTGTCTATCCCTTTTTTAAACAGTGGCATCACATTTGCTGTTTTCCAATCTACCAGAACCACCCCAGAGTTCAGCAAATTTTTGTAAATCATCACAAGCGCATTTGCTATTCCCCCCCCCCCAACCTTATCTTTTAGTACCCTCGAATGCATTCCATCAGGGTCAGGAGACTTATCTACCTTTAGCCTCATTAGTTTGCCCAACACTACCTCCTTAGTGATGATGATCGGTTTTAGATCCTCATGTGCCATAGCTTCCTTTACATCAATTACTGGCATGTTATGTACGCACAGGGCTAAAGAGCTAGCTTTTAAAGCAGACCAAGGCAGGCCAGTAGCACGGTTCAATTGCCGTACCAGCCTCCCCAAACAGGCGCTGGAATGTGGTGACGAGGGGCTTTTCAAGTAACTTAATTTCAAGTCTACTTGTGACAATAAGCAATTTTAATTTCATTTTTTCATTTTCATTTCCACTGTGAAGACCAAAACAAAATACCCATTCAATGCCTCGGCCATTTCCTCATTTCCCATTATTAAATCCCCCTTCTCATCCTCGCAAGGACCAAAGTTCACTTTGCCACTCTTTTTAATTTAATAGATTTATAGAAATGTTTGCTACCTGTTTTATATTCTGAGCACGTTTACTCTCATAATCTATCTTACTTTTCTTGATAGCTTTTTTGTGGCTTTCTGTTGACATTTAAAGATTTCACAATGTTCCAGTTTCCCACTAATGTTTGCCGCTTTGAATGCTTTTTCTTTCAATTCGGGTTCAATTCCCGGCTTGGGTCATTTGGATCACTGTCTGTGCGGAGTCTGCGCACTCTCCCAGTGCCTGCCTGGGTTTTCTCCGAGTGCTCCGGTTTCCTTCCACAAATCCCGAAACACATCCTTGCTAGATGATTTGGACATTCTGAATTCTCCCTCAGTGTACCCGAACAGGCGCAGTGGTGTTGCGACTAGGGGATATTCAGTTACTTAATTGCAATGTTAATGTAAACCTACATGTGACGCTAAAGATTAAATATATATATAAACTTTTGCTGAGCACTGTGAAAAATCGCTTGAAAGGCCCACCACTGTTTCTCTATTGCCAAACCATAAAGTCTTTGCCCCCAGTCTACCTTTGCCAACGCCTCCCTCATCCCATTGCAGTGTCCTTTGTTTAAGCACAAGACACTGGTATTGGATTTTACCTTCTCACCCTCTATCTTTATTTTAAATTCAACCATACTGTGATCGCTCCTTCCGAGAGGATCCATAACTACGATATCATTAATTGAGATGGGAGGAAATGCGGCACGGTGAGGTTGGAGAAGAAACATGGTCAGCAGCGGAGAAAGGAGCCACCTTGGATGGGTCAGGTACAGGATGAATTTAATGTGGGTAGAGACAAAAGGAGAGGACGGTGGAGGGGAATGGAGGTGTAAGCCCTCAATACGGCAGATAACATGGAACGTACGAGGGCTCAATGGACCGGTGAAGCGATCTCGGGGCTTTGCGCAACAAAGGAATTTAAAAGCAGAGGTAGTCTTTCTGCAGGAGACGCATCTCCGTGTGAAGGACCAGGTTAGACTAAGAACGGGATAGGTGAGACAGGTTTTCCACTCGGGGTTTGATTCAAAGTCGCTGGGGTGGCCATTTTGATGAGCAAGAAAATGGGGTTTGTGAAAGCAAAGGAATGAGGGGCTCAAGTGGAACATATGCGATGCTGAGTGGGGTATTAGAGGGGACACCGGTAGTACTGGTAAATGCACCGAATTAGGACGATGTAGGGTTTATGAGGGGATTGCTGGCAGCGATCCCAGACTTGGCCACGCACCAGTTAATTATGGGAAGAGATTTTAATTGTGTCCTAGAGCCAAGGGCAGATAGATACAGACTGGTGTCAGGAGCCGGGGAAGATAAACAAGGCGCTTAGGAATTAGAAGGAGCTGTACAGGGCGGACCTGAGGATTGAAGAGGGGGACCTGGGACGGTTTTTGGACAAACTGTAGTTTCCACATTTGGAGGAAGAGAAGAGGCAGGCGCTAGAGGAGCCCTTGTGGCTAGGGAGGTATTGGACAGTATAAGGGACGTGAACTCGGGGAAGGCCCCGGGGCCCGATGGTTACCCAGCAGATTTTATAAGGAGTTTGCAACGGACCTGGCACCACATATCTTAGAGGCGTTTAATGAGACGTTGGAGATGGGGGAGCTGCCGGAGACGATGGCGCAGGCAATGATCACATTAATGCCAAAGAAGGGGAAATACCCAGTGGAACATCTGTCGTCTAGGCGGATATCGCTGACGGATGTGAAAGTGCTTGCGAATTTGGTGGCAGGAAGGTTGGAAAGATGTGTCCCAGGGATTGTTAAGGAGGACCAGACAGGGTTCGTAAAGGGCAGGCAACTTTCTAGTAATATAAAGAGACTGTTAAATGTGGTCATGACCCCGTCAAGAGCTCAGGTACCGGAAGTAGTGGTGTCCATGGATGCGGAGAAGGGACTTCCGGTTGCAGCAATGCGGAGCTAAGCCGCACGTTCGGCAGCTCCCGCCAGGAACGGACTTTTGGGCTCTTTTAAGGGCCCCCAGCGGTACTTGCTCGATGGTCCCGACGTGGGAAGGTGTCTGCAGCGGATCCTCAGTGGTCTATGGTGTTGACCAAGAGTGGGGCTAGCAAAATAGCGGTGGCAGCGCCTAAGAAAAAGCGGGGGAAGAGAATCAAGACGGCGTCTGGCAGAGGCCTCGAGGAATGGAGGCAGTGGGCGCAGGTGCAGCAGGAGACTCTCCAGCGATGTTTTCAGGAGCTAAAAGTGGAGCTGCTAGACTCGCTGAAGGCAAATGCGGACAAGCTGCTGGCAACGCAGGCAGCCCAGGGGGTGGAGATCTGGGAGCTCCGACAACAAGCCTCCGAAAGAGAGGATGAGGCCGCGGCCCTCGCGGTAAAGGTGGAGATGCATGAGGCACTCCATAAGAAGTGGCAGGAGCGGTTCGAGGAGATGGAGAACCAGTCGAGGCAGAAGAATTTGCAGATCCTGGGCCTCACGGAGGGGCTGGAGGGGTCAGACCTGGGGGCCTATGTGGTCGTTTTGTTGAACTCGCTGATGGGAGCTGGGTCCTTCCAGGGGCCCCTGGAGCTAGAGGGGGCCCATAGAATACTGGCCAGGAGGCCCAAGCCGAATGAGCCACCATGGGCGGTGCTGGTGCGGTTCATTGACTGAGAGTGCGTGCTTAGGTGGGCCAAGAAGGAGCGGAGCAGCAAGTGGGAGAACACGGTAGTGCGGATCTACCAGGACTGGAGTGCGGAGGTGGCTAAGCGGAGGGCCGGGTACAACCGGACGAAGGTGGTGCTCCACAGAAAGAGTGTGAACATAAGAACTAGGAACAGGAGTAGGCCACCTGGCCCCTCGAGCCTGCTCCGCCATTCAATTAGATCATGGCTGATCTTTTGTGGACTCAGCTCCACTTTCCGGCCCAAACACCATAACCCTTAATCCCTTTATTCTTCAAAAAACTATCTATCTTTACCTTAAAAACATGTAATGAAGGAGCCTCAACTGCTTCACTGGGCAAGGAATTCCATAGATTCACAACCCTTTGGGTGAAGAAGTTCCTCCTAAACTCAGCCTCAAAATAAGGGGAAGTAGATTTAGGACTGTCTCCTAGTTCTGCTGTCACCCGCCAGTGGAAACAACCTGCCCGCATCTATCCTATCTATTCCCTTCATAATTTTAAATGTTTCTATAAGATCCCCCCTCATCCTTCTAAATTCCAATGAGTACAGTCCCAGTCTACTCAACCTCTCCTCATAATCCAACCCCTTCAGCTCTGGGATTAACCTAGTGAATCTCCTCTGCACACCCTCCAGCGCCAGTACGTCCTTTCTCAAGTAAGGAGACCAAAACTGAACACAATACTCCAGGTGTGGTCTCACTAACACCGTATACAATTGCAACATAACCTCCCTAGTCTTAAACTCCATCCCTCTAGCAATGAAGGACAAAATTCCATTTGCCTTCTTAATCACCTGTTGCACTTGTAAACCAACCTTCTGTGACTCATGCACTAGCACACCCAAGTCTCTCTGAACAGCGGCATGCTTTAATATTTTATCGTTTAAATAATAATCCCGTTTGCTGTTATTCCTACCAAAATGGATAACCTCACATTTGTCAACATTGTATTCCATCTGCCAGACCCTAGCCCATTCACTTAACCTATCCAAATCCCTCTGCAGACTTCCAGTATCCTCTGCACTTTTCGCTTTACCACTCATCTTAGTGTCATCTGCAAACTTGGACACATTGCCCTTGGTCCACAACTCCAAATCATCTATGTAAATTGTAAACAATTGTGGGCCCAACACGGATCCCTGAGGGACACCAATAGCTACTGATTGCCAACCAGAGAAACACCCATTAATCCCCACTCTTTGCTTTCTATTAATTAACCAATCCTCTATCCATACTTTACCCTTAATGCCATGCATCTTTATCTTATGCAGCAACCTTTTGTGTGGCACCTTGTCAAAGGCTTTCTGGAAATCCAGATATACCACATCCATCGGCTCCCCGTTATCTACTGCACTGGTAATGTCCTCAAAAAATTCCATTAAATTAGTTAGGCATGACCTGCCCTTTACGAACCCATGCTGCGTCTGCCCAATGGGACAATTTCTATCCAGATGCCTCGCAATTTCTTCCTTGATGATAGATTCCAGCATCTTCCCTAATACCGAAGTTAAGCTCACTGGCCTATAATTTCCTGCTTTCTGCCTACCTCCTTTTTTAAACAGTGGCGTCACGTTTGCTAATTTCCAATCCACCGGGACCACCCCAGAGTCTAGTGAATTTCGGTAAATTATCACTAGTGCATCTGCAATTTCCCTAGCCATCTCTTTTAGCACTCTGGGATGCATTCCATCAGGGCCAGGAGACTTGTCTACCTTTAGCCCCATTAGCTTGCCCATCACTACCTCCTTAGTGATAACAATCCTCTCAAGGTCCTCACCTGTCATAGCCTCATTTCTATCAGTCGCTGGCATGTTATTTGTGTCTTCCACTGTGAAGACCGACCCAAAAAACCTGTTCAGTTCCTCAGCCATTTCTTCATTTCCCATTATTAAAACTCCCTTCTCATCCTCTGAAGGACCAATATTTACCTTAGCCACTCTTTTTTGTCTTATATATTTGTAAAAACTTTTACTGTCTGTTTTTATATTCTGAGCAAGTTTACTCTCATTCTCTACCTTACTCTTCTTTATAGCTTTTTTAGTAGCTTTCTGTTGCCCCCTCAAGATTTCCCAGTCCTCTAATCTCCCAGCAATCTTTGCCACTTTATATGCTTTTTCCTTCAATTTGATACTCTCCCTTATTTCCATAGATATCCACGGTCGATTTTCCCTCTTTCTACCGTCCTTCCTTTTTGTTGGTATAAACCTTTGCTGAGCACTGTGAAAAATCGCTTGGAAGGTTCTCCACTGTTCCTCAACTGTTCCACCATAAAGTCTTAGCTCCCAGTCTACCTTAGCTAGTTCTTCTCTCATCCCATTGTACTCTCCTTTGTTTAAACGCAAAACACTAGTATTTGATTTTACTTTCTCACCCTCCATCTGTATTTTAAATTCCACCATATTGTGATCGCTCCTTCCGAGAGGATCCCCAACATGAAGTTTGGCATGTTACAGCCGACGCGTCTGTAGGTCACTTACAAGGACCGGCACTTTTATTTTGAGCCCCCGGAGGAGGCGTGGGCCTTTGTGCAGGCTGAGAAGTTGGACTCTGACTGAGGGTCGGGGGTTTGTAAATAACTGTGTTAACCTTTGGTGGGAAGGGTCTCTGTTTTATGCTGTTTTAAGTTGGTTGTGGGTTGTTTCTTGGGCGGGTGGGGTGCTGTCTTTTTTGCTTGGGTGGGGTCAGGCAGAGGGAAAGCACGGGCTTTTCTTCTGTTTCCCGCGTTGTGGGTGGATGGGGGCGGGGTCGGAGCTGAGAAGCGCGGGCTTTTTTCCCGCGCGAAAGCAGGAGGGGGAGAAGGAGGGTCTGCTGATGGGCCTGGGGGAGGAGGAGTAGCCCCACGTTGGGGGGGGGGGGGATGGTCAGAGGTGTGGCGGGAGTCGCCGGGGTGAGCAGAAGTTAGCTGGCTCACGGGAGTGCTGGGAGGGCTCCTAGCCTTGGGGGGGGGGGGGGTACCGGGTTGCTGCTGAAATGGCCAGGGAGGAGCTGGAGTATGCAGGGGGGGCCGGGGTGGGGGTTTGCCGCCGTGGGGAACGGACCGAGTGGGGGGCGCTGGCCTGGGACGGGCAGGGGACGGGTTATGGCTAGTCGGTAGGGGAGGGGGACAGGGAGCCCTCCGATCCGGCTGATAACTTGGAATGTGAGGGGGCTGAATGGGCCGGTCAAACAGGCCCGGGTGTTTACGCACCTGAAGGGGCTGAAGGCGGACGTGACTATGCTTCAGAAGACGCACCTGAAGATGGCGGACCAGGTTAGACTGAGGAAGGGCTGGGTAGGCCAGGTGTTTCATTCGGGGCTGGATGCAAAAAAAATCGGGGGGGTGGCGATTCTGGTGGGAAAAAGGGTGTCGTTTGAGGCATCAACGGTGGTGGCTGACAGTGGAGGGAGGTATGTGATGGTGAGCGGCAAGTTGCAAGGGGAGCGGGTGGTGCTGGTGAATGTCTATGCCCCAAATTGGGACGATGCAGGCACTTTTTGGACAGGCTGCGATTTCCGAAGGTGGAGGAGGGACAGGTGGAGGGGCTGGGGGCGCCGATTGAGCTGGTCAAAGGGATAGGCAGCATGCAGTCGGGGAAGGCGCCGGGGCCGGATGGGTGTCCGGTCGAATTTTATAAAATGTATGCAGACCTGTTGGGTCCCCTGCTGGTTAGGACCTTTAACGAGGCGGGGGGGGGGGGGGGGGGGGGGGCTTTGCCCCCGACTATGTCACGGGCGCTGATTTCCTTGATCGTTAAACGGGACAAGGACCCCCTGCAGTGTGGATCATATAGGCCGATCTCATTGTTAAATGTGGATGCCAAGCTGTTGGCAAAGATCTTGGCCTCAAGGATAGAGGACTGTGTGCCGGGGGTCATTCATGAGGACCAGACGGGGTTTGTGAAGGGAAGGCAGTTGAACACCAATATACGTAGGCTTCTGAATGTCATAATGATGCCGGTGGTAGAAGGGGAGGCGGAGATAGTGGTAGCATTAGACACGGAGAAGGCCTTTGATAGGGTTGAGTGGGGGTATCTGTGAGAGGTGTTGGATAGGTTTGGGGAGGGGTTTGTCAGTTGGGTGAGGCTGTTATACGAGGCCCTGATGGTGAGCGTAGCCACGAATAGGAGGAGATCGGAGTACCTTCGGTTGTACCGGGGGACGAGACAAGGGTGTCCCCTGTGCTCTTTGCGTTGGCAATTGAGCCCCTGGCATTGAGGGAGTCGAGGAATTGGAGGGGTCTGGTGCGGGGTGGGGAGGAGCACCGAGTGTCTTATACGCAGATGACTTGTTGCTATATGTGGCGGACCCAGTGGGGGGAATGCCGGAGGTGATGAAGATCCTTAGGGAATTTGGGGGCTTTTCTGGATACAAGCTCAACCTGGGTAAGAGTGAGCTGTTCGTCGTGCACCCGGGGGATCAAGAGGAGGGGATTGGTAGGCTCCCGCTGAAAAGGGCAGGGAGGAGCTTTCGGTACCTGGGAGCCCAGGTGGCTAGGAGCTGGGGGTCCCTTCACAAGCTTAACCTCACTAGGCTGGTGGAGCAAATGGAGGAGGAGTTTAAAAGATGGGACATGTTGCCGCTGTCGCTGGCGGGCAGGGTGCAGTCCATCAAGATGACGGTGCTCCAGAGGTTTTTGTTCCTGTTCCAGTGCCTCCCCATCCTTATCCCGAAGGCCTTTTTTAGGAGGGTTAACAGGAGTATTACAGGATTTGTATGGGCGCATGGGACTCCGAGGGTGAGAAGTGTGTTTTTGGAGCGGGGCAGGGAAAGGGGGGGTCTGGCGTTGCCCAACCTCTGTGGGTACTACTGGGCTGCCAACGCAGCGATGGTGCGTAAGTGGGTAAGGATTTCAGACGTGTACCACATCATGCAGGAGGTGGATGAGGCCTCGGTGGAGGAGCTGAGGGTAAATGGGAGGAGGAGCTGGGTGAGGAGATTGAGGAGGGGACGTGGGCGGATGCCCTGGAAAGAGTGAATTCCTCCTTTTCCTGTGCGAGGCTTAGCCTCATACAGTTCAAGGTGCTGCACAGGGCCCACATGACCGGGACGAAGATGAGTAGGTTTTTTGGGAGCGAAGACAGGTGTGCTAGGTGCTCGGGGAGCCCAGTGAACCACGCCCATATGTTCTGGGCATGCCCAGCGCTGGGGGAGTTTTGGAAGGGGGTAGCAAGGACGGTGTTGAGGGTGGTAGGATCCAGGGTCAAGCCAGGCTGGGGACTCGCAATTTTTGGGGTTGCAGTGGAGCCGGGAGTGCAGAAGGCGAAAGAGGCCGGTGTTCTGGCCTTTGCGTCCCTAGTAGCCCGGCGGAGGATTTTGCTTCAATGGAAGGATGCGAGGCCCCCAAGCGTGGAGGCCTGGATCAATGATATGGCGGGGTTTATTAAATTGGAGAGGGTGAAATTTGCCCTGAGGGGATCAGTACAGGGTTTCTTTAGGCGGTGGCAGCCTTTCCTGGACTTCCTGGCAGAACGGTAGGAAAATAGGCCAGCAGCAGCAGCAACCCGGGGGGTGGGTGTTTGGTTTTGCGGGTTATTGTGTTTTTCTTTTGTTGTTGTTGTTAATACTGTTTTCTTGTTGTTATTTTCTGTTTTTGATATGTTTTTGAAAATCTCAATAAAAATTATTTTTTTTTAAATGGATGCGGAGAAGGCATTTGACCAGGTGGATTGGCGGTACCTGTTTGAGGTCTTGGGAAGGTTCGTGTTTAGGCCGAAGTCTGTGGCCTGTTATATGTGGCACCGAAGGAGAGAGTGTGTGGACCAACGACATGGGCTCACAAAACTGCACAGGAGAAGGTGGTAGGGGTGCCCACTGCCGCTGTTGTTTGCGTTAGCAATAGAGCCTGTGGCAATGGCTTAAGGGGGTCCAGAGAACGGCTAGGGATTACGAGGGGACGAAGGGAGCATTGGGTGTCACTGTACGCAGACGACCTACTATTGTATGTTTCCGACCCACTGGAAAGCATGGAGAGGATCATGCGTCTGCTAAACTGGGAAGTTTAGGGCGTTCTTGAGCTATAAGCTAAATGGAGGGGAAAGTGAAGTATTCCCAGTGAAAAGGTTGGGTCGGCGAGAGACAGGTTTAGATATCTGGGGATTCAGGTAGCGAGGGAATGGGTGCTACATATGATGCTACATAAATGGAATCTAACAAAGCTGATGGAGGAGGTGAGGGAGGATCTGAAGAGATGGGACTCATTACACCCGACTTTGGCAGGGAGGGTCCAAGCGGTGAAGATGTACATCCTGCCGAGGTTCCTGTTAGATTCCAGACACTTCCGATCTTTGTACCGAGGGCCTTCGTTCAAAAACTGGATATGATTATCTCAGACTTTGTATGGGTAGGGAAGGCGCCACGGGTTAAGAGGATCCTGTTACAGAGACAGAAGGGAGGGGTGGCGTTGTTCAACCTGCTACACTATTACTGGGTGGCAAACGTGGAGAAGGTTAGGTCGCGGTGAGAAGGAGGGGGCAGAATGGGTTTAGACGGAGGAAGAATTCTGTTGGGGGTCCAGCTTGAAGGCTATGGTGACAGCGGCATTGCCGACAGCGCCACAGACATATGCGGAGAGCGCGATGGTAAAGTCCACAGTAACGGTCTGGAATCAGCTGAGGAGGCATTTCAGGATAGAAGGGATGTTGGTGCTGGCGCCACTGTGCGAAAACGACGGTTTCAAGGGGGTGGGGTACATAGAAGAAGCGGAGAGAAGGTGAGGGATTTGCCAGTATAGAGGAACTAAAAGAGAGGGTAGAGCTCCCCAGAGGAAGTGAGTTTAGGTTAGGTAAGGGACTTCATGCGGAATGTTTGGAAAGAGTTCCAAAATGTGACCTCCTCATGCGCAAGGATGAGCCAGATACAGTTCAAGGTTGTCCACAGGGTACATATGATCTCGGGCAAGAATGAGTGGGTTCTTCCAGGGAGTGACAGACGGGTGTGAGAAGTGTGGGCGGGGACCAGCGTATCACGCACATACATTCTGGGGCTGCGGAAAGTTGGAGAGATTCTGGGCGGGTATGCCCACAGTGTTAACAAGGATAGTGGCGATTTTTTGGATATCAGAGAAGCCGGAGTTGATGTAGGGGAGGAGGACCAACGTTGGGGCCTTTGCCTCTCTGATTGCCCAGCGAAGAATTCTGTTGGAGTGGCAGCCAGAAACGCCGCCAGGGGTGGCGACCTGACTGGGGAACTTGTGGTTTTCTTAGCTAGAAAAGGTCACGAACGAATTAAGAGGTTCAGCAGAGGGCTTCGAGGCAAGGTGGGGGGTGTTCGTGGTTGTCTTTGAGGAGCTATTCGGCGCGAGGGGGGGGGTGAAAAAGGGAAAAATTTGTACAAACTGCATAGTTGTGTGTTGGGGAGTTAGCTCCTGAATAGTTTCTGTTTAGTAACATTTAATATAAGTTTAGAACAAATACATTAAAATACACAAAGAAAGGAAAGTAAACTGTGAAGAGGATATGAGGCTACAAAGGGACATAGCTAAGTTAAGCGAGTGGAAGCCATATTCGGGGTGTCGGATCCGTCAGGGTTGGAAGCGGGTGTGGAGGTAGATGTCTTGGCCTTCCCCTTGGGAATCGCCCAAAGGCAAATTCTGTTGGGTTGGAGGTCGGCTTCTCCACCCTATGCCTTGGCGTGGCGGGGGGAGGGGGGGGGGGGGGATCAGCTGAAGTTCTTAACCCTCAAGAAAGTAAAGTTTGAGCTGACGGGGAGGGTGGAAGGGTTCTACACCTCATGGGCCTTGTTCATCATGCATTTTCATGAATTGGATGAAATCGAACATTGGGGAGAGGGTGCAGTTTGGAATGTATAAGTTATTAATGATTCTTTTTCATTGCCGTTTTGTATTCAAAAAATTGGGAGCTGTTTGAGGGTGGTGGGATAAGGGGATTGTTGGCTATGGGATTGCCATTATACTGGTTGTTATTGTTGATTATCTGTTGTTGTAAATTTTGAGAAAATATGAAAAAGGAGAATAAAAATATTTATTTAAAAAAAGTTGTGAGTGGGCAAAAATCTGGCAAATGGAGTATAATGCGGCATATGTTAAATGATCCACTTTCACAGGAAGGATAAAAAATAAACTAAATGGTGAAAGATTGAGGAACTAATTCAGAAGGATCTGGGTGTCCTAGTGCATGAATCATAAAAGACTAGTATGCAGGTACAGCAGGTAATCAGGGAAGCTGATAGAATGTCATTATTTATTGCAAGGAGAACGGAATTCAAAAGTCAGGAGTTTATGCAGCAGTTATGTGGGCACTAGTGAGACCACATCCGGAGTACTGTGCACAGTATTGGTATCTTTATTGAAGGCATAAATGCGACAATTCACTGGAATTTTGAAGAGTAAGAGGTGACTTGATTGAAACCTTGAATGCCCTGAGAAGACTTGACAGGGTGGATATGGAGCGAGTGTTCCTACTGTGGGCATATCTAGAACTAGAGGTCACGGTTTAAAAATAGGAGGTCACTCATTTCATACAGAGATGAGGAGAATTTTTTTCTCAGTCATGAGTCTCTGGAACTCACCTCCTCAAATCATGGTGGAGGCAGAGTTTCTGAATATTTTTAAGGCTGGGCTAGACAGATTCTTGAGTAACAAGGGAATGAAAGGTTATTGGGGTAGGCAGGGATGCGGGGTTGAGGTTTCGAGGGGGCGAGTGCCTTACTCCTAATTCATACGTCTGTATTCAGTCAAATTAATACTTACTAGAAAACATTTCAAAAAGTAATCCATTGCGGGCGGCACAGTGATTAGCACTGCTGTCTCACGGCGCCAAGGTCCCAGGTTCAATCCCGGCTCTGGGTCATTGTCCGTGTGACATTTGCGCATTCTCCCTATGTATGCATGGGTTTCGCCCCCACAACCCAAAAGATGTGCAGGGTAGGTGGATTGGCCACACTAAATTGCCCCTTAATTGGAAAAAATTAATTGGGTACTCTAAATTTATTTTAAAAAGCAATCCATTGCAGGCACCCCATAGAGATAAATAAGGCACAATATAACGTCTACTATGCAGGGACAAGAGAACAGCAGGTTACACAGCAAACAGCACCTCATTCATAAATGTGAATAATTGATTAAAAAAGTCACATATTCAACACAGAGACAACATACATTATTCACATACTGTATATACAAAACATGCATTCAGTATACTGTCCCATTGCATGTATGTGTATACCCACACACCCATGTACTACCCGTGTGGATTTTCTCATCTAGACCAACAAAAAAAAACTTATGCGTGTGTGCATTCATCTATCACTGGCAATACCACACCAAATACTAATTGTTTATTAATTTCACATCAAGATCCACGTTTTGGTTTTGTTAAGTATTGTGCCATTAACTCACGGAGTGCAGCTCCCCTTTCCTGGCTTCAAATGTTCATCTCCTCGGCAGCCTAATCAATTATCTATTAAATCATTGGCATCACCATTGCAACGGATGACGACAGTGCATATACAATCATGACAATCAGTTTTGGATGCAAAAGACAGAATGACCCAACTGGGCATTCTCCCCATAGTCCAGTCAATTTTTGCCCTTCAATCAACATCACTAAAGCACAGACTATTTCACTGCAGTTCGTGGGAATTTGCTGTGTGCAAATTGGCTGTCAAATTACCTTCAGAACAACAGTGACAACACTTCAAAAGTATTTCCTTGGCTGTCAAGCTCTACAGGCGTCCTGCTGTTGTGCAAGGTCAGGTGCAGAAACATGGGATTTAGGAACAGGCCATTCGGCCCTTTGAGTCTGCTCTGCCTTTCAATAAGATCACGGCTGAACCGGTTGTAGTCTCAATTCCCCTAAACTCCATTGTCTATCAAAAATCCATCTAACTCTGAATAGAAGTTATTTATTTCCATATACTTCGATCTTGTAAAAGAAAACCTCTATGCAACACACTTTGGACATAATTTCACGTTATTTGCATGGCAACCACCAGCAATGACAAGCCCATATGCATAGCTACTTCACCATTGCATTGTACAGCTTTGCTAGCTTTCTTTCTCGCTTCGGGTAAATGTAGTGCACGATGCTCACCCATGTTCCGTTGATCCTTATTAAAATCCTTGTGGACAACAGGTTTAACTGCAACACGAGTGGGTTAAAATCTTACGAGGCCTCCGAGACTATTATAATAATATTTATTGTCATAAGTAGGCTTACATTAACACTGCAATGAAGTTACTGTGAAAAGCCCCTAGTCGCCACATTCCGGCGCTTGTTCGGATACACAGAGGGAGAATTCAGAATGTCCAAATTACCTAACAGCACGTCTTTCGGGACATATAAACCGGAGCTCCCGGAGGAAACCCATGCAGACACGGAGAGAACATACAGACTCCGCACAGACAGTGACCCAAGCTGGGAATCGAACCTGGGACCCTGGCGCTGTGAATCTACAGTGCTAACCACTGTGCTGCGTGCACCAGCGACAACTCAGTGTAAACTCCTTTCAGAAGGCTGCTGGTTAAATAGCACCGAAGAAAATATTGAACCTTTCAAAATTTGCTTCAGGAAAATGTGAATATTCAGAGTAACGCTTCTGCAAAGCTATTAATTCCACTTTGGAACCACAAAGATGATAATTCAGCTATTGCGAGTAATAGGACACAAAAACAGCCACTCAGTATGTGCACACATTTAACAGTCGCTGGAAAAAGTTCAATTCACAGTCTAATAAAAATTATACAACAAATGTGATTAAAAGTCTATCTTTCAAAAAGTTTTAAAAGCACTTGATGATAACAAGTCAATGATTTAATTGCAATGGGGGTCGATTCAACTCAGTGGGCTAGACAGCTGGTTTACGATGCAGAACAAGGCCAGCAGCGTGGGTTCAATTCCCATACTGAGGCTATTCATGAAGGCCCGGCCTTCTCAACCTTGCCCCTCACCTGAGGTGCGGTGATCCTCAGGTTAAACCACCAGTCAGCTCTCCCCCCTCAAAAGGTGAAATCAGTCTATGGTCATGTGGGACTATGGCAACTTTACCTTACCTTACAGAGATCTACTCAAAGCTTTGATTTATTATTGTCACATGTATTAATATAGTGAAAAGTTTTGTTGCTTGCATGCTATACAGACAACGCATACCGTACATAGGGAAGGAAAGAGAGACTACAGAATGTAATGTTACAGTCATAACTAGGATGTAGAGAAAAGATCAACTTAATACGAGGTAGGTCCATTCAAAAGTCTGTTGGCAGCAGGGAAGAAGCTGTTCTTGAGTCGGTTGGTACGTGACCTCAAACTTTTGTATCTTTTTCCTGACGGAAGACGGTGGAAGAGAGTATGTCCGTGGTGCGTGGGGTCCTTAATTATGCTGGTTGCCTTTCCAAGTCAGCGTGAATTATAGACTGAGTCAATGGATGGGAGGCTGGTTTGCACGGTGGACTGGGCTACATTCACGACCTTTTGTAGTTTCCTGCAGTCTTGAGCAGAGCAGGAACCATATCAAGCTGTGATACAACCAGAAAGAATGCTTTCAATGGTGCGTGCATCTGTAAACGTTGGCGAGAGTCGTAGCAGTGTCATCTGTAAATTGCAGTGGTTACCCACTCTGGGCTTATTATTTAATAGTTTAATGCGCGCAAGGTAGCTCAATGCTGTGAATTTATCCAATACAAGTCTGATACCACTGCCCCCCTTACCCTAAGTGATTCCAATCAAGTGACAGCCACAGTACAAAAATGAATAAACTTGTATTCATAATCGCATTGTTTACAACTTCAGCACATGTCAAAGTGCTCTACAGCAAATGACGTACTTTAGAAAATATTTTATTGAGGCATTTCTAATTCTAACATTTGAACATTCTAAACAGAGCAGTCCAACACACACAAAAACCCCACAATAACGTATCCAACTTCCCCCCGCTCTAACTCCTAGCTACCCATATATTAAGATTCCCTGCCCTTATTCTTCACTTCCATGCCCCCCACCCCCTCCTGCTGACGGTCAGTTTTCCTTAAATAAGTCGATGAAAGGCTGCCACCTCCGAGCGAACCCCTGCAGTGAACCCCTTAAGGCGAACCTAATCTTCTCTAGCCTAAGAAACCCTGCCGTTTCACTGACCCACAAACCCAGGCTTTGGAGGCTCCGAGTCCCTTCATCCCAGCAAAATCCGTCTCTGGGCCATCAGGGAGGCAAAGGCCAAAACATCGGCCTCTCGTCCCCCCGCTGGGCTCCCAGATCTTCCGACACTCCAAATATTGCCACCTCTGGATTCAGAGTCACCCTTCCTTCCAGGACCTCTAATATGACATACGAGAATCCCTGCCAAAATCCCCTCAGCTTCGGACACGCCCAAAACATAGGTATATGATTCGCTGGGCTTCCCTGCACCGCCCACACCTGTCCTACACCTCCTCAAAAAACCTACTCATCCGGGCCACCATCATGTGAGCCCTTTGGACCACCTTGAACTGATCATGCTGAGCCTGGTACATGACAAGGATGCATTGACTCTCCTCAGGGCCTTCTCCCATAGTCCGACTTCCAACTCCCCTCCCAATTCTTCCTCCCACTTCCTCTTCACCTCCCCGATTGGGACCCCTTCTCACTCCATCAGTTCCTTATATATTTCAGAGACCCTCCCCTCCCCAACCCCTGTTTTAGACATCACTTTATCCTGTAGTCCCTTAGAGGAAGGCGAGGGAAGCTTGGAACCTGCCTTTGGACAAAATCCCGTACCCGCAGGAACTGCAATCCGTTCCCACCCGGTAACTCAAACTCCTCCTCTGGCTCCTCCAAGCTCAGGAAACCCTCCTCAATGAAGAGATCCCCAAATCTCTAACCACTGCCATCTCTAAATCCTCCCCAGAGAAAACTTGTGATTATCACAGATCAGTGACCATACCGACGCTCCCTCCAGTCTCATGTGTTGCCTCCGTTGCCCCCACATTCTCAGGGCTGCCACTATCACTGGACTTGTGGAGTAACTAGCCGGCGAGAACGGCAAAGTTGCCGTTAGTTGAGCCTTCAGACTCGTGCCTTTACAAGATGCTGCCTCCACTCGCTCCAACACCAACCCCTCCCCCACTACCCATTTCCTAATCATCAAAATATTGGCCGCCCAATAATAGTTAATAAAGTTCGGAAGGGCCAAGCCCCCCTCACCGCACCCCCGCTCAAGAAGGACCTTCACCCTCAGGGCTTTCCCAGCCCAGATAAAACCCGAGATCGTCGCATTCACCTTCCTATAAAATGCCATGGGGACGAAGATTGGGAGACACTGAAACACAAACAGCAATGTCAGGAGGACTGTCATCTTCACAGTCTGTACCCTCCCCGCCAATGACAGCGGGAGTACATCCCACCTAGGGAAGTGCCCTTTCATTTGCTCAATCACCCTGCCCAAATTTAGTTTATGAAGCTGCCCCTAGTCCCTTGCCACCCGAATCCCCAGGTACGTAAAATTCCTTCCCACCACTTTGAACGGCATCTCCCTCAGTCTCCACTCCTCCCCCCTTGCCTGGATCGCAAAAACCTCACTTACATAGAACAAACAGTGCAGAAGGAGGCCATTCTGCACTGACCCACTTGAGCCCTCACTTCCACCCTATCCCTGTAATCCCTCCTAACCTTTTTGGTCACTAAGGGCAATTTATCATGGCCAATCCACCTAACCTGCTCAACTTTGGACTGTGGGAGGCAACTGGAGCACCTGGAAGAAACCCACGCAGACACGGGGCGAACGTGCAGACTCCGCACAGACAGTGACCCAGCAGGGAATCGAACGTGTGACCCTGGCGCTGTGAAGCCACAGTGCTATCCACTTGTGCTACCCACGCTGCCCAATATTCTTGCCCATATTCAGTTTGTAACCTGAGAACCGGCCAAATTCCTCCAGTATTCCCATAATTCCTGCGATTCTCCCCAACGGGTCTGTTATATAAAAGGAGTAAATCATCAACGTAGAGGAGACCCTATGTTCCACCCCCCCTCTCACTAGCCCCCACCAAATGTTCAATGCCCTCAGCACCATTGCCAAAGGCTCTATGGCCAGGGCAAACAGTAGTGGGGAGAGTGGACACCCCTGCCTTTTCCCCCTGCAGAGACTAAAATACTCTGATCGAACCCGGTTGGTCCTTACATTCACCACCGGTGCCTGATAGGGGCTGGTTTAGCACACTGGGCTAAATCGCTGGCTTTTAAAGCAGACCCAGGCAGGCCAGCAGCACGGTTCAATTCCTGTACCAGCCTCCCTGAACAGGCGCCGGAATTTGGCGTCTACGGGCTTTTCACAGTAACTTCATTGAAGCCTACTTGTGACAATAAGCGATTTTCATTTTCATGATGTAGCAACTAGATTGCATGTAATAAAAGCCAGATGAATTAGCTATGAGCAAGCCTTCAATGGTGTGAAAGACGTGTTCCCTTTTCTTTGGTTTATACCTCACACAACTCACACAAGAAACCCTCCTGCTCTGTTTCCCATCCATTTTCTCCCTTCCTCAGGCTCCCTTCATCCTCCAGTAACTCACGATAGCACAAGTGGCTAGCACTGTGGCTTCACAGCACCAGGGTCCCAGGTTCGATTCTCCGCTGGGACACTGTCTGCGAGGAATCTGCAGGAGTTCTCCCCGTGTCTGCGTGGGTTTCCTCCGGGTCCTCCCGTTTCCTCCCACAGTCCAATGCCGTGCAGGTTAGGTGGATTGGCCATGATAAATTGCCCTTAGTACCCAAAAGAGTTCGGAGGGGTAACTGGGTTACGGGGATAGGGTGGAAGTGAGGGTTTAAGTGGGTCGGCGCAGACTCGATGGTCGAATGGCCTCCTTCTGCACTGTATGTTCTATTGGCCTCTTGTTGTTAATGAGCCTCAGCTGCAAGTACTATTGAAATGCCAATGCAACCTTTTCCTCGTTACACATTCATTTTCCAGCCAGGGTCATGGATAATCATCAGGAGTAGGAAACCTGATCTTGGGCTGTCTCAATCGGATACTAGCCAAATAAGTGAGCCCACGTGAAAGGGCACCATTGCCACGACTACATACAGATAATCCTGCAATTCACCTCCGATTTTAAAAGGGTGTTGCTAGCTCTATTCCAGAAAGCCAGTCGATAAAAGGATAACTGGAGCCAATTTTTACATACTTCCATACAAATTCATTGACAGTTACAGATTCAAGCAAGCACCCCCTAAACCAAAAACTGCAGTCAGTGTCTAAGAGTCCACCACCTGCCTCAAATTAAATGCAATTAACACACAGTTACCACTGGCTAAACCTCCCATATAGTTTGCCAACTCTATGGTGACACCACTTAGATTTAATACATTGCCTCCCTACAAAGTTTCTCCTCTCACTCGCCCGCCAAGCTGATCTTGTCCACAAGATCCATCTCTAGTTCCGCATCAAGTGACACAAAACAGCTGACCATTCAACTTCTCTATAGCCCTCCGTGCTAGCTGATATTTTAAATGGTTCCCTCTTCTCGGATACAATTCTCCTCCTTCCCAATAAAGAAAACATATTCCCGCAAAAACGCCTGAACCTTTTATCCTCGCAAACTCCAACCTATCCTTCGTTTCCAAATCCCAAGAATATATCGTCACCTCCGAAATTAATGCTGTTAATCCCCAACTCCATTCAGGTTGGCCCTACACCACATGGATTACAGCAGCAAAAGGAGTTGACCTGCACAACCTTTGCATGGGCAATTTTTAAAAATATTTATTTGCAGGCCCGGCCAGCATTTATTGCCCAACTCTAATTGTCATCGAGACGGTGGTGGTGAGCCGCCTTTTTGAACTGCTGCAAGACCAATAGTGTAGGTACAACCACAGTGCTGTTAGGCGAGGGGTTCTAGGATTTTGACCCAACAGTAGTGAAGAAACAGTGATTTATTTCCAAGTCAGGATGGTGCATGTGGTGGTGTTCCAGGAATCTGCTGCACTTGTCCTTCTAGATGGTAGTTGCCATGGGCTTGGAAGGTGCTGCCTAAAAGGAGCCTTGGTGAGTCCTGCAGAGTATCTTGTAAATGGTACGTACTGCTGCTACTGTTCATTGGTGGTGGTGAAAGTGAATGTTTGTGGAAGGAGTGCCAATCAAACAGACCGCCCACCGTATGCCAGATGGCGCCGAGCCTCCAGAACTTTGCCGGAGATGCATTCATCCAGACAAGCGGAAAGCTACTCACGACACGCACACCCCATAGATTGTGGACAGACTTTGAGTCAGGACTCAAGTTACTCACCGCAGGACTCCAAGCCTCCAACCTGCTCTTGCAGCCACAGCACCCACATGGGCAGTCCAGCTCAGCCTCCAGCCAACACCCCAGGTTGCTGACAGTGGGTGGTACACTATGAACATCAAGGGCAACGCCAGACCCTCTCCCGCTAGAGATGCCCACTGCCCAGCACCTGTACGGTGCGAATGCTACCCGCTAGCCAAAACCCAGATACTGTCCAGATCTCACTGCACCTAAACACATCCCGTTTCAGCATCCGAGGAGTTGCGAACAGTGCTGAACGCCGTGAAACCACCGGCAATTGGGAATGGGCAGTAAATGTTGGCTTTTGCCAGGAAAGCCTACATACCACAGCAATTTTTTTTTTTAATTTTGACTCCTTACAGTACTTGCAATGCATTGCAATCTGACTTCGCTGCACTTCCTCTACCCTTTCTGCAGCCACCAACAGTATTGACCATTACATTCCCTTCCAATATCTCTGCTTTATTTCAACTGCCCTTATTTGGGTTCCTCTTCCATAATATCAGCCTGAGCACCTGCTGCTCACAATTCACTTCATGCCAATTCACCTGGCTGGCCTCTCAAATGTACAGGATCTGTATACCAGCTCGCCCCAAACTCTGCTGCCTGCACCCTGTTCTCCATTTAGCCCTGCTAATCCACCCTCTCATTTAAATGAGGCCATGCCACTCCATATATTTTTATAAAACCCCAGACTAAAGACTCCAGACTCAACAAAGACACAACTCTCCTTTCTTCTGCATTGCCCCCTCCTTTTGCCACATCATGTTGGCATTCAGCTCTTAATGCCTCATGCTCTGGAATTCCCTCCCCCAACCTCTCTACATTTCCCACTTCCTTTGAAGGCTCTCCTTAAAATCCATTTCTGACTTTCCTTTTGATCACCCCCCTCCTAATATTTTCTTCTTACCTTAATAATAATAATAATCTTTATCAGTGTCACAAGTAGGCTTACATTAACACCGCAATGAAGTTACTGTGAAAATCCCCTAGTCGACACATTCCGGCACCCATTCAGGTACACAGAGGGAGAATTCACTTGAACACAGTGGGAGAACTACCCTTGTAGTTAATGTTTTTCTTTTAACTGCGACATTGTGACTTGCAGGATGGAATATAAATATAAGTTTATATTTGATAGAGGGTGTCCTTCCAAAAACAGATCAGATGCTCCCTTCTGGCCATAAAAAAAATTGTGCACAAATTCAAAGGTCAGATTCTGTTTGGTGACAATTATGAGGACACATTCTACCAGTAGATAATTATAATCTTTATTAGTCTCACAAGCAGGCTTACATTCATACTGTAATGAAGTTACTGTGAAAATCCCCTAGTCGCCACACTGCGGTGCTTGTTCAGATACACTGAGGGAGAATTCAGAATGTCCAATTCACCCTGACAAGCACGGCTTTCACTTTTGTGGGAGAAAAACAGAACATCCGGAGGAAACCCACGCAGACATGGGGAGAACGGGCAGACTACACACAGACAGTGACCCAAGCCGGGAAATCGGACCCGGATCACTGTTTGCCGTGAAGCAACAGTGCAAACCACTGTGCTACCATGCCACCCATATACGATAACTTCCTCAAGAGACGAGGATATGAATAAATATAAATCTGATAGAGAGAATAAATATTAATCACATCACTGCATGAACTGATTCAAGACTGTCACAGAGCCCAGAGTCATGAAAGAGAGTACACACACATTGCTGGGCTGACAGGATTGCTGTAGCGTCCTGTGTGTTAATGACTGCCTCTATGATGTCAATTCAGCTGCCCCAACATATCGCACTCAGCGGCTTCAACCAGCCAGCTCTCATCGTCGTTGTCACCGTTGTTCAGCCAGGAACAAAAAAAAAGTCAGGTTGACAACAAGTCACATTAATGCAAATATTTCCAACAGTATGATGAAGAGAGTCCCTGATGACAGCCCATCTGCCAGCTCTCTCTGTGCTGGCTCTGTGATAGCATCCATCACTTCTGAACGACAAGGTCCAGAGTTCAAGTCCCACCACAGAGGTCGGAGTACAAACCTACGCTTTTAACAACGCATTCAGAGGATGAAAGTGTTACTGGCAAGATCGCATTTAATGCTCATTTAACCTGCCCCTCCAAAATGATTCCAGAGGGCAATTAAGACAGAACTACTTGTTGTGGCTGTTACAAAGAGGTCAGATTGCGTAAGAGCGGCAGATTTTCTTGAAATGACACTGGTGAATTAGTTGGTTTTTATTCTGACAATCAGATAGTTACATGGTCTAGGAATATAGACTCAAGAGCAGGCAACGGCCAATCAGTCCTTTGAGCCTTCTCGATCATCAACATTCCTCCTTCAACAAGATCACGGCTGATCTGGTTGTGGTCCCAATCCACTTTGTCATCTGTCCCCCCCATAACCCACAACTCCCTTGCCTACCAAAGCCTGCCAGAACCTCTGCTTCGACTAGATTCAATGACCCTGCCTCCGCTGCTTTCTGCGGAAGTCATACACATACTACCGACCTTCAGAGAAAATTATTCTCATCTTAAAGGAGTTTGACCTCGTATTCTTAAACTGTCCACCGCTATTATCCTCTCTCCCATATGTGGAAACATCCGTCTGGTACCGTACCCTCTATATACCCCCTCAGAATCTTACATATTCTACATGATCACCTCTCATTCACTAAATCCCATGGGTCTCGGCCCAACTTGTCCAGTCTCAGCTTTCAGAAAAGAAGCTTATCACAGAAATGAGTCATATGAATCTTTCTGAACTGTTTCTAATGCAATGTATCTTTATTTCAAATAAGGAGACAAAAAACATACCTAGTGCTTCCAATGAGGTAAGTTCCTGTACATCATTAATGCTAGCTTTATTTAATTAACTCGAATTTAAACTCCCCAGCTGCAGAGGTTGGGTTTGAACTTAATTTCCAAATCATTAGTCCAGGCCTCTGGATTTACTAGCCCAGTAACATAACACTATACTATTGTTCCCAAGTAGCTAACCATCAGGGGTGAGAGTCAGTGACAAGACCGCCATTATTATCACTTGCGGGGCATGTTCAGCTAGCTCAGGACAGCAGCTCAGGAATCAATCTCATTGGTGGGACTGGAGTCACATGCAGGTCAGGTTTGATTTTTAAAATAAATTTAAAGTACCATTTTTGTTCCAATTTAGGAGCAATTTAGCATGGCCAATTCACGTACCCTGCACAGCTTTGGGTTGTGGGGGTTGAGACCCATGCAGACATGGGGAGAATGTGCAAACTCCGCAAGGACAGTGACCTGGGGCCGTGATCGACCCAGGTCCTCAAGTCGTGAGGCAGCAGTGCTAACCACTGCACCGCCATAGGTTCAGATTTGATAAGGAAAACTTAGTTCCCTCCTAGACAGAAAGTGAAAACGAGATGCCACCCGCCATTGTACAATTCGAAACTTTCCTTCTTCAGAGGAACTCAAAGCACTTTTCCAAGTGTTGTGTACTAATGTTAGTCTCAAAACGTCAATATCATGAGAAAAGACATAGGATTAAGCAGTTACAGGTCTTATGATATTCTTTATAATTTCTTAAAATAGTTGCCTTTTACAAATGAGCCTGTAACACTAGTGTTATGTAACCCCAGGTTTAGGAGGGAAAATCTATAATCCAAAAAAAAAACTGTGTTTTGTCACAGTTCATGCGAATTCAGGACCATATCACACCATTCCATCTTGCTGCAATCTGTGAACAAATCTGATCGAGTGTGTGTATAATTAATACCCTTTCCTAAAATACTCCAGGTAACTCTCGAAAGATTCAATGAAGCCACAGAGCCAGAAAATATGGACAGCAGCAGGAAAATGTTTGTAGTGACAGCCTTTAATCCCCAGTTGCATTTAGAACAGTGGCATGTCCGACTTGTTTATAGTGAACTGGGGCAAGTAACATTAAAAAACAGACAGGATTCAGCCAAATGGAGTTCAAATCCCAGCATTTGAATTTTGCTAGAAAAATCTGAAAATAAATAGTTGGCAGCCATAAAGCGACTAAAGTTGTCGGATCATTATAAATACCAAATGGTTCGTTAAAGACCTGAAGGGAAGGAAACCTGGAGTTCTTACCACCTGTCTGGCCAACATGTGTCTCCACTCCCTACACTGACATAGTTGATTCCTAACTGCCCTTGGAAATTGTGTGACAGCCATTCAGACCTGAATCTCTCTCAGGGCAACTAGGAGTGGCCAATAAATGTGAACCTGGCCCACACGCTAACAAATAAAACATTTGTGAAAGCTTATCCTCTTCAATCAAGGGAGGTCAAGGCCACAATCTCATGAAAGGCATTAACTGCACAGGTGCACAATTTCTCAGTAGTTTGCATTGATTTTGCCATTTGTGGTGCTGACTTCTCTCCTGAGACCTCTCCACTGCTCTCTTCTGCTTGAAAAGACTACCAGTTTGACTAAGTTTTTGTTCACCAGTCTGATCACACTCATGCTTGTTGGGACATTTCACAAAGTTAAAGGGCACAGTATAAATGCGCATTATTCTTCTTGAACAAATTCTACCACAGTACAACATTCTGTCCTTTGGTACTGCAGTGGTGTTGTCAGCCACGATTCTGTGCTCAAGTCTGAAATGAGACTTGAACCCACGGTCTTCTGGCTCAGAGGCGAGAATGCCACCCACTGTGCCACAACTGATGTCACAGACCCAGTACCAGAACCTAGATACCAACACCAGCTCCACACTTTCCCACCACCTATCAAACCCCTACCTGGGAATTAAACAGATCATTAAGACTGGCTGCTCATTAAGAAAACATCCTCAGTGTGAACATTCTGTCAAGGCCTCTTTCCCCAATCGGAAACTGTGATAATTCCCAAATGGCATCCATGAAATTAAATAATAATCAAATGTTTGAATGTTGCAGGGATTTCATTGGACATCACCAGCGGCAAAGTGAAGTGAAATGACTGACGCTGGCAGCACTAAGGGGGCAATAATTCAGCAAATGGAGTTCAAATCTCAGCATTTGAATTTTGCTAGAAAAATCTGAAAGTAAATAGTTGGCAGCCATAAAAGCGACTAAAGTTGTCGGATCATCATAAATACCCAAATGGTTCGTTAAAGACCTGAAGGGAAGGAAACCTGGAGTTCTTACCCTGTCTGGCCAACATGTGTCTCCAGTCCTACACTGACGTAGTTGATTCTCAACTGCCCTTGGAAATTGTGTGAAGCCATTCGGATCTGAATCTCTCTCAGGGCAACTCGGGGTGGCCAATAAATGTGAACCTGGCCCACACGCTAACAAATAAAACATTTGTGAAAGCTTATCCTCTTTAATCAAGGGAGGTCCTGGCCACAATCTCATGAAATGCATTAACTGCACAATTTCTCAGTAGTTTCATTGATTTTGCCTTTTTGTTGCTGAACTTCTCCCTCGCACACACCAGGTTAATTGACCACTTGCAAAGGAAGCAGGTTTGAAATAGAAACTGCCTCCAAACAATTCTAAAGATCTAAGCCCAGAAACCAGTCGTTAATAGGTAGGCAGTACTGTCAGTGAAAGCATACAGCTCTGCGGCCCTTCCCAGAAATCAAGCAGAATGCACCATTCTACCAACATCGCCTCCATTAATATTAAAGATTGCAATACCTGACCCACAAAGTGTGCACTAGTTGAAATAAACTTGTAACATCCTCTGTCGCGCCATGTTTTCTTCAACAGCACCTCCCAAAGCCATAACCTCTACCACCTAGAAGAACAAGCACAGGCACACCATCACTATACATTCTTATACGTGCACCTTTCAATCGAGCTGACTGAATAAATCGGTCGGGAAGGAAAACACTGGATGATTTTCCCCTGGGGACATGGAGGTTGACAGTACCAAGTCTGGCTCATAAGAGCTGAGGCAGTTAACCTGATCAGCTGCCTGACCACAGATCTCGATTAGATAATTGCACTGAAGCACAAGACCATAAGACAGAGGACCAGAATTAGGCCATTCAGCCCATGGCTGACGTGTTTCTCATCCCATTCTCCTGCCTTCTCCCCATAATCCCCGAATCCTCTGTGGAAAGCAGTGGGGAAACAGTGTTTGTATCTGCACCCGGACCTGATCATCAGACACCAGACAAATAAAGGTCATCACAACAGTTACTCAAGGTCCCTTACTCTGCTCAGACTTTGCTTTCACGCTGTTCACCATGGGAGAGTCAAAACCACAGCTTGTTAAACAGGGAGGAAAGGTTATTGTTGACAATGGCTAAAAGAAATGAACCTAGCCACTGTAACGAGTACAACACTTTTACTCATCAGCAGACCCAAGTTTCAGTGGACAGAGTGAGTGAAAGAGACAAGAGGACTGGGTTAAAATGAAAACAAAGTTCCATCGTTATAAGGGAACGTAGATTCAATGGCACCAATTAAGACAAAAGTGCATTCGGGAAATAAATTAACAGTCAAGAAGGGAAAACCTCAAGTATGAGAAAAGAAGCAAGCAACAAATCTTTGTGGTCAGCCAATGATTAGAATAAATTCTAAGAGTATAAATTGTCATTTGGAAGGGAACGGATTAATCAAAAACAGTCAGCACAAATATGTTAAGGAAGGATTTAACAAGGGAACATAGAATAGACAGTGCAGAAGGAGGCCATTCAGCCCATCGAGTCTGCACCGACCCACTTAAGTCCTCATTTCCACCCTATCCCCGTAACCCAATAACCCCTCCTAACCTTTTTGGACACAAAGGGCAATTTAGCATGGCCAATCCACCTAACCTGCATATCTTTGGACTGTGGGAGGAAACTGGAGCACCCGGAGTAAACCCACACAGACACGGGGAGAACGTGCAGACTCCACACAGACAGTGACCCAGCAGGGAATCGAACCTGTGACCCTCGCGCTGTGAAGCCACACTGCTAACCACTTGTGCTACCGTGGAGGTTGATCAGAGGAACTCTGATGTACTCTAATGGATTTACCAAGGCTTTTGATTGGGTCGCAACATAGAATCACAGAATTGTTACAGTGCAGAAGGAGGCCATTCAGTCCACTGTGTCTGCACCTGCTCTCCAAAAGAGCATCATGACCTTTCATGCCTTTTCCCCATAACCCTGCACATTTCATCTAATGCCCTCATTGAATGCCTTCGATTAAACCATCCTCCAACTACACTTCCAGGCACTGCATTCAGACTTGGAACCACTCGCTGTATGAAAAAGTTGTTTCTCTTCGCATTTGTATCTTTTACAAATCACTTTAAAATCTGTGCCCCCTCGTTCTGGATCCTTTCATGAGCAGGAACAGTTTTGTCCTTTCTACGCTGTCCAGCCCCCTCATGATTTTTAAACACCTTTATCAAATCTCCTTTTACCCTCTCCTCTCCGAGGAGGACAGTTCCAATCTCTCCAAACTATCCTCATAGCTGAAGTTTCTCATCCTGGAATCATTCTTGTAAACCTCATCTGTATTATCTCCAAGGCATCCACATCCTTTTTTTAGTGGGCAGCCAGAACTGTGCCAATATTCCAGCTGAGGTCGAACTTTGGTCTTGTGATAAATCTCCTTGCTCCTTAGTGCAGCATGGTGCCTCAGGGGTTAGCCCTGCAGCCCCACGGCCCGAGGTCCCAGGTTCGACCCCCGGCTACACTGTCCGTGGTGCCATTCTCCCCGTGTTGTGCATGGGTTTCGCCCCCACAAACCCAAAGATGTGCAGTGTAGGTGGGTAGCCAGCTAAAATTGCCCTTAATTGGAAAAAAATGAATTGGGGTATACATAAATTTATATAAGAAAAAAATAATAAGCTCCTTGCTTTCGTCTCTATGCCACTATTAACAAAGTCCGGATGAGGATCTAGGGAATAGAGGATTTTCGGGGTATTAGCTAAATATGGGGAAAAGTGAGATGTTTGCGGTCCAGGCGAGGGGACATGAGGGGCGATTGGGGGAGCTGCCGTTAGATTACTAGGGGACGTTTAGGTAACCTAGGCATTCAAGTGGCGCGGGAATGGGACCAGCTGCTTAAATTAAATCTGGCCCGACTGGTAGACCAAAGTGAAGGACGATTTTCAAAGATGGGAGACGCGCTTCCATGTCATTAGCTGGAAGGTGCAGATGGTGAAGATGACGGTCCTTCCGAGATTCCTGTTTGTATTTCAGTGTCTCCCCATCTTTATTCGCGGGTCCTTTTTAAATGGTCAACAAAGTGATCACTGGCTTCTTGTGGGCGGGCAAAACCCCACGATACGAAGGGTAATGCTTGAGCAGTGGGGAGAGGGGCGGGCTGGCGCTGCCAAATTTTAGTAACTATTACTGGGGCAGCAAATATAGACATCATCAGGAAGTGGATGGTGGGGGATGGGGTCAGCATGGAGCGATGTGAGGCGGGCTTCATGCAAGGGCACCAGTTTGGGGGCGTTGGTAACTGCGCCTCTGCCGCTCCTGCAGGCACGGTATTCCACCAGCCCCACCAGCCCTGAGAGTCTGCGAAGAAGTCGATAAATGGCTGCCACCTTCGGGCGACACCCGAAAAAGCGAACCTTTCAAGGCGATCTTGACCTTTTCTAGGCCAAGAAAGCTCGCCATGTCAGATAGCCATACCTCAGCCCTCGGGGCTTTGAGACCCTCCATGCTAACAGTACTAGTGCCGAGCTACCAGGGAAGCAAAGGCCAGAACGTCGGCCTCTCTCTCTTCCTGGACTCCCGGGTTTTGCCACCATCCGGGCTCATTACCACCCCAGTTTTCAATACCCGGGATATGACATCTGCAAATCCCTGCCAATACCTCCGGAGTTTAGGGCATGACCAGAACATGTGTACATGGTTAGCCGGCTCTCCGGCACATCTAGCATACTTCTCCTCCAGCCCGAAGAATCTGCTCGTCCGGAGCCACCGTCATGTGGGCCCGGTGCACGACCTTAAACTGGATCAGGCTGAGCCTGGCGCATGTTGCGGTCGTGTTACTTCTGCTCAGGGCTTCTGCCCAAATACCATCCTCCAGCTTCCCCCCACCACCCCGCCACCCGAGCTCCTCCTCCCACTTAAGCTTCAGGTCCTCGGTCTGCGTATCCTCAGCTCTCATTAGCTCCTTGTAGACGTCTGAAAATTAACCTCTGCCCGAGAAACTACCCTGTCCTGCCTCCGCTTCGGCGGGAGATGTGGGAAGGACGGCACCAGATCTGCGTACAAAATCCTTCACCTGCAAGTATCTAAAGTCATTCCCTCTCTCCAGCCTAAAACGTCTCCTCCAGCGTCCTCATGCTTGGAAAGCTCCCTTCCAGGAACAGATCCCCCATCCTCACAATCCCTGTCCTCCTCCACAGTCGATACCCCCCGTCCATGTTCCCCGGGGCAAATTGGTGGATGCCGCAGATTGGGGTCCACACCGATGCTCTTACCTCCCCTACATGCCTCCTCCACTGGCCCCAGATCCGAAGAGCCGCCACCACTATCGGGCTGGTGGAGTACTGTGCCGGCGGAAGCGGCAGAGGCGCCGTGACCAGAGCTGCTAAGCTAGTGCCCCTACTCAAAGCAGCCTCCATTCGCTCCCAAACCGACCCCGCACCCACCACCCATTTCCTTATCATCGCTATGTTGGCCGCCCAGTAATAGTTGCTGAAGTTAGGCAATGCCAGCCCCCCTTCTCCTCTGCTCCTTTCAAACATCACCCTCTTCACCCGCAGGGACTTCCCTGCCCATACAATTCCCAGAATAATTTTATTCAGCCTCTCAAAGAAGGACCACGGGATAAAGATGGGGAGACACTGAAAAACAAACAAGAACCGCGAGAGAATCGTCATCTTAACAGTCTGCACCCTCCTCGCCAATAACAGCGGGAGCGCATCCCACCTCCGGACCTCCTCCCTCACTCGTTCCACCAGTCGGGACAGGTTAAGCTTATGCAACCTGCCCCAGTCCCGTGCCACCCGAATCCCCAAATATTGGAAACTCTCCCCCACTAGCCTGAACGGCAACCCCTTCAGCGTACTCTCCTGCCCCCTCGCCTGAATTACAAACAACTCGCTCTTAGCCATGTTCAGTTTGTATCCGGAGAACTGACCAAATTCCCTCAGAGTTCCCAGAATACCATCCATCCCCACCATTGGGTCCGATACATATAACAGCAGAGCATCTGCGTATAACGAGACTCTATGTTCCACCCCCCCCACCCCCCCCCCACCCCCCCCCACCCCACCCCCCCCCCCCACCCCCCCCCCCCACCCCAACCCCACCCCCACCCACCCCCACCCCCCCCCACCCCACCAGACCAGCCCTTTCCAGCCCCGAGAAGCTCTCAGTGCAATTGCCAGCGGCTCTATGGCCAACGCAAACAGCAGTGGGGAGAGAGGACAGCCCAGTCTTGTCCCACGGTGCAGTCTAAAGCAGTCCGGTATCGTCCTGTCCGTCCTTACACTCGCCTCCGGGGCCTGATACAATAGCCTAACCCAGTCGATGAACCCCGCCCCGAACCCGAACCGTCCTAGTACCTCCCACAAATAATCCCAGGTAACCCGGTCAAAAGCCTTTTCAGCATCCATGGCTACCACTATCTCTACCTCCCTACTCTCCGGGGGCGTCATAATCACATTGAGCTGCCTTCTTATGTTGGCCACCAGCTGCCTCCCCTTTACAAATCCGGTTTGGTCCTCCACAATTACATCCGGTGCACAGTCCTCAATTCTGGTCGCCAAAATCTTGGTCCCCAATCTGTAAGAATCACCGGTTTGCCCCGGGAAGTATGGATGGGAAGTTCCAGAGTATGGCGGAGAGCAGGGATTGAGAGGATAGGGGATAGTGTTAAGAGCGGAGCTTTCGGAGTACGAGGGCACTGGAGGAGGATGTTTGGGTTGGCGAGGGGAAACAAAATTCAGTTATCTGCAGGTGCGGGAATTCCTACGTAAACAGGTGTCAACCTTCCCACTCCTACCGCTAAGGGGGTTTCAGGACAGGGTAGTTTCCAGAGGGTGGGTAGGAGAAGGGAGCGTCTCTGACATTTACAAGGACCTTATAGGGTCAGAGGAGACGCAGACCGAGGAGCTGAAGCACAAGTGGGAGGAGGAGCGATAGAGGATGGTCTGTGGGCAGACACGTCGAGTAGAGTCAACACGTGCACAACATGTGCCAGGCTCAGCCTGATACAATTCAAGATCGTTCACTGGGCTCACATGACAGTGGCCCGGATGAGCAGATTCTTTGGGGTGGAAGATAGGTGTGCAAAATGTGCAGGAGGACCAGCAAACCATGTCCACATGTTTTGGACATGCCCAAAGCTCAGGGGATTCTGGCAGGGGTTTGCAGATGTCATCAGACATGGCTAGCTTTCTCTGTTTGGAGAAAATCAAGTTCGCCTTGAGAGGGTCACTGTTAGGGTTCACTCGGAGGTGGAAACCGTTTGTCGACTTCTTCGCGGAAAATTAATCGTCAGCAGAAGTGGGGGAGGGGTTAGTTTAGCTTAAGAGTAGGGGGGTTAATAAAGGTGGGACCTGTAAGGAAGGGAGACGGCTTTGCACTGTGTTTATAGTTTCATGTACATTGTTTATTTTGTTGTTGTTTCAATACCAAAAATACCTCAATAAAATGTTTATTTAAAAAAAAACAAAATCCTGGATGCTGTATGCTTTCCTAACTGCCCTCTCCACCTGTGCGGCTTTCAATAATCCATCCAAGCCCCTCTGCTATTGCACCCTTTCTATTATATTGTCTATGTTCTTCCTACCAAACTGCATTGCCTCAGATAAAAAATCTCAGCATTGAACTTGATCTGCCACTTGTCTGCCCGCTCCACCAACTGGTCTACTGGTAGACTCACCAAAAAATAGACTCTCGAGAAACAATGGAAAGTGACAAAAACAGAAAATGCTGGACAATCTTGGACAAAGAGTCATCCAGACACCACAGGTGCTGTTAGGCCTGCTCAGATTGTCCAGCATTTTGTTTTTGTTTCAAATTCCAGCATCCGCAGTAATTTACTTTTCTCTATGGAAAGTGACAAGTTGGGTTCAAAATTAGCTCAGTGACAGGAAGCAAAGGGTAACGGTTGACAAAACGTTTTTGCAACTACATGGCTGTTTCGAGTGGAGCTCTGCAGAACTCAGTACTCGGTCCCTTGCTGCTTGCATTAACTATCAATGGTTTAGGTTTAAATGTAGGAGGAACAAATTTTCAGATTATCCTAAAATTGGCCATGTGATTTATAGTGAGGAGAAAGTTGTGGACTGAAGGAAGATGCCAAAGGATTAGTTAGGTGGGTAGAAAAACGACAAATGGAATTCAATCAGGACAGGTGGCAGGCAATGCATTATGAATACACAAAAGATGATATTGTAGAGAAACAAGGAATCTTGGAGTGTATACCTACAAATCCGTGAAGGTAGAAGAATCGGTAAACAAGGTGGTCAAGGTGGTTTCCTGTCCTCTACTGCTCAATGCAAGATCAGGGAGGTTACTTTAGAACTGCATAAAAGGCAGGGCAGCACAGTGGCGCAGTGGGTTTGCCCTATTGCCTCACGGTGCCGAGGTCCCAGGTTCGATCCCGGTTCTGGGTCACTGTCCGTGTGGAGTTTGCACATTCTCCCTGTGTTTGCGTGGGTTTCGCACCCACAACCCAAAGATGTGCAGGGTAAGTGGATTGGCCATGCTAAATTGCCCCTTAATTGGAAAAAATGAATTCGGTACTCGAAAAAATTTTTTTTTTTTTTTTAAAAGAACTGCATAAAGGCTAGTTAGGCCACAATAGAGTATTGCATAAATTTGTGTCACCAAAGGATTTTCTGACCATACCAGAAAGTAAACAGGACAGAATTTAAGAGGATGTTAGCAGGAGAATTTTAGCTTGAGCAAAGATTGGATTTGCTTGAAATTGTCTTCTTTCAAACAGAAGATGCTGAAGGGAGATGCAATTGAGGTTGATCAAGTTAAGGGCCTACTAGCATGCAGAAAGGACCTATTTCCATTAGCAGAGAGGTCAATAATCAGGAGGCACAACTTGAAAGTAGTTGATGGAAGGGAATTAGGAGAAACATTTTCACCCAGAAGGTGGCGAGAGTTGGGAACCCTCATTACACATTTTATTTAAAAAATATTTGGATGTGCACTTGAGGTGCCACAAACTACAGGGCTATGGGCCAAGAAATGGAACATAGGATAGACCGGATGGTTGTTTTGCAGCCAGCATGGACACAGTGGACCAAATAAGCTCCTTCGGTGCTGTAAACCTACATTTCTCATCCTCTGGCATTCGACCTCACACCCAATTGCACCTTCAATTCCAATAACACATGTACCAACCATGTCAAGTTACAGTCCCATGTGCTATGTTTTTTTAAATATTTGTTTTAAATCTACTCTACTTCAATTTAAATTCATGCTCTTCAGGTTTAAGCGCTAAGTTAATATTCAGGTTTCATCTGCTATTGATGCACATCTCTCTTACTGAAGTCCACCCCCCATTACCTCCTGACTTCTCTCCACTTTCCCATTCATGAACATCCTCAGTGACTGAAATTGCAAGCATTATTTCCAAAAGGATATCTGACTAGTTAATTATAAAGCCTTGTGGACTGATTCCAGAGTTCTGGCTGTATGTGCTAAACTCTTGTTTGATTTAAATGCTCCTCCAAATCATCTCAGCCCTGAAAAAGCTATTTCAAAACTGCTCCATTCAACAGAACGAGCAGAACCCTCATATTCCACTCCTCCTCCCCCCTCCTCCTCCCTCCTCCTCCCCCCTCCTCCTCCTCCCCCCTCCTCCCCCCTCCTCCTCCTCCCCCCTCCTCCCCCCTCCTCCTCCCCCCTCCTCCTCCTCCCCCTCCTCCTCCCCCCTCCTCCTCCCCCCTCCTCCTCCCCCCTCCTCCTCCCCCCTCCTCCTCCCCCCTCTCCCCCCCCTCCTCCTCCTCCCCCCTCCTCCTCCTCCTCCCCCTCCTCCTCCCCCCTCCTCCTCCCCCTCCTCCTCCCCCCTCCTCCTCCTCCCCCTCCTCCTCCCCCCTCCTCCTCCCCCCTCCTCCTCCCCCCTCCTCCTCCCCTCCCCACCTCACCTCCCCCCCCCCTCCCCCCCCCCACAGACAAACACTAAATGCTACCTTGAAGCATCCACCTCTCACTCTTAAGTCTCTGCCCGTTGACCAATACTTTGGTTACTTGTCTGAATATCTCACGTGGCTCGGTATCAAATTTCATCTCAAAATGTTGAAACAATAATACAGATACAGAATTGTACAGAATGTACAATTTATAGAAGCCTGTCTCTTCGGGGTAGTCGCGGAGAAAAATACTTCCAAAAAATATTAATGTACCACTGGCCTCTGCTTTTGCCAAAGTGGGAAATCCCTTAAATCATTATATTACAAAGCAGATGCTACACAGCTACGACTTGCCAGTCATGCAGAGAATGAAACTAGCCATGTAACATTTGCCAATGGGTTCTGCCTTCTTGCATTGCAGTTCGTAATTCCATTATAGCTGGTAAATTTGCTTCATTCCTATTCATTAAATGCCAACACCACATCACAGGCTTTGGGGAAAATGGAGAAAGCAGTCTTCCTGTTTGTTAATGTGCACTTTTCCAGTACTTGTTCTCACTATTTAGATTTCTGGGTTACTCTGCTCCAGTTCGAGTCAGTGTGTTCATTATTATATCCCTTGCTAAGCACATGCCTCAGTATTTTCACATTGGTGGGACTCTTGTCAGTTTCAAATTGTACTTCATATATTGTGCTGATCCAGTGGAGAAACACAAGTAGTGGGAAAGGGAACAGCTTTGCTGTTTTAGGTTGAATACATTACTCGTCGATTATCAGCTCATCCAGAAGTATGGATCCATGGGGAACTGACCCAAACTCCTCTCAAGTAGACTAGAGATTGTGAACGATGCATGCATATTTCCTATCCAGAGTTTCCAATGCACTGTGTGGCTTTCTCGGCCAATGTTGGTTTGGAATTGGGAGTCACATTCGATCAGACTGAGCAAGGTTTCATTTTGAAAGCCAGTTTGAGTTTCTATGACAATCCAGCAGCTGCATGGTCAGTTTACCAATATTTTGAACTGAACTCAAATTCTCAAACTGCTGTGGGAGAAATTGAATGAACATTCTTTGGATTATGTTCCAGGCCTCCGGATTATGAATCCAGTAGTTTAAACACTACATTGAAGATGTTGTTCTTTTTGATTAGGCCAGAATAGCTTAGTACATAGCTAGCAAATAGAAAAGAACAGTTTGGGAACAGAGCATCAAACAGTCCCCTCTGGACTATTAGCTGGGAATTGATTTTGTGGTGGTGACTACTGCAGTCAGCCTGGCTTTGGCTACTGCCTGAAAATGGCATATTAATTTAACCCAATTTAGCTTCATGAATTCATCCCAAACGGGATATCAGACAGCAGCTGGTTTTCAGAACTGAACCATCCTGTTATGCCTCAAGAGTTATTGGAACATTGTCTATGTAAGTGACACTCCTTCACACAACGTAATCAAGGTGTGACCTGCACATATTTTTCACAGTGCACTTACACAGCAACTTTTAGCCAAATAATTCCAATGTGCTTCACAGGAACGTTAATAAACAAAACATGACAGAACAATATAGGATGCATGAGGAATCATAATGAAGCTGGAAGAGATCGACTTTAAGGAGACATCAGTACAGCACAGAGGCATTTAGGGTGGGGATTGGAATTCTAGAGTTTCAGGCCGAGGCAGCTGAAGGCACAGAAATCAAAGGAGCACAAGAAACAAGAATATGATGATGCACAAATCTTGGAATGATGTCGGACAGAAGCAAGTTAGAGATGGAGAGAGTAAAATCTGATGACAGGGTTCAGCATTTGATTAACAAATTGCATTTAGACAGAACCTTTAACATAGTAAAATATCCCAAGACATCTCACAGCCAAAGGGAATTAGAATCTGAGAGAGCTAAAAGCAGCAGGTTTGAGATCTTAGTAAGATAGTGATGCAGAAATTTAGGAGTATAACAGGGCGTGGAACAGCCAAGAGTCGAGTGATTGAATGTGTTGCTTTACAGAAGCTCTCGCCAGCCACCAAAATTCTAAAAGTGCCAATCCTTCATGTGCAAACCATGGCAAAGGACGTTAGACTATTTTGGGATCCAAGCATTACACCTGTCAATACATCTGCACCTCTTCTACCTGCCTAGTCCAATCTTCACTTCCTTCGCAGTACCTGACACGTTGATTATTCAATGTGTATAGATTACTGGTCTACCTGCTGATCACTGACTCCTCCACTTCTAACTAGTTTGCCGTCCAGAACTTTCACTTCTATCGCTCATTTCTAGAAAGATATCCAGCATTAATCACCCACCTCAGCCCATCTTACACAACAGACCATGCTAATGCTCTTTAGAGACCATCTTAAAACTACCTCATGGAGGGCAGCACAGTGGCTCAGTGGTAGGACTGCAGTCTCACGGTGCGAGGTTCCAGGTTCGATCCTGGCTCTGGGTCACTGTCCGTGTGGAGTTTGCACATTCTCCCCGTGTTTGCGTGGGTTTCGCCCTCCACAACCCAAAGATGTACATGGTAGGTGGATTGAATATGCTAAATTGCCCCTTAATTGGAAAAAATGAACTCTAAATTTATTTAAAAGAAACTTTTCACAGTAACTTCATTGAAGCCTACTCGTGACAATAAGCAATTTTCAATTCATTTTTCATATTGGCAAACAAGTGCTTTCACAGCCAGACAGGGTAATCACAGAGTCAAAAGTTGTACCAGCGACTGGTTTTTAAAATAAATTTAGAGTGCCCAATTCTTTCTTTTTGTCCAATTCAGGGGCAATTTAGTGTGGCCAATTCACTTACCAGCACATCTTCGGGTTGTGGGGTGAGACCCATGCAGACACAGGGAAAATGTGCAAACTTCGCATGGAGAGTAGCCCAGGGCTGGGATCGAACCCGGGTCCTCAGCGTTGAGTCAGTAGTGCTAACCACTGTGCGGCACGCCCAGCGACTCCACAAATGACATATCACAACCTGCCCGAGAACCCAAGAGACAATGTGCAGGTCTAAAGAAAAATCCACAGGATTGAAATGGCAACGGAAATTCCAGTGAGCATCATAGCCCTTGGTTTTATCTGCTGACCACCTGTTTTCACAAAAGCACTGAGGCAATGGTGGGTTATTTGTCCAAGAAATTAGAACTTGCATTTAGATGGTGGGACAACCCCGCATGTTTCACCACCAATGAGTACTTTGATACCAAAAGATAAAATGCTGGAAAATATCGCCGGGTCTGGCGCATCTGGAGGAGAGAAAAATGCTAACTTGAGTCCAGATGACCGCTCTGTCAAGTACTTTTGATATGTCATCACTGCTGTAAAGTGGGGTATAACAAGTGCAGTAACAAATTTGCACACAAAAAGATTCCACAAAACATCAGTGGACAGATCACCTGTTTCTGGATGTTGAATGAGAGATAGAAACATTGGCCAAGACAACCAGGGGAACACCCCTGCTTTTTTCTGAACTAGCATCAAGGAAACTTTTACCTATCTACCTGAGATGGTAGGCATGGTTTCATTTTGAGGTCTCATCCAAAAAACAGCATATCAGACAGTGCAGCACTCTCTTTGTACTGGCACGCGGTGATTTAGCCTAGATGATATATTCAGGTCCATGCAGTGGAACTTGAACCCCACCCACCCCAAACGTTCTGCGTCAGAGGCCGAGTTACTCAGGACTGAGACTTGAGCATTTTCTCACAGGGTGCTGCGCAGCGTAGTGCTCTAATCAGATTCTTAGTGTACAATGTTGAGCACCACCAGCCCAAAGTTGAGCACCACCAGGAGACCTCACCTCACAGAGGGACAAAGTAACAGAGCGCAAGAGAAGAAATGAAATGTTGGAGGATAGCTTTCACCCTCAAACAGTTAGTTTCCAAGTTACCCAGTAGAACTGGGTAACACTGAAGAATAATACAAGAGCTGTAACAGACAGGGAGAAGAGAGTGATGATGCCGACAGGCCTACCTGCAGATTAGTGGTCAGGTGTGATCTGCATTGCTGTCAAGACTCATCAGGACACTGGTCGTTACGAAGTAAATAGCACTGTTCACAATCGTTCTTTGAGACCCTCAGCCATACAACATTGCAATGTGCAACCTGAATTGTACAGTCAGCACAAGTCTTACAGGATGCTTCATCTCGAAATGGAACAAGAGTTAAAATCCAGTCTCTCCCTCCACCACCCTCTCTTCCCCAGTTTCACCTCCCTCAGCACTCAAACTCCTCCCTCTTGGAACACAGAGCCACATAGCTTCCCACTTAACTTTCCAGTCCACTTTTGTATCTGGGCTCAAGCATTACTAAGCACGCTGCTGTTTATCTGAATATTTGCAGTGCCAAATCATCCATAGTGTTGGGGTGCCAAATCATCCATAGTGTTGGGGCCCCAACCTGGCATGGCATTGGGGTAGAGCACACAGAGTGGTGCCCAAACTTAGTCATATTCAAAGTGGTCAAAGTGTTTGACAAAAGTGAGGGGAAGAATCGGCAAATGAAGAAGCATAATTAGTTTGGTTCCCCAATGATGTTTGTACCAGTGAGAGGTATAGCTCAGAAAAACCTCATGGTCTCATGGTTTGAGGTGAAGGGGTGGAAACAGAATTCCTGCAGCCGATGGCCCCTGCATGTGTATGGAGACACCGTGTGAACAGGATTAGGTTCATCTGCAATGCTGTCCACAGTTGAATGGTAGACCAACAATCACCATCTAGATTCTTCCAACAGCTGACCACTGACAAGCCTCAAAGTGATAACGATAACAGCAGTACTTACACCCCTGTCAAACACAGAGCTGTCAGACACAGTTCAGCATGTAGCACCCCTACGTGAGCCAGATGGTTGTGGGTTCAAGCCTCACTCCAGATACATGAACCCAAATTTAAGGCCTTTGCCAGTACTGAGTGTAGCACTGACGGGGGTGCTGTCTTTCAGATGAGATGATTATTTGGGAGACCTTGTTTTCGATGAGCCGAAGTTTATGCAAGGTGGAAGATGGGAGGGTGCTGATGAGATGATTGGCAGAGTCAAGCCTCAAGATAACATGGAAGAGGTAAAGGAAAATAAACAGCAATAGTCTTTCATCTCATCTGGACTGCGCACTGACATCAGATGCAAGTGATGCTGATACTATTTCACGCAAATTCAAACCACAGTAAGAAACAACTGGCAGTGATTCATAGCTTTCCTCTGACATTCCTCCCCCTTGGCACTTCTAGACACATCTGTGAAGACAAGTGACTGCCCAATTTTAGTAACTTTTGAAAAACAACTTCCATATTAAACAAAGCAGGTGAAAAGACAATGTGCATCCACAGCAAAATACAGTTAAGGGACACATTTTATTTCATATGGCTGTATGGTTTCTCTGAACCCTTGCTCTCCTATTCTCAGAAGGACACTAACCTTTTTCCGATGGTTAGTCATAGTGCAAATCCAAAACTCTGAGAGTTTGTTAGGCATGATGGGTCAAATGAGTTAAAGTACAGGTCAACCACAATCCAACTGAATGGCAGCACCAAGCCAAGGAGCTGGCCACCTCACGACTGTTCCACATTCAAATGGCAGACCACCAAAACTTTACCAAAGTTGCTGTTCCTCACGTGTCTGCTCACACAGCAAATAGTAGCAGGCTGCAGCCACTCTAGTTCTTGCTCAACACCCTCACATGTTCCAGATGGGCTTGGTGGATGAACAGGTAATCCAGAAATGATTGTAGCCCAAGCAGTTTGAGCCGGCATTACAGGAGCAAGGGATTTTACAGGGACAATCTCAAGACAATAACAATGGGACTGCCCAATAACTCTCTTGTTTTAAGATGAAACCATGGTTTGCTTAAGCACCAATTCTCTCCTGATTGTGGTCATGCACCATGTACCAAAGGAGTGAATTTAAGGACAAATATTAGAGGCACAGTATAGTTCTCAATGGTTCAGTTGCTGATGCCACTGTGCAGCTGATCTGAATGGACCAGAAGGTTTGATTCACAGCCTTGGGAGAGGTCTGCTGTGATCAGCTGAGGTAACAGCAGCATGGGTATGATAACATAATTATCAATATGATCAAATAGGTTTACGATGCAGTGGAACTCAATTCGCCTAACATCAGGCCAGTGCCATCCTCTTCAAATTATCTATCTAGGCAGCTCAACTGAAGAAATCACAGGATACAAATCCCAGACTACATGCAGTCCAAATGCCACATGGAATGGGGCTTATCAGTCCAATTCTTCTTTTGCATTGAAACACACCCTCGTGTGTGTCTTGTGCACAAGGCACCTAAGCTATAACAGATCATAGATGACTTGCTTGTCAATTTTCTGTCCCCATTGTTTATAAGTACGGAGAACCATCTAATCTTCTCAGAATACCAGCGACCACCTTCCTGGCATGCGTCTCTCTTCCCCCCACCCCCCCCCGCCAGAGTCTGGCCGAGAGCAGGAACTCACCCCTTGGGGAACCTACCTACAAGCTAGGATCCGCGTCCAACTACTCCTGATACTACAATTCAATGTATACAAGTGGGCCAACCAAATATCTGTTTAATTCAGCACCTTGTGCAAAGAACAGCATCAAGTCAGCATGGACATGAAGCTGGTGCATGACTTTTGTTTGCGAAACCCTGCAGTCATTTAGCTTGCTCAGATATTGTGATGTCCTAGCTCTGTGCAGAGTTTTCAGCAGTGACTGCTGTGTAGAACTGAAAAATGAAACGCTACTATCACTGTTTTAAACAGGCTAGTTTAGACTTTGGGTGATCCCACGCCAAATCAGCATGGCAGTGGAGCAGTGAAGTAAATATAAGAACTTCGGCCACTGCACTTCAAACTCAGTTTTCATAACAGTAAATTCTAACTTGAAACAACATGCAAATATTTAAACTTAGTAAAATGCCCCAAAGTGCTTCACGGGGAGGTTATCGAGCAATATTTGAGCCATGCCAAGGGAGGAGGTATTCTGTAAAGTGACCACAAGCTTGGTCAAAGAGCAGTTACTTAATAGGAGGAAAGAGAGCAGAGCTGGAGAGGTTTAAGGAAGGAACACCAGATTTTAATGGTGAGGTAGCTGAATGCCAAAGTGAAGATGTGGGAGCAAGCAAAGTTGGAGGAAGGCAGAGTTTTCGCAGGGTCATTGAGCGAGAGGAGATTACAGAGATAGAGATGGGAAAAGCCATGGGGGATTTGAAAGATGAGGATGAGAATGTGCAAAATCGACACATTACCAGACCAGGAAATAACGATCAGTGAGCACAGGGTTGATGGGTGAACGAGTGTGTAATGAGAATGAAAGCATCGTCATAATGTCACTGCATTCACTGGGTTGACATACACAATTAAGTTACTAACTGAAGGACAGCACGGTGGCGCAGTGGTTAGCACTGCTGCCTCACGGCACCGAGGTCCCAAGTTCGATCCCGAATCTGGGTCACTGTCCGTGTGAAGTTTGTACATCCCCCAGTGTTTGCAAAGGTTTCGCCCCCACAACCCAAAGATATGCAGGAGAGGTCGATTGGCCATGCTAAATTGCCCGTTAATGGGGGAAAATTAATTGGGTACTCTAAATAATTTTTTAAAAAGTTACTAACTGGGCACTGTGGCTTCATAGCGCCAGGGTCACAGGTTCGATTCCCCGCTTAGTCACTGTCTGTGCAGAGTCTGCACGTTCTCCCCGAGTCTACGTGGGTTTCCTCCGGGTACTCTGGTTTCCTCCCACAGTCCAAAGACGTGCAGGTTAGGTGGACTGGCCATGATAAATTACCCTTAGTGTCCAAAAACAAAGGTTAGGATGGCTTCTTCGGTTACGGGGATAGGGGGGAAGTGAGGGCTTAAGTGGGTCGGTGCAGACTCGATGGGCCGAATGGCCTCCTTCTGCACTGTATGTTCTATGTACTATGTAGAATTTCGTAAAAGTGTGCAAATGGTACAACTTTCCAGTTAAATGATGCAGCCACTGCATCATGTTACCTATACCATGGCAAAGACATCACACCTGGCTCCCATCTCCTCTCATTCAACCCACAGACCAACTTTCTCTCCGATCGACTTCAATAAAAGTTCAACTGAAGCACCTTTTCAGGCTTGCTCTATTGTCATAACAATGTCGGACGTTTTCTGTACAACATAAGATCTGGAATGAGACTTATGCACAATCCTCACACTAACCAGACAGACTGGCTCACTTAACATCACCACCCAATTCAGTATTTCTGCTTAGCCAGCCCAGCATCAGATAAAGTCACGGTGAAAGAAAATCTAAACAGCTCCAAACACGTTGAGCAGATGGAGACTGAACATGAATGAAACTTTCATTTGCCAATAAAGAGGTCCAGCCTGATTGAGCACTCAATATTAATTTTCCTGCTTGAGGACTTGCACATTTCACTAAATATACTCATCTATAACAAAGTCAGACTCACTTACGTATTCTGAATCAGTTCAAAATTGAAGCACAAAGGGGCAGCATGGAGGTGCAGTGGTTAGCACTGTTGCCTCACAGCACCGAGGATCAGGGTTCGATCCCAGTCCCCTGTCTATGTGAAGTTTGCACAATGTCCCAGTGTCTGCATGGGACTCACTCCCACAACCCAAAAATATGTGCAGGGTAGGTGGATTGGCCATGCTAATTTGCCCCTTAATTGTGACAACAAGAATTGGATACTCGAAATTTAGAATTTAAAAAAAAAGAAACTGAAGCACAAGACAACTGGGATTTGAAAGATTTCTTTGAACAATTCTAATGGGATTAAGCTCGCACTTCAACTGTATAGGACATTGATTCACCTGCAACTAAAATCTACAAGCAAATACAGAAAGAATAGCACTCTATCCAAGACCTTTGTACAACTATAATGGGACTCTTTCTTGCTACAAGCAGATATAATTGGGAGGTGGATCTCTGCCTGACTCACTCTCCAAAATCTAAGTGCAATTACAAGTGAAGTTCCTCAAAGATCTGTGTAAATATATAACCATGCAGGTGGATGCTGAAAAACTGTTTCCGTTGCTATATAGAACTATGGGAGTCAAGAGTTTTCAGAAAAGGGGTCAGCTACTTAGGGAAGATGAGAGAAATGACTTCACTCAGAGGGTTATATTTTTGGAATTCTGTATCCCAGAGCCCTGTGGATAGGTCACCATTGAGTATATTGAAGACTGAGATCAATAGATTTCTGGACACAAAGGGACATGGTGGAAAAGTGGACTTGATGTTGTAGTTCAGCCGTGATCTCACTGAATGACAAAGCACTCTCATAGGGCAGTAAGACTAACTTCTGCTATTGCTTATGGCAAAGATGTACATTTAACTGAAGTGGACACCTCTACACATTAAAAAAATATGTGCGAGGAAGCGCTTAGGAGGGAAATTTCTGCACAACTGAAGTTCAAATGCACACATATCTAAAGCAGACCTTTTAATATGGCAAAAGTCTGTACGTATAGAATTATCAGAGAGCTACCTTCAAAATAAGGAGCTGGAGGTATACATAATCCATTAAATCCCTACATTTGGCTCATTGGGTCTGCACTGACCCTCCAAAAGTGCACCCACAGTTCAGCCCACTCACCACCCTGTCCTCTTAATTCCACCACCTCACCTAACCTGCCCACCTCTGGACACCAAAATAAAATTTTAGCATGGCCAATTCACTGAACGAAGCACATCTTTGTACTGTGAGAAAACGTGGAAACTCCACACAGTCACCCAAGGTCAGAATCGAACCTGGCACTGTGAGGCAGCAGTGCTAACCACTGTGTCACTTATGCAAGTATGAATGCAAGATCACTGCATGACCAAAGTCTGTAGGTATATAAATCCAAAAGAAAACCTCTGTACAACTAAGGTTTGTTCTGTGTACAAATACACGGAAAGATCTTCAAAACGTGTGTTTCGTTTCACAGAGATCACTACATACCTTGGGAGGTGTGACTGGAAAAGGATCACTGTCTCTGTACAACTAATACCTGCGTGTAAGGAGAGGGAGTGGGTGGAATCTAACTATCAGTAGGTCGCTGTCTGGTCCACTGGACTGTCAAGGATGAAATCTGTGCCTGTGACCCATTCCCTGTGTACAGTACAGCCCTGTGTGTGTGCCCACAGGCACCGACAAACCCAGCAGCCCTGCCTCCCAGCGGCCTGTAGACAAAGAAGCCGGGAGGAGGGATGGGTAGGGAGGAGCACCCGAGGCCCCGCACTCCCAGCTCCTCAAGCTGCCCCTCATGAGGCCTAGACCGACAGGCTCTGGCCCGCCTTCTCGCTCTCTCAGTTGCGGGGGGGGGGGGGGGGGGGGGGGGTTTAGGTCAGTGGGTGTCAAGTGGCCCCTCGGCACACAAAGGGAAGAAAGTTAGGCCGCACGGCCCAAGAGAGGCTGCATCCGACAATCAACCGGAATAAAAGCCCACAAAAAAACACCCTCCCTCCGCTCAGGCCGAGCGGACAACAACCTCCCCCCTCTTTAACCACCCCTCCCTTCCCGGCCCGCTACCCCCTCCCTCCCGCAGTCCCGCCACCATCTCGACATTTTAACATAAATAAAATAAAGGAGGGGAAAGCGGAGGCGGAAACCGGAGCGGGCGCGGTTAAAATAACATAAAATGGAGACTTTACCCGCCCACCCCGGAACCCACCTCTCGATCCCCGGTCTAAATTTGCAAACCGCCGCCCGGCTGGAAGCGCCTAATCCCGGGTGCCGCTTGCAAAGTGAGTCCGTGGATATACAAGGCCTGGGCTGTGGAGGCGCTGTGGCGGCCGCTTACCGTTGGCTGGCTGGCTCGCTGTGCTGGCTGGGCTAGCTCCGGGCGGCTACAGGCGGGGGGGTTTGGGGGGGGGATGGGCAGCTGGTCCCCCTACTGCGCAGGCGCCTCCAGTCCCTTCGACTGCTGCTTGGATGCGGGCGAGCACGCAAGCAAGCTCAATGCGTTCACTCGGTCGGGTGGATTTTGTTTTCTCTTTTCCTGAAAAGAACGGGGAGGCAGTAGCGACCGGCGGTTGGTGCGGGGAGGAGAAAGACGAGGTCTCCCGGATGGGCGGGAGGAGTGGTCCAGCTTGCGCTGAGCTCAGGTGAAGCAACAGCCAACTGAAACAGGCACTGGAGGAGCACACTCGCCATGGCGATGATGCCAAATTGTTACAGCTCAGCTGATCGTTATTTACAAGAGTAGAGGCTCCCTATGCCGAACATGGAATGGACATGCGAATATCAGGAATATTATAATTGTTAATTTTATAAGTTTGCTTTATAATCTTAACTGTAGTTTGAGGTTATTATTTAGTCAATTTGCCTATTTGATTTATTCAAAAGTGTATATGAACAAGTGATTGATAATGTTTTTACCTGTGTGTCTTAATTGTCTTATCAAGTGAATGTGAATTGAAAATGCCTGGAATGATATGCATAAGAAATTTATGTATGTTAGTATGTTAGACCTCCAACCAGCAGATGGCAGTAGAACCACATGACACTGCAACCTTAGGGAGCCTCAAGTGAGGAATTGTGGATAGTTGCATTTTGTGTTAGCTCTCGTATTCTAGTTGTTAACCGTTTACAATTTGTTAGTGGTACAAGTATTGTTTTATTGTGCTATTGTGGGCAGCATGGTAGCACAGTGGTTAGCACGTTGCTTCACAGCACCAGGGTCCCTGGTTGGATTCCCACTTGGGTCACTGTCTGTGCGGAGTCTACACATTCTCCCTGTGTCTGCGTGGGTTTCCTCCGGATGCTCTGGTTTCTCCCTTTGTGTACCCAAACAGGCACCGGAATGTGGCGACTAGGGGCTTTTCACAGTAACTTCATTGCAGTGTTAATGTAAGCCTACTTGTGACAACAAAGATTATTATTACTACACCACCATCTCCCCAAATGCAGCAATAAGGCCCCGCGACCAACAATGTGGTCAGGACCAGACAATCTTCTTTAATCATTGGATCGAGAGATAAACAGAGGTAGATTCCAGAGTGGGACTCTGATTCAGAGGAGAAGATTGCTGGTGACTGAGCCACGAGTAATGCTCTCCGATTGGAGTTTACCAAATCTTTTTACTGCTGGTCATACCTCATCAATGGGGGCACTGGGTTCAGTGGACTAGAAATGGGGGCACTGACTGGAGAAGTGGGATACTTAACTGGAAAATCAATGAGGATAGATGTACTGGTGAGCTAAAGAGTTTCCCTTCCAAATGGACTATCAGTGCTGTTTCATAAACGTCTTGAATTGTCCCATATTTCATCCTGGTCAGACCCAACAGTCCTTGAAGTGTTGTTCTGTCTAATTCAATACTCCTTCACCTTCTGTGTCACAGCTCCAATGCTCATCCTCTCCCAGGTTTAGATCATTACATTTAGCTCCTGTGTCACAAAGGTTCTTCTGGGTCAATTGGAGTCGAACAAAGAAGGTAAAGAAAATTGTTACTCATCTGCATTAACATATAAGAAACTGGTAAAATTAATGAATAATTTAATTGCAACTGAAATCAGCCCCATCATCAACCAGGGCAGATAAAGGGCCATTGCAAGATAGTTATTGATGAAGAAAGTCTCATGGCTCATTATCCAATGATTTAAAGACTTCCATTTATATTGTCCGAAAGCACATGCAGCCAATTACCACATTTGCCAGGCTATAAGTTGGACCAGACCATAAGACACACTACCATTTTAAAAAGAAAGATCCAGGAAAAAGAATATTTGAGAAATATAGGTATTTAATATTAAAATTTGCTATCACAGAATGAAACAGCACAAAATATAACTGTAAACAAGGATCATTACAGATTGAGGGGGCAGCACGATGGCGCAGTGGTTAGCATTGCCGCCTCACTGAGCTGAGGTCCCAGGTTCGATCCCGGCTCTGGGTCACTGTCCGTGTGGAGTTTGCACATTCTCCCCATGTTTGCGTGAGTTTCACCCCCACAACCCAAAGATGTGCAGGGTAGGTGGATGGCAACGCTAAATTGCCCCTTAATTGGAAAAAATGAATTGGGTACTCTAAATTTATAAAAAGAAAATTACAGCTTGAGACCCAATTGAGACACAATACTGTTAACATTTACCATTCTGGGACAAAAACAATGCAGCATGAAGTCTTATAGAAACATAGACATAGAAAATAGAAGCAGGAGGAGGCCATTCGGCACTTCAAGCCTGCTCCGCCATTCATTAAGATCATGGCTGATCATCAATTCAATAGCCTGATCCCGCTCCCCCCCCCCCCCATATCCTTTGATCCTTTCGCCCCAATAGAAACTAATCATAGGAGCTTAAATTATTCTCATCACTGCTGTCACCCATCATCACTGGTGTTCTGTAAACTCTCTTTCTTCAAATAGTACATCAACTTCACAGCCATTGGGAATATTGCTGATACTGCATTTCTTGAATGATTTACAATTGTCTCATGTTTCGCTAATCATCACAAATTTCTCACGCGCACACCTGTGAAATGGTGGGCTGCATCATTTGCCCTTTGCTGGTGTTAAGCAGTCATGTGAAGCCTCCATTCATTCGGCCTACTCCTCCCACATGAATGCTTTAAATGGCGTGTTTATAAAAACAAATTGGGGCATGTGATTGGCAGGCATGACAATCTGGAGTCACTGCTTGCTGTGCCTTCAATTGCACAACCATCCTTTCTGTGGCCTCAGTTATATGTGTCCGGAACTAGTCACGTACGAGTAGAGTTGTTGTTATTCGAAAGTCTGCCTCGACACTTTGACCAAGCTATCTCCAGCCACAGCTGTATCTCTTCTTCATTCATATATCCTTTAGGATGTCCGTGAACAAGAATCCATGTGGACTTTCAACTTTTGGTCCTGATTTTTGCTTGAAGATCAGTAATAGTGGCACCTTTTTATCATCAGAACACGGTGCTGAAATAATAATGTACTCAAGTCATCTTGTGGCCTGATACCCTCTGTTCTGTCTTGGAGTGTCAGCCTAGGCTCTGTGTTCAAGTCTCTGAAACCTTCTTGAACCAACAACCTTCTAACTTTGAGGGAGGAGTGCTGACCACAAAGCTGAGGTTAACACCCCAAACCCTACTGGAATTGTGTGCAGATAAGGTCAGGTGTAGGAATACTTCCACTTCTGGCTGGTCTTGCACTGTCACATCTCATACATGAATGCTTGGGCTAACTGGCAGAAGGAACCATCATTTTTGGAATGCAGCAGGAGGTATGCCTGTGGGGCCTTGCTGTGTACAAATACATGATTATTGCATTGTAAATATGACTGCTTCAAAAGTACTTAAGTGACTGTAAGGTACTTTGGGATGTCCTATCGGGACATAAGGTGGCACATAAATGTGAATCTTTCTTTTCATTCAAATACACTGTTCATGCTACAGGCCTTTATATTTATTCAGGGCCAAAGCTTGAATAAAATTTATTAAGGTGCTGAGTCAGCCAGCATTCATCAGACAATGAGTAAAGTTTATCTAAACTGTGAATTCCAGTGCTGCAATGGGCATTGTGAATTTCAGTAATTATACCCAATTTGTTAGTTTGTGTCTGAATTTGTTCTGGCCTTGTGGATGACATCTAAAACTGAGGACCCATCTGCCCTCTTGGGTAGATATAAAAGGTCCCAAGGCACTATTTTGAAAAGAACTTATCCTCAACTGACATCACAACAAATCAGCTGCTCAATCTCATAGTGCTGTTTGTGCAACCTTGCTGTGAGCAAACTGGTCCCTATGTTTCCTACAATACAGCATGGCAACACGCTCAATAGGCAGGAATTCAAAAGTTTCACATCAATTCTGGAGTCAGGCAGGGCTATCCACCTGGCCTTTTTTGTTCATGTGCTATTATTTGCTGAGTCCATTGAGATGAACACAGACATATCTTCTGAAGTTGAGCACCACTGACTGGGCCCGCATTTTTATTGCCCCTCCTTGATTGCCCTTGAGAATGTAGTGGTGTGCATCCTTCTTGAACCGCTGAAGTCCATTTGGTGTAGGTACACCGTTTGTGCTATTAAGGAAGCTCCAGTACTTTGAGCCAGTGACCGTGAAGGAACGATGACATAGTTCCAAGTCAGGATGGTGTGTGACTCGGAGGGGAGCTTGCAGGTAGTGGTGTGCACTGCATCTGCTGCCCTTGTCCTTCGAGATGTTGCAAGTTTGGAAGGTGCTGACCCCAGACAGCAGCGATACCCAGGTTTAAGTTGTGTCAGACACTGGTAAATAAAGGGTTAATGTGGGACTGAGTACAGTAACACTCACAAAATGATGCAAGAAGGCACACCACCCAGAGTCAGTGTCAGTCTTGAGTTGGACAAGAGTTAGTAAAGGCTAAGACTGGAGGTAGCTCCATATCTGTGTTAAGACTTGTAGAAAATTAAGATTGAAAAAATGAAATTGCCATAATAGAAAATAAAACTGGGAGATATCGAAGAGATGTTGAGATGCTAATTTGCATATCAGTGAGGTAAACAGCCTTTGTGACTAGAAGAAAACAAAGGAGGTTTAGAAAAGTTCATTTCAAAGTGGAGATAATGAAATTGACACATATATTCCAAAAGTCGATTCCACAGAATGGATAACATCAAAGGGAGAGAATGGTATATCAGTGACTGGGAGAAAGGGGAGACAAACACACACAGCTACCATCCGCCACACCCAGCTGCAGAAACAGTGTCCGGAAAGCAAGTTATTGCTAAGCAGGCAACCAGTTAAGATCAAAACTTGAACCGCGCGGATTAGGCCTTTGCTGAAACTGAAGACGGTTTCCCCAAACATGGCCACATAACCAGTGCGGGTAATTCTTTGCTAGATTTAGCTCATAGTTACATAATATTGGATGTTGTTTGGGAACAAAGAATGCCTCCGAGTTCAGGGAATGTAGGTAGTTGGGAACCAAGGGGTAATTTTGTGTAATACTGAGTGTGTATAGCCATCCGTGTACTTGCGTGCTGTGGGGTATTATAGTCTTTCTTGCTCTAAAAGCTCAGGAGGCTTTAGAAGGTAAGTTGAATCACACTTATTTAGTTAATGTAAAGTAAAGGCTGCAATGCAGCTTGCAACTCAAAGATCAAAGTTGGGACTACCAGAAGTGCCAGTCCCAGTCCGGGTTGGCTTTGAAAGGGCAAGTTTACGAGCCCCAGGTGGGTGGGCTCCGCCCACTAGCGGGAATCCCGTATTCTATGTATCCCATGGAAAGATCGATTAATGTGTCCCCGTGGGTCTCACGAGGGACACTTGTGTGTGTGGGTTTTGTTCCTTTTAAGATAATAAATTTTTTTATTAATTGTTCACACAAATACTGGACTATTCCTCCCTAGTTCACGTACTTTTCTCACAGTTTATAAAATTGAAAATATACAGCACTCAGAATCTGTATTCCAAGTTACTCTTCTGGGTTTTGCAATACTCTCACATTTAACAACAGCGGATTCTTAGAACATTGAACTTTACAGCGCAGTACAGGCCCTTCGGCCCTCGATGTTGCGCCGTCCTGTGAAACCCCTCTAAAGTCCCTCTACACTATTACCTTATCGTCCATATGTCTATCCAATGACCATTTGAATGCCTTTCGTGTTGGTGAGTCTACTACTGTTGCAAGCAGGGCATTCCACGCCCTTACTACTCTCTGAGTAAAGAACCTACCTCTGACATCAGTCCTATATCTATCTCCCCTCAATTTAAAGCTATGTCCCCTCATGCTGGACATCACCATCCGAGGAAAAAGGCTCTCAATGTCCACCCTATCTAATCCTCTGATCATCTTGTGTGCCTCAATTACCTCTTAACCTTCAGGTGGCAACTTTCAGGGATCTATGGACATGGACACCGAGATCTCTCAGCTCGTCCACACTATCAAGAATCTTACCATTAGCCCAGTACTCTGCCTTTCTGTTATTCCTTCCAAAATGAATCACCTCACACTTTTCTGCATTAAACTCCATTTGCCACCTGTCAGCCCAGCTCTGCAGCTTATCAATGTCCCTCTGTAACTTGTAACATCCTTCTGCACTGTCCACAACTCCACCGACTTTAGTGTCATCTGCAAATTTACTCACCCATCCTTCTACGCCCTCCTCCAGGTCATTTATAAAAATGACAAACCGCAATGGCCCCAAAACAGATCCTTGCGGTACACCACTAGTAACTGGACACCAGTCAGAACATTTCCCATCAATCACCACCCTTTACCTTCTATCAACTAGCCAATTTCTGATCCAAACTGCTAAATCACCCTGAATCCCATGCCTCTGTATTTTCTGCAATAGCCTACCGTGGGGAACCTTATCAAACGCTTTACTGAAATCCATATACACCACATCAACTGCTTTACCCTCATCAACCTGTTTGGTCACCTTCTCGAAGAACTCAAATTATTATTATCTCTAATCATATTATTCCTTTCCAGATGATTTTACATCCTATCTCTTATAAACCTTTTCAAGACTTTTCCCACAACAGAAGTAAGGCTCACTGGTCTATAGTTACCGGGGTTATTATCCTTACTCCCCTTCTTGAACAAGGAGACAACATTTGCTATCCTCCAGTCTTCTGGCACTATTCCTGTAGACAAAGCTGACTTAACACCTGTACCCTCCAATGTAAATATATGCATAGTTATGAGTTGTGAATAAAGAATTACTCTTAACATGCTCTGGACTACGAAGCCTACTTGATGGTGTCCGAAGCGGGATTCTCCAGTCTAAGCCTTTCTGTACATGGACAACATGGCCATCTTCTGCTATGACCCGCTTTTGATGCACATAGGTACATAGGAACAGGAGTAGGCTGTTCAGCACCTCGAGCCTGTCCCGCCATTGATTGAGATCATGGCTGATCTGTGATCTAACTTCACACACCTACCTTTGGCCCAGACCCTAATAACTTTGCTTAACAAAATCCTATCTATCTCAGATTTTTTTTAAAAATTAAATTGTGGTATTTTTAAAAATTATATCCATTATCGTTCGTGTTCATTTACTGTACAAAACAGAAAGGTTTGTCCTTTTCTTCTCTTGAATTTTCCTATATACAGTCTGCTGCCATCCAATTTGGTGTGCAGTCTTCCCTACCCCGAGCCCACCTCTCCCTGCCTCCCTCCTGCCCACCCCCCTTGTGCCCTCCCAAGTCGGTCTGGGGGGGGTGTTCCCCTTTCCCCCCCTTTCTTTTCTCCCCCCCCCCCCCCCCCCGCCCCCCCAATCGGCTTTGACCATGTCCCTCCTGTGGCTGGGGGGAGGTGGTTGCCTCTTTTGTGGCTCTCCAGCTCTTCCCCCCCCCCCCCCCCCCCCCCCCCAGGTTGCATGTTCTTGTGGTTCCTCCTTGTCTTTCTTTTCCTCTTTTTTTTAAACTTTCCAGTTTCCCTATCTACTCATTGTTGCTGGCCTCAAACAGATTTTGGGACATGCCAACGAACTGCCCCCACACAGTTAGGAAGCCTTCCTCCGACTCTTGGGTGGCATATTTAATCTTTTCCAGGTGGTGAAATTCCAAAAGGTCAGCTAGCCAGCCTGGAGCTGTGAATGCTGCTGCTGATCGCCAGCCGAGCAGGATTCTCCGGCGTGCGATTAGGGAAACAAAAGCCAGGGCGTTGACCCTCTTCCCCATATGTAGCTCTGGCTGCTCTGATGCCCTGAAGATTGCCACATTTGGGCATGGCTTCATCCTCACCCCCACAACCTTGGACATTGCCTCGGAGAAGGCTGTCCAGAACCCAGCAAGCTTGGAGCATGCCCAGAACATGTGGGTGTGGTTGGCTAGGCCCCTCTGGCACCGTTTACATTTATCCTCCACCTCCAGGAAGAACCTGCTCATTCGGGTTCTGGTGAGGTGTGCTCTGTGCACCACTTTGAACTGCATGAGGCTGAGCTTTGCGCAGGAGGAGGTGGAGTTGGCCCTGCTCAATGCTTCGCTCCAGAGTCCCCAATCCACTTTTGTCCCCAATTCGTTCCCCCATTTCCGTCTGGTCTCGTCTAGTGGTGTTCAAGCTCTGTCCGGTAGCCAAAGAGGCAGTAGGGTACCCCTGGGCCCGGACTCCACACTATTAGAGGACCTGATGAACATGGACAGTAAAGAAGGGGGACTCTGTGGGAGATTGTCTGGTCGCTTTCCGTATATTATCCCACAGAGACCCCTTCTTTACTGTCCATGTTCATCAGGTCCTCTAATAGTGTGGTCTCCTTGCCCAGGGGTACCCTACTGTCTCTTTGCAGAGGAAGTGTTTTATCTGTAGGTGTCTCATTTCCTGTCCTGTCGTTAGTTCCCATTCCTCCGTCAGATTGTTCAACATCGCTAGTCTGTTCCCTATGTAAAAGTTCCTAACTGTCAGCGTGCCCCCATCCTGTCTCCATTTCTTAAATATGGTGTCGAGCATGGCTGGTCGGAATCTGTGGTTGCCGAAGATGGGGAACATTTTAACCAGCCCGAAGTGCTGTCTCAATTGGGCCCACGTTTTCAGTGTAGCTGCTACCACTGGGCTTGATGCATATTTTGCCGAGGGAGATGAGAGTGCTACTGTAGCCAGGGCCCGGAAGCTCATCCCTTTGCAGGAGGCCTCCTCCATCCGCACCCATTCTGAACTGGATTTGTGTACCCATCCCCTCACTCTCTCCACCATTTCTGCCCAGTGGTAGTACTACAGGTTTGGTAATGCCTGGCCGCCTTTGATTTTCCTCCTTTGCAGTGTTGGTTTGGGAACTCTCGGATTCCTAACCCCCACCTACACACACATACAAATGGCATGATTAAGCTGTCTACATTTTGGAAGAAGGTCTTGGGGATGAAGATGACTATGGAGCTAAACAAGAAGAGGAACCTCGGCAGCACGTTTATTTTGATCGTCTGCACTCTCCCCTCCAGGGAGAATGGGAGTGGGTCCCACCTCTGTCGGTCTGTTTTAACTTTCTCCATCAGGCTAGTCAGGTTCTGATGTGACCATCAATTCACTAGAGACACGATTGGAAGTAAACTATGGTTTTAATAGTCTTACAACTGAGCCTGCCTGTGAACAGAAGAACTGAGAGCAGGCTTACGGCTGCAGCACTTTATACATCCGGTAGTGGGAGGGGCCAAGGGTGGAGCCCTGTACAAGCTCCTCATCTCCTCCTATGGGCAGATCCGTGCAACGGCTCACATACAGAGCCTACAAGGACATAATGCAATGCAATACAGTGGGAATTACAATACAGTATGAATTCACCCCCTGTAAAAAAAATCAAGTCCGGCGGGGGTGACAGGTCTACAAGTTGAGCCGGACCGGTGGCCGAGTCATCCTTTGGGATCGGCGGAGCACCGGGGTTGCAGCCTCTTCGGGCGGCTGGGTGGTGACGATCGGTGTGGGTATGAGAGTGGACTCTGGGGGGGGGGGGGGGGGGTGTTTCGGCCCGAGCTTCATTCCTGACCGGTGCGACGGGCAACGGGGGGCGCAGGAAACCTATAGGCGCGGGGGCGCCGAGCGTGGGCAGGGAACCTATAGGCGCGGGGTCGCAGGGCGTGGGGGGTTGGGTGGGGTGTAGTGTGAGGGGTGCCTCGGCGGTGGTGGGGTGGTGGTGGATCCTGCAGGTTCCAGATCCCGGAGGGAAACGGTGTCCTGATGGCCATCGGGGTATTCAATAAAGGCGTATTGGGGGTTCGAATGAAGCAGTAGCACTCTCTACTAGCGGGTCTGTTTTGTGTGTCCGGACGTGCTTCCGGAGGAGAACCGGGCACGGTGTCCTCAACCAGGATGGGAGCTAAGCCTCTGTGGTAGTGCCCCTAGAGAAAACAAATAGTCGTTTGTGGGGGGTCTGGTTGGTGGCGGTGCATAGGAGGGACCTAATTGCATGGAGCGCGTCGGGGAGAACCTCCTGCCAATGAGAGGTCGGGAGATTCCTGGACTGGAGGGTCAGTAGGATGGTCTTCCAGACCGTCGCGTTCTCCCTCTCCACCTGCTCATTCCCCCTGGGGTTGTAGCTGGTAGTCCTGCTCGAGGCGATGTCCTTGTCGAGCAGGTACTGACGCAGCTCGTCACAGGACTTGTGGATTCATGTCTAGTCTTTGGCTATTTGGATCCTCAAGTATCGGAATCTATGTTGGGCTATTTTAAATGGGAGCCCCTCTAGCTGTATCCTTCCCCAAGTCTGCCTCTGCTATCCTTTACCTGTGCTATTTCCCTCGTGGCTGCCTGCTTTCTCAGCTGGTGAGCCAATAGGCGGCCAGCCTTGTTCCAATGTTCTATGAAGGTCCTCCGTGTTTGGCGGAGTTGGTACACTCCTTTCCTGGTGGATACAGGTTGAAGTCCATTTGTAGCTTTTTCCTCTGCCAGCAGCTCTACTGTCGGGGCCTCGGAGTACTTTCTGTCGAACTACAAGATGGAGTCGACCAGCTGCTGCCAGGCCGCCCTCTCTTCCCTATCTCTGCATGCCTTGTAGGCTATAATCTTTCCTCTAAACACGGCCTTCAGTGCCTCCCAGAACGTGGAGGGTGAAACTTCCCCATTTTGGTTGTTATTTAAGTAATCGCCTACAGCTCGCGATGTTTTCTGGCAGAAGGCCTTGTCGGCCAAGAGGTCCATGTCTAGCCACCATGTGGGTGCTGGGCACGGCCCGTCTCCATCCTCACATCCATGTAATGTGGAGCGTGGTCACAGATGACAATCATGGAGTATTCCGCTCCTATGATTCCTGGAAGCACCGATTTCCCCACTGCAAAGACGTTGATGCGGATGTACACCCTGTGCACCTGCGAGAAGAAAGAGAATTCCTTTTCTCACGGGTGCAGAAACCTCCATGTGTCCACCACCCCCATCTGCTCCTTGAATGCTCACAATTTCCCAGCCATGACTGTCTTTTCCCCCGTTCTGGGGTTTGATCGGTCGGTCAGTGGGTCCTGTATGCAGTTAAAGTTGGCCCCCATAATCAGTCGATGTGTGTCAATGTCGGGGATTTCTGCCATGGTCTTTTTTATAAAGTCTGTGTCGTCCCAGTTGGGAGTGTACACATTCAGCAGCACCACTGTTGCCCCTTCCAGGACACCGATGACCATGACGTACCGTGCCCCTGGGTCCGTAACCGTCCTGGTCTCTTTAAATCTCATCCTCTTGCTGATCAGTATGGCTACTACCCTAGCCCTCGTCCCGTAACATGAATGGTACGTCTATCCCACCCATCCTTTCCTTACCAGTAATCTGTCCTTCTCCTTCAAGTGTGTCTCCTGTAGGTAGACTATGTCTGCCTTCAGGCTCCTCAGGTGGACAAAGCCTCTGGATCTTTTCACTGGGCCGTTAAGTCCCTTTATGTTCCAGGTGACTAACCTGGTGGGGGGTTTCTTCGAGCTCAGATTTAAATTAACAACTGATCCAGCTTCAACTGCTGTTTGTAGGACAGAGTTCGAAACTTCTACCACCCTTTGAGTGAAGATGTTTTTCCCACCATCTCTCCTGAACAGTCTAGCCCTAATTTCTAGACTATTAGAATCTCCAACCAGTGGAAATAGTTTATCTACCCTATCTTTCCCTGTTAACATCTTGAATACTTTGATCAGATCCCCCATTAACCCCCTTAACCTTCTAAATATGCACACCGATATGCATCTGTGACCAGTTTGAACTGGCCTCAATGGCCAAAGTAAATCATGGCAAGAGCAAGGCCATGTTCTTTGGAAACTAGGCCAACTGATTCTCTGTCTCCTTCACTATCAGATCAGGTGGCATGATGGTACTCGAGTTAAGGTTTGGAGGGGCTGGAGGCACACGCCAAAAAACTGTAAAGAGCACACATTCATAGTGAAGCAGAAACTGGGCATCTAGGAGTGACATTCCCTCTCTAATTTGGGCAAGGAAATTGTCACCAGGTGTGAGGCACTCTTGGTGGCACAGATCTGGCCCATGCCCTACTCCTCTGCAATTGAAAATGGACCATGACTGCAGGGCTATGTTGTGCAAATTTATATGCAAAGGGGGTAAAAAAAAACATTCCCAGTGTCACTTTCACCCTGATGGCCAGCTTTTGGTGCAGCTGAATTAAGCTGTACATGAACGGTCTGTTATGATTCCTGTAGAGACCAACAACTTTCAAAAGAGATGCAAACCGCCGGTTACTAACTGAAAGAATGACGCAAGATTTCATGTTTTAAAACTTTTACGATAACAAATGACCAAATTCACTATTGGCAACATTTTCTGTCGGCAACTTTTACTTTAAACTTTAGAGAGAAACATTCCCCTTTTATACTTATTACGCATTTCCCCCAGTGGTGGCATGGTGATGCAGTGGTTAGCACTGCTGCTTACGGCACTGAGGATCCGGGTTCGATCCCAGCTGCAGATCACTGTCTGTGTGGAGGTTGCACATTCTATCTGTGTCTGCGTGGGTTTCACCCCCACAACCCAAAGATGTACAGGTGAGGTGGTTTGGCCACGTTAAATTGCCCCTTAATTGGAAAAATAATAATTGGGTACTCTAAATTTATTTATTTTTTTAATTATGCATCGCCCCTCTCCAAAGAATTGCAGTTGCTACAGCAAACAGTGCACAGTTACTCCCAGATTCCAATAGGTTCCATTTCCCCCTTTGCTGAGTTACAAGTTCAAGTAACCATCTCCAGGTGCTTTCCTCAGTTTAAAAAAAAAAATTTTTATTCCCTTCCTTTTTCACATTTTCTGCCGAATTTACACCCACCAACAATAAGCAATAATCAGCAACAAATATGTCAATCCCCATATCAATAACAACGATCCCATCCTCCCACCAAACCCCAAACATTAACCCGCATGTTTACATAAACAAATGACATAAAGGCATCAGGGATCACCCATAGTCACCCTTAATACACACCTCCCCCCAACCCTCCCACTCATCCCCCCCAACTAATGTTCGATGTTATCCAGTTCTTGAAAGCGCATAATGAATAATGCCCATGAATTGTAGAACCCCTCCGTCCTTCCCCTCAGTTCAAACTTAACCATCTCAAGGGTCAAGTATTCCAACAGGTCCCCCCACCACACCAGGGCACAGGGTGGAGAGGCTGCTCTCCATCCCAGCAGGATCCGTCTTCGGACAATCAACGAGGCGAAGGCTACGATATCTTCCTCCGCTCCCGTTTCCAACCCTGGCTGGTCCGACACCCCGAATATGGCCTCCCGGGGACCCGGGTCCAGTTTCACATGCACCACCTTGGAAATTACCCTAAACACCTCCTTCCAGTAATCCTCTAGCTTTGGACAAGACCAAAACATATGAATGTGAATAGCCCCCCCCCCCCCCCCCCCCTCGCTCACACACATCTTCTACTCCTTCAAAGAATCGGCTCATCCTCGCTCTTGTGAGGTGCGATCTATGTACCACCTTGAGCTGTATCAGCCCCAACCTCGCACATGAGGTGAGGCATTTACTCTCCAGAGCACCTCATACCGGACCCCCTCCTCTATAACCTCTCCCAGCTCTTCCTCCCACTTTGCTTTGATCCCTTCCAGTGGTCCTTATCCTCTTCCAAACTAGCTCCGTACACCGCTGACACTAACTCCTTCTCCAGTCCCCTCGCCATCAGCACCTCCTCCAGCAATGTGGAGGCCGGTCCCTCCGGAAAGCTCAGTATCTCCTTCCTGGCAAAATCCCGAACCTGCATGTATCTAAACATTTCTCCCTGCTCCAGCCCATACTTCGCTTCCAGCTCCCTCAATCCTGTAAACCGACCCCTAAGAAACAAATCTTTTAGCGTCTTAATCCCCTTCTCTTCCCATTTCTGAAAACTTCCATCCCACTTCCCTGGCTCAAATCTGTGGTTCCCCCGAATCGGCATTTCCCTTGACCCTGCCCCCAACCCGAAGTATTGGCGAAACTGCCTCCAGATTTTCAATGAAGCTACTATTACCAGACTCCTTGAGTATTTCCCCGGAGCTATCGGGAGCGGCGCTGTTGCTAGTGCTTTCAGTCCCATCCCCTGCACAAACTTTCCTCCATTCTGACTCACTGGGAATCAACCCCTCTGACCCAGCTCCGCACCTTCTGCCTTCCCCTCTGTAGCAGCACCTTTCTCACTCTGGCCACCTTCCCTCCCCATATGAACGAGGTAATCCTTCCCTCAATCTCCCTGAAAAAAGCCTTTGGCAAGAAAATCGGTAGGCCCATTGAAAAATAAACAGAAATCGCGGCAACACATTCATTTTAACCGCCTGTACCCAACCCGCCAGTGACAGAGGGAGACCATCCCACCTTGCCAGATCGGCTTTCACTCTCCCCACCAAACTAATGATGTTGTACCTGCGAAGCCTCCCCCACTCTCGGGCCACCTGCACCCCCAGATACCTAAAGTGAGTCCCTGCCCTACAGAATGGCAGCCCCCCCACCCCTGCCCCCACCCGAGGCACCACAAAATACTCACTCTTGTCCAGGTTCAGCTTGTACCCCGAGAAAGACCCAAATACTCGCAGTAGCTCCAATATTCCTCCTATCGACGCACTCGGTTCCGATACATACAGCAGCAAGTCATCGGCATATAAGGACACCCTATGCTTTCCTCGGTTTTGAGATAATTTCTTAAATCTACCACAAGTCTGTTCCAATGATTCATCCTCCCCCCGGCCATGCCAGAACAAATCTCCCAAAATCGTTAGATGACTGCATAATGTATCTCTTTGACGAGACACTGTCTCGCTCTTGCATCCGGCTGTGGTAGCCTGCTAAGTCATGCAACCTTTCTCTTGGCTGACTACGCAGAACTGCGGTTTGTCTATGATATTCTTTGATTTGTGGGAAGCCTGTAACCTGATCTCAAAAATGGCTTTCCTATGTCAAAATGAAACATATTAACCAGGCATTTAGATAGAACTTCTGATTACCTATTCTTCACCCCAACTCCCTTTAATTTTAGAAATAAATGGGCGGTTTTTAGCACAGTTGTTCACACCTCAGAACCTTCAATACCTATCTGGGACTTCAGGAGAGGGACGTCTGAACTTGTCCACTTTGTCAGGAACAACAGAAAATCAGCATATTAAGACCATATGAAATAGGAACAGCAATAAGCCTTTTAGCCCTTTAAGCCTGCTCCACCATTTAATAAGATCATGGCTGATCTAACACTCACAATGTCCACTTTCCTGCCTAATCTCTATAACCCTTAATTCCCCTATTGGTTAAAAACCTATCAATCTCAGCCTTGAAAACGTTCAAGAACTCAGCCACCACAACTTCCTGGGGTAAAGAATTCCAAAAATTCACCACTCTTTGAGAGAAGAAATTCATTCTCAAATTCATCTTAAATAAGCACCCCCTTATTCTGCCACTCTGCCCCTGGTCCTACACTCTCCCTTGAGTGGAAACATCCTCTTCACATTTACCACATCTAACTCCTTAAGAATGTAATATGTTTGAATCATACCATCTCTCATTTTTCTTAATTCCATGGGGTTCAAATGCAACCTATTGTTAAATATTTCCTCATATAGCAGTCCTTGCATGCCCAAGATCATCCCAGTGCTAAATTATCCAAATGGGTAGATTGTGGAAATTTGTGGAATAGAGGGACCTGGATGTCCAGGTACATGAATCACAAAAGGGTAGTATTCAGGTACAGCAAGCGATTAGGAAGGCAAATGGAATGTTGTTTTCTACTACAAGGGAAATGAATAGAAAAGTAGGGATATTTGCCACAGTTGTACTGGGCATTGGTGAAAACATATAGAATTAACAGTGCAGAAGGAGGCCATTCGGCCCATCGAGTCTGCACTGGCCTTTGGAAAGAGCACCCCACATACGCCCGTAACCCCACCCAACCTTTTTAACACTAAGGGCAATTTATGTTGGCCAATCCATCTAACCTGCACATCTTTGGACTGTGGGAGGAAACCGGAGCACTCAAAGGAAACCCACGCAGACACAGGGAGAATGTGCAGACTCCGCACAGACAGTGACCCGAGCCAGGAATCAAACCTGGAACCCTGGTGAAGTAACTGTACTAACCACTGTGCTACCGTGCGGCCCAGTCTGGAGTACTGATACAGTTTTGGTCTCCTTGTTTGAGAAGGATCATTGTAGTATTGGAAGCAGTTCAGAGACGTTGCACTCAACTGATACTTGGGATGCGGGGTTTATCATATGGGGAAAAGGTGGTTGGATTGGGCCTGTACCGATGGAGTTTAGAAGAATGAGACATGATCTTATTGAAACATAAAGATTGTGAGGTGACTTGATAGGGTGGATGCAGGAATAATATTTCCCCTTGTGGGTGCAAGCAGAGCCAAAGAACACAGTTTCAAAAGAAGAGATCTCCCATTTAAGGCAGAGATGAGGAAGAAAGATTCTCTCATGCATCTTGTGATGAATGTTGAAATTGTTCTATACTATATTTCATATTTGTTGCAGTCAGGTTTTTATAAATCTGGGTTAAGGTATATATTTGTTGCAGTAATGTTGTGTGTCAGCTAAAGCTGTAATTAAAGAGCCGTAAAGGTGAGATCATGGTTGTTTCTAACCACTGCTAGGGAAGCACAGTAGCACTGGGTGATCGCTTTGCTGAGCATCTTTGGTCTGTGCGCATTCAGAATCCTGACCTTCCTGTTGCTTGCCATTTTAACAGAAGACCCTGCTCCCATGCCCACATATCTGTTCTTCGCCTGCTGCAATGTTCCAGTGAAGCGCAACGCAAACTGGAGGAACAACATCTCATCTTCCGGTTAGGCACGCTACAGCCTTCCGGCCTGAACATCGAATTCAACAACTTCAGATGATCAGCCCCACCTCAACCCATTTGTTTTCATTTCATTTTAACTGTCTTTTACCATTTCTTTCTTTCCTGCACCTTTCTCCTCTTTGCTTCCCCCTTCCCCTCCCCCCACACCTACAGTTCATCCTCTGATGTTAGTTTCCCTGCTGTTTGACCTTTCACATCTTTTGTCCTCTCCGGAGACTGCCATTAACACTCTTTCTCCTTGGTTTCTGTGGCCATTAGCACCCGATTTCCCTGGGTTTCTGTGGCTATGACTCATCTTTCATTCTCACTCCACAGTATAAATATTTCCCACTCTCTCTGTCTGTTAGCTTTGACAAAGAGTCATCGGACTCAAAACGTTAGCTCTTTTCTCTCCCTACAAATGCTGCCAGACTTGCTGAGATTTTCCAGCATTTTTCCTATCGTTTCAGATTCCAGCATTCGCAGTAATTTTCTTTTATCCAGTAGTTAGCATTGTTGCTTTACAGCGAGAGGGTCCCAGGTTTGATTCCCAGCTTGGGTCACTGTCTGTGCGGAGTCTGCATGTCCTCCCTGTGTCTGCATCGGTTTCCTCCGGGTGCTCCGGTTTCCTCCCACAAGTCTCGAAAGACATGCTGTTAGGTGAATTGGACATTCTGAATTCTCCCCCTATGACCTGAACAGGTGCCGGAATGTGGTGACTAGCAGCTTTTCACAGTAACTTCATTGCAGTGTTAATGTAAGCCTACTTGTGACAATAAAAATTATTATTGTTATTATTTAATTGTTTACATATGGAGGGCTAATGAAACATTGTTATTTTGCTGGAGATTCCCTGGAGAGTAGATATTGAGGGGCTGTATTTAGTCCGAGCTAAGCAGGTCAAGTGACATTTTAGTGGGATACAGATGATGTAATCAATGGGAGGAACCAGGTCTGTCTGTAGTTTTGCAATTTGCCACAGGATTTGAGTCCCGGCATGTCCACATTAACTCTTACCAACTTTTACAGATGCACCACAGGAAGCATCCTATCTGGCTGCATCACAGCCTGGCAACTGCTCGGCCCAAGACAGCAAGAAACTTCAGAGAGTTGTGAACACAGCCAAGTCCATCACACAAATCTGCCTCCCATCCAATGACTCCATCTGCACCTCCCGTTGCCTGGGGAAAGCGGACAGGATAATCAAAGACCCCTCCCACCTGGCTTACTCACTCTTCCAACTTCTTCCATTGGGCAGGAGATACAAAAGTCTAAGAACAGGCACAAACAGACTCTAAAACAGCTTCTTCCCCGCTGTTACCAGACTCCTAAACGACACTATTATGGACTGACCTGATTAACACTACACCCCTGTATGCTTCACCCGATGCCTGTGACTATGTAGTTACATTGTATACCTTGTGTTGCCCTACTATGTATTTATTTTATTTTATTTTCATGTACTTAATAATCTGTTGAGCTGCTCGCAGAAAAATACTTTTCACTGTACCTTGGTACACGTGACAATAAACAAAATCTAGAGTCCAGAAATCCAGACAGAAGAATTTTAACTTGAACAGCAGTTTTTCCAAATGCTGCTAGGTTGAGCAGAGGTGTACTGGTTCTGCTCCTGAATAGGTCTCTCCCTCTCAAAAAGTCTCTGAACAACTGAGCAAGTAATCTGTTTTTTAACTTTATTTAAAAGTGGCATTTGAAGTGTAATGGGTTACTTAATTGGAATTAGTACAGGTTATAGATAGTAAGTTTACATGTTTCCTGTGTTTAAGAACTGTTTAACTGATCATTGTTAATGTGGATGATTCTGCATTTAAATTAAAGTTTGTTTTAACATAAAAGTTACTCATTGATCGGAGTCATCACTCCTGGGGTGAATTATCCTTTCCTCACAGTTTTACAAATTAAAAAATTGTTTGGTGTTCTGAATAAATGTTGGTGTCTGGTCCGTATCCTAACAGTCTGTGGAACGTTCTTCCCAAAGATGTATAAACAGGGATTTTGACTATTTTGCAGGAAGTAGATAGATTCTTCACCAACAAGGGAATGAAAAAGCATCGGGGAAGGGAGGGTAATGGCCATGAGGCCACAATCAGAGGAGCCATGATCCTTTAAATGGTTGAGCAGGCTCGAGGAGCCAAACGGCCTACTCCTAATTCTTATGTTTGTATCGATGTTTCTATGGACTTTGGGAGACACAAAGAAGACTCATTGCAAACTCAGAGACTACTGTCATTGTCTCCAAGCATAAATACCTTGCACTTTCCTCTCAGTATATCAATCTAAACCTTCCTTTGATTTTTAATAATCCAACCACCAATGATAGACAGACCACAGGACAGGTCACATGATCACCTTCATTGATTTAAATTTAAAGCTACAGTCCAAAAACATAATAATAGAATAACCTCATAATTGTCACAACTCAATAGATACAAACCAAGTGTGAGTCTGTGCGGAGGTTCTTTCCATTCCTTGTCTTGTGAAGGATGGGTCTATCCATGTTGCTGTGAAAAACTCTATTTAGTTGGACCAGGCCACATACCACCTACCCCTCATGAAAAAAAAATATGCAGAGAAACACCTTTGACCACAGGCCCAGCAGGCAGTGGTCCGGACATAACACCCTTGAGGGCCCCGATGAGGAGATCTTATGTGCAGAAGAAGGCCATTTGGCCCATCAAGTCTGCACAGACCCTCCAAAAGAGCACCCTATTTGGGCCCACTCCCCGCCCTATTCCCACTACCTAACCTACACATCTTTGGTCACTAAGGGGCAATTTAGCATGGTCAATTCACCTAACCTCCACATCTTTGGTCACTAAGGAGCAATTTAGCATGGTCAATTCACCTAACTTCCACATCTTTGGTCACTAAGGAGCAATTTAGTATGGTCAATTCACCTAACCTCCACATCTTTGGATTATGGGAGGAAAACGGAGCTTTCGGAGGAAACCCAAGCAGACACGGGGAGAATGTGCAAACTCCACATAGACAGCCATCCAAGGCTGGAATCGAATCCGGGTCTCTGGCACCGCGGAGCCATGAACCATGGTTCCCTGAGCAGATTATCAATGTAATTTAGCAGATTAAAAGCAAAATGTTGCAGATGCTGGAAATTTGATACTGAAACAGAAAATTTCTGGGTGACTTGGCAGATCTGGCAGCATCTGTTGAGGGAGAAACAGCATTGTAGTAATACAGTATTATGGTTGTATTGTCATTCACCGACCAACCACTATGTGTCTCACTAGTATATGAATGAATGTTAAAGTCAGCTAACCGGGGACTGAATGGACAAAGTTGAAGAGAGAAGTTCCTTAGTGTGATTTTACTGTCTTTCATCTGTTGTCTTGCATATAATTTACCCACAGTTAATGTTAATAATAAATCATTTATTGCTTTAGCTTCAAGTGTTCTTGCAATAAATTATGACATCCAGGGTAGCATGGTGGCCTAGTGGTTAGCACAACTGCCTCACGGCGCTGAGGTCCCAGGTTCGATCCCGGCTCCGGGTCACTGTCCGTGTGGAGTTTGCACATTCTCCCCGTGTCTGCGTGGGTTTCGCCCCCACAACCCAAAAAAAATGTGCAGAGTAGGTGGATTGGCCATGCTAAATTGCCCCTTAATTGTAAAAAATAATTGGGTAATCTAAATTTTTTTTAAAATAAAAAAATTATGACATCCGTCAAGAACATAACATGGTACCAGGTTTGGATGATATTACACACTGAGAAAAATAAAACCTATCAGTCTGTCTCAGAGCTCTGAATATTTTCCATACTGTGGAATTAACAGCATGGAGTCATTGAAGCCACCTAAGAGTCTCAGCTTTAATGTTAATGTGGACAGCAACTGGCAAGTGTGTAAACAACAATTCAATCTGTTTCTTACTGAAGTAAATTTTGAAGATCAATCAGATTCACATAAGGTAGCCATGCTCCTAACAGCAGCAGGGCCATAAGGTAGCACGGTAGCATAGTGGTTAGCATAAATCTTCACAGCTCCAGGGTCCCAGGTTCGAATCCCGGCTTGGGTCACTGTGTGTGGTCTGCACGTTCTCCACGTATGTGCGTGGGTTTCCTCCAGGTGCTCTGGTTTCCTCCCACAGTCCAAAGATGTGCAGGTTAGGTGAATTGGCCAGGCTAAATTGCCCTCAGGGTCCAAATTGCCCTTAGTGTTAGGTGGGGTTACTGGGTTATGGGGATAGGGTGGAAGTATGGGCTTGCGTAGAGTGCACATTCCAAGAGCCGGTGCAGACTCGATGGGCCGAATGGCCTCCTTCTGCACTGTAAATTCTATGAAATAAGTAATTGCTTTGTTTAACACATATAAATTTGCAAACGATGACGATAGTAAAAATTTTAACGAAGTCATTCAAAGATTTGATGCCCATTGCAGCCCCAGAAAGAATGAAATTTATGAACACTATATTATGGGCCAGGGTTTAGAAAACATCAAAGTATATCATGGAGTTCACCTGGCCACAACGTTTAATCGATTTTGGTTATGGGGATCACAAGGGCCCACTTTACAGGTGTAATGCAGCAGAGAAATAAAGTATTTTAAACAAAAACAATATTTATTCTATGAATCTAGATAACATTTTTATGAACACACAATAAACATCTTCTTAACTACCAACACTGATAATCCCCACAGATACAATATTCTATAGGTAACCCTTAATAACTTTCCTAACAACATCCGAAGGTCAAAAATCCTTTTTTTTTATAAATGTTTTTTATTGAGTTTTCATATTTTATATATGACAAATTACAAATTATTAGAGAGAAAAAAAGAAAACACAAAAATTTAACATGTATATTTACAGGTAAGCATCTTCATAACAACAATTGTGGCTGCCCCCTTTAGCCGGCATACATAGAACATAGAACAGTACAGCACAGAACAGGCCGTTCGGCCCTCGATGTTGTGCCGAGCAATGATCACCCTACTCAAACCCACGTATCCACCCTATACCCGTAACCCAAGAAAACCCCCCCTTAACCTTAATTTTTAGGATACTACGGGCAATTTAGCATAGCCAATCCACCTAACCCGCACATCTTTGGACTGTGGGAGGAAACCGGAGCACCCGGAGGAAACCCACGCACACACGGGGAGGACGTGCAGACTCCGCACAGACAGTGACCCAGCCGGGAATCGAACCTGGGACCCTGGAGCTGTGAAGCATTTATGCTAACCACCATGCTACCGCACTGCCCCTAATATTTTACATTCCCCAATATGGCCGAGGCACATGTTTATAGGCATTTGTTTATAGTTTGGTTTTGGGCTTTAGCTTGCCATCAAACCCCCATAATGAACCCGTAACCCCCCCCCCCCCCCGTCCTGCCTCCACCTTTTGAAGGTGGCGTCAGTCAGTGCTGGTGTGAACCTATGGTTGTTGCAGATGGGAGCCTTGTCCGACATTTTGGTCAGGCCAAATTGCTGCCGCAGTTGGTTCCAGGATTGGAGGGTGGCTGTCACCACTGGGCTGCTGGAGTGTTTTTTGGGTGGGGATGGGAGTGCTGCCATGGCGAGGGCCCGGAGGGAGGTCTCCACGCAGGAGGCCTCCTCCGCACGCACCCACTCGGCTTCTGGCTCCTGGATCCATCCCCTTACTCGCTCGACTGTTGCCGCCCAGTGGTAGAATTGTAGATTCGGGAGGGCTAGCCCCCCCCTGGATTTTGTTTTTTGTTGGACCTTCTTTGGGATCCTAGCATTTTTACCCCCCCCCCCCCCCCCCATACGAACGCCATGATAAGTTTGTCCAGCGCTTTGAAAAAGGCCTTGGGGATGTAGATCGGAATGGATCTAAACAGGAAGAGGAACCTGGGCAGTACGTTCATTTTGATCGCCTGGACTCTCCCCGCGAGGGAGAGCGGGAGTGTGTTCCATCTTTGCAGGTCCTTTTAAACTTCCTCCGTCAGGCTGGTGAGGTTCCATTTGTGGATCCCTTTCCAGTCATGGGCTATTTGGATCCCCAGGTAGCGGAATTTGTGTCGGGCTTGTTTGAACGGCAGCCCCTCTAGTGCTGCACCCCCCCCCCCCCCCCCCCCCCCCCTCCCCCCTTGCTGGTGTACTGGGAAGATCTCACTTTTGCTCATGTTGAGTTTGTAACCCGAGAAGGCTCCAAACTCTTTCAGGAGCGCGATGATTCCGTCCATGCTGCTTTGTGGGTCCGAGATGTAGAGGAGCAGATCATCTGCATAGAGTGAGACTCTGTGCTCTCTGCCTCCCCTTCGGATCCCCCTCCAATTTTTGCTGCCCTGAGCGCGATTGCTAGCGGTTCGATTGCTAGTGCGAACAGCAGCGGGGACAGTGGGCATCCTTGTCTGGTGCCCCTGTGCAGCTGGAAGTATTGGGAGTTGGTATTGTTGGTCCGTACACTCGCCATGGGAGCGTTGTATAGGAGCTTTACCCAAGCGGTGAACCCTGTTCCAAGCCCGAACCGCTCCAGTACCTCTATGAGGTATTTCCATTCGACTCTGTCGAAGGCCTTTTCTGCGTCCAGGGAGACGATCACCTCTTGTGTTCTCTCCCCGGAGGGGGTCATTATCACGTTCAGCAGGCGCCTGATGTTCGAGGTAAGCTGTCTACCTTTGACGAAGCCCGTCTGGTCCTCTGTCACCACCTCAGGTACACAGTCTTCTAGCCTTTTGGCTAGGATTTTGGCCAGTATTTTGGCGTCTGCGTTCAGCAGAGATATGGGTCTGTATGACCCACATTCCGTTGGGTCTTTGTCTTTCTTAGGTATCAGCAAGATTGAGGCCTGTGCTAACGTGGGTGGCAGTGTGCACCTAGCTAGCGCGTCTGTGAACATCTCCCGCAGGTGCGGGGCCAGCGCTGTCGTGAATTTTTTGTAGAAGTCCGCCGGGAATCCGTCCGTTCCCGGCGCCTTCCCCATCTGCATGGAGCTAATGCTGTCCATGATCTCTCCCAGTGCTAGTGGTGCTTCCAGATCCCGTTTTCTGCCCTCTCCCACGACTGGTATGTCCAGTCCATCAAGGAACCGGTTCATCCCAGCCTTCCCCGTTGGGGGCTCTGAGGTGTACAGCTCTTGGTAGAAGGCCTTGAAGGTTTCGTTAATCCTCTCTGGTTCTGTTTCCAACATGCCTCCGGTGCCCCTGATTTGCGCAATATCTCTGGTGCTTTCTCAGCTGGTGTGCCAACAGGCGGCTGGCTTTGTCTCCGTGTTCGTACAGGGCCCCGCGTTCCTAGCGGAGTTGGTGTACTGTTTTCCTGGTGGAGAGCAGGTCAAAGTTCCTTTGTAGTTCTTTGCTCTCCGCCAGGAGCTCTACGGTCGGGGCCTAGGAGTATTTACGGTCTACCTGCAGTATGGAGTCGACCAGCTTCTGCCTAGCCACCCTTTCCTCCCTATCTCTTTGCGCTTTGAAGGCAATGATTTCCCCTCTTAGTACGGCCTTAAGCGCTTCCCAGAACGTGGAGGATGAGACCTCCCTGTTTTGGTTGTTCTCCATGTACTCCGCTATGGCCCGCACTATCCTTTCGCTGAAGGCCTTGTCAGCTAGTAAGGCACCGTCCAACCTCCATGTGGGGCGCTGGGCTCTTCCCGTCTCCAGCCGCACGTCCATGTAGTGTGGGGCGTGGTCTGATATCACAATTGCGGAGTATTCCACCTTGTCTATCCCTGGAAGCACCGTTTTCCCCACCACAAAGAAGTCAATTCTGGTGTACACGTTGTGTACTGGGGAGAAGAAGGAGAATTATTTCTCCCCCGGGTGGGCGAATCTCCAGGGGTCCACTGCTCCCATCTGCTCCATATAGTGACTGAGTTCCCTTGCCATGCTTGAGGTTTTCCCCGTTTTGGGGTTTGATCTGTCCGTCTTTGGATCCTGTACACAGTTGAAGTCTCCCCCCCCCATGATTAGTCGGTGCGTCGCTATGTCCGGGATTTCTGCCATGGTCTTTTGGATGAAGCTCGTGTCGTCCCAGTTGGGCGCGTACACGTTGACTAGAACTACCGGCGCCCCATCCAGGGCCCCGCTGACCATGACATACCGCCCCCCTGGGTCTGTAACCGTCTTTGTCGCCCTAAACCTTGTCCTCTTGCCGATCAGGATTGCCACCCCCCTGGCCCTTGTCCCATAGCAGGAATGATAGGTTTGTCCCACCCAGCCCTTTCTTACCCACAGTTGGTCCTGCTCCCTCAGGTGCGTCTCTTGGAGGATGACTATGTCGGCCCTCATGTTTCTGAGGTGGGTGAGGACTCTAGCTCTCTTCACTGGGCCGTTAAGTCCCCTTACGTTTCAGGTGATTATCCTGGTGGGGGGCTTCTGCCCCCTCGCTCCTGTGGGATTAACCATATTTGTCCGGTGGACGCGCCCCTGCCCTCTGGGGTTTCCCTTTGTTAGGGGGCCGTCCAGGATGGCCACTATCACTGCTCTCCCCATGCGGTCGGGTCTCTGCGCTCCGGGGTTTCCCCTTGTCCCGGGGGCACCCGCCATGGCCGTCCACTGTGTGTCCGCCACGCGGGTAGTCCCCTGCACTCCGGGGGCCCCCTTCGCCCACAGACCGTACTGGGTGGGTGCTTGCAGCGGTTCCCTGTTCCGAGCCCTTGGTTGTGGCACTTTGTGGCCCTGTTCCTTTTCTGGCCTATTTTTTCCCTTTGTCCCCGCATTTCCCCTCCCTGGTCTCTCGCACCCTGAGTGCCCCCCCCCCCCCCCCCCCCCCCACTCTCTCCCTTTTCTCCCCTCCCCTGTATACCCCTCCTTTGCCCCTCTATCCCCTATTCCTGTCCCCATTTGCTCTCCCGACTTTGATGGGTGATCCCCCCCTCCCCTGCCTGGCGCCTTCCCCCCTGTTGGGGGTGCGCCGCGGCCCTGCTTTGTTGCATGCCCCCGTCGCTAGCTTTCCTGCTGGTACAGTGGCTCCCCTCTCGGAGGTTGCTGTCCCGCTTCTCCTCTGCCTGGCCTCTACGGTTTTCTGCCCGCTCCTCCTCCACCTTACCCTGCGCCCCTCTCGCCTGCTCTCCCTTCTCCAATACTCCCGTTCCCTCGTGCTGGGGCCTGGCCTCCCACCTGGAGTGGTCCCTTGGGCAGTGGGTTGTTTTTTGCTCTGGGTGTTCCTGCCTGGGGGGAGGGGGCTGGCTTTGCCTCGCCCCTCCCCACCCCCCCGTCAGCGTGTCGTTTCTCCTTGCCATGGGCCCCTCGTCCCTACCTCCCCTGGCGTTTTTCCAGCCCGTGCTCCTCGACGAACCTATTCGCCTCAGCAGGGGCTGTAAAGAAATATTCCTTGTTTTGGTATGTGACCCAGAGTTTTGCTGGGTACAGCATACCAAAACGCACTTTGCTCTTGTAGAGAGCTGCTTTCACTCTGTTGAACTCAGCCCGTCTCTTAGTTATGTCCGCTCCAAGATCCTCGTAGACTCGGATGGCGTGCCCTTCCCATTTGCAGGCTCTATTTTCCCTCCCTCTCTCTTTAACAGCTTTCTTTTGGGTTTAAAAAAAAAGAAATAAAAGTCCTTTTTTGTTTTCTCTCCCCCTTCCTCTCTCCTCACTCACCCAGGAGAGAGAGAGAGAGGCTTTTGCCCAGTCCCTTTGTTCTTGCCACGTGGTGGTCGCTGCCGTTTGGGTGGGTGGGGTGGGGGGGGGGGGGGTTGGGCCGGTCCCCGCTGCCGCACTTCGCATCCAGCGTCCTCCTGGTCGCTGCCGCCGGCTGGGCCCCCCTTCGGTCCCTGCCGCACCGCTCCTAGCCTGCGTTTGGGGGGTGGGGGGGGGGGGGGGGGGTGGGCCTGCCGCTGCTGCGCCGCTCCTGGCCTGCGCTGGGGGGAGGGGGGGGGTTGGACCTGTCGCTGCCGCACCGATCCTGCCCCGCCGAGCCCCTCTGCTGCCGCCGCTGCCGCCAAGCCCCTCTGCTGCCGCCGCCGCTGCCGCCAAGCCCCTCTGTCGCCGCTGCCGCCAAGCCCCTCTGTCGCCGCCGCCGCTGCCGCCAAGCCCCTCTGTGGCCGCCGCCGCTGCCGCCAAGCCCCTCTGTCACCGCTGCCGCCAAGCCCCTCTGTCGCCACTGCCGCCAAGCCCCTCTGTCGCCGCTGCCGCCAAGCCCCTCTGTCACCGCCGCCGCCAAGCCCCTCTGTCACCGCCGCCGCCAAGCCCCTCTGTCACCGCCGCCGCCAAGCCCCTCTGTCACCGCCGCCGCTGCCGCCAAGCCCCTCTGTCGCCGCCGCCGCTGCCGCCAAGCCCCTCTGTCACCGCCGCCGCCAAGCCCCTCTGTCACCGCCGCCGCCAAGCCCCTCTGTCACCGCCGCCGCTGCCGCCAAGCCCCTCTGTCGCCGCCGCCGCTGCCGCCAAGCCCCTCTGTCACCGCCGCCGCTGCCGCCAAGCCCCTCTGTCGCCGCCGCCGCTGCCGCCAAGCCCCTCTGTCACCGCTGCCGCCAAGCCCCTCTGTCACCGCCGCCGCTGCCGCCAAGCCCCTCTGTCACCGCCGCCGCCAAGCCCCTCGGTCGCCACTGCCGCCAAGCCCCTCTGTCGCCGCCGCTGCCGCCGCCGAAGATCCTCCGCCGACAGCACATTCGCCTTTCCAAAAATCCTTTTTAACAAAGACAGTAGGTTTGCATTCCTTACAGAAACAGGTATTACTTTGAAATCATCACGTGATCTGGAGACATTCTTTAGTAGGCAGAGAGACAAATCAAAATACACCTTGCTTGAATGCAGCCCCCAACTGAAAATGAAACCAAGACACAAAGCAGCTTCCAGCTGAAAACAAAAGTAAAAGACAGAATCACATTCCAGGTCCACCCACACAATGACATCACTGCAGCTATTTGTTAAACACCCATTTCTTAAGGGACCCGCACATGACAGCTATGTATTTAGATCATGTTTAGAGAAGACAGAAGAATCCATAGGTCAGTTCATCACTGATCTAAAGTTAAAAGGTCAAACCTGTATGTTTTCTGCGGTGGAATCTTCCATGATTCGGGACCAGATTATGTTTGGTGTGAATGAAAAAAAGCTGAGGGAAGGTTGCTGAGGGAATCAGAGCTGTCTTTGAAACAAACAGTTAAGATTTGTCAGGCTCACTAGCTAGCAGCACAGCATTCTAAAATGTTTCTCAGTAATGGCAGTGTCTTTTTGGAGGAGAAAATTCTGGTTACTGCCCTTTTCCCAAAAAGGCGGGGAACTTAAAAAAAAAGGCGGGAAAGTTCCTGCAGCAACTCATACACCAACAAACAAGTTGAAGATCAGGATAAACTATTTCTGTGTAAACAATGTGGTCAAAGACACAAATTAAGGCAGTGTCCAGTGTTTGGAAAGTGTGTTTCAGATGCAAAGGTAAAAATCACTTTGCTCAGAATTGTTATTCTGAGCTCAACCCCAGCCCAGTCAATACAGTGGAAGACACAGTCTCCAGTGATGAAACATCATTGTTTGTTGGAGTAATAACACCGAAGAATAATATTTTGGAGACATCATAAAATTCTCCAACACTTAAAAACATGCAAACTGATACTCCATTTAAAATAAATGAGGTTGTGAAGTGAACAGTACAGTGGTCCGATTGAAGTTAGACACTGGTGCCAAAGCCAATTTAGATTTTAAAAATCTAAAATTCAGGTTTCACCCCCACAAACCAAAGATGTGCAGGGTGGGTGGATTGGCCACGCTAAATTGCCCTTAATTGGAAAAAATGAATTGGGTACTCTAAATTTTAAAGAAAAAATTTACAAATTCAGCCGATTAGATTAAATCAAAAATTATCTTTGAGCGATCATAATGGTTCAAGCATTAAATGTGAAAAACACGGTTTATTCCATTTCACTCAATATTGTACCAAGAGCTTGGATTCATTAATGGGTGATCAGTCCTGTGAAGAATTAGGTCTAGTGCAGTTGGTATACAGCATCCACAATGGATTGGATCTACACTCCAACCATTCTCAGAACATTAGCAGCAAATTCAGTGATGTGTTCACAGGTTTTGGTACACTACCATTCACTTACAAGATACAACTCAAAGGGGATGCAAAACCTGTCATACAGGCACCAAGAAGAGTACCTGCACCTCTTTGGGATCACCTCAAAAAGGAGCTAGAAGGAATGACACAATTAAAAGTGATCAGAAAGATAGAAGAACCTGCCAACTGGGAAAACTCCATGGTTTGTGTAAAGAAAAAGAATGGCGAAATTTGCATATGAATGGAACCAAAACATCATAATAAGAAAATCAAAAGAGAACATTACCAAATACCGAAGCGTGAGGAAATCACATCTGAGATGGCTAGTGCACAATTCTTTATGAAACTTGATGCATCTCAGTGTTTCTGACAACCAAAGCTAGAGGAAATAAATACAAAACACTGCATTTGCAATACAGCATTTGGATGGTACTGCTTTGTGGGTGGCACGGTAGCACAGTGGTTAGCACTGTTGCTTCACAGTCTGAGGGTCCCAGGTTCGATTCCCGGCTTGGGTCACTGTCTGTGCAGAGTCTGAGTGGGTTTCCTCCAGGTGCTCCGGTTTCCTCCCACAAGTCCCGAAAGACATGCTGTTAGGTAATTTGGACGTTCCGAATTCTCCCTCCATGTACAGGCGCCGTAGTGTGGCGAATAGGGGATTTTCACAGTAACGTCATTGCAGTGTTAATGTAAGCCTACTTGTGACAATAAAGATGATTATTTATTGTTATTATTATTAATAATTTCGGGATCAGAAATTTTTACCGTGCCATGGAGCACATAATCGAAGGCATCGAATGTGTACCTGTGTACGATGATAATATTATAGTTTGGGGCTCAACCATAGAAGAGCAAAATATGAGGTTGTTTAAAGTTCTAACGAGCATCAGGAGAAATGGGCTGAAACTCAACAAACAAAGGTGCCAATTTGGAATAACTGAGGTCATATTCCTAGGTGACAAGCTCTCATCGCATGGCATTGAACCTGAAAAATCCAAGCAATTCTTAACATGCCAAAACCACACAACAAGAAAACCAATTTAAGAGTCATGGGTATGATCAATTTTATCGGGAAATTCATTCCAAACCAGTCAGCAAAAACAACATACCTACGTGATCTCCTGCAGACAACAAATTTCACTTGGACTGAGCAAGAGTGGTAGAAGCTCAAGACTTCACGGACCACCATGCCAGTTTTCGCATTTTGTGATCCATCTGAACAGATTAAAGTGCCAACGGACACGTCCAAAGATGGTCTGGGAGCAGTTCTTCTGTATCTCAAGCATGACCAGATTGCAAACCAATCGCGTATGCATCACAATCTATGACAACAACAGAGCAGAGATACGCCCAAATTGAAAAAGAATGCCTGAGTTTAGTTGTAGGCTTGGAGAAATTCCACGACTACGTCTATGGGCTTCCATTTGGCCAGGTGAGACAGATCATCATCCTTCGCTTAACATTATCAAAAAAAATCTTAACCAGATATCTCCACGCATTCAGAGGTTGATGATTAAGTTACAACGCTATGACTTCAATCTCATCCACACGCCAAGCAAATATTTGTTCTTAGCAGATGCATTATCGAGAGTGCCACTGCAAAGTATTGGTGGTGAGATTACTGAAGATGTAGATTTGCGTGTCTATCTTATTTCCACATAATACCAGTATCAGATACGTAACTACGTGAAATCCAAGAAGAGACAAGGAAGGATCCAACTTTTCAAGAGGTGATGAGGAACATCAACTCACACTGGCCCAGAGGTCAATGTATGGAGTTCTATAGGGTAAGATCTGAACTCAGCATCATTAATGGAGTTGTACTTATTTTGAACACTATTGTCGTACCTCAGTCTCTTCGCAAGGATGTATTAAAGAGGATACACAAAGGACATCTTGGGATTGGAAAAGTAATTGGAGAGCTTGTGGCTCTGTTTACTGGCCAGGTATAAACCAGGATGTTGACAGGATGGCCAGTTGTTGTGACACATGCAGGCACATTGTTGCAAGCAAACAAGAGGAACCGATGCAATTATCTGATTTACCCTACGGCACCATAGCAGAAAGTAGCTACAGATCTCTTTCGCATGCTCTACCAGCCGAGATAGATTAAGCTTCTGGAGGGCATCCCACTTTCGAGCCACCTGTATCCCTAGGTACCGAAAGCTCTATCTCAACCAACTTCAGCGGAAGCTCCCCCAGTCCCTTTTCCTGCCCTTAGCTTATTTCACGAATGTCTCGCTTTTCTTCTTGTTTAGTTTTGTACCCTGAGAAATTGCCAAAGTCCCTCAGAATCTGCATGACCCCCCATCCACTCTAGTGGGATCCGAAATGTACCGGAACACGATCATCCACATAAAGCGAGACCCGATGCTCCTCCACCCCCACCCCGAACAAGCCCCTGCCAGTTCTTTCAAGTCCGCAGCGCTATAGCCAGCGGCTCTCTATGACTATGACTCTATGACTATCACAAGGGCGAATAATAACGGGGAGAGGGGGTACCCCTGCCTGTCCCCCGGTGGAGCCTAAAGTATTCCGACCTCACCCTGTTCGTGCACACACTTGCCACAGGGGCCTGGTAGAGTAGCTGGACCCAACCTATGAACCCTCACCGAATCCGAACCTCTCTTAGCACTTCCCACAGGTACTTCCATTCCACCCGGTCAAAGGCCTTCTCTGCATCCATCGCCGCCGCAACTTCTGCCTCCCCCTTCCTCTGAGGGCATCATGATGATGTTTAGGAGCCTCCGTACATTGGAGTTCAATTGCCTGCCCTTGACAAAGCCTGTCTGATCCTCCCCTATCAACCCAGGGACACAGTTCTCAATCCTAGCAGCTAATATCTTGGCAGCAGTTTGATGTCTACGTTCAGGAGCGATATCGGTCTATATGATCCACACTGTAGCGGATCTTTCTCTTGCTACTTGCCAATTACCATCCCCACCAGAGTCACGTCCCTGTGTGGCTTTCCTTTAGGTTGAGTCCAACCTTTCTTGCTTGATAAAAGTCCACGCCTCGTCCGGTGTATCAAAGTAATGGTGATGATCTTGATACGTGACCCACAGCCTCGCACGGATGCAACAGCCCAAACTTCACCCCTTTGCTGTGGAGGGCCGCCTTAGCACAGTTGAATCCAGCGCGACTCTTGGCCAGTTCTGCTCCCAGGTCCTGGTAGATGTGGATTCCGCTGTTCTCCCACCTGCTGCTCCACTCCTTTTTAGCCCATCGCAGGACTCGTTCCTTATCTGAGAAGCGGTGGAACCGTACCACCATGACCCTCAGCGGTTCATTCGTTTTGGGCTTCCTTTCAAGGACTCTGTGCACCCCATCCAGTTCCAGAGGGCCGAGGGAATGCTCCTGACCCCATCGGGGTCCCCAATAACGTGTTCACAAATGCACTCGCATCCGACCCCTCCGCACCCTCAGGTATGACCCAGACTGCGCAGGTTCTGCCTCCTGGACCTGTTTTCAAGGTCTTCCAGCCTCTCCTGCCTCCTCTTATGTTAGGGCGTCGTGTGCCTCACCCTGACGCCAGGCCAGTATCTCATCTTCGTTATCCAAGACCTTTTTCTCAATCTCGTTGTGATCATCATCTCCTGCATTTTCTGGGTCTCCAACAATTTTCTCCATTGAGGCCTTCATGGGGGTTAGCTCTCCGTTTTTAGGTCAGCAAAGCCACTTCTGAGGAACTCCTGCTGTTCCCGCGAACCGCTGGGCACACGCTGCCTGATCAAGCCGGCGCCATTTTCTGATCCCGCGCCTGTTCCTGCCGCTTCTCACTGGTCGTTGTTTGGCCGTCCTGCTCCTGGTCACCTCCATAAACTGCTGTTGGGAAGCCTTCTAGTGCCGTTTGCCTGCCGGGTTGCATCGAAAAGGGGCCGTCAAAGCTCCTTAAAGGCACGTTAGTCCATTAGCGGCGGGAGCTGCCGAAAACACGGACCTACCAGCGTATGGCCGCCACAGAAGAGGTATACATATTGTTAAGCAATTGTTGAAAAAAGCAATGGACAGTGAATCTGATCCATACCACGTACTATTGAGTTACAGAGCATCGCCATTGTCACATGATAGATCACCAGCAGAGTTACTCATTAATAGAAAGTTGCGTACGACATTTCCATACTTGAAAAGAAGGAAGAGAATGCAGTGGTACTGCAAAACTTTAAAGAGAAACAAAAGCAGTTACATGATAGAGAGTTTCGGACTGTACCACCTCTGAGTAATGATGACATTGTGAGAGTAGAAGATTCAGGCAATTGGCCGAAAAAAGGCATTGTACTTGAAGAAGTTGCACCTCATTCCTGCAATGGACATACAGGTTGGTTTAAAGAAAAAATCATGACACACTCTTTGTAAACCAGAGAAAACTTTCACAACAACGTGATGGATGACGAATCTACATCAGAATCAATGCAAGCTGCAGCGACAGATAGATCAGCAGTTCCTGAGCATAATACTGATATCACATGTAAATATACTGATGATAATGTATTAATTTATTCTTTTGTAGAAAGGGGATGTAATGATATCATGGTTGTGCTGTAATTCTCTGACTGACCACTGTGGTGATATGCCTGTAAGCAATATCATAGATGGATCGTGTGCGATCTCCAACCAGTAGGTGGTGGTGAAGATACACCATGTGAGGGCAGCATGTGGTGCAGTGGTCAGCACTGGGACTGCGGTGCTGAGGATCCGGGTTTGAATCCCAGCCTTGGGTCACTGTCCGTGTGGAGTTTGCATATTTTGACCCATTTCTGCGTGGGTTTCACCCACACAACCCAAAGATGGCAGCACGGTAGCATGGTGGTTAGCATAAATGCTTCACAGCTCCAGGGTCCCAGGTTCGGTTCCCGGCTGGGTCACTGTCTGTGCGGAGTCTGCACGTCCTCCCCGTGTGTGCGTGGGTTTCCTCCGGGTGCTCCGGTTTCCTCCCACAGTCCAAAGATGTGCGGGTTAGGTGGATTGGCCATGCTAAATTGCCCGTAGTGTCCTTAAAAAGTAAGGTTAAGTGGGGGGTTGTTGGGTTACGGGTGGATACGTGGGGTTGAGTAGGGTGATCATTGTTCGGCGCAACATCGAGGGCCGAAGGGCCTGTTCTGTGCTGTACTGTTCTATGTTCTATGTTCTAGATGTGCAGGGTAGGTGGATTGGCCATGCTAAATAGCCCCTTAATTGGAAAAAAATAATTGGGTACTCTAAATTTATTTTTTAAAAAGATACACCACGTGGTCAAGACAGTGATCATGTGACAAGGGAGTCCAATGTAAGTGGGGGCACATAGTGCCATGGTTGTCAGAGATGGTTGTAAGACATACAGGTGGACATTCATGCTCGGTGTAGTTCCAGAGGAGTACAGAGAAACTCCATGATAACCTGCTCTGCAGGGCAGCACAGTGGCACAGTGGTAGCACTGCTGCCTCACGGCACTGAGGTCCCAGGTTCGATACCGACCCTGGGTCACTGCCGTGTAGAGTTTGCACGTTCTCCCCGTGTTTGCCTGGGTTTCACCCCCACAACCCAAAGATGTTCAGGTGGATTGGGCACGCTAAATTACCCCTTAATTGGAAAAAAAAATGAATTGGATACTCTAAATTTAAGAAAAAAGAAGATAAAAAAAGATAACCTGCTCTGTAACAGATCGCTATCTTACCACGTGTGATTCAATAAAGATCCTGGTTTGGACTAGTTAAGGTGTTTGGTGGATTCAGTTGCAAGTTATCAAAAGCCAAAAACAGCATGGTACCATGAATGCTAAACATTTGAAGGTAACAACGGCAGTGACAACGTTAAGCATTCGGCTGACAGACCGATCTGGTGAACTGCAACCTGAGGCGACTCAACGCACTAGAAGATGCTGAAGCTTGAGATGGTTGGACTGAGAGCCCCTCACCAGCTTCAGATATCCGGTAATGTAGATGAAAACTGGCGGCATTCAAGCAGCAGTTCAATCTCAATGTTTCGACCCTAGCCCAGCCTGATGAAAGGCGAATCACATTGCTAACGGTGGCAGGTCCACAAGCAATTGAACTGTAGAATCTGTTTGCTTTCGACAATGAGGAGGATTGCAAGAAATATGATGAAGTTGTTATGCACTTTTATCGGCATTGCTCCCCTACAAAGGATAACATGTTTGAGCGATACATGTTCTGTATGCATACCCGAAAACCTGGTGTACCGTTTGACAGTTTTGTCACTGACTTGAGGCTGAAGGCCCAGTCATGCAACTTCAAGTGCCTGAAATCTTCTTTGATTCGTGACCAAATTCTCTTTGGTGCAGCTAATGGTAAGCTCTGGGAAAGGCAGGAGGACAATTTGGTGCTGGAACAGGCAGTAAAGGTTTGACAAGCGAGCGAGATAGCTGTACAGAGAATCTGCATACTCTGCTCAAAAGATTTTGGCGGCACTCAGAAGAAGACGCCAGCGGCATTAGCACTGTTACACATTCATAAGAAATGTGGTCTCAGGGCAATCGGCCAATTTAAGTGGCCGACAGGAGCCGCCACCGATATCTGTGCCAAAAGTCTGGCACTTGACATGCCCCATGGAAATGTCTGGCCTTTGGAATAGACTCTTCCAGGTGCAGCCGTGTTGGGCACTTTGCAAAACAATGTTTTGCTCGTCCTACAATGGACCATATAAGATCAGTAAATGTAGTTGATGAGATAAATACTGAAGAACAGTTTTTCATCGATCTCATCGCAGCCAAGGACCAGAAGAGTCCAAACAAAAATAATTAAAACAAAATTTTAATTTCGACTGAAGCTAGTAAGATCGCTCCGGAAACCATTAAAACTAGATGGGAATCAATGGTGTTACTGAACAATTCAATATTACAATGAAACTTTGATCCTAAAACAAGAGCCAACCTCCTCAGTCAGTCTGCTTTGCAAAAGATGAACACGCAGCTGAAAGTTACTAATCGGCCAGGGCTGCCGGTCTACTTCGGAACAAGAACAATGGAGGCCCTCGGTACATGCAAACTTGTGCTTTCCGTGGAAGACATGAGGTACACGTTACTGATTCATATTGCAGGACATGGACATTGACTCCATCATAGGAGCAGATTATGTGAATCCCTGAATTTAGTGAGCGACTATGTGTCCCAGAAGACAGCTGGCCAGCTGAATACTACAGATCCCTACAAGATATCACAGTGTGCACGGTTTACGTGGATTCGGAAGAAATCCAGGTGGAGGATGACAAATCAGACGAGGAGGCGGATCAGCCAACGAGCATTCCGCAATTCTGGTTAAGTCTTCAAGAACATGCATGTGCTCAGTGACATGTTACAGGAGCATGATGAGCCCGTATTAAAGCATCTGCAAGATGTGAAGGTTAAATGGACAGAGCATGAGAAGCCGTGGAGCTTCACTCTGGAGTTTAAATTCAAGCCCAATGAGTATTTCACAAATGAGGTGATCACGAAAGTATATCAGATAGATTTGCGAGCGCTTAATTCATTCTGTGGTGAACCACAAATCCTGGGGTGCACAGGCTACAAATTTGACTGGAAGGAGGGCAGATATGTAATGGTGAAAACAATTCAAACAAAACTGAAGCACAAAGGTCGAAGCACTTGCAGAACAGTTACGAAAACTGTACCAATTGAATCGTTCTTTAATTTCTTCGGTCCCCCTGAAATTCCACAGCGTAGAATATTAAGCCAACATTTAGCAGCCAAACTCAAGGCTGACATTGAGCTTGGCAGCCTACTACATGAACATATAATTCCGTGTGAAATGTTGTATTTTACAGGAGAAATCATTGCAGACGATGCTGAATCTGATGATGACTACTACAAATATATGTTTGAAGATTTTGACAATGATGCGGGAAGTGATGACATTGAAGGTGAGACAGATGAAGACAACTATGAACTACGTGTAGATCTTTCTCACAGGAGCAACGACGGCTCAATGAAAAGGCTCAAGAAGCGCTACTCCAGTGGTTGGACGGAATGATGAGTTGGACGCCCAGACCATGCTGGACAGTGAGAAGAGTGGGAGCTGGAGATAGTGCACTCAAAAATAGAAAAAATGAAGCTGCTGATGCCACAAAGGATCCGCCAATGACCAGCTACAAACTGAAGAAATTATCCCAATATTGGAGAAACTGGCTCCAGAGGTACGGGCGCGATTCTCCGCTGACCACGCGGTTGGGAGAATAGCGGGAGGGCCTCCCGGCATTTTTTCATGCCCTCCCGCTATTTCTCCCCCCCCGCGCCGCCCATGTCACGAGTCGCCGCTCGCCATTTTTAACGGCGAGCGGCGATTATCTGCGGCCGATGGGCCGAGCGGCCGGGCCTTACGCCCATTTTTCACGGCAGCAAACACCCTGCTTGCATCCTGGGGCACACCTGGGCATCCAGAGGCCCGTTTGGGGGTGGGAGCACCACCGTTGTGCTCGGGAGGGGAAAGGCCCGCGATCGGTGCCCACCGATCGTCGGGCCTGCGTCCAAAAGGGACGCACTATTTCCACGGCCAGTTTCACGGCAGCCTTTACACTCTCCGCATTTGCGGAGAATCTCGCCCATGGTGACTCGTTCCAGGTTTTTGAATTTTTTCCTGTAGTCGATTCCCAGATCATCAAGTACACTAAGGATGAGTGGGAAGACATTGATAATCCAGATGATGACAGCGACTCTGATGTTGGAGAGTTTGATGACTCCAAACTGAAACCGTGGAGATCCTTGAGGACACTGACGATGAATGGGAAGACATCGATGATGAATACGATAACAGCAACTAGGATACTGAATGAATGGCAACTCCGAGACTGACCAAGAGGAGGAGCTGATTACAATCTCAATATGCCATTCAACAGAGTACTTATACGTTCTTGAATTTGACCAAGATGACGCAATGCCTGGATCATCACGAACAGAGAGCATCATAATCTCCAGTGACGAAGAGCGAGTGAGCGATGCTCCTGCGAGCCATGAAAGGGCGGCACCTGTTGCTGCAGTTCCAACCCTCTACCAAGCATCAGAGACTGAGGCGCATCAACATGTCGGTGAGGCTGCAGAAGTCGACGTGTCACACTACCCAATGATGACGCATCGCCCCCTCAGGGTTCACCTGAAACTCCGCAGACCTCTGAGCACACCAGAGGCTGCTAAGTCAAAACACAAAAGCAAGAAACAAAAGAAACTACGACATCACATTCTCAAAATAAAGAGAAGAGGAGAAGACTGGGAGAGCTAGCTCATTCCACTAACAAACCAGAAATAGAAACAAAGAGAAGCAGCAAACAGTGTCATGGCAGGAAACGCAAAAGAAAGAGGTTGGTGATGCAAACGTGGCAGTCATGAACACAGGCCTTCCAAATGCACAGACCAAAGAGGAGAAGGAGCAAGAGGCCGGCACATAAACCAGTCTTCGATGAGGCTGGCAACAGCCTAAATGGTCACAGAGTTGATCCTGTGAGGGAGGCACAATGATCTGTGCAAAAGAGACAGACACTGGCCAGGCATATCATAATAATAATTGCTAATTGTCACAAGTAGCCTTCAATGAAGTTACTGTGTAAAGCCCCTAGTTGCCACATTCCGGCACCTGTTCGGGAGGCCGGTACAGGAATTGAACCCGGGCTGATGGCTTTGTTCTGCATTACAATCCAGCTGTTTAGCCCACAGTGTTAAACCAGCACCTATCATGTTTATGGACACACTAGTTAAACCAATTCACATTGTTAGACAATATCAGGATTGTATAAAGTTAAAAGATCCATATTAGTTACAAACAAATCTTAATGTTTTGTGAGGAAGGGGGATGTGGTAATATGCCTGTAAGCAATATCATAGATGAACGGTGTGCGATCGCCAACCAGTAGGTGGAGGTGCAAACACACCATGCGGTCTCAAGTCAATGGTCATGTAACAAGGGACTCCATTATAAGTGGGGGCACATCCGGCCATCGGCAGATGGCAGTAAGATATACAAGTGAACAGTCGTGCTAGGTGTCATTCCAGAGGAATACAATGAAACTCCATGATAACCTGCTTTGTAACAGATCGCAAACTTAGCATGTGTGATTCAATAAAGATCCTGGTTTGGACAAGTCTAGGTGTTTGGTGGATTTCTTTGCAAGACATCGAAAGCCAAACACAACAACCACTAGGAGTCTCACGAGTATACAAGTGAATATTAAAGTCAGCGGACCTGGGTCTGGCTGGAGGAAGTTGAAGAGAGAGGTTTCTTGGCATGATTTTACTGTTTTTCATCTGTTGTCTTGTATATAGTTTACCCACAGTTAATGTTAATAAATCATTTATAGATTTAGCCACAAGTGTTCCTGTAATAAATTAGGATATATATTTTTTTATAATTCAGAGTACCCAATTATTTTTTTTCCAATTAAGGGGCAATTTAGCGTGGCCAATCCGCCTAACCTGCACATCTTTGGGTTGTGGGGGTGAAACCCACGCAGACACATGGAGAATGTGCAAACTCCACACGGACAGTGACCCAGGGCCGGGATCCGAACCAGGTCCTCAGCGCCACAGGCAGCAATGCTAACCACTGTGCCACCGTGCTGCCCCATAAATTAGGATATATGACAAGAACATAACAAGCATTAACATCCAGAATTCTCTGCACCGCCTCCACACCATGGCAGGTTTTGCTATGGCAGATGCAGGGAGTTGCTGGGTGGAGCTTCCAGTCTCACCGAAGTCTGAGCTTTTGTATGGCTTAAAAAAAAAATAATTTATGGGATGTGGGCGTCGCTGGTTAGACCAGCATTTGTTGCCCAGCCCTAGTTGCCCTTCAGAAGGTGGTGGTAAGTTGCCTCATTGAACCACTGCAGCCTTTGAGGTGTAGGTACACCCACTGTGCTGTTAGGGAGGGAGTTTTAAGATGTTGTCCTTGCAACAGTGAAATAATGGCGATATATTTCTAAGTCAGGTTGGTGAGTGACTTGGAGGGGAACCTCCAAGTGATGGGGTACCAGGTAGCTGCTGCTCTTTTTCTTCCAGGTGGTAGTGGCCATGGGTTTGGAAAGTGCTGTCAAAGGAACTTTGGCCGGTTCCTGCAGTGCATATGTAGATGGTACACATAGATGCCATTGTTCATCTTTGGTGGAGGGTTTGAATGATTGTGGAAGGAGGAGCAATGAAGCGGGCTGCTTTGTCTTGGATGTTGTTGAGCTTCTTGAGTGTTGTTGGAGCTGCACTCGTCCAGGCAAGTGGAGAGTATTCCAATACGCTAGTGACTTGTGCTTTGTAGATGGTCGACAGGCTTTGAGGGGTCAGGAGGTAAGTTATTCGCTGTAGGACTCCTAGCCTTTGACCTGCCCTGGTAGCCTCAGTATTAATATGAAATGAAATGAAAATGAAAATCGCTTATTGTCACGAGTAGGCTTCAAATGAAGTTACTGTGAAAAGTCCCTAGTCGCCACATTCCGGCGCCTGTTCGGTGAGGCTGTTACGGGAATCGAACCGTGCTGCTGGCTTGCCTTGGTTTGCTTTCAAAGCCAGCAATTAGCCCTGTGCTAAACAGCCCAGTTCAGTTTCTGATCAATGATAACCACCAGGATGTTGATTGTGGTAGATTCAGCAATGGTAATGCCATTGAATATCATGGGGCGGTGGTTATGTAAGAGATGTTCATTGTCTGGCACTTGTGTGACGCAAATGTAACATTGCCACTTGTCAGCCCAAGTCTGGATATTGTCCAGGTCTTGCTGCATTTTGACATGGACTGCTTCATTATCTGAGGAGTTGCAAATGTTGCTGAACATTGTGCAGTCATCCGCAAACATCCCCACTTCTGACCTTATGATGGAAGGGAGGTCATTGATGAAGCAGCTGAATATGGTTGGGTCTAGGACACTACCCTGAGGAACTGCAGTGATGTCCTGGAGCTGAGATCATTGACCTCCAACCACTACAACCATCTTCCTTTATATAAGGTGTGACTTTAACCAGCGGAGGGATTTCCCCCTGATTCCCATTGACTCCAGTTTCGATAGGGTTCCTTGATGCCATACTCGGTCAAATGCTGCTTTGATGTCAAGGGCAGTCACTCTCACCTCACCTCTCACATTCACCTCTTTTGTCTATGTTTGAACCAAGGTTATAATGAGGTCAGGAGCTGAAGAACCTGGCAGAACCCAAACTGAGTGTCCGTGAGCAGGTGTCCGTGAGCTGAATAAGTGCCGCTTGATAGTACTGTTGATGACTCTTCCATCCCTTTGCTGATAGTGGAGAGTAGACTGATTGGATGGTAGTTGGCTGGGTTGGATTTGTCCTGTTTCTTGTGTACAGGAGATACCTGGACAATTTTCAACATTGCCAGGTAGATGCCAGTGTTGTAGCTGTACTGGGACAGCTTGGGGAGGGGTGCGACAAGTTTTGGAGCACAAGTCAGGAACCATAGCCTAGCAGTATCCAGTGCCTTCAGCCTTTTCTTGATATCACGTGGAGTGAATCGTATTGTTTGAAGACTGACTTCTGTGATGCTGGGGACCTCAGGAGTCTGAGATGATTATCAACTCGGCACTTCTGGCTGAAGGTTGTTGCAAATGTCTCAGGCTTGACTTTTGCGCATACATGCTAGACTCTTCCATCATTGCGGATTGAGGATAGGGATATTTGTGGAGCCTCTTCCTTCAGTGAGTTGTATAGCCATCTCAGATGGCCACCTGCAAAGGACCATGGGAATTATGACCAACCCAGGACTCAGGCACACTCAGAGCTTGTGTGTGTATTTGCAGCCCAGATAGCTAGATGCGATCGAAACCCCTGCTCGTTTGCATCCTAATGGCCCATTTCCCAAAACAAAAGGACTGTACTCAGGTAACCGATACAGATGCAGACTAACCAGCGCCACTCCCTTTGTTAAGAAAGCCCAAACAGCCAAGGTCAATGACCGCTCAGGACACGCCCAGCCATCAAGGCACACGCCCCTTTATTGGCCAAAATCGATGGCAGTGATCCATTATTGGGTCCAAAGCTAAGGACTGCCCCAAAGAGCGCGAAATCCCAGAGGAATAAAAAGAGTCACAGCCATGTGTTCGGTCTCTCTTGGCCCCAGCCTACGCCTCAAACCAAGTGTAGCATTACGACCAGAAGACAAGTTCAAGACCAACAATCGCTACCAGACGGATGAGCCCAGCAGAAACGAAGCCACTTCTTCCACCCAGCCACGCAAGATCCGAACAAAGGCCTTGTCCATCTGCACAGAGCTGGTTTCCCTGAAGTTAAGTATAGGTTATTGTAGTTGTTAGGTGTAATTTAACTTGTAGTGTTTTATGTTGCATGTCGAAGTAATCCTTGTGTATAAATAAACTATCTTTGAACTTGAACTGACTAACTGGTTGTTTGGTCTTTAATTGATATCCAGAGTAAAGCATTGTGGTGGTATCATTTGATACCTGGCGACTCTGAAAAGCAATATTATCATTAATAACTGCCAGATCTAATTAATTTGGCAACATTATTGGTGACGCTGGTGGGATAGTATTTCACTCTTTAAAAAGAGCAACAGTTGTTGAATTGTCCATCACCATTCACGGCTGGATGTGGCAGGCTGCAGATCTTAGATCTGATGCGCTCGTTGTGGAATTGCTTGTTTGCCACACCGCTGGGGAACCCGCAGTGGATGGTCAACTTCGTTGGTGCCGGAAAATCCTGTCAGCGGGAAGAGCTGGAAAATGCTGCCCAACATTTCAGGTCCGTATGACAGATCTGATGAAGTGTGGTACGGACTCAAAATGTTAACGCTGTTTCTCTCTCCACAGATGCTGCCAGCCCTGCTGAGTTTATCCAGCATTGTCTGTTTTTATTTGTTTTGGCAGAATTCCTCATCACCAGAATTTTCAAATGAATGCCAAGACATAGTTTGGCTGGTGGTGAGAAGGACTGTTCTCATCAGATACTTCCTGCATTGAAGCAACAGGGAAAAGACTATTGGCCCATCTCCTCTGGAATGTGCCATTGCAAAGCAGGTTTAGAATGCAGTGGGTATTTAGAAGTTCATCCTGGCCAGCTCCTTAACACAGGGCTTAATGCCCCATGGGCTGCTCCCAGGGGTGCACACTGAGATAGAACATAGAACATAGAACAGTACAGCACAGAACAAACCCTTCAGCCCTCAATGTTGTGCCGAGCATTGTCCGAAACCAAGATCAAGCTATCCCACTCCCTGCCATTCTGGTGTGCTCCATGTGCCTATCCAATAACTGCTTGAAAGTTCCTAAAGTGTCCGACTCCACTATCACAGCAGGCAGTCCATTCCACACCCGAACCACTCTCTGAGTAAAGAACCTACCTTGGACATCCCCCTATATCTCCCACCCTGAACCTTATAGTTATGCCCCCTTATAACAGCTACATCCACCCGAGAAAATAGTCTCTGAACGTCCACTCTATCTATCCCCCTCATCATCTTATAAACCTCTATTAAGTCACCTCTCATCCTCCTCCGCTCCAAAGAGAAAAGCATTAGCTCCATCACCCTTTCCTCATAAGACCTATCCTGCAAACCAGGCAGCATCCTGGTAAATCGCCTTTGCACCCTTTCCAATGCTTCCACATCCTTCCTATAATGAGGTGACCAGAACTGCACACAATACTCCAAATGTGGTCTCACCAGGGTCATGTACAGTTGCAGCATAACCCCGCGGCTCTTAAACTCAAGCCCCCTGTTAATAAACACGAACACACTATCGGCCTTTGTCACGGCTCTATCCACTTGAGTGGCAACTTCAGAGATCTGTGGACATGAAGCCCAGGATCTCTCTGTTCCTCCACATTCCTCAGAGCCCTGCCATTGACCCTGTAATCCGCATTCAAATGTTTCCACCAAAATGAATCACCTCGCACTTATCAGGGTTAAACTCCATCTGCCATTTTTCGGCCCAGCTCTGCATCCTATCAATGTCTCTTTGCAGCCTACAACAGCCCCCCACCTCATCCACTACTCCAGCAATCTTGCTGTCATCAGCAAATTTACTGACCCACCCTTCAGCCCCCTCCTCCTGTGGTGAATGTATAATGCGTATAATTCACACTGTGTATCACTGTGTCCCTGTGGGCTCCATCTGTGAGCCGTTGCATGGCTCTGCCCACAGGGGGAGATGAGGAGCTTGTATAGGGCTCCACTCTTGGCTCCGCCCATGGCTCCTCCCACTGCCGGAAGTATAAAGTGCTGAGGTCTTGTGAGCCTGCCCTCAGTTCTTCTGGTCGCTGGCAGGCTCAGTTGTAAGTCAATTAAAGCCACAGTTTACTTCCACTCGTGTCTTGAGTGAATTGATGGTCGCATCACCTCCATAAACATGAACTTCTGCTGGAGGACCATCTACTTGGTGAAAGATGCTCTTTGGTCTCCCCAAATCGTGTTGGCCTTCCAGTGCAAGAAGCTGTCAATAACTCAATGCTGTAGGCTGACACACTCCAGGATGACGTGCTGAGGGACACACTAAAGCCTGGGGCAGCGCAAGCTCGATGTAGAAAGGTCAAAGGCCCTCCCGCCAAAAGTACACCAAGGGACTGGAATCCATGTAAAATCCCTTGCGCTGTACATTTGAAACAAAATGAAAATTGGAAATATAACAGCTAAAAGTAGCGAGGGATCTCAGAGTGTCACCTACTGTATTGTTTTGCACTTTTTATAATGTCAAATTTGAGCTGTTATGTAATGTACTTTTAAAAATTGTATGAATCAAGTATATTTTCAGAAAACAAATGACTGCATGTCATAAACTATTTCTTTGATATTAACACACTTTGGGGCATCCTGTAGTCATGAGTGATATTATATCAATTTGTACACATGCTGATCTGTTTGTTTTAATGGGTGAGTAATTTAACTGGACCAAGTATTGATGCGGACTGTCGTAAAATAATTTTGGACAGTTATCTTTCACTGACATCAGAATGATTTTTGCTAATTAAATGCATGACTTAAGCTGCAATTCAATATCGCAGTTCAGTATTTCAACTGCACAGCAGAAACAGGCCAGTCAACCTAATTGCACTATGTCAGTGTTTATGCTCCACAAGAGCCTTCTCCCATCCCCCTCTTCCTCTAATCCTGTCAGGATATCTTCTATTTAGTTCCCCAAGGATTCCCCTTGAATGCAGCTCTGCTATTTGCCTCAACTACTCATTATTACTATGTGTTCCATACTCTAACCACTCTCCGGCTATCAAGGTTTCTATGAAATTCTCTCCTGGTGATTGTGTTATATTTATGGCCCCTCGCTTTTGAAACCTGTAAAAGTGGAAATCCAGATCTACCCTAACAAACACTTTCATTACTTTATCAAGTCACCTCTGAGCTTTTTCATTTAATTCAGCCCATCACTGGGGGGATGGGAGGTTTCCACCAGTTTTCCAGCTGTTGGACAACATCACTGCTATCCACATTAAATCCAGTCTCCTTTTCTCGGGAAAAATCTAACTTTTCTCATTGTTAGAACTGCTCAAGTCTGGTGTTATTCTTGTGAATCTTTTTATTTGCACATTCCCCAGTGCCTCAACATCATTATTAAAATGTAGAAGCCAGAACTTTGCATAGTGTACTCCAAGTGTGACCTATGCAGGTCCTATACAAGCTTAACATGACTTCCCTGCTTTTAAATTCCATGTCTCTAGAATTAAACTTCAGTGCATGGTTTGATATATCTTCTGGCCGTATCGACATGCTTCTCTGTTAATAGCAAATGTAGCCCTGGATGCCTTATTCTCTAGCGCATTGAGATTCACGATCTCCAGGTAATATGAGGTTTCCTTATTCTTCCTACCTTCTTTTTGCTTTGGTATTTTGACCAAAATGCACCACTTCACATTTGTATATATTGAAATAAAATTTCTAATTAAAGACCCATGCTGCAAGTTTATTCACGTCTTCTGGTATTCTGTTCCAATTTCACTTTTGTTTTATAAATTTAGAGTACCCAATTCTTTTTTTTCCCAATTAAGGGGCAATTTAGCGTGGCCAATCCACCTTGAGTGGCTGCAGCTGCTCTCTGTCTCTGTTGCTGAGTGTTATTTCCAGTGCTGGCTGTTGCTGACTTGCCTGCAGGAAAGGAAGGAGAGAGGGAGGAGAGTGAAAGGGAAGGAGAGAGGACGGAGAGAAGAAGGAGGAAAGAAATAACAACAACAACACGAAGGTGGCTGCAAAAACAAGGTGCGAATAAAGCCCCTTTATACTGTTTGTTTGCTGGGCTCCTCCTGGGCTTTGGGCCCGGCCCTGCCCACTTCTCCCATCTGTCAGGCCTTCTTCATTCCATCTGGTGAGCTTGTTTCAGGACGGGGATATCAAGTGATTGCTGGGCCCCTCCCGGGATGAAGACCCCCATACACCAGCAGGGAGGAGATTGGTTCCATTTGGTGGTCGTTCGAGAGTGGAGCACAGACTGTATTTTGCTGAGCCCAACTTGGGCCGAAGACTTCTTTAAACCAGTGTCACTTACCTCAGTATGGTTGACCTAGGGGGAGAGCACGGACTGTATTTTTGTGCTGGGCCCCTTCCTGGGAAGAAGATCTGCCTTTACTCCCTGTCATAATATGCACTCGTGCACATCATGAGGTAAAGACAGGCAGTGATAGACACCCAGGTTAGCCAATCAACACACAGGATAGAACACAACCAATGACTAGACAGAACACTAGAGGGAGGCTTCCAACTATAAAACCCACCAGGCATCAGCACTCCGCCTCTTTCCACTGGTGACAACTGTAGTGACAGTCAGGGTGTGTATATCAGTCAGCACCTTCTACACGTGGATCAGAGCTAGTCTGGTCTGGTTAGTTATAGTTAGCACACTTAGATTAGTAGAGTGTCAACCCACAGCCAGCTGTGTTCACTGTTACAGAAGTTCAATAAATCGTCTTGAACCAATACCTAAGTTTGGAATCTACTTTCCAGTCTAACTGCATCCAGTTGCAGTCCGTGTTACCCAGGGTCAATAACACGACATGATACCAGGCATCTACTTCATCTAAGTAATTTACCTTGAATAATTCAGTGACGACCAGCAAGTAACTTCCAGCGGTATGGAGAAGATCCAGGCCCCTCCACAGCTACGCACCTCCGGCAATCTCCGCGCCAACTGGCGGGTCTTCAAGCAGAAGTTCCTTCTCTACATTGAGGCCTTGGGCCTCGAGGATGCATCCGATGCCAGAAAAATCGCGTTGCTCCTATCGACTGCGGGGGACCAGGCCATCCAAATCTTCAACTCACTCACTTTTGCCGACGCCGAGGACAAGACCAAATTCAAGACCGTTCTAGCCACATTTGACAGTCACTGTGAAGTCGAAACAAACGAGAGCTTTGAGCGCTATGTCTTCCAGCAACGCCTTCAGGGTAAGGATGAGCCTTTCCAATCCTTTCTAACTCATCTCCGTATAATAGCGCAATCCTGCAACTACGGTAACACCGCTGGTTCCCTCATCAGGGATCAGATCGTGTTTGGGGTCCACTCCGATGCCCTGCGGGAGCAGCTCCTGAAAATAAAACACATGACCCTGCCAGTCGCAATCGAGACGTGTAAAGTGCATGAACAGGAAAAAAGTCGCTATTCCAGCTTTAAATCGGCAGAACAGGACCAACTTGCCTCCCACGAGGCAGAGAGTGTACAGGCCATCGCCCGGATGCGGCGCCTTAGTATCGATGAAGGCGGCCATTTCGCGCGCTTTTCCCGGGGTCCCACGCATGCGCAGCAGGGACGGGAGAATGAAGCGGCCGAAGACGAGACTGGGCAGGTGCGGAGGGTGGCTGACAGCACTGCGCATGTGCGATGACGCATGGAGCTGTAGCCACTGAAGTTGGCCATTCCCTAAATACAAAATGGAGGAACGCAAAGCTTGCAGGTTAAAATGGACAATGTTTACAGCACAAGCAGGCTGCACCAAGCCAGTGTATTATGTCTGCTAAGAGAGCAGACAGCACCGAAACGAACATTCCGCATACTAATGAGGCAATCTCCGGGATAGTTAACATAGCAATGGAACGATCCCAGGGACAATGGACACAAATAGAGAAGTGATTGCAACAGTGTATGGGAAACCAGACACCCCGGCACCAGCTAGGTTTGAAAACAAAGCACCTGAAGGCCCGCCCAGTAGCCGAGAGATAGCCTGGGTATTGGGGGGATTCAAACAAATAGATTGGGAAGAGACCCAATCGATTCCGAGCAGGTAAAGGGGTCCGCCCAAAAGGGCGTGAAGCCCTGGGACCTATAAAAGACAGGTCCCACACATAGTTTGTTCTTCTTAACCAGCCCTCCTCTCTGGACCAGCATCTCGATCAGCTTTTGCCAAAGAGGACCTTGAATGAGAGAGAGGAGAGGTTTAGGACAGCAGCCGCCAGCAAGTAAGTGTCTCACAACGATCACTACCAGAGATAGACACTCCTGACCCCTTTTTAACCCGTACCAACCTGAAGTCTGCAGACCAGAGCAGAGCAAGAGGCCTTGTCCCTGATCCGGCAGTTCCCTTTGAGATAAGTATTGGTTTATTTAGTGGTAGGAATAGTTTAATCATCTTAGCGTTGTGCATGGGTAGTATTATAATTGTATTATAATAAACTTAGTTGTTTGAACTTACTAATTGGTGTATGGTTTATTGCTTTGAACTTGACCTTGAAACTTGTGGCGGTATCTTAAACGATACCTGGCGACTCCAGAGCTAAGTAACAAAACAGAGCCAAATTGAGTGCTAAACACACTCACCCAGAACGTGCAACAGAGCGTAATGACGTCAACGTCATGACGTGCCTGAACTGCGGCACCGCCCACTTAAAGTGGCAATGGCCTGCAAGAGGCAGGCGATGTTTAAATTGTGGGAAACCTGGCTATTATGCAGCCTTGTGCAGGTCTGCACCTCCGATCGTGGGCCAGTGATCCCAGTTCCAACGCAAACGCGTTCGGTGTGTGCAGCAAGGGATACTGGATTCTTATCCTGGCAGCACCACGGATCCAGAGGACGACTGTTCCGGCCATTCATTTACCAGACCTGGATCACCTCCCAGTGCTGCAAAAGGTGCAGCAACTCAGAAAACCGGCAAAAGCTGACATACGATGCTCATGCTACTGATCTGCCTGTGCTCTCTCCGGAAGATGCTGTTCACATCAAGTTACCTGATGGAGGCTGGTCAACTCCAGCTGTTGTTGTTCGACAGACTGCTCCCAGATTGTTTGTGGTTCGTATGGCTGATGGCTTCATTGTCAGGTGCAACAGAAGGGCACTACGCAAACTTGCCTGCCCACCACTGGATCTCACTTTTCCAGCTGTCGTTATGCCTTATCCGGACACCTTGCTCCACGAGGCCACCACTCTGGCTGCAATCCCGCCTGTCAAGGCGCCGTCGTCCCCACCTCCACCTCTCCGGCGGTTGGCAAGGATCCAACGCCAGCCCCAGAGATTGGACTTATAGACATTTCTTTTGTACATATTATTCTGTATCTGCATGCTAGACACCTTACATGTACAAATGCATTCACTCGCCATTCACTGTAAATAGTTATATCTGTGTGTATATATATATATATGTGTTGTATATGCTCCAAGCAACCGACAAAATTTTTTTTAAAGGGGCGGGATGTCATAATATGCACTCATGGACATCATGAGGTAATGACAGGCAGTGATAGACACCCAGGTTAGCCAATCAACACACAGGATAGAACACAACCAATCACTAGACAGAACACTAGAGGAGGGCTTTCTACTATAAAACACACCAGGCATCAGCACTACGCCTCTTTCCACTGGTGACAACTGTAGTGACAGTCAAGGTGTATATATCATTTAGCACCTTCTACACGTGGCTCAGAGCTAGTCTGGTCTAATAGTCTGGTCTAGTTAGTTAGAGTTAGCACATTTTGAACCAACGTCTAGTTTGGAGTCTGCTTTCCAGTCTAACTGCATCCAGTTGCAGTCCGTATTACCCCAGGGTCAATAACACAACACTCCCCAATCCTCCCACCCTCCAGCTTCACCGGTGTCTCAGGAGTCTCCCACTTCAGGCACCATTCCACCCTCCTGTGTTGCTGACCTCCTCCCAGTGTGTCCCTTGCTCTCTCTTTCCTTCCTTGTCTCGCTCCTCTGTATATTCCTAGGCGGAGAGTACGTCATTCCACCTCGCTCTTCCCATATTGTCCCCTCCCCCACTGTCTGTTCTCTTTTTATTACGACACTGTAAAGCCCACATTTGGGTGGGCGTGGCACTTGCCCTGATGGCCACTCCACCTACCCCAGTGGCGGGGCCGACCACAGCCACCTATGCGGGGGGTGGTGGCTTCTTCGGCCTCCACTACTCCACTACAGACCCGCCACCTTTCCGATTGCTGACCCAAAAGTTGGGCGTAAAGTGCTACGTTCACCCCACCATCACCATAGAGGCGTGCGTTACCGCGATAGCCAGGATCGTCGGCCGCTTGGCCATTGTGGCTGCCTCTCGAATGTACGGGAAAGTCGTGTTCTTCCTGAGGGTCGAGAGGGCAGTTCACCTCGCCCTTGAAAAGGGGTTCGCAGTGAGCAGGACCCACGTGGCAGTGGACCCTCTTTTTTTTTTCCTATTTCCATAACCCTGTAACCCCATCTTTAAAAAAATTTTTTTTTAGAGTACCCAATTCATTTTTTCCAATTAAGGGGAAATTCAGCGTGGCCAATCCACCTACCCTGTGATGTGGTGGGTATGGTAAGCTGGGTCTGCGAGGACTGTGTTTTACTGTAGCAGTGAGAGAGACAGGCTTCCAACACTTGAAGAAATGCAACTCTATTTTACTGAACTCTTAACTATTATACATACTTTAACTGTGGGTTGACACTATGCTGAGTTGACTGGAGACCTGAGGCTAACCTGACCAGACTATCTTCCTACCACATGGTGGATGTTCTAGTTGTTGCTCACAGGCTCTAACTGTCTCAGAGGCTGCATCCCAAGAGAGCGGGAAAACTAGTGCCCTCTGGCTTTATAGTGGCCGTGTCCTGTCTAGCGATTGGCTGCTGTGTTCTGTGTGTTCACTGGTCATCCTGTGAGTCAATCACTGCCTGTCTGTGCACCATCATATACCTGTGTGTATATTATGACACCCTGCACATCCTTTGGGTTGTGGGGGCAAAACCCACACAAACATGGGGAGGATGTGCAAAATCCACACGGACAGTGACCCAGAGCCGGGATCGAACCAGGGACCTCGGTGCCGTGAGGCAACAATTGTAACCACTGCGCCACCGTGCTGCCCCTTGCAGTGAACCCTCTTGGGACCACTGCCGAGCGGGTCATATTGTCCAATGTCCCACCGTACCTCCCCACCGAGCTCCTCCTCTCCCACCTCCAACTACAGGCTTTCATCTGCTTGGCCTGGGAGGATATATTAGAGGGAGGGATTCGAGGTCTCCCATCTAGGGGCGACCTTCCACATCTTCTGTTCTGCGGATGGCATGAGGTGCCACGCCTGCAAGAAGGTGGGGCACGTGCGGAAGAACTGCCACGCTTCCAAAGCCACCACTGACACCAAGACGGCTGCAGCTGGCACCGCTGTCCCTCTCCCTCCATTGGCATTACCACCCCAACCTTACAGGGGGACACCATGCCGGCTCCGACAGGCCAATCGGCTACCAGAGTGGAGGATGAGAGGGCATCCACCAGGCCGCAAGACCCGAAAGAAGGCAAAGCAGGGAATGGTTCCAGATACCTCCGACCCCGTCAGCCTGGAGACCCCTGCATCCCCGGACCTCCGGCCTGGGGGCCACCGCGGACTCTCAAGCTCATCCCGGGCACATTGACGCCTCAGCGTCGGGTACTGGCCCCGGCATCGTTTTGGCACAGGTCAAGAAAGGGGGGGTGGGGGGGCAGTGGGGAGCGGTGATGTACATGCTTCCAGACCCGCGCGGAAGATGGCAACATCTCGAACCCGGGGGCAAAGTGTTGAGGGAAGGGGGGGGGGGGGCGTTGTGAGGATGGAGGTTTCTTCAGCGCAGGCCACCCCTGCAAGTGGTGGCACTCCTTGGAGGGAGGGGAGAGAAATATCATGACCCCCCCCCCGGTGCGGAGAGGGTGGCGCCACGACCCCTGTCCCCCGACATTACATCGTGCCCCCGGATGAGATTAGACAAAGTCCATCATCAGTCTACTCCTGAGCTGTCGCAGCCCCCCGAGCAGGACGCCTCGGGGCCGGGTGCGAGCGAGACCCCCAAGGGCCCATTACTCCCGGTGCCATTGTGCACCCCAGTGGCCTTCCTTTTTGCAACGCCGGAGGGCTGTGACGGCTCCATGACCTCGGGGTCATTGGTTGGTGGTGAAGAGGAGCGCCTCCCCTCTCCATCCCAGCCTCCGACGCCAGGAGTCCCTATCTCCACCCTGTTCTTTCCGGAACAGTTCCCGGGTCTATCAGGTTTCCCGGCATCACAAGGGATCTGAGCCGACACCTCCCTCTGACCTGATACAATTAGAGGAGTCTGCGAGGAACCCGGCTGTCGACGATCCGGGGGGTGGGTTTCGAGTCAGACCCAGGGCTGGTTGGTGGGACCGTGCCGTCCACCACGCTCAATGTGGCGGAGGACTCGATCCCAGACGGCGACTGCCCAGAGGAGGACGGCTGCTCGGTGGGGGAGCACGGGGGATGATTTTGGGTCCATCTGCAGCGAGATGGTGGACTCCCTCGTGGCCTACGGGACCTGCAACTTGTTGGGTCACGGGCGCGTATGTGAGGTCGTGGATCCAGATCCTTACGGACATGGACCGCTGCTCCCCCTTCTTATACTCACTGGAAAAAAGGTGCGGGGTCCGTCAGCAGCTCCTCATGCTGCTGGACAATGACAGGTCCCTTGTCTCGGATCCGGAGGAGAATCAAGCCCAAATCCGAAGCTTCTACAGTGCCCTTTTCTCTCTGCATCCGTCGACCGAGGATGCTTGCATAGTTTTGTGGGAGGACCTGCCGGAGGTCGGCCGGAGGGCGCCGGGAGGCTTGATACCCCTATAAGCCTGGGGGAGCTGAGCGGCACCCTCGACAGCCTGTCCAGGGAGAAAACCCCAGGGCTGGACGGGCAGACCGTGGAGTTCTTTAGCGCGTTCTGGGATGTCCTGGTGAGCGACCATGCGGGGCTCCTGGGGGAAAGTATCACGACCGGGGAGATGCCCCTTGATGTGACCATCAATTCACTCGAGAGACAATAGGAAGTAAACTGTGGCTTTAATAGACTTACAATTGAGCCTGCCTGCGACTAGAAGGACTGAGGGCAGACTCACAATTTTTTTAAAGGAATTTTTTTTTTTTTTTTTTTTAATGACTTGGTGGGCCGCAGAAATACCTTTGGCGGGCCGCATGCGGCCCGCGGGCCGTAGTTTGCCCACCCCTGTCATAGAACATAGAACATACAGTGCAGAAGGAGGCCATTTGGCCCATCGAGTCTGCACCAACCCAATTAAGCCCTCACTTCCACCCTAATACCCGTAACCCAATAACCCTTCCTAACCGTTTTGGACACTAAGGGCAATTTATCATGGCCAATCCACCTAACCTGCACGTCTTTGGACTGTGAGAGGAAACCGGAGCACCCGGAGGAAACACACCCAGACACGGGGAGGATGTGCAGACTCCACACAGACAGTGACCCAAGCCGGGAATCGAACCTGGGATCCTGGCGCTGTGAAGCCACAGTGCTATCCACAACAAAGGGGTCACTTTGACCCCTCCCCCTGACTTTGTGAAGAAGATCCAGAGAATGCTTGTAAGAGTTCTTCTGGGACAAGAGACTGCACTGGGTCGCTGGGTCACTGGGTCGCAGGGTCGCAGGGTCGCTGGGTCGCTGGGTCGCAGGGTCGCTGGGTCGCTGGGTCGCTGGGTCGCTGGGTCGCAGGGTCGCTGGGTCGCTGGTTCGCTGCTGAGGTTCTGAGTCTCCCGCTTAGGGAGGGCGGCCAGGCGCTGGTGTGCCTTCGCACCCAGGTGGTGACCTTCCGCCTTCAGACCCTGCAACAATACCTTTACGTTGAGCCCCCACCACAATGGTGTGCCCGGGTGACGCATTTCTTCCACCAGCTGCACGGCCTGAATTATGACGTGCAGCTCCTGTTCCTAGATCTGCAGGGTCTTCGTTACGCTCTGCAAGCGCTGCCTGTCTTTTACTAGGACCTGCTGAAAGTCTGGAACATCGTCGGCTCGCACCGCAGCTCCCCCCTGTCAGGACTGGTGACGGTCGTAAGGGAGACGCTGCTCAGGAATCCGCACCTCCACCAATACCATTTTGAGTGGCTGGGGGAGGAGCGAGCTGTGGTTGCCGGGGGTGACCAGGATCGGGGACATGCTGGGTGGCGGAGGAGTGGGCTCGATGACACCCCATGAGTTTGCACAATGTGTGGCGGTTGACATCCGGCTCGCAGCCAATGCCATCCGAGACTTCAAAACAGTCGTTCTCGAACCCGATGGAACTCGCGGTTTGGAGGACGTGCAGGTGTGCGGTTATATCCCGTCTGGGCGAACCCCTGCCCGGACGGAATTCCACATTGGTCCCAGGCCCCAAAACCTCCTCGCGGGCTGGTGCCCCACAATTCTAGTTGCCTCGCAGAAATGCCCTCCGTGCCTTTTCGCACTATGCGGACGGGTTTCCTGTACGGGCTGCTGCTGCACACCGTTCACCTCCTAACCCTCGTCCAGATACGCCAGGGCGTGCCTTGTTGCTGTCCGGCAGCAGAGGTCCTCACTGGACGTCCCTCTTTGCAGGAGACCTCCCCCTCAATCTTGAGGACCTGGGGTGGAGGATGTTGCATGCAGCAGTGCTGTACAATCACCGATTGCACCGGTTCACGGACTCCCAAGAAGCCTGCCATTTTTGCAGCCTTGTGGAGTCTGTGGGCCATATCTATGTTGAATGTTTTAGGCTGTAATCCCTTTTAATTTTCTAACCAAACTTTTGCTGGGGTTTTGTTTGCACTTCAGCCCCACGCTCCTAATCTATGGGTACCTGGTGTGGAGAGGGGCGGGGAAAGCGGAGGACCTCCTTGTGAACCTGATCCTAGGCCTGGCAAAGCGCGCCATTTATAGGTCCAGGCAGCAGGCGACCGATGGGGTCATCCAGCCAGACTGTTTGCCCCTCTTCCGTGGCTACATTCACGGCCGGGTGTTCCTGGAAAGGGAGCATGCAGTGTGTCCACGGGCACCATCGAGGCCTTCCGTACTCGGTGGACACCGCAGGGGTTGGGGTGCTTTATTGACCCCTTTAACTGCACTCTTATTTGATGTTTTTAAGTTTCCGTTGATCTTTGTTATGTTCGGGTAGTGCCCCTAACAGGAGCGGCCCTTTTTTGCTTTGTCCCTCAGTTTGTTTTCCCTTCTTCTGTTTTGTTGGTGGACCTCAAAAGAGCGGCCAATCCACCTAGCCTGCACGTCTTTGGGTTGTGGGGGCGAAACCTACACAAAAATGGGGAGAACGTGCAAACTCCACACAGACATTGACCCAAAGCAGGGATCAAACGTGGGACCTCAGCGCCGTGAGGCAGCAGTGCTAACCACTGCATCACCATGCTGTCCTGTTCCAATCTCACTTTCCATTTGATGCCATCCTAAAATTTTTAAATTGTGCTTCTGATTCCCAAGTTGAAGCCATTGATGTAAATTATCTAAATTATAAACAACAGTGATGCCAGCGCAGATGATCCCTGTGGAATACAGTTTTCCACCTTTTGCCAGTCTGAATAACTGGCCTTAAACCCTACGCTCTAGTTTCTGTAATGTTTTCCATCCATTCTGATATCTTGTTCCCTGACTCCACATGGGGCTGGTTTAGCACACTGGGCTAAATCGCTGGCTTTTAAAGCAGACCAAGGCAGGCCAGCAGCATGGTTCAATTCCCGTACCAGCCTCCCCGAACAGGCACCGGAATGTGGCGACTAGGGGCTTTTCACAGTAACTTCATTGAAGCCTACTTGTGACAATAAGCGATTTTCATTTTCATTTCATTTTTTCATTTCACATGCTCTGACCTGAGTCTACTATTACAGCCTTTTGAATATCCAAATATATGACATCTGACACATTACCTTGGTCTACCCTCATTAATTCTTCAAGAATGCAATGCGGTTTGTCAGACACAGCCTTCCTTTTGATGCTGATATTATATTATATTTTCAGTTTCTAGATGTTACAACTTTAGACAGTGATTCCCTTGGCTTTCCTGCCAATTATGTTAAGTTAACTGATCTGTGTTCCCTGGAATTGATCAATCTCCCTTTTAAATATCTTAATAACATGGGCTGCCTGCCATTCACAACAAGGTAAATTAATTGACGGCACAAATAGAAGACCATAAGATGTATGGGCAGAAGTGAGCCATTCAGCCCATTGAGCCTGCTCCACCATTCAATGAGATCATCACTGATCTGATATGGCAACACCATTTTCCCATCTTACCCCATAACCCTCGATTCCCTTACTGATTAAAACTTTATCTCAGCCTTGAACCCCTACAGCCCTCTAACAGCCCAACCTCTACAGCCGTCTGCGGTGAAGAGTTCTGCAGATTCACTAGCTTCTGAGGGAAGAAATTCCTCCTAATCTGTTTTAAATGGACAATCCCTTGCTCTGAGATAATGCCCTCTGGTCATAGACTCTCCCATAAGGTGAAACAACCTCTCAGCATCTATCTTATCACATCCCCTGAGAATCCTTATGTCTCAATAAGTCGTCTCTCACCTTCTGAACTCCAGTGAGTACAGACTCAATCTACTCAACCTCTCCTCATCAGAAAATCCCTCCATACCTGGGATTAACCTAGTGAAAAGGAAACAGGTATGATCTAATTGCAATTATGGAGATGCGGGTGAAAGGTTGTCAAGGATCGGGATTAAAAGTTCAATGCATTTCGGAAGGATAGGCGAAAAGGAAGTGGGAGGTCACACAATAAAGGATGGGATCAGTACACTCATGGGAAAGGCAGTGGAATGTTATGGCCCCGTCGCAGCAGGGGAATGGCTGGAAATGCGACGAGCTATCAAAACTCTATTGACGTCAGTGGGGTTGGAAGATCCCACTGACAGGAGCAGCTGTAAAATTTCACCCAGGATCTTAGATCAGAAGATCAAGATGTAAATTCAGTTTTGGTGGAGCTAAGTAACTGCAAGGGACAGCAAACTTTGGTAGAAGTTATTTCTAGACCACCAAATAGTAATGGTATTATAGGGCATGGAATAACTCAGGAAATTGGAGGTTCATGCAACAAAAGTAATACAGTAATCATGGGTGACTTCAATCTACATATAGATCGGGTAAATCTAATTAGCACTAACACTGAGGATAACTTAATAGAATTTGTGGTGGTTTCCCTGAACAGTATGTTGAAGAACCAAAAAGAGATCAGGCTATTTTAGATCTAGTATTGTGCAATGAGAAAGGGCTAATTAATAATCTCGCTGTCAGGAAGCCTTAGAGAAGTGACCAGAATATGACAGAATCTTACATGAAGTTTAAAAGTTATGTAATTCATAGATTAGAATCATCAAGCCTGCACCAATAAAAAACTACTCTAAGCTACACTAATCCCACTTCTCAGCATTTAGCCCATTGCCTTGAATGTTTCAAGTGCACATCCAAGTCTTTGTAAAGATTTGGAGGTTTTGAGGGCAGCACGGTAGCACAAGTGGCTAGCACTGTGGCTTCACAGCGCCAGGTTCCCAGGTTCAATTCCCCGCTGGGTCACTATCTGTGCGGAGTCTGCACATCCTCCCCGTGTCTGCGTGGGTTTCCTCTGGATGCTCCGGTTTCCTCCCACAGTCCAAAGACATCCAGGTTAGGTGGATTGCCATGATAAATTGCCCTTGGTGACCAAAAAAAGGTTAGGAGTGGTTACGGGGATAGGTTGGAAGTGAGGGCTTGAGTGGGTCGGTGCAGACTCATGGGCTGAATGGCCTCTTTCTGCTTTGTATGTTCTATGTACTCCCTGCCTCAACTATCCTCCCAGGCAGTGCATTCCAGATTCCCACCATCCTCTGGGTAAAAAGAAAATCCTCAAGTCTAAACCTCCTGCCTTTCACCTCAAAATGATGCCCCCTTGTTATTGACCATTTAACTAAGGGGAACAGCTGCTTCCTATCCACCCTGCCAATGCCCCTTATCATCTTATACACCTCAATCAGGTCCTCCCGCAGTCTTCTCTGCTCCAACGCAAACAACCCAAGCTTATCCAGCAGCACTTCATATTTCAAATGCTCCATCCCAGCAATCCAAAACGAATGCCTTTGATTGAAACAAAGGCAGCTATGTAGGTATGAGGGAAGTTGGCGGTGGTGCAATGGGGAACTGCATTAAAAGGTATGATGGTAGACAATGGCTAACTTTTGAAGAATTAATACGTGGTTTGCAACAAATTTACATTCTTTTGGACACAAAGGCCAGCAGGAAAAGTGATCCAACCATGGCGAACAAGAGAAGTGAAGGATCCTATTAGATTGCAGGCAAGGGTATATAAAGTTGCTCAAAAAGATAGTCAGCCTGAGTATTGGGAGCATTTTAAAGTTCAGCAAAGGAGAACCAAGAAATTGTTAGAGACAATAGATGTGACAGTAAACCAGCAAGGAACATAAAAGCTGCTGAAGGTATGTAAAAAGGAAAAGATTGGGAAAGACAAATGGCATAGAAACGAAAGAAATACTTTGTGTCTATCTTCACAGAGGAAGGTACAAAAAAACTTCCCTGAAACATTGGGGAGCCAAGGGACTTGTACATAGATAGAACAGTACAGCACAGAACAGGCCTTCGGCCCTCAATGTTGTGGCCGAGCCATGATCACCCTACTCAAACCCACGTATCCACCCTATACCCGTAACCCAACAACCCCCCCCCTTAACCTTACTTTTATTAGGACAACTACGGGCAATTTAGCATGGCCAATCCACCTAACCGGCACATCTTTGGACTGTGGGAGGAAACCGGAGCACCCGGAGGAAACCCACGCCCACAGGGGGGAGACGTGCAGACTCCACACAGACAGTGACCCAGCCGGGAATCGAACCTGGGACCCTGGAGCTGTGAAGCATTATGCTAACCACCATGCTACCCTGCTGTGTGAGATTGAACACTTGAAATAAATTAGTATTGGTAAAAAAAGTGAAGAAATTACTGGCACTGAAGTTGATAAATAACTTCGACCTAACGATATGTATCTGAGTGTTGAAAGAGGTGTCTGTTGAGATAGTCAATGCATTGATTACCATCTTTCAAACTTCTGCTGATTCTGGAACAGGGGCGCCAGGTGCAACAGCAATGAGGAAGGCAAATGGTATATTAGTTTTTTTTGCAAGGGATTTGAGTGTAGGAGTAAGTCTTGCTGTAATTGTATAAAGCCTTGGTCAGACCACAGCTGGAGCATTGTGTGCTGTTTTGGTCTCCTTACCCAAGGAATGATGTACAGGCCATAGAAGGAGTACAACAGAGGTTCACCAAACTAATCCCCCGGGATGGCAGGATCGTCCTGTGAGGAAAGATGGAGGAGACCGGGCTGGTATTCCCTAGAGTTCCGAAGAACGGGAGGTGATCTCTTTTGAACCAATACAAAATTCTTGCAGGGTGGCTTCAGGATGCTTTCCCTGGTCGTTAGGGTGGTGCGAGAGAAACGGGGAACACAGCCCAATTAGGGACGAGTTGAGGAGAAGGCTCAAAGAGGCAAATGGATTACCCCTGCTCCTATGCCACGTGCCTTAATCAACTCACTTTCAGGATCTGCAGACACATGCCAAGGCCCCTCTGTTCCTCCATAGTACTCCGTTAGCTTCCATTTACTGTGTTTGCCTTGCCTTGTTTGCACCTCCCAAAATGCATTATCTTACTTTTCTTCAGATTGCATTTGCCAATTTTCGGTCCAATTGACCACAGCATTGATATCTCCTGGCAATCTAAAATTTTCCTCCTCACTGTCAAGTGCATGGCTAATTTTTTGTATAATCTGCAGACTTCTGTAGCATTAGAGTCTTAAGTCATGATATGAACCACAAAATGCAAGCGACTGAGCATGGAGCTCTGTGGAACCTTTCAGTCGTAAAAACCTCAACCATTAATCTGCTTCCTGCCATGAAGCGTACTACTCTCCCTTGGATCCCAAGTGCTTTATCTTTTTCATCAACCTGCTTGTTAAAACACGGCTCAAATCCATAATAGACCATATCCACCACACTGCGCTCACCAACCCACTTGTCAATTTCCCAAAAAAGTTAATTTAGTCAGATATGGCCTTCCTTGAGAAAATCCACGCCTTTCTAAATTAGGGTTATACTGTTCTTTAGGATGGATTCTAATAATTTGTCCACAGCCAAAATGTTGTTCCGTACCAAAATGTTGTTCTGTAATGCTCCCGTAAAGGTGTCTGAGCACCTTTAATGTAATAAAATGTGCCATGCTTAAGTTGTCATTGTTGGTTATATGGAACAGATACAGGTGAGCTCAGGCCTAGCAGCTTTATCACTCTAGCTTGGCAAGCGAGGGCTTGACCGAGTTGATATCAGAGATGCAATGGCACTTTCCTCCTGTGCCAGACAAATCTTTGTTTTAATGTCAGGTACCAGTAACAGTGCATGATCTAAATGATGGAAGATATTGATCACAATCACTCAAGAATAGATTTCACTGGCTTCAACCTTGTGGTAGATTTATTTGCCGTAAAAACCTGATAGCACTTTTACAAGAACTTTTGTTACCTTTGCGGTGGGTTGATAAACACAAAAAAATAATAAATGGCTTCACAAGAGTCAGCATTATTGCAAGTTTATTACACAACCCGATTATCGTACTAAACTTTTTGAGTTTCAATTGTTTCGTTGAATATGACAGATATTAACAATAGTACAACATTGTGTAACGCGTAAATGGGTCGAGTCTGATGTAGCTTCCTTCCCATATTGAGCAGCTAGGTATACAGCCAGGTGTGAATTCAGTCTTCAATTGAGGCCCGTCCTTTACATGCATTTATGCAGAATTCAGCTACAGCAGCAGAAAATAGATATTTTGTCAGTATGTGTTAGCAGATGGAAGGCTCATCCACTGCGCTGGCTCCTTCAGTCACCGCTTTGACACATTTTGCCATTGTCTGGGAAGCTCTACTGATCGGATCTGTAGGAAAAAGGGAACCGGTATCAGAAAAGGCTTTAGAGAATCTTGAAGAAGTCTACGTTCCTGTTGAAACCTGTTGCACAAATACAATGGAGCCTTATCTCTGGAGCAAACAGGGTTTTTCACAAAACAAAACAATGCATGAACGCAACACTATTATTGCTGGATTTCCCCCTCAAGTCAGCAGGTTGTGGCTTTGTGGATCCAAACTGCACGACAGGGTTTGAGCATATAATTTCAGCCAAGTGTATCCATGTAATGATGTATGTGCCACTTTACAGCCTCATAGCCGTGACAACCTAACCCACAATGTTCAGTCCGATGTGACTTTGATTTCCGACAGGCTTGTTTCTTTAGTTTGAATTCTGAAGATTTGGAAAAGGCGGTTGCCTCACTGGCGAATAAATCCTCATTCAAGTCATAACATTTTCTCTCCCCGTGTTTGCATGGGTCTCACCCCCACAACCCAAAAAGAAGTGTAGGGTTGGTGAATTGGCTCACGCTAAGTTTTTTTTGTTTTTTAAATTTTTTTTTTCTAAATTTAGATTACCCAATTATTTTTTTCCAATTAAGGGCAATTTAGCATGGCCAATCCACCTACTCTGCACCATTTTTGGGTTGTGGGGGCGAAGCCCACGCAGACACGGGGGGAGAATGTGCAAACTCCACACGGAGTGACCCAGAGCCGGATCGGAACCTGGGACCTCAGCGCCGTGAGGCGGTTGTGCTAACCACTAGGCCACCGTGCTGCCCCTGGCCACGCTAAATTGCCCCTTAATTCGAAAAACAAATTGGGTACTCTAAATTAATTTAAAAAAGTAATAACATTTTCAGGTGTATATCCAGCTTAAGGGAAACAAGCAAAAACGTTACATCTACGGCTCTCTTAACCTAGTGCACACCCAGCCAGCCTCTCCTCCTTCTCCCTCCATCAACAGCAGCTTATCGAAAACTCTGCTGCTCCTATCCAGTCCTGCAATGACTTCAGCTCACTCGTGTCCAAGTTTCAGAAATCCTTGCCTAGTCCGACTTCAATTACCTCCTCTGAGAACCTCATTTCTGATCCCTCGTGGATCCTCTGGCCCCTATATTGAAGGCCATCAGGAATTCCCTCCCTAAACACCTCGACCTCTGCATCGGTCTCTCCTCTTTCAGCATCATTCTTTTATTATTTTAAAAAAAAATTTAGAGTACACAATAATTTTTTTCCAATTATGGGGCAATTTATCATGGCCAATCCACCCAGCCTGCACATCTTTGGGTTATGGGGGTGAGACCCACGCAAACACGGGGAGAATATGCAAACTCCACACGGAGATGATCCGGGCCGGGATCGAACCCGGGCCCTTGGCGCTGTGAGGCAGCAGTGCTAACCACAGCGCCACTCTGCTTCCCCTGCATCATCCTTTTGGACCAAAATCTGAGTTCTCTCTTTGAATATGTCCTCAACCCTTTGCAGAAGCATCGGGTTAGTGACACAAACTTTCAGATTTCAGCGTTATTCTGTACATGTGCAGACTCCCAAGTGTTTCTGTCAGTTTTTAGTGGCGTAATGACAGTGGCACTGGCAGTTTTGTCATCTCTACGGTGCAATATCCAGGCTTCCTGGCATGCAACTAATCAGAGAAGGTGCCTCATGTCAATTAAGTACAGCTGCTACTGGTAAATATCACATTAATCAAAGGAAAGAAAATTCCAAATTTGATTCTTATAGGAGGATAATTACCACTGGTCTCAAACACTACCCCATTGAATATTTGAGGTATACATACCAGTCATGTAAAAATCTTTAATTGTAAGTTGGGGTGGAGCAAGTGGTTCAGCTAGGACCTGTTGATTCACCAGCTGTAAGAAAGCAGAGATAATGGTCAGAGTCTGCCTGGAGGAATGGAACAAATCAAGAGGAACATTAGTAGAAATGAATACACATAGTATGAAGTATTATTTTCTAAACATTCTCCAAATACCAAGTCCCATTCATCTATCACCTCGGTTCTAGTGACCGAGATCATTCCCCTGGGTTCAAGATTTAAATTTTCATGACCATGTCTCTCCCAATTGTGCAATCATCCCACCGCTATGAGAACTCTTCATTCCTGTAAATGTAATTCTTGTACCTCCTTCATTCTGCAATTGGTTGCCATTCCTTTATCCATTCACATGCTTATGCTTTGTAATTTTCTGCTTAAACACCTCCGTCTCTTCCTTCTCCTTGAAGATGCTCTTAAAACCTATCTACTAAACACAACCCTGCAAACGTCTCCATTTTTATCGGATTAGGATGAATTAAACTACGTTAAAGGTTCTGTATAGATGAAAGTTATTTTTCTTAATGTCCCATGTGATCATAACGTAAGCTACGGAACAAAGTGCATTCATATGGCAGTGTGTAAACTCTACCAAGCTAATAGTGAATCACTCTGACCTTTGCGAGCTCATTTGCCTGTTTGAAAAAATTGGCCTCCTCTACATCATTGTAACAGATCAGGTTGGAGCTATCTCGGCCAGCCTGTCTCGAACCTCATCCAGAGTATCGTATGGAAGTGTTACACCAGCCACCTGTGGAGGGACAAAGCATTAAAAATGCACAAGACCCCACTTTCAAATTAAACGACCACTGGTTGATTTTCGCTGCTCAAACCTCATTTGGAAATTTGGTCTGTATAAATATGAAGAACTCATTAGGTTTTAAATTGAAAGCAAGTAAGAGATTTTCTTGAGAGTTCAGCAAGATAATTATACGGCATGGTGTTGTACTGAACCGTACAGATCAGGAAGATTAATTCAGACTTAACCCCTGGTGTCAGCCATGGATCAGAAGATTTGGGGATTCAAGCACCAGTCTAGAGATTGAAGCACAAAATCTACGCTCGGTACCAGTGCAGTGCCAGGGAGTGCTGCTCTTTCAGAAGTAGAGACTTTTGGATGAGAGGTTAAATCAAGGCCCTGCCCATACTCTCAGGTGAACATGGAAGATCCATAGTACAATTTCAAACAAGACCAGGGTCTTGAGCATGACTTGTGCCTCAACCAGCAAAACTAAAAAATAGGTTATCTGGTCATTATCATTTTGTTTGTGGGAGATTGCTGTATGCAATTGGTTGCTGCGTTTCTTACATAATAACAGCGGCTACATTTCAAAATTAATTCATTGGCTGTAAAGGTTGGGACAACTGAGGATCTAAAGGGTGCTATATAAATGCAAGTCTTCCTTTGTACCACAATTAACTGTGCGTTTCAGTTTTCAGGAAATTTGGTCAGCTCGACTGAGTTAGGACGAGAAGACAGATTAAGGACTCAGTCCAGATCTGAAGAGTTTGACACCATCACCAATTTGAGAAATGAGTGGCAGGTGCTACAAGAGTAAGATCAATGCAAAAATAGCCATATTAAAGTAGGTAGTCTGAGATAGGCTTTCTCCCTCAGCACATTACTTACTACAAACATACAGATGTGCAATTTCTATAGGGAATACTATTTAAGGATAATGGAAGTCTTAACTGTTCCTGTTAGGTACTAACAGAATTAACTGAATTTTTCAAATTTACCCTGGTTTCTCATGGAACTAGGCCTGCCAGTTAAAGCCCTGCTTTATCCTTGGGAGTGGGATAAAGGAAGAACAAGTTCATGGTCCCATGGAGCTGGGAACTGAAAGAAAATGGTTGCCGAACGAGGCGGTTGGTGGTCCCACCTGCATTTCTACCCGTGGCCATCTTCCATGAGAGTAGGAGTTGTAGAGTTGGCCCCAGAACTGGTCCAATCCTATTAGGAGACAACTGACCAGCATTATGGGCTCATGGAGACTCTGCCTCAGGATAAGATTTTTTTGTTAATTTGAATGAATGAAATGAAAATCGCTTATTGTCACGAGTAGGCTTCAATGAAGTTACTGTGAAAAGCCCCTAGTCGCCACATTCCGGCGCCTGTCCGGGGAGGCTGGTACGGGAATCGAACCGTGCTGCTGGCCTGCTTTCAAAGCCAGCGATTTAGCCTTGTGAGCTAAACCAGCCCCTATAAAATGAAATCGCTTATTGTCACGAGTAGGCTTCAAATGAAATTACTGTGAAAAGCCCCTAGTCGCCACATTCCGGCGCCTGTTCGGGGAGGCTGTTACGGGAATTGAACCGTTCTGCTGGCCTGCTTGGTCTGCTTTCAAAGCCAGCGATTTAGCCCAGTGTGCTAAACAGCCCCTGGTGTGAAAATTCCAATTTTCATGGAATGGGTGGAATTCAGCAGCTGCATGGAGGCAGGAAGAGAAATGGTTTACCTCCATTACAGATCATCATGAAATGCTGTAGCATGAGTTGAATGTGTTCAGAGAACACCATCTCAGACTGAAGCGCCGATCCTTTAAAACTGAGATGAGGTGGAATTTCTTCAGCCAGAAGGTGGTGAATCTGTGAAACTCTTACCGCAGAAGGCTGTGGAGGCCAAATCATTGAGTGTCTTTAAGACAGAGTTAGATAGGTTCTTGATTAATAAGGAGATCAGGGGTTATGGGGAGAAGGCAGGAGAATGGGGATGAGAAAATATCAGCCATGACTGAATGTGGAGCAGACTCGATGAGCCGAATGGCCTAATTCTGCTCCGATGTCTTATGGTCGTATTAAGGTGATTTATGACATTGCAGTGATTGGACAATATCTCAACCCTGAACAATGGTCTGTACACGTTAGGGTTAGAAGGATGAGGGGGAATCTTATTGAAACTAACAGAATACGGAGAGGTCTAGATAGATGTGGAGGTGGAGAAGATGTTTCCACGAGTAGGAAACAACTAGAACCCGAGGCCACAGCCTCAGACTAAAGGGACGCTCCATTAAACTGAGACGAGGATGAATTTCGTCAGCCAGAGGGTGGCGAATCTGTGTAACTCTGTGGAGGCTAAGTCACTGAGTGTCTTTAATGGGGATGTGAAACATATCAGCCATGATTGAATGGCGGAGCAGACTCGGTGGGCCAAATGGCCTAAATCTGGACTTATATATTATGGCCGTATATGTGGTGATATGCCTATGGACCACATCACAGTTGGAAGATGTGCAACCTCCAACCAGCAGGTGGGGGTACAGACACACCATGCAGTCGTTAGACCAAGGTCATGTGACCTGTGACTCCGCTATAAGGAAGACAGTGCTAGGTGCACGTTCCATAGGAGTTGTCAGCAGACTCCATGATAACGTGCTCTGAATCAGATTGCTATCTTACCACACGATAAGCAATAGAAGATTCTGGTTTGAGGGCTATTGCTGCCTCATAGCGCTGAGAACCTGGGTTTGATCCCGGCCCTAGGTCACTGTCCGTGTGGAGTTTGCACATTCTATCAGTGTCTGCATGGGTTTCACCCAACCCAAAAAGATGTGCAGGTTAGGTGGATTGGCCACGCTAAATTGCCCCTTAATTGAAAAAAATATATAATTGGATACTCTAAAGTAATAGAAAAAAGATTCTGATTTGGACGAAGTGTTTGGCGAGTTCCTTCGTGAAGTACAAAAGACCAAACACAACATTATGGACAATGTAACTGCCCCTTGAACAATGTGTGTGCCAGATTGTTACTTCAGCCAACTGGCAAAGCTGTAAAAGATCGTAAATGTGAAAAAATCATCATATGAGTTTAAAAAAATTAATCTCATGCATGCAAACTATTTTGCCTGGGACCCATTATTACCAACCGAACATCCTTCGGGTCCCACGCCGGCTGACTGTCGCGACCCACCATTTTCATTACATTTAATGTGACAGGAGGTCTGCTTGGTCCTCACCATCTCACTTGCTTGTTATTCAATGTTACATTTCTGATAATGACCTCAGCTGATGATTGAGCATCCATTGTAAAAAATCAAGAGGTATGTCCTGGAACTCTCCATGTTTAGTCTTCAAATGACTTTGACATTTTGAGGGTTTTAAGCTTTCATTTGCCAGTGCTTCCCCGCATGTCACATATGAACTTTGAATCCTGATTTGCAGTGACAGAGTTAATAAAGCCATACTCAAGAAGTCATCTTTCTGCTTGATTATTCCTGTTTTCAGCTTCTTCTTCATCGCCTCCACAAATCCAAAGATGGGCAGCACGGTAGCACACGCGGCTAGCACTGTGGCTTCACAACGCCAGGGTCTCAGGTTCGATTCCCTGCTGGGTAACTGTCTGTGTGGAGTCTGCACGTCTCCCTGTGTCTGCATGGGTTTCCTCCGGGTGCTCCGGTTTCCCCCCACAGTGTAAAGATGTGCAGGTTAGTTGCATTGGCCATGAAAAATTGCCCTTAGGGTGGAAGTGAGGACTTAAGTGAGTCGGTGCAGACTCGATGGGCCGAATGGCCTCCTTCTGCACTGTATGTTCTATGTATCTACAGGGTTGTTCACCTGGAGCTCATACAGGCGCTGCTGGCACCTGCAAAATGGAGGAATCTCTCTCGTGCCTAGAACACGTGACGTCAGCATGCGTCAGTGTGACCTGCTCTCTGCTGCTGCTTCTGGTGGGAGGGCTCATTGCTGAAACAAAACTGGCCCTGGACAGCACGCTGACATCAGGAGGAGGCGGTCTACCCAGCTGAGCTTCGGGCCTGCACACTGCTTGATCCGACACCCACGCGTGGCATGGCCGGCAAACTCAAATGTTCATCACGACCAGCATTTTTAAAAGCCGGTTGTGGCTGTTGGGCGTTCCTTCCGCGATGGGTAACGCCGCGACCGATCGTGTCGCGACCCTCCTGAAACCTGCACGCGACCCTGAGTTTGAAAACCCCATATCTAATGGATACAAAGATGGAGTACATTTCAGACCATTGAAAAAGTAGCCTAGTATGATGACAATGTGCAAATATTTAATTATTACTCACTGTTTCTTTGTATTCAGTTTTGACATATATTGAAATAGCAATTCTAAGGTCAGTTAGTTTATTTTTGGAGTTTTATGGGCTCTTTACTGCAATGTACCTGCCCAAACATTTTACAAATGCTTGATTTTGTTCACCCAACTGACTTGAAGAGTTTGTTTACTCAGGGAGTTTTATGAACTATTCAACAGCTTCCAATTGCTATGATCCGGCTTCTGAGATTTGTTCATGAATGGATGGGTCAATGAGGTGAAGGGGTGTTTAAAGTGGTCAGACGGTTCAACGGTATCTAGATGGGCTGCTGATTGCATTGGGAGCACCAGGCCAAGGCTTTCTGGGAACAGAGTCAGGCCTTTTAACCTACTTTTTCTGAACTTTCCGCATTGCCAGGTTTTCGGGCCTGGACCGTGGGAATATCCTGCCTTCTGGCAGTCTTGAGACAGAGGTGGGATTCTGAGGACGGGATTCGTCCCATCTCCTGATTCCAACTTCTGACATGAAAATCTGGCTCCAAGACTTTGGCAAAATTTGGTGATCATTAGTGAAGGTTAACACTTGTGGAAACCTGAAACCCTCTCCTCCAAAAAGCTGTTCAGTAAAGGCATGAAGGCATAGGGAACAATGCTAGGGATGTGGGGCTGAATTGGGGGTAATTAGTTGGGGTTGAGATCCAGATCAATCATATTCTAATTGAATGGCCAAACAGACTGGAGGGCTGAATGGCCTGCTCCTGTCACTATTTCATGCATGATCCATTTTACCTCAGAAAGTGCACGTATTATTTGCCAATCTACCCTGGCCATGCCAGGTGCAGTCACTGCCACTCTGGTCTGCTGGGCACGGCCCTCCGTGTTGACATATGTGGCATTCTTCTCAGTGTAAGCTGCTCCAGGTAGAACAACATCTGCCATGGGTGCTCCGACATCTCCGTGGTGTCCTAAATGGAGAATATGGACAACCAGTGACCATCTGACATGGCTGTGTTTGAAATCAGTTACTTTTTTTGATTTTCAAGCTCATCAAGTCGAGGGATATCAACACAAAGCAAATAGAGTTGGCAATCACAGTCAGCATTAAGGTATCAAGCAGCTAGTTGCATCATAGAGGATAGCTCTGTTTATTCTGTCCCATAGGCTTTAACCGCAAATTCAAAATATTTATTGCTGTCCTACAATATTTCTAATTCTTACACCTGTCAGTCTTGTTGCCTCTCAGAATGAGATGCCAAGACGTTCCCAATCATAGTTAGGTGTTACTGTGGGCTCCAGAGACTTGAGCACATAATCCAGACTGGCATTCAAGTGCAGTGCTGCATTGTCAGAAGTGCCACCTTTTGGATGAGATGTTACTGTCCTGGACTGCCCTGGATTGGGGCAGCAGGGTAGCATAGTGGTTAGCATAAAATGCTTCACAGCTCCAGGGTCCCAGGTTCGATTCCCGGCTGGGTCACTGTCTGTGTGGAGTCTGCACATCCTCCCCCTGTGTGCGTGGGTTTCCTCCGGGTGCTCCGGTTTCCTCCCACAGTCCAAAGATGTGCGGGTTAGGTGGATTGGCCATGCTAAATTGCCCGTAGTGTCCTAATAAAAGTAAGGTTAAGGGGGGGGGGTTGTTGGGTTATGGGTATAGGGTGGATACGTGGGTTTGAGTAGGGTGATCATGGCTCGGCACAACATTGAGGGCCGAAGGGCCTGTTCTGTGCTGTACTGTTCTATGTTAAACCGTGCCCTATCTGCCCTCGCAGGTGGATGTAAAATATCCCACAGCACTATTCAAAGAAGAGCAGTGGACTTCTGCTGGTGTTATGGTCAACTTTTATATCTCAGGCAACATTTAAATCAAAAGATTTGGTCTTCAATTAATTGATGTTTATGGTAACTGGTTGTACAAACATCACCTGCTACATTTTCTACATTACAAGAGCGACTACGCCTCAGAAAGTGCACAACAGGCTGTAAAGTGGTTGCTGAGCTAAAGCTGCTCAAATCTGTCATGATGGCTGCTGACAATCAGAGGTGAGATATTGGTCAGGATGTAGTAATGACGATGTTGTGATAGAACAACTGAGGGTTTCCTGATGCAATGTTTTTAACATAGGAAGACGCAAAAATGACAGGCAGGAAAAGACAATCAAGTATACCCCATACTATGAGAGTGAAGAATCAAGGATGAACACATCCTCCCATCTCTGTCTTCTTTTCAGTCACATAATCTCCAAAAAAATACAAGAGAAAAAACAGGGGTTCAACACAAAAAAGTATACTCTGGAATATTCTTCATCAATGCACCGCTGGTGATTGAAAACAATCGAAGTGATCGCACCAACTATGTGTTATCTAGACTTGCCTTCTATGATTCAATTTTTGCCCAAATAAAGAACACTTCATGCCTGTAGAAAGTCAGTACTCACCATACCTGATGGCAATACATACTAAAGGGTCAACTGTATGTGTAGATGACAGTAACCCTGGAACTTACCCTGATAAATGACGAAGCAGTCCTTTGGAAGGTCCTGTCGTGTGATGCAGCCATTGTCTGCTCCGAGAAGGAACAGGACTTTGGGTGGATTTTTCCGGATAACATCAACACCAGCTTTGTATCCCAAATCCAGAGCTGCTACTTGACTGGCTACCCTGCAGGAAGACACAGATAGCAGCTTTGTTACTTCATATCAAATAAACAACCGCCAATGGGAGTTCTGTGCACTGTACACTGTACCACTGTGCTGCACCTTAAGATGTTCATTAGGTGGGCAGCACGATGGCGCAGTGGTTAGCATTGCTGCCCCACGCGCCGAGGTCCCAGGTTCGATCCCGGCTCTGGGTCACTGTCCGTGTGGAGTTTGCACATTCTCCCCGTGTTTGCGTGGGTTTCGCCCCCACGACCCAAAGATGTGCAGGGTAGGTGGATTGGCCATGCTAAATTGCCCCTTAATTGGAAAAAATCAATTGGGTACTCTAAAGTTTAAAAAAAGATGTTCATTAGGGTATACGCAGGGAAAAAGTTGTTACCTGGACAGATTCAAAACTCAACATCATAAATATAAGATCACATATATATATTTTGTAAACATTTTACAATTAAGGGGCAATTTAGCATGGCCAATCCACCTACCCTTCACATCTTTGAGTTGTGGGGTGAGACCCACAGACATATGGGAAGAATGTGCACCCCCACACGGACAGTGACCCAGGGCTGGGATCGGACCTGACTCCTCAGCGCCGTGAGGCAGCAGTGCTAACCACTGCACCACTGTGTCGTCCCTTACGATTATATATATATATATTATATATATATATATATATGAGAAAGCTATTCCATTAAGGAATCCAGGACAAACTTCTTTATGCAAAATAGTGAAAATGTGGAACTCGTTATTGCATGGAGTATTTGAGACAAATAACATAAATGTAGTCAGTTCTCCCAGTGTCTGCGTGGGTTTCCTCCAGCTGCTCTGGTTTCCTCCCACAAGTCCTGAAAGACGTGCTGTGAGGTAATTTGGACATTTTGAATTCTCCCTGTGTACTGAACAGGCGCCGGAGTGTGGAGACTAGGGGATTTTCACAGTAACTTTCTTGCAGTATTAATGTAAGCTACTTGCCACAGTAATAAAGATGATCATATTATTATTATTTAAGGAAAGATCGGTAAGGACATGAAGGAGAAAGGAATAGGGCAAAGTGAAGTAAAATGGGAGGATTGTGTGGAAACCAGTTGGATTTAAAGTTGTTTCTGTGTTGTAAATTCTATGTAATTTAAAAAGTACCAACAATTCAATCATCTTACCATAGGTTTGGTCGGTTTTCCACAAAATGAACCCCACTCCAGGACCTCATTCACATTATCTAAGACTGACAGTTTGGTGCAGTACTGGGGAAGTGTTATGTTGTTGGGGCTGCCAGCTTCAGATGAGATATTAATCTGCATTCAGTCTCTCTTCCTGGGGGTTAGCTTTCATTAAAGATCTGCCTGCATCATCTGAAAGAGCAAATCTTTTTTACCCCAATTAATTTTTGTTCCAATTAAGGGGCAATTTAGTGTGGCCACTCCACCTACCTGCACATCTTTGGGTTGTGGGATGAAACCTACGCAGACACGGGTGAGAACGTGTAAACTCCAGATGGACAGTGACCCAGGGCCGGGATTCAAACCGGGTCCTCAGCGCCGCAGTCCCAGTGCTAACCACTGCGCCACATCCCCCACCATGGAAAGAGCAAATCTGCATTGATATTGTACCTTGCACTTCACAACCCGTTTTTGAGGGATTGTCAATGTAAGCAAACATAACTGTGAGGTACTGAAAACAGCTGGAATGGCTGATGTTTGTTTAGTTTGAAAGATCATTTTGAATAATTTTTTAAAAGGAGATACTTTGAATTGTGATTTTGTGTGTGTCAAATGCAAGAGATACTTTTAATGGTCATAATGTGTAGAAAGTAATGTGTATGATGCATACTTCCCAGAAGCATCATACTTATTTCCTGCTAGATTTATGCGACAAAACTGCATATCATCCAACGATCCATCAATAGTCCCATGGGAGATCTGCAGTTTGTAGGAATAAAACTGTAATACAGTTCAGCAGCTCTCAAGATCGAGCAATATAGGCAAGTCATTGAAACAGCGTTGTAAATCATGAATCATTCATTCAATATTATATTACAGCTGTGGCTTAGTGGGTGGCACTCTCACCTCTGGGTCGGAGGGCTCCACTCCAGAGTTGAACACGAGATATATGCTGACATTCCAATTCTGAGGGAATTCTGCAAAATTGAAGGTGCTGTCTTTCAGATAGGAAGTTCAACCAAGACTTCCTCCTCATGTGAATGTAAAAAAAGGTCCTACTGCACTATTTGAATAGCAAGAGAATTCTCCCCAGCATCCTAGCCAACATTTATGTCTCAACAAACATCCTGAAAGCAGATTTTCTGGTCATTACCGCATTGCTATTTGTGGGATCTTGATGTGCACAAATTGGTTGCTGCATTTCCTACATAACAGTTCTAAAGGTGTTTCATTGATTGGAAAGCCATTTGGAGGTGAAAGATGCTACAAAAATTCAAGCTATTGCAGCATTGCATGTGACGTTAGATGGGATTCTGTGCTGTTATCTGATTAAATTCAATACTGCTTTGACTGGGAGGAGTTATGCAATGAGTTGGCAGTGCTATGCTGGAACCCACGAGGTTTTGGGCAATTGTTCTACTTAAAACACCAAAGCTCTCACTGCGTCATTGGTCGTCACATTGCTAACCTCTGGAGGACATTTAAAACCTTCCAGTCATCTCCGACTTCACTGCCTGCTCGGGCATTCATTGCAATGGTGCTGACTGCGGCATGTATCGCTGCACTGTCACTCCTCTGGAGAATCGAGCTACCCACCACCACCATAGGCTTCTTTGCTTTACCCAGGACCTGTTTTGTGGGAGGAGAGGAATAGAAAGAAAAGAGGTGAATGTCAGTGTACCCGTTTGTTTTGCTCTTCATCTTGCAATCAATTCAGGAACAATGGTACAGTTTTCTCGTCACACCTTTAGCTGTACTTATGCCAGTACTAAACTATGATTCTGGTACGTTCTTGACTTCAGGAATGATTGATACAGGAACGACTGTCTAGATCGAAATAGAGATATTTTATAAGCTAAAACAAACATCTCAAACTCTAACCTGGCAATGGGACACTGAACAAACAATTCATTGGCTTTTGTTCTTTCAGCTAAGTTGTTTCCCAAAACAGATATGTTTTTATTTTATGACTGCAACAAGGACTCCAGTATTTTATCGACCAGGATCTAAATGACTCAAGTGAAGGCATATACAGAAACACGGCACACCGTACTAACATGCCCTTGCCACAATGTGAATTTTGCTCATATTATTTAAAGGTCAGGTGGGTAATTGTTGAAGAGATCAAAGGGGTGCTTGGTGAACGGTCAAAGGAATTTTAAATTGCCAAGTTGTACGAATGACTTTCCACAGGGCCCAAGTCAGTTGGAATGATCAAAAATCCCTGGTATTTGGAGTGGACTGCAGCGGTTCAAGAGGGAACTCATCACCACCTTCTGAAGGGCAACTAGGGATGGGCAATAAATGCTGGCCCTACCAGTGATGCCCACATCCCATAAATTAAAAAATATATATTTATTGAAAGGAAAGGGTTCTGTTGCTGTGCAAAGCTCCTAATTTACATGATCTGCATTTGAATTGTTTAACAAAGCTTTGTATTTTGAATTGTGCATTCGAGATTTTTCTGTCTGATCACCAAATTTAAATAAGTCGAACAATTAAAAATAGGAGGTTCCAAAGACAGTGGAACATTTGGAGCTTGTGCTGAAATGAATAGAAAAGGAAGCTACCTTTGACAGTGAATATTTAAGAACTTTGTTCAACAAATGCATTGACAATGTGGAAATAAACCAGAAGCTTGCTCTTTTTATACAGGTTATGGACTTTTGAATGCAGGCAGGCTTTATACCTGACACCATAATGTGTCACCAATCTTTGGTGTGCAATTCTTTTTTAACTATAAATTAGTAGCTTATGGAGATTGATCCAAAATTTTATTCTCTTTAATATTAACCAATTGAAATATTTAATCAGAAAATGTCATAAAACCCAGTAAACATATTATTAAAGAAATGCTAAGTGTTTATCCTTCGTGCTACAAAACTTTGTACGGTTACTGAAGAAGTAGTTGCTAGGTAGATAGCGATCTGATCAATTTCCAGAAATCATTGTGAAACAGAGAGCAGACAGAGTTTTATGAAAACGCTGATTTGTTATAGAAGCACATTTGTTCAATCAGGGTTGTGTTTTAGGAGTCTCCATTACAATTTCCCAAGGGCAAATCACTCTACTCACTGACGCTATCTAGCCAGATTTCTTATCAAGAGTTTGAAATTCACTCTGCTAGGACAGAAGTCAATTCCATACCAATAGCACCGAGTGCATAGCAGTTGCTCCATCAGCAACATTATTAACTTGTGATGAAGGTTTGAATTTCAAATATATTGCATTATAAGTATCTGGTGAAGTAAGGGTTAAAAGCCTTGGTTAGAATGTGTTTGACTGTTGAAGTATGTTGTAAAAGATTCTTAGGTTGAAAGACAATGAAGCTTTTGGGCAAGAGGTGCAATTAATCATCGTAAAAAGCTTGGCTAATGGAATTTTGTTTTGATTAAGATGATTCCCTGGGGAGTTAATTGGTTTGCAGCTTTGTGAGATGATGTCATTGGCAAATTACTGCTGGTATCTGAAACAATCAGCAGGTCTGACAGCATCTGTGGAGACAAAAGGGAGCCAACGTTTTAAGTCTGAATGACTCTTTGTCAAAGACTTTTTGAGAAAGCATTTTCAGTTCAGTTCTGTTCTGGATGAAGCTGAGGCTACAAGTAAGGCAGTGTGTTCTCACTGTAGGTTAGTAAAAAGAGCTGAACAGTATTTAAAGCAGTGCAGACCTGTCTCAGAACAAAGGGGAGCTGAAACAAGCCAGCTAAAAACAGCTGCTGGAGCTGGAGTTTCTGGGTCAGATCTTGCCCGGGATTCTCCCCTACCCGGCGGGGGGTCCCAGCGTAGCGGAGTGGCGCCAACCACTCCAGCGTCGGGCCTCCCCAAAGGCCCGCGCCGGAGTGGTTGGCGCCACGCCGACTGGCGCCAAAACCGGCGCCAACGGCCTCTGACGCCCGCCGCCCGGGCTGGCCGAAAGGCCTTCGCCGGTTCGCGCATCCGCCGGTGCGTTAGCTGCCGCCACCACCGACGCATGCGCGGTAGGGGGGTTCTCTTTCGCCTCCGCCATGGTGGAGGCCGTGGCGGTGGTGGGAGAAAAAGAGTGCCCCCACGGCACTGGCCTGCCCGCTGATCGGTGGGAACCCCAATCGCGGGCCAGGCCACCGTGGGGGTTCGATCGCCCCGCGCCCCCCCAGGACCCGGGGGCCCGCTCGCCACCGCCAATCCCGCCGCCCACCAGAGGTGGTTGAAACCACGTCGGCGGGATTGGCCTGTCAGCCTGTCAGATGGGCTTTGGCCCATCGCGGCCGGAGAATTGCCGCGGGGGCATGCCGATCGACACGGCGCGATTCCCGCCCCCGCCAATTCCCGGGTGGCGGAGAATTCCGGCCACGGCGGGGGCAGGATTTTCACCGGTCCTGGGCGATTCTCCGACCCTGCGGGGGTCGGAGTATTTCGCCCCTTGTCTTTAAAGCAGTGTCAAGAGATCTTTCTCAAATAGTATATCTGTAAGGCAAGTATTTTTCTGGTATTTATGGTAGATTTAGAGCGGAGATGGGTTTTTTTCTTATTGTTTAAGTGAGAATAAAGATAGCAAGTAAGGGTATTGTATTCACTGTGTTGAGTAGTATTGTTTAAGGGATAATTATGTAAGCTATTTTCTATTGTGATATTAAAGATTTAATACTGTGTTAATAATAAACTTTGTTTTAATGTACCATATTGTTATTTTTTTCATGCAATCAGTCCCGGAACAAAGTATCCTTTCCTTACAGGAATACAAAATAAAAATAAAATAATAGGGTTTCTGTCCAATAGCCTAGCCACCGTGGGGTCTGATCTGGAACCATAATAAATTGAAATGTCAATACAAATAGATTAAAATAAAACAAAAAGTATGAACGTAACATAGTCAGGATAAGCTATACCTGGTTGAAAGGGTGCTTTCCTGAAGCGATCTCCTGTAACACCTGTGGAGAGTCCCCAAGGTGATCGTAGGTGTAGCTCAAATCCACATTTGCCCCAACTAAAGCCACCTGGAGATCATTGTGCATCCAGCTGTAAAAGGATATACATTTGGAATGAAAGTAAGCACTTTATGGTATACTGCTGCACATCATCCGATTGCTGGGTCCCAAACTGTTTCAAAGAAGAAACTGCAAACGAAAACACTAGAAATGTTGGTAAAATAGCAATTGAAAGAATAACAAGGTGGGTGCAGATCGTTCAGAATTTCTCCACAGTTAGCATTTAATTTTTCTCAGAATCTTATCTGCAGCTGGCTGTTGGACATTATTCCCTGTGCTTATTCTCTCCTTGTCCCTCCAGCAATCAGGGCAATTGGAAGTTTGCTGTGTGGAGAATGCAAAGGTTTGCTGTGGTACATGACTAAATATTAGATTGGACAGGTGAGTGAAGGAAAAGGGGTGAAAACAATACAGGGTGCAGGACAGCACGGTAGCACAGTGGTCAGCACTGTTGCCTCACAGCACCAGGGTCCCAGGTTCGATTCCCGGCTTAGGTCACTGTCTGTGCAGAGTCTTCACTTTCTCCCCGTCTGCATGGATTTTCTTCCGGGTGCTCCGGTTTCCTCCCACAAGTCCCAAAAGACGTACTGTTAGGTGAATTGGACATTCTGAATTCTCCCTCAGTGTACCCGAACAGGCGCCATAGTGCCTAGGGGATTTTCACAGTAACTTCATTGCAGTGTTAATGTAGCCATGATGTGGAGATGCCGGCGTTGGACTGGGGTGGACACAGTAAGCAGTTTTACAACACCAGGTTAAAGTCCAACAGATTTGTTTCGAATCACTAACTTTCGGAGCACAGCTCCTTCCTCAGGTGAATGAAGAGGTGGGCCCAGAAACACATATATAGACAAAGCCAATGATGTAAGACGATACTTTAATTAAGTCTTTACAGGTCCAGACAGAGCGCCTGGAGAAAGTATTGTATTCCATCATTAGGAATCTCAAACAAGGAGGAGGAGACAACAAATATAGGATGACAGTCTTAAAGCGGTAATGTCACTGGACTAATAACCTAAAGACCCAGACTAATGCTCTGGGGACATGGGTTCAAATCCCGCAGATGTTTTAGCCTTTGCCTCGCTGATCGCTCGAAGGCGGATCCTGTTTGGGCAGCTGGCTGAATTTAAATTCAATTAAATAAACCTGGGGGCAGCATGAAGGTGCAGTGGGTAGCACTGGGACTGTGGTGCTGAGGACCCGGGTGCGAATCCCGGCCCTGGGTCACTGTCCGTGTGGAGTTTGCACATTCTCCCTGTATCTGCGTGGGTTTCACCCCCACAACCCAAAGATGTGCTGGGTAGGTGGATTGGCCACGCTAAATTGCCCTTAATTGGGAAAAAAAATAATTGGATACTCTAAATTTATTTTTAAAAATTAAATAAACCTGGAATATAAAAGTTAGTCTCAATAATGGTGATCATGAAACCATTGTCGATTTTCGTTAAAACCTATCTGTTCACTTATGTCCTTTAAGGAAATAAATCTGACTCTCTTAGCTGATCTTGCCTACGTGCGACTCCAGATCCACAGCAATGTGATTGACTCTCAACTGCCCTCACAAATGGCCCAGCAGATGGGAGGAGAAGTGAGTGAGGGCATTAAAGGATTTGTTTCTCAGGAGCCGGTTTGTGGGAAAGATGGAGCTGAGTGCGAAATATGGATTGGGGCAGGGGGAAATGTTTAGATATATGCAGGTCCGAGATTTCGCTAAGAAGGAGATACAGAGCTTTCCAGTAGCACCGTCCTCCACACTGTTGGAGGAGGTGCTGACGACGGGGGAATGGAGAATGCGGTGGTGTCGGCGATTTACGGAGCGATTCTGGAAGAGAAGGCGCCGCTGGAAGGGATTAAGCAAAGTGCGAGGAAGAGTTGGGAGGGGGCATTGAGGAGAGGTTGTAATGTGAGGGAGGGTGAATGCCTCAACTTCGTGTGTGAGGTTGGGGCTGATACAGCTGAAAGTGGTGTACTGGGTGCAACTCACAAAGGCGAGGATGAGCCGACTCTTTGAGAGGGTAGTGGATATTTGTGAACCTTTTGGTCCTGTCCAAAGTTGGAGGGGTACTGGGGGGAGGTGTTCAGGGTAATTTCCAAGGTGCTACATGTGAGGCTTGAGCCCTCTGGAGGCCATATTCAGGGTATCGGATCGACCGGGATTGGAAGCAGGTGCGGAGGCAGATGTTTTAGCCTTTGCCTTGCTGATCACTCGAAGGCGGATCCTGTTTGGATGGAGGTCAGTTTCTCCACCCTGTACCATGGCGTGGCGGGGGGATCTGTTGGAGTTTTTAACACTCGAGAAGGTGAAGTTTGAGTTGAGGGGAAGGATTCTACAATTCATGGGCTTTGTTATTATTGCACTTTCAAGAATTGGATGATGTTGAACATTAAGGCGGCGGGGGGATGGGGGTTGGACTGTGTACGTGTTGGTGACTATGTATGGGTGGATGGTGAATTCCTGATTCCTTTTCTTTGATGTTTGTATTTAAAATGTTGAGGGTTGTTTGGGGGTTGGTGGGAGGAATGAATTGTTGGACAAGGGATTGACATTGTATTTGTTACCGTTGATTGTTTGTTGGTGGGTGTAAATTTGGATGAAAATGTGAAAAAGGAGAATTAAAATATAAAAAAAAAAGAAATGGCCACTCAGTTTAAAGGCAATTGGGGATAGGCGATAAAATGCTGACCTTGCATTTACATTTAGAAAATATGCAGTTGCTCAACCTGATAACAAAGATACTCTCTCCCACTTTCCTTCCAATCTCACTTGAAGGTGATTATATTTTGAAGTGAGAACATGCTTCCTCAGATTCCAGAAGCTACTATTCACATGCTAGCCTTGACAACGAGTGTCTGCAAAATATTCAAATGCTGGGTGTTGTAGAGGAATAAAGGAAGAGAAGTCAAAATGGATTCTGATCCTGTTCCCAGAGAACAGCAATAGGAATCAGGCATTCGGGAACACGGAAGGTGAATCAATGCACCCCCACTGAAAGCTGCTAATTCTGTACAGATCAAACGCCATTTTTTGCAAAGTCTTACACCCAGAGCATCAAACAGCGCAGCTCATATCAGAGATAAAGCTACACTATTTTGTGGGCTGCTATCCTTAGGTCCAACCTCAAGTAAATGCTGGAGTATACATGCACAGCTAATATTATTTTAAAAACACTTAAAAAAAAATTAAAAAATTTAGAGTGCCCAATTCATTTTTTCCAATTAAGGGGCAATTTAGCGTGGCCCTGCACATCTTCGGGTTGTGGGGTGAAAAGCACGCAAACACAGAGAGAATGTGCAAACTCCACATGGACAGTGACCTAGAGCCGGGGTCGAACCTGGAACCTCGGTTCTGTGAAGCAGCAATGCTGACCACTGCGCCACCATGCTGTCCAACAGCTAATACTGTATTATCATGTCAAAATAGCTCCAGTGTCTTGGACAAAAATTGATTTCAGTGCAATTACATATGCAAATCTCAGCATGGTCCAACTACAAATAAAGCACAAAATCAGAGAAGCATTAACAAACCAAGAACAGAAGCCATTTACACCCAGTATATGCACACTGCCCTCTGCCAATTAAGTGATCATTCACATCTCACCTCTTTCTGACTCGAACATTGAAAAGTGGGGCTTCATAGCGTGGGTTGGTGCCGACCAGCAGCAGGATATCAGCCTCCTCCACTCCAGAGATTTTGGTGTTCAGCAAGTAGTTGGAGCGCAAATCGGTGCTGTTTGGAAACAGAAGGAAATCAAACACGAAAGAAAACACTTGGTTTCACCTCACTTTCTACTTGTATAAACATCCCATAGATTATGTTGATTGTGCTCACTCTTTAGATGACTGGGCACTGCAGATTGTTCTAAAGGATTATCCTTTCCATTATAAAGAAAGGATCACTTTTAAGTGGTCATCTTTTTCTTACCAACAGTCCCTGTGTCAAATGTCCCCATCAGCTTTTTATAAAACAGCCTTTCTATACAGCTATTAGCTTATGTCTATCTCCCTCCTCGGAATCGAGGGAAAAAGAAGCCTGTTTCCACCACACTGTCTTTAACTCTCACTCAACCATCCCCAGGTGACTCACCCTCCCTTAGTCTCTGGTTGGCACCCTGCTGGCGGGTTGGTTATTTTGTTTGCAATTTATTCATTCTTGGGATGCAGGCAATGCTAGCAATTATTACCAACAACACTCAAGAAGCTCGACACCATCCAGGACAAAGCAGCCCGCTAATTACTATCCCTTCCACAAACCTTCAAATCTTCACCGCCGACGAACAGTGGCCAGCCATGCGTACCATCTACACGATGCACTGCCAGTAATTCAACAAGGTCCTTAGAAGCACCTTCCAAATCCACAACCCATACCATCTAGAAGGACAAGAGCAGCAGATACCTGGGAACACCCCACCTGGAAGTTCCCTCCAAGTCACTCACTATCCTGACCTGGAAATATATCACTTTCCTTCACTGTCGCTGGGCACCACCCTGGAACTCCCCTCCCTAATAGTACAGTAGTGCTACACTCAAGAACTGCAACAGTTCAGGAAGGCAACTAACTATCGCCTTCTGTAGGGCAATTAGGGATGGGCAATAAATGCTGGCCGAACTAGTGACGCCAACATCCTGAGGATCTTCATCCAAGGGTTGTAAATCTGTGGAATTCCCTGCCCAGTGATGCAGTTGAGGCTACCTCATTGAATGTTTTTAAGGCAAAGATATAGATTTTGGGCAGCATGGTAGCATAGTGGTTAGCACAGTTGCTTCACAGCGCCAGGGTCCCAGGTTTGATTCCTGGCTGGGTCACTGTCTGTGCAGAGTCTGCACGTTCTCCCAGTGTCTGCGTGGGTTTCCTCTGGGTGCTCCGGTTTCCTCCCACAGCCCAAAGATGTGCGGGTTAGGTGGATGGTCCATGCAAAATTGCCCGTAGTGTCCAAAAAATGTTAAGTGGGGGTTATAGGGTTGCGGGGATAGGGTAGATACATGGGCTTCAGTAGGGTGCTCTTTGTCAGGGCCAGTGCAGACTCGATGGGCCGAATGGTCTCCTTCTGCACTGTAAATTCTATTATTCTAAAGGTAGCACAATGGCTAGCACTGTTGCTTCACAGAACCCGGGTTTGATTCCCGGTTTGAGTTACTGTCTGTGCGCAATCTGCATGTTCTTCCAGGTGCTCTGATTTCCTCTCACAAGTCCCAAAAGACGCGCTAGTTAGATGAATTGGACATTCCGAATTCTCCATGAGCGTAGCCAAACAGGCACCGGTACGTGGTGACTAGGGATTTTCACAGTAACTTCATTGCAGTGTTAATGTAAGCCTACTTGTGATAATAATGAAGATTATTATTTTAAAAAATTGAGTGTTATGATGAGCGGGCGGGTAAGTGGAGCTGAGCCCACAAAAAGATCAGCCATGGTCTTATTAAATGGCGGAGCAGGATTGAGGGGCCAGATGGCCTACTCCTGCTGCTTGTTCTTATGTTCTTCTTAACCTTCTGACTCAGATGCAAGAGTGTCATCAACTGACACTTCGACTCAACAGCATCTGACGGTAAGGAGAAGCAGTCCATCAATGTGCCAGTGCATGGATGGGATGGTTGTTGGATGCAGGTCGGATCCTGGAGTTCTTCACTTGTCAAATTGCTACTCCCAGCAGGGCAGGAAGGGGGTGGAAAATAACAGCATGAAAAATGAAGCCTCAGAGTAACTCTTGTAATTCTGGGTCATGCTGCACAGCAGCACAAGTCTACATGCCTGCTTCCCCCAGACAGAAAGTTCTGTGGATAACTTTAGAGATTCACAAAGCCGACCTTGTAAATCACTTGCCTCCCATTTGGAACAGGTCAGTAGATCTACATCAGTCAGGAGAGAGGGGGCTGAAATGGCATTGGATCTGAGCTGACAATTGCACAGTCAGGTGACTTCAGTCATGATCTGCTCCTTTCTTGGCAGGCAACCAGCAGCAGAACCCCTGCATTGTTACAGCATAACTGATACACATTCTCCTTTAACTTGTGAGCTGAAGTTCAGCTTCACATCTCCTCACCCCACCGTCCCAGATACATTCACACAAAATATATCAGGGAACAGCTGGTCCCGTGAATAGGGAGCGACCATAAACTGACAAGGTAGTAACCAATTCTTGTCATTGGAGGGAGGTAACTTTCCACTGTTCCATTTCCAACATCACTGCAGTGAGCACACTTCATTGGTTGGAGAACACTTCGGGAAATCCAGTGATTTTGAAAAGACACTTTGAAAGGCCTTTTCTTTTTGATAAACTTAAAACTTAAGAACACTCGGTAACTATGAAACATCAGAAAGACGAACAATGCACTTGTGCCAAACCATTTTGGATTTGTTATCAGGTCAGTGCTGTATGCTCCAATGCAGTGCAACTGCAATCTTACCCAGCTCCGGCCATCGGGAAGATCTCCTCTGTGCACAGTGCGTCACTGTTTAACCCGTTGACGAAGTCCTTCAGGGCCACAAGAGCCTCGGCGTCAGCCATTCCTCCAGCAATAGCGGCCACACCTTTAGCATCCACTCCCTGCAACTGCAGCCACAATATTAATATTTAAATAGTCAGGGCTGGGTGTGGGAAGGAAAAGCATTCTGGATTTCATAGAATCATACAGCACAGGAGGCCATTCAGCCCAGCACACTTGGGCGACAGCTTTGAAAGAGCTATCCAATTAATCCCATCCCTTGCTCTTTCCCCATAACATTGCAGCTTCTCCTTTCCGAGTACATTTGTGATTCTGTTTGAATGTTACTTTTGAATCTGTTTCCACTACCCTGTCAGGCAGCGCATTCCAAATCAGAACAACTCGCTGGCTGAATAAAAATAAACACCGCTGTTTCTCCCTGCCAATTATCTTAAAATTATTGTCGGTGTGAAATGTTATTATAAATGCAAAACCAATAAATAGACTTTAAAAAAAATTATGTTCTCTGATAAACAACCTTCAGACCTGTGGAAACAGCTTCTCCCAATCTATCCTACCAAATACCAAAAAAGGTGTCGCAATTTTAGATCTATTAAATCTTCACTTTATTTTTCTTTTAAAATCTTGTGTTCAGCAAGAATAGCCGTGGTTCTGTCCATCCAGATGGAAAACTCTTCTGCCTTTGCCGAAAGCATGCAGCTGACCGTGTGACAGCGCTCTGCTCATTCAGATCAATGCAAATTGGTTTTAACGAAAGAGTTTGCTGATTGTATCTGAATAAAAGTGGTGTACTCAGACATGTCAGCAGGCTTGTTTCATACATTCACACAGTAGTACCATTACATACTTCCCCAATCACTCACCACCCAAGCCCTCTTCACCCTTCTCTGGTTCAGGACTGGGCAATAACTAGCAACTGGTGGTGACAGGTGTATCCACTGGGATATTTGAATACCTGAGGGTAGGCCAGAAAGATGGGGGAAATTAAGCCGTTTACTGTACCATGTTTGATCTTGGAAGAGGACTTCTCCTCTGCACATACTTCCAGAGATTGGACGATTTGAAGGCATAGCCTCCAGAGCTGAAGTGACAGAAATCGGGAATGCTCAAGAGGCCAGAATTGGATAACGTGGAGAAGCGCTTATCAAATGTTTTGGCTTGAAGGACCTCATTTGAAATGGATTAGCAATCATGAATCCCCATTTAAATTCTAACAGTATTTAAGAATCATAATATTGGGAGTGTTGAACATAAAGTTTCTTCATAACGCTTTTATGAAACAGACACCAGGAAGATGCGTTTACCAGCTTTCACTACAGAGACTGCCTATCCATGGCAGGGATACAGACATAAGAGACTAGAGAACCCTGGAGAAGTTGTAAGAGAGCAGGGACCCAGAGAGAATGTCAGGGTACAGCAGTAGCCCAATGGAAGCAAAACATGCCTCTGGCTGCCAGTCCTTGGGTTACTCCTGACCACGGCACCCCTCAGCAGCCAGCCCTGAAAAGTGTCCATTGACCTGCAAGGATCTGTGGATACATCAATATGAGAACTATTGTCATGTTGGGTCTCGACGAACTGTGGGGTTGGGTAGGCTACAAGATAGGAAAGGATGAGGCAAGAGAGGCATTTGATACAAGAATAATATGTAGAGTTTCTGTCGGATCAATTGCAGTGTTCTCCATTCCAGAACATCATCTTCAATCTACCACACCACAATGTTTGATGAACAGGTTCAGATCAATGTAACACGCAGCAGTTTCTTACCGCTTCAGCAATTTGTGTTAATGCCTCTTCCCAGGATGCAGATACCAGCTGCCCTTTAGAACCCCTGACCATGGGAACAATTAAGCGCTGACGCTTAAGGCCATCGTATGCAAACCTGCAGAGCAGGACAGGTAAAGTTAAAAATGACATCCATTTTCAAATTAAATAAATCAATAAGATCCTGACAAAAATCAGATCAGTGTATCAAAGAACTGAGAGCAGAGAAGTTTGCTGCTCATTTCATGTTTCTTCATTCCTTTACTGTTATGCATTACCTGTATTGAATAAGATTTATGTTAACCACTGCATCACGTTAACCCAATACCATGCAAAATTACCAATAATTGTATACTACCCATTCAGCCGCATGGTTCGAGAGCAGAGGGATTGGTGTCATGTGGACACGCTGGAGTAGTGGAGTTGTTCTTGAGAGGATTTAACAGAGGTGTTCAAAATCATGAAGAATTTAGATAGAGCCAACCAAGACAAACTGTTTACAATGGCTGAAGAGTCAATAACTAGAGGGCAGAGATTTAAAATAATTGACAAAAGAACTAGAGACGACATGAGGAAATTCTATTGCCCAGCGAGTGGTCAGGATTTGGAATGCACTGGTCACAGATTCGGTTGTAATTTCCAAAAGGGAATTTGGTAAAAACATGAGGGAGAAAAGAATTGCAGGGATATGGGGAAGGTGGAAGTAAGTGGGACTGATTGGAATGCTCTTTGAAAGAGTCACCATTGTCTCAATGGGCTGTATCGCTTGGTTCTATGCTACTATGTATGATTCAATAGTCTAACAAATGTCAGGTTCCTCTGCATGGGCCAGAAAGAGCTTTACAGACAATTAAGTTCTTTTGAAGTGTAGTCATTGTGCAGCCAATTTGTGCACATCAAGCTCAGACAAAGAACAATACAATGACCAGATACTCTGTTTTCAGTTGTAGTTGAGAGTGCAATGTTGGCCAGAATATGAGGGAGAACTCCTTTCTTTGGAATATGCCATTAAATATTTTACATCCACCTGAGAGGGAGGGGATTTGGTTTAATGTTCCACCTGAAAGGTGGCACCTCCCACAGTGCACGTATTCTCAGTACCGTGATGACATGTTAGTCAGATTTTGTGCTCAAGTCTCTATAGTGAGACCTGAACCCACCACCTTCTGGCTCAGAGTCGAGGGTGTTACACTTGAGTCATCCTGTCACCTGGAAGGGGTGAGATTGTTCTTCCACCTCACTTTTTCACATGAGGTTTCCTAATCCGTGTCAATTCAGAAGTGGGGGATTTTAAGAGCAATACTTTGTATAAAACACCCCATCCAGTTAAAATCCATCACCTAGTTTTATCAGAGATCCACTCTTCATTCACATCTTCATTTAACCGTGGCAGGATTCTCATCACTTCCCCAGTTCGCGTGCTCACGACGATATTGCTTCCGATGGCATCCATCACATCAATGGACTCTGTCTTCCTGTTGTAGAAGAATTATGACAAAGGTAAATACAGACTGGCAGTCTGCATCCTTATCTGTGGGCATTTTGGGTTGAGGAACCGTGACAAGACTGGAGCACTAAGCTCACCAAACACACCTTATTCTTAAACAGGTCCTGCAAACACAACGTATCGTAGTGAAACTATACACAACACCACAGTCAGATAGACCACCATATCATTTTGATGCTTTCACTACGGTTGGATTCTTTACGTTAATTCCCAATCTTGAGGTTTCCCATGCCACTGTAGGTGGTATACAACTCACTGACATGTTCACGTGTGAAGGTGAAATTTCAACTCTCAAGAATGATATATGGAGGGACTTCCGGTGGCGGCCATGGTATTTGGTGGTTCCCGCTTGTGGTGGACCTTTGGGACCTTTTCCCCTGGTGCATGGGGGATTTGATCGTCAAAACAGGAGATTGGCGAGGTAGAGGAGAAGAATTCCCCATCAGTGTTTGAATTTGTGGACCAGGAGTGGTCTGAAAAGGAGAGATCGTTGGTCAAAAAAGGGAGGGGAGTCTGCAGCACCGAAAAATATGGCGGAGGGTCAGGGACCGCAATTGCCGGCCCAGTGGTCAACGGAGCAGCTGGTGGACTTTCTCCAGGAGAGCTTTGCTCAGCAAAGAAAAGAGTATCTGAATCCAATTATGATGGGGATTGACCGTGTGGAGCGGAGATTGGAAGCCCAGGGCCAGGGAATTAAGAAGGTGGAAGAGGTGGTTGCTGAGTATGATGACCAGCTAGCCGCAATGGCGGTGGAGATGGGACTGTTGAAAGACCACCAGAAAAGGCTGCAAGAGAAAGTGGAGGATCTGGAAAACAGGTCACGAGGGCAGAACTTGAGGATCGTTGGCATCCCGGAGGGCAGCGAGGGATTGGATATTGGGGCATATGTGGCGCGTATGTTAGAGAAGCTGCTGGGGGAAGGTGCGTTTACTCGACCTTTGGAAATGGACAGGGTGCACTGAGTGCTGATGAGGAAGCCGCTGAGGAATGAGTCACCGAGGGCGACGGTGGTACGAATACACCGGTGTCTGGACAAGGAACAGATCTTGAGGTGGGCCAGACAGACGAGGAGCTGCAAATGGCAAGCGAGCGAGCTGCATATTTACCAGGACTTGGGTGCGGATGTGGCCAAAAGAAAGGCGAGTTTCGATAAAGTGAAATCGCCCCTCTTTAAATGCTGTACCCAGCTAGTTTGTGGGTCACTTTTGAGGGCCAAGAACTTAATTTTGGATCGCCAGATGAGGCGGTGAACTTTGTTAAGGACAGGGGACTGGCAGGTGATGGGGGACATGGAACTTGGGGGCAAGTAATTGTGTCCATATTATGCTGCTAAATTTCTTTTTGGGTTTTGTATGTGTTGTTTTGCACTAAGGTTTGGGCCATAGCTCGGTTTTGTATGCGAGTTATCTTTGTTCTTAATGGGGGATGGAATTTTCTTCTTTGTGTTTGTCGGGGTTTGTAATGTTTACATATGTATGTTTGAGTGGAGGGGGGGGGGGGGGGGGCTACAAGGTGGGCTAGCTCACAGAAGCGCAGTGGGGGGCGAGCAGGTTTGTTGAGGGGGGTTGGGATGGTTATTTTGTTATTTGGCCGGGGAGGGGGGGGGCGGATTATTCTGCTGTCAGGGGAGGGACTGGCACCGTGGAGACAAATTGGAGGTCGATGACGGTAGGCGTCCGAGGGCTGGCCTGAGGAGGCGTGGGATGAGGGCTGGCCTAAGAATGGAGATGGTTGATTGGCAGGGTGGGGGCTGTGTCCCCCAACAAGGCTGATCACTTGTAAGCGAGAGGGCTGAATGGGCCGGTCAAGAGGGCTCGCGTGTTCGTGCATTTGAAGAGTTTGAAGGCGGACGTGGCAATGCTACAGGAGACACACCCGAGGGTAGTGGATCAGACTAGGCCGAGGAAGGGGTGAGTCGGGCAGGTATTTCATTCGGGCTGGATTCTAAAAATTGGGGGGGGGGGTAGCGATCGTGATCAATAAGCTGGTGTCATTCGAAGTAGGGAGCATAGTGGCAGATTCGGGTGGCAGGCACGTTATGGTGAGTGGGAAGCTGGAGTGGATGCCATTGGTATTAGTGAACATTTATGCACCAAACTGGGACGACGTGGAGTTTATGAGGCGGGTGCTGGTCAAGATCCCAGACCTGGATTCACATAGGCTGATCATGGCGGGGGTACTTTAATACGGTTATAGATCCGAGGCTGGATCGGTCGAGTTCGAGGATAGGGAGGGTGTCAGCCATGGCGAAGGAGCTAAAGGGGTTATGGAACAGATGGGAGGGGTAGATCCGTGGAGGTTCGGATGACCAAGGGCGAAGGAATTTTCTTTTTTCTCCCGTACACAACCCGGATTGATTTTGTCGTTTTGAATAGGGCCTTCCTGGCAGGGTTGGTGGATGCTGTGTATTCGGCGATTGTTGTGTGGGACCATGCCCCACACTGGGTGGATTTACGGGTGAGCAAGGAGGGGAGCCAGTGCCCGCAATGGAGATTGGATGTAGGACAGTTAGTGGATGAGGAAGTATGCAGGCGGGTGAGGGAGGCCATCCAAAATTATTTGGAGATGAATGACACAGGGGAGGTTTCAACGGCAATGGTATGGGAGGCGCTGAAGGCAGTAGTTAGCGGGGAGCTGATTTCGATATGGGCTCATAGGGAGATGGTGGAATGGGCAGAGATCGATAGGCTGGTTAGCGAGATCCTCCAGGTCGATAGAAGATACTCGGAAGCCCGGAGGCGGGACTGTTGAAGGAGCGGCTGAAGCTGCAGATGGAGTTTGAGCTGACATCAACAGGGACGGCGGTGGGGCAGCTGAGGAAGGCGAGGGGGGGGGGGGGGGGGGGGGGGGGGGGGGTGGTATATGAGTATGGGGAGAAGGCCAGTAGGATGCTCGCACACCAGCTCAGTTAGAGGGAGGCGGCCAGGGAGAGAGGAAGAGTGAAGGATGGAGGGGGGAAACACAGGTCTTGGACCCAGCGGGGTGAATGGGGTGTTCAAAGAATTTTACAGTCGGTTGTATGAGTTGGAGCCTCCTGCTGGGGTGGAGGGGGATGAGGCAATTTTTGGAGGGTTTGGAGTTTCCGAAGTTGGAGGAAGGGTTGGTGGAGGGGCTGGGTGCCCCGATCGGGATTGTGTAGTAGAGGGATTGGAGGCTATGCAGTCGGGCAAGGCCCTGGGACCGGACGGTTACCCAGTGGAATTTCATAAGATGTTTTCTAGGGTGCTGGGTCCACTGCTGGTGAGGGCATTTAACGAGGCAGGGAAGCTGAGTGTTGTTCCCCCGACAATGTCACAGGCTTCGATCTCATTGATCCTGAAGAGGGAGAAGGACCAAGAACAATGCGGGTCATACAGACCAATCTTCCTACTAAATTTTAAAGCCAAAATGCTGGCCAAGATTTTGGCTTCGCGAATAGCGGATTGTGTACCAGTGGTGATAGGGAAGGACCAGACGGGATTGGTCAAAGGCAGGCAGTTAACGGCCAACGTCCGGAGGCTTTTGAATGTAATCATGATGCCCTCCGAGGGGAGGGAGGCAGAGGTAATGGTCGCTATTCGACCGGCTGGAGTGGGAGTATTTGTGGAAGGTACTGGGGCGGTTTGGGTTTGGACAGGGCCCCGGATCACTTACTGCATGGGGTTTGCACATTCTCCGGTGTCTGCGTGGGTTTCACCTTCCCAACCTAAAAATGTGCAGGTTAGGTGGATTGGCCGAGCTAAATGGCCCCTTAATTGGAAAAAAAATAAGTGGGTACTCCAAATTTATGAACAAAAAGTAGAAACATTCATAACTACAAGGTACAGCAACAGGGTGTAGTAACTGGCAGTTGAAGAAATACTGCACCTGGTCTCCCAGGGTCTGGAAGTAAAGGCATAAGGCTTAGATGTCAAAGCTCCGACAGGGCAAAGGTCAATGATGTTCCCTGACATTTCGGACATGAACATCTTCTCAATGTACGTGCCAACCTGCATCTCATTTCCTCTCCCTGTGGTGCCCAGGTCATCCACACCTGCCACCTCACTGGCAAACCTGTAGAAGAATTAGAGTTACATTTTTCATCTGTATGATTGTTTGTGTTCAGAAAAGTGAAGGGAAATTGGACAGTTCCCCATTTTTCACAATGCCCGTAACTAACAAGGATTCCCCTTCAGGTATTGCACAGGTTGCAAATGCAGGAACCACGTACCTCCTCCTTCCAACTCTGCCGCCCATGATCACACTAAGTACAGTGTCTGAGCTGCAACAATTGTGAGGTGCATGTTTTGTTATGATTGGGCCATGGATGACAAATTTCTTATTCAGACAGAAAATTGAAAATTAGATGTTTCCTGACAATGCAAAATTACTCCACAGAAATTGCAGTGTATTTTTTTCTGCTTGTGTGCAGGTTTGTGTCCTAAGGCTACAAAGTCTAATGGTCAAGAAAAATAGCTCGAGTTCATTCATGATTTTTGATACATCCCTAATACTGAGATGCAGAAACTATTGTAAAAGGAAGAACAATATTTATGGATCGCTTTTCATGATCACATGATATTCCAAAACAGTTCACAGCCAATGAAGTATTGGAGTCTCTGTTATAATGTGGAAAATATGGCAGCCAATTTGTGCTCCCAGAAGGGAAAGTGATCAATTTATTTTAATGGCATTCGCTAAATTAAGGGATTAATATTTTTAGGCCACCTGCTCTTCAAAATAGTGCCCTGGGATCTTTCATATCCATCTGAACAGGCAGATGGGGGCGGCACAGTGGGGCAGTGGTTAGCACTGCTGCATCACGGCACCGAGAACCCGGGTTCAATCCCGGCCTCGGGTCACTGTCCGTGTGGAGTTTACGCGTTCTCCCTGTGTCTGTGTGGGTCTCATCCCCACAACCCAAAGATGTGAGGGTAGGTGGGTTAGCCACGCTAAATTGCTCCTTAATTGGAATTTTTAAAAAAAAAAGGCAGATGGGCCATTGTTTTAGTATCGCAGCCGAAAGATGGCACTTCTAACAAAGTAGCACTCCCTCAGTACTGCACCGGAGTATCAGCGTACATGTTGTATTCCAGACTGCAGGGGGATTTCAGAGGAATAAATGCCAACACTGATCCACAGTCAACACCTTACAGTTAGGGCCCATTTCTTGCCCCATTTGACATCAACTACATTTTCACAGACCTCCTGGTCTATAAGGATGTGTACAACAGTAGGCAGTGTGTTCATAAAGTGTCTGGGTGCAGTTACCTGATGCAGCGCGTGCAGTGGATACACCTCGTCATTATTGTTTTCACAAGAGGCCCAATGTTCTTGTCCTCTACAGCTCTCTTGCCCTCTGTAAATCTGCTCCGGTCACTGCCGAACATCATTGACTGATCCTACACCAATTGCAATTATTGCACATGAAATATGAAATAGAAATGGCAACAGTCAACAAGTAATGTAGGGAACACAAATCGAATGGCTGGAACTATTAGACTGAGTCTGGCAATTTAAAATACAATAACTGCATCTTCTTCCTGCCTGCATGGTTTAATTTCCCATTTCATGCCTTTTCTGCTGAGGTAAATTTGTAATACTATTACAGCACCTCCATTGGTGGTGAGTATAATTACAGCACAACACATTTACGTAAGCAGTTTCCATTATAAATTGAAACACTGAGTTGACAGGAAATGTATGCAGATGGAAAGGCTTTTTCTTTTTTTTCTCTTTTATTTAAAAAAGAATAAATTTACAGTACCCAATTGATTTTTTCCAATTAAAGGGCAATTTAGTGTAGACAATCCAACTACCCTGCACATCTTTAGGTTGTGGGGATGAGAACCACGCAGACACAGGGAGAATGTGCAAGCTCCACACAGACAGTGACCCGGGGTTGGGATCGAATCCGGGTCCTCGGTGTCGTGAAATAGAAGTGCTAACCACTGCACCACCGTGCTGCCCAAATGAAAAGTTTTAAAACAAATTTAGAGTACCCAATTAAATTTTTCCAATTAAGGGGAAATTTAGCATGGCCAATCAACCTACCCTGCACATCGTTGAGGTGTGGGGGTGAAACCCACGCAGACACAGGGAGAATGTCCAAACTCCACACGGGCAGTGATCCAGGTCTGGGATCGAATCTGGGTCCTCGGCGCCGTAGGCAGCAGTGCTAACCACTGAGTCACCGTGCCACCCGAGATGGGAGGATTTTAATAATTATATACATTTGTGACCCCTGAAATGCCACGGTATTCAACTATGTGGCTTCTGAAGGCAAAATGCCACCACTGCAACTAATCAAAACTTTTCTTCAGTGGTACCTGGAGGTCACATTCCCCTCCTTGGTCACAGATGGGACAATCCAATGGATGATTAGCCAGCAGAAACTCCATCACACCTTCCCTGTTAAAGCAAAACAAAAATGAAGCACAACAGCTTGATACATATGTACGTACAGGATAGTGAAACACCATCTTCTGTTCTACTCTGAATGGTGAACATTCCAATAACACATAATGCTTCATTAGAACTTGTCAGTTTCTTCAGGTATTCTAACTGAAGGGCTATGTGTATTTCAACAATACTTTTCAATCTGCATCAAAGGCCTTGGGCGGGATTCTCTCTAGCCCAACGCCAAAATCGAGTACGCGATCGGGCGGAGAATGGCTCCCAACTCCAGAATCGGAAAGGCATTGGTTTGACACCGGTTTGCGATGCTCCACCCCTCAAAACTGGCGTCATTGGGCTGCGCGCTGCCATTAGGCAGCCCACACCATCACACTCGGCTGAGATCCGTGCCGCTGGCTGGGGAGGGGGGCTTCTGCTAGGGCTGGGGGGAATGGTGGGTGCAGCCAGGAGGTGGGCTGTGGGGTCAGGGTGGCGGGGGTAGGCGGTCTAGCATGGCGGAGCCATGTTTTCCGACGTGACCGGTGCATGGGTGGAGGTGGTCTAGGCGTGCGTGGCTGTAGCTAGTCAGCCCTGCACATGCGCGGCCTGGGGATTCTCCGTTTGGGTCGGCACTTAGCCTCAGGAATGGAGAATCCAGCCTCTTATATTTCATTATCCTGTAATACAGTGGGGATGTTTCTCCCATTCCTATGCAAGTTATTTTCCCTGTCCTATTTCCAGGAATTTCTGTTGTGCACCTAAACTTTTCACAAAATTCATCAGGCTACATTAATCACATCAGTTGCAATTTCCTTCAGTAATAAAAGGAACTTCACATGGATAAGTGTGAAGTTATTCATTTTGGTCGGAGGAATAAAAAGGCAACTCATTATCTGATGGAGAGAAACTTCAAAATGCTTTGGTGCAGAGAGATTTGGGTGACCTCGTGCATGACTTGCAGCCAATAATATGGAAGGCAAATAGGATTTTGGCATTCATTGCAAAGAGAGTATAAAAATAGGGAAGTGTTGTTCCAACTGTATAGGGCAAATGTATTGGTGAGATCATATCTGGAGTACCGCAGACAGTTTTGGTTCCCATACTTCAAGAGCAAAGTAAAGGTGGTTCAAAGAAAACTTACTAGATTGATTCCAGGGACGAAGGACTTGTCTTATGAAGAGAGATTGAGAAATTGCAACTCGCTGGAGTTTAGAAGAGCGAGAGGATATCTAATTGAGGCATATAAGATGCGAAAGGAGATTGACAGGGTGGACACAGAGCGGATGTATCCCGTTGTTGGACAGCTCAGTAGCACAAGTGGATAGATAGCACTGTGGCTTCACAGTGCCGGGGTCCCAGGTTTGATTCCCCGCTGGGTCACGGTCTGTGCAGAGTCTGCATGTTCTCCCAGTGCCTGCGTGAGTTTCCTCCAGGTGCTCCGGTTTCTTGCCACAGCCCAAAGATGTGCAGGTTAGGTAGTCTGGCCATGATAAATTGCCCGTAAGTGACTAAAAAGGCTAGGAGGGGTTATTGGGTTACAGGGATAGGGTGGAAGTGAGGGTTTAAGTGGGTTGGTGCAGACTCGATGGGCCGAATGGCCTCCTTCTGCACTGTATGTTCTATGGACATTCTAGAACAAGAGGCCATAGTTTTAGGCAAAGGGGTGGCAGATTTAAACAAAAATGAGAAGGAATTACTTCACTCAAAAAGTTGTGAACCTGTGGAATTTTCTACCCCAGAGTGCAGTGGACTCCGGAACAGTGAACAAATTAAGGAGATAGGTAGGTTTTCAATTAGTAGCAGGATGAAGGGTTATCGTGAACAGGCTGGAAGGTGGAGATGACATCAGTCATGATCGTAGTGAATGCAGAGCAGGCTCGAAGGGCTGAATTGCCTATTCCTGCTCCTAGTTCTTATGTCAGATTTCAATTGAGCCCGACAGACAGATGGGTGTTTTCTGTTCTTTGTAACTGCATGTTCACAGAGCGATCTTTGAAGAGGTTTCATATAGACGATACCTGGCTTTCTTGCTCTTCTCTGAGTTAGTAAGGATGTTCCATCCTTTCATCACAGGCATCGCACATGCAGCCACGGGCTTAAAAAAAAGAAAAAGGACCACGCAATTTGTAGTCAACGAACATTAACAACAGAATAATAAATATTGAGTCAGAGAATAACAAATATAAATAAATCATTACCGTTTCAATATTATGGGAGGAAAATTCAATATTTATAATACTTCTGTTTCAATTCATTTTAAAAAAGGGATGGCTCGTTTTGGTCTTTAAAAAAAGTTAATCTACTTCAAATATTACAATTTGCGGTATACAAAGGTGTTCTATGATGATAATCTTCCTCTGGTCACTGGTGTACAGTGCTCCACTGCCACCAACATCACAGTATTGATGTAAAGGTGGCAATCCAGTACGACAAACTGTTGGAACAGGACAAAGAACAGCGGGCAAGGCAGAGAGGGAGAGGGATAAAGGAGGGAAGGATGGGAAAAGGGACAAGAAATGCTCTAACTTCAGTAGATCTCACTTGTACAAAATGCTGAATAAATACGTTCTAATTTTTACTTCCACCCTAAATTCACACTATGCCTGTGATAGAGAAATCCTTCCTCAGTTCTCTTCCTGCGGGAACACTATTGCTTCCCTGGCCCTCTCCTTAAATTGACCCATTTCATGCCAAATGGAATTTATTTCCCAGTACCATCACTTTTCATTGCCCATCTTTTCCACTATGTACATCCAGTTGGAAGTCCCCCCATTATAAAACATTACCTTAGGTGCCCTCTCTATTTCCACCAGGCACATTCGACAATTCCCAGCAACGGACAGCCTGTCATGGTAACAAAACCGTGGGATCTGTATACCAACTTTCTCGCAGGCCTGTAATCAGAAGAGAGACTGGGTTTGTCACATTACTTCCTGAGTTAAGATCCATTTTACCTCTCATTGGCAATGTTTTCTTGTTTAGAATGGGGAGAGGTGTTCAGCTAATAAGCTGGTGGATAGATGGATGACGTGACATAGCACTGATGCACTGTGTCAGTTGATCTCCGTTGATCTCAATGGGGCATCTTGGCTCCACAATTGGCTCTGGGATTGATCAATTGACCAAAATTCAGATGATCCCTGCAGGGGAGAAAAGTGTGCACATGGCCGTTGATTAAGGTAAACAAAAATGGACAAAGGATTGGCTAGTTTACAGGGAGCAGAGAATAGGGATCAATGGGTCTTTTTTGAATTGGAAAGATCAAACTTATTGAGTGCTACAGGGATCGGTACTGTGGGCCATATCTTTTTTTTTTAAATAATTTTTATTGAAAGATTTTGAATTTATACAACAACAACGAACCATAATAAAATACCAAAAATAACAATAATATTAGCAATCATAAACATTCGCCCCACCTCCATGAACAACACAGCATTTTAACAACGCAAATTAACACAATATTAAGTTACATAATAGAAACTACAATAAGGAACCCCCGCCACGTTGCTGCTGCTATTAACCAAGATACCTATCTTTGAGCCAGGAAGTCCAGAAAGGGCTGCCATCGTTTATAGAACCCTTGTATTGATCCTCTCAGGGCAAATTTGACCCTTTCCAATTTTATAAATCCTGCCACGTCACTGATCCAGGGCTCCACACTTGGGGGCCTCGCATCCTTCCACTGTAGCAAGATCCTTCGTCGGGCTACTAGGGACGCAAAGGCCTCTTTCGCCTCCTGCACTCCCGGCTCTACCGCAACTCCAAAAATCGCGAGTCCCCACCCTGGTTTGACCCTGGATCCAACCACCCTCGACACCGTCCCCGCCATCCCCTTCCAGAATTCTTCCAGTGCTGGGCATGCCCAGAACATATGGGCGTGGTTCGCTGGACTCCCCGAACATCTGGTGCACCTGTCCTCACCCCCAAAGAACCTACTCATCCTAGTCCTGGACATGTGGGCCCGGTGCAGCACCTTAAATTGGATGAGACTAAGCCTCGCACATGAGGAGGAAGAGTTGACTCTCTCCAAGGCATCCGCCCAAGTTCCGTCCTCTATCTGCTCCCCGAGTTCCTCCTCCCATTTGGCCTTCAGCTCCTCCACCTCCTGCATTACCTTATAGATGTCAGACACCTTCCCCTCTCCGACCCACACCCCCGAAAGCACTCTGTCCATCGTCCCCCGTGAGGGCAGCAAAGGGAATCCCTCTACCTGTCGCCTAGCAAACGCCTTTACCTGCAAGTATCTGAACATGTTCCCTTGGGGAAGCCCAAATTTATCTTCCAGTTCCCACCTCTTGAACTCCTCCTCCATCTGATCTACAAGTCTGGTGAAATTATGTTTGTGAAGAGTCCCCCAGTCCCTGGCCACCTGCACTCCAAGGTACCTAAAGCTCTCCCCTGCCTGCCTAAGCGGGAGCCTACCAATTCCTTCCTCCTGGTCTCCAGGGTGTGCCACAAACACCTCACTCTTGCCTAAATTTAGTTTATAACCTGAAAAGGTCCCAAACTCAGCTAGCAGCTCCATCACCCCCGTCATCCCTCCCACCGGGTCCGCCACATACAGTAACAGTTCATCGGCATACAACGACACCCTATGTTCCTCCCCACCTCGCACCAAACCGCTCCACCTCTCTGAATCCCTCAACGCCATTGCCAGCGGCTCGATTGCCAGTGCAAACAACAAGGGGGACAGGGGACAACCCTGCCTGGTCCCTCGGTAAAGCCGGAAGTACTCTGACCTCCTCCCATTCGTGGCCACACACGCCATCGGGGCCTCATATAGCAGCCTTACCCATCTAATGAACCCTTCACCAAATCCAAACCTCTCCAACACCTCCCATAAGTACCCCCACTCCACTCTATCAGCAACAGCGCCACCACTATCTCTGCCTCCCCCTCAATCGCCGGCATCATGATGACATTCAACAACCTCCGCACATTCGTGTTCAGCTGCCTTCCCTTCACAAAACCTGTCTCGTCCTCGTGCACAACCCCTGGCACACAGTCCTCTATCCTGGTGGCCAGGATTTTTGCCAGCACCTTGGCATCTACGTTGAGGAGAGATATGGGCCTGTATGAACCACACTGCTGGGGGTCCTTGTCCCTCTTTAAAATTAACGAGATCAGCGCCCGCGACATCGTCGGGGGCAAAGTCCCCCCTTCCCACCCTTCATTAAGTGTCCGCACCAGCAAGGGGCCTACTAGGTCCACAAACTTTTTATAAAATTCCACCGGGAACCCATCCGGCCCCGGTGCCTTCCCTGACTGCATCTGCCCGATCCCCTTAACTAGCTCCTCCAGCTCAATCGGCGCACCCAACCCCTCCACCTGCTCCTCCTGCACCTTCGGGAAAGAAAGCCCGTCGAGGAACCTCTCCATTCCCCTCCTCTCCCCCGTTGGCTCCAACCGGTACAGTTCCCCGTAAAAGTCCTTGAAGACCTCATTCACCTCTACCCCCTTCCGCACCACATTCCCACTCCAGCAATTTCCTTAGCCGCATCCCGCTTGCGGAGCTGATGAGCCAGCATCCTACTCGCCTTTTCACCATGTTCGTACACTGCCCCTTGTGTCTTCCTCCACTGTGCCTCCGCCTTTCTAGTGGTCAGCAAATCAAATTTAGCCTACAGGTTGCGCCTCTCCCCCAACAGTCCCTCCTCTGGTGCCTCTGCATACCTCCTGTCTACCTCCAGCATCTTTCCCACCAGTCTATCCCTCTCACTCCTCTCCCTGTGTGCCTGGATGGATATCAGTTCCCCACGAATCACTGCCTTCAGGGCTTCCCAGACCACCCCCACCTGAACCTCCCCCGTATCATTCACCTCGAGGTACCCCTCAATACTTGCCCGGAACCTCCTACACACCTCCTCCTCCGCCAACAACACCACATCCAACCGCCACAACGGGCGCTGGTCCCGCACCTCCCCCATCTCCAACTCTATCCAATGCGGAGTGTGGTCGGAGATTGCAATGGCCGAATACTCGGCCTCCTCCACTCTCGGAATCAGTCCCCTACTCACCACGAAGAAGTCTATCCGAGAGTAGACCCTATGTACGTGGGAGAAGAAAGAGTACTCGCGTGCCCTCGGCCTCACAAACCTCCATGGATCCACCCCACCCATCTGGTCCATAAACCCTCTCAGTACCTTGGCCGCCGCCGGCCTCCTACCCGTCCTAGAGCTGGACCGATCCAGTGAAGGATCCAACACCGTAATGAAGTCCCCCTCCATGATCAGACCTCCCGCCTCCAGATCCGGGACCCGTCCCAACATACGCCTCATAAAGCCCGCATCGTCCCAGTTTGGTGCATACACACTAGCAAGTACCACCGTCGCGCCTTGTAGCCTGCCCCTAACCATAACATACCTACCCCCCTTATCCGCCAAGACCTCCGATGCCTCAAACAACACATTTTCCCCCACCAGAATCGCCACTCTCCAGTTCTTCACATCCAACCCAGAGTGGAAAACCTGCCCCACCCATCCCTTCCTCAGACGGACCTGGTCCGCCACCTTCAGGTGGGTCTCCTGAAGCATTGCCACATCTGCCTTTAGCCCCTTCAGATGAGCAAGTACCCTCGACCGCTTCACCGGCCCATTCAATCCTCTCGCATTCCAGGTGACCAACCGAATCAGAGGGCGTCCCGCCCCCCCTCCCCCGTCGACTAGCCATAGCCTGTCGACTGCCCGCCCCAGGCCAGCACCCCCTGCCCGACCCAGTCCCCACAGCAACAACACCTCTCCTCTGTCCCCCCAGCCCCCACCAGCTCCTTCCTGACCCTGCCAGCAGCAACCCGGTATTCCCCTTTCCCCCCCTCCCTTCCCCCCCAGGCTAGGAACCCTCCTAGCCGCGAACCGTCCTCCATTGTACTTCTGTGGGTCAGCTAACTTCTGCTGACCCCAGAAACTCCCGCCAATAACCCGACCCCTCCCAAAGTGGGATCAACCCCCAATCTATCCCTCCTCCAGGCACCGCTCCAGCGCGGGGAAGAACCAGTTAAGGCCCCGCCTCCCCCCGTCATCGTCTCCACCCCCCAGCCCCGCAGCGCGGGAAACCAGAGGAAAGCCCGCGCTTTCGCACTGCCCCACCACACCCTTCTGACGCAGCTCCCAAATACCAGCCCCACTCCATACCCCCAACCCAACATAGAATACAACAAACCCCCCCAACCCTCCCCGCAAGATACAAAACTCAAGCAATGCCCCACAGCAAAAAAACATAACAGAACAACACCCCCATAAATAACCGCATCAAAATTGCAAAAGTACAAAAAAAAAGAGAACACAGCAACAGCAGAAACCAGCAATAAAGCATTATAACCGACCCCGCAACCCCCAACCCCTAGTTCAAGTCCAGTTTCTCCGTCCGCAAAAAGGCCCACGCCTCCTCCGGGGATTCAAATAATAATGCCGGTCCGAATAAGTTACTCACAGGCGCGCGGGCTGCAACATTCCGAACTTTATCTTTTTCCTGTAAAGCACCTCTTTCGTCCGATTAAATCCGGACCGCCGCTTAGCCACCTCCGCACTCCAATCCTGGTAGATCCGTACGACCCCATTCTCCCAATTGCTGCTCTTTACCTTCTTGGCCCAGTGCAGCACACACTCCCGATCACTGAACCGGTGGAACCTCACCAGCACCGCACGCGGGGGTTCATTCTCCTTAGGCCTCCTGGCCAGTACTCTGTGTGCTCCCTCCAGCTCCAAGGGCAGATGGAAAGATCCGGCCCCCACTAGCGAGTTCAGCATCGTAGCCACGTAGGTTGTCAGGTCCGACCCCTCCAGCCCCTCCGCAAGTCCCAAGATCCGCAGATTTTTCCGCCTCATGCGGTGATCAAGCTCCTCGAAGCGTTCCTGCCACTTCTTGTGGAGTGCCTCGTGTCCCTCCACCTTACTCACGAGGATCCCGGCCTCCTCCTCTCGTTCAGTGGCCTGTGTCTGCAACTCCTTGATGGCAGCACCCTGGCTGGTCTGAATCTCTGAGAGCCTTTTGTTTGTTTCCTGCAGAGAGCTCAGTACCTCAGCCTTGAAATCTGCAAAACAGCGCAGGAGGGCAGCTTGTTGCTCCAGGGCCCACTGCTTCCACTCCTCTGGAGCTCCACCGGCCGCCATCTTGGATTCCTTCCCCTGTTTTTTCTGGGGAGCTGCTGCCGTTTTTTTCCCCCTTTCCACTCCGAGTTCGAGTCATGGACTGCGGGGAAAGTCGATCAGCACACCTTCTCCCACCGGGAGACGTCGAAAAATTTCCGTTTTGGGCTCTAAATAGAGCCGAAAAGTCAGTTTAAAACGGGAGCTCCCAAATGTGTGGCTTCCTACGTCATCGCCGCCACCGGAAGTCCTGTGGGCCATATCTATTTACAATCTACATCATCTACATTTGGATCAATGGACTGAATGTACAATAGCTAAATTTGCCTACAGCACCAAGATGGGTAGGAAAGTAAGTTTCAAGAGGAGTTAGAAAATTTGCAACCAGATATACTTGGGTTAATGATGTGGAAATGCCGGTGTTGGACTGGGGTGAGCACAATAAGAAGTCTTACAACACCAGGTTAAAGTCCAACAGATTTGTTTCGAATCACTAGCTTTCGGAGCACAGCTCCTTCCTCAGATGAATGAAGAGGTGGGTTCCAGAAACACACATATATATATATAGACCTCTCTCCAGTTCCTCCGTCTGGACCTGTAAAGACGTAACTACCTGCAAAGACTCGGATTCAAGTGCCGTCTTGCATCATTGACTTTGTCTATATATCACAGTCAGAAGTCTTAGAACACCAGGTTAAAGTCCAACAGTTTTGTTTCAACTGTCTTGCACCTTTGACTTTGTCTATATGTGGGTTTCTGGAACCTACCTCTTCATTCACCTGAGGAAGGAGCAGTGCTCCGAAAGCTAGTGATTTGAAACAAATCTGTTGGACTTTAACCTGGTGTTGTAAGACATCGTAAGGTGCTCACCCCAGTCCAACGGCGGCATCTCCACATCTTGTCTAGATAAGTTTCTGGCACCCACCTCTTTATTCACCTGACGAAGGAGCTGTGCCCCGAAGGCTCGTGATTTGAAACAAACCCGTGGCGGCGGCGGCGGAAAAAGAGTGCCCCCATGGCACTGGCCCACCCGCCGATCGGTGGGCCCCGATCGCGGGCCAGGCCACCATGGGGGCACCCCCCGGGGTCCGATTGCCCCTTCCCCCCCCCCCCACAGGACCCCGCTCGCGCCGCCAATCCTGCCGGCACCAGAGGTGCTCCAATTCCCGCTGGCGGGAGAGGCCTGTCAGTGGCGGGTCTTTGGCCCATCGCGGGCCAGAGAATCGCTGCGGGGGGGGGGGGGGGGGGGGGGGGAGCACGCTGATCGGCATGGCGTGATTCCCGCTCCCGCCGATTCCCGGGTGGCGGAGAATTCCGGCCATGGCAGGAGCGGAATTTACGCCGGCCCCGGGCGATTCCCCGACCCTGCAGGGGGTCGGAGAATTCCGCCCCATGTAACTGAAGCTATCCACAGATTAATGAGAACTTGACTGAAACTATCAACATCTACAAGGCTTCATGCAATGCAGCTGAGAGTTCAAAAACATTTTCAATTGAAGTCTTATAGCTCATCCTGGACATGTGGCTATCTCTCCTATTTAGCAAAACAGTAAATAGTTGGGCCGATAGTTCAGTGAGCAGCAAGGGAACACAATTTTAAGTTTGTGGGCCTCAGGCAGTACACTTTCCTCCATCAATCCAATTCACAGAGCCTAGGAAACTGGGTCCTATCTGCGGCTTGCAAGGTTCTGTGGCTTGGACACTCCAGGGACACAGGACTAAATGACAACAAACATTAGTATTGTGCTTTTGTCATTCACTGCTATAGTTTTATTTGTCTCTCAGCTTCCTTGCCTGCCAAAATAACTCCTGCAGAAATCTCTTCTTAGCCCTTTCCAGCTGACCCAAGTCTAAATTTACAATGGTTTACTGATATAGTCAGCTGCTTTACCTGTAGGACAGTGGTTCCAGGCTCCACCATCACTTGCTTGCCATCAATGAATACCTCAACCAGGTTGCTAGCTGCTGTTGCAGTGGTGCGAACTGAAAAATACAAGACAAGAGCAAACAGCAGATTGTTGTACCAGCATGAAATTATCACAAATACATGAATTACAATTTTAGGATTGCAGTACATAAATAATACATTTGATTTACTTAACAGTTGATTTCCAATTTAGGGCACACCAGACATTTTGTGGTGAGATAGTAGGTTGTTCAAAATGTAAAGAAATATAATAAGTTTGCAGAGTTATGGGGCAAGCGCAGGAGTGTGAGACTAATTGTATAGCTCTGTCAAAGACCCAGTCCAGACATAATGGGCCAAAAGGCCTCCTTTTTTATCCTGTACAATTCTATAGTAGAGTGCCATCCATGACCTCAGGATATCCCAAAATACTTTACGGCCAATGGAGATACTTTTGCAGTGTGGTCACTGTTGTAATGTAGGAATCACAGCAAGCTCCCACAAACAGCAATGCATTCATGTTCAGATATTGTTTTATTGACTTTGAGAGATAAATATGAGACAGGGTAACTTAGAAAATTGCATTGTTTTTCTTTGAGATAGTGCCCTTGGGTCCTTTACATGCCCCTAGAAGGCAAAAGGGGCCTTGGATTAATGTTAGATTTGAAATATAATACCTTCAACAATGTGGCATTCCCTCAATATTGCATTGGACTGCAAGCCTAGATTATGTTCTCAATCTCTGGTGAAATTTGAACCTCTTTGCTTTGTGACTTCGAGGCAAAAATCCTGGTACTACTTTGACTGACGCAGTAAAGAAACTTTTGCCAGTAAAACTCCACAGAGCAACATTCCTGCTGCAACTGAAAATGGTGGACCACCTTAAGGCCCAATAGAGACATGTTGAAACCTCTGGGCAGAGATCTGTTTCTGTTGGTATGGGATTCTTGCAGTGAATGGAAAAGGTACAGCTGATAAATAATGGTCTGATATTATTTTGATTTAGGGAAAGCTAAAACAAATTTGTAGGCATATAATGCTTTATCACATCCCTCTCAACATTTCATACAATTCACTATTTTCATGACACAAAGTCACTGTTGTACACAGCAGTTATTTTACATATCAAGACCTCACATTCAACCTCACTGAGATGAATGACCATTTTTGGGGGATAAGGGAGGAATATGGGCCTGGACACTGGCGGAACCATGCTATTCTTCAAAAAAATACCAAAGGATCTTTCAAAGAAAAGCGATAGATGGGCCCTCAGTTAAATGTCTCATCTGAGGGATAATGCAATACTGAGGTGTTATCTGAGATTATTTATTCAAGTCAGAAAGTGGAACTTGAACTTTCAGATTCAAGGAATGGAGTGCTACCCACCGAGCTCGGGCTGACCCTCACCACTGCAATGGATTTTATAAATCTGTGCAACAGAGTGGATAATTGGATATGCTTTCAAATTCAAACATTGCAATTTGAAAAGATTGGTTGGAAACAGGTGATTTGGGGGGGGGGGGGGGGGGGGCAGGTCGGAGGTCCAGCTGGAGAAGCATGCATGGCAAGAGAGATCATAAATTTAGAGCATTAGGTGGGGCACAGCAGTGAGCAATGAGAGAGATTCAGAAATAAAAAAGCAACTGAATGGAGATCGAAAGACTTAAAAATAAGTGGACAATATTTTTCCTACTTCCTATTTAAGGAATGGCATCACCTGCAGAGAGAACAATGGAATCAGTTCCACATGAATAAAATATTTACAACTCAGACTAGTTTGATATTGGCACTTAAAAGTAATGTTAGCAAGCAAATCTTAGGCTGTACTCCCAGCTCCAACCTCCCTCATTATATGAACTAGTTTGACGCATGCACTTTTAACAAATGTGGGTACAAAGTAAGGATGTGAAATTTTTAGATGGCTTTTTTGAGGCTGACACCCAAACAATTGGTGAAGCGCTGCTCGAAAGCATACAGCTCTCTATAGAAGCAGAGCAGACATGGCAGATAAAACAAAATTGCCTGGACAAAAGGACGGCAGAAGTACATGACTTAAAAACCCTACACGCAACCAAGAAAGTTAATTGAAGTGCAGTTATGACACTTACTGTTGAACATCAAATTATTTATTTTTAAAAATTCGATTCAACTTTAGAATTCATTGTTTAAGAGAAGAACAACCTCTGCGTTTTGGCTTGTATTACAGTATTAATTGCAAAAATTGTTAATTTAATAACACACCACCCCCACCAAGAGACAAACAATTAAAAAAAACTCATAGTCAAAGTCCCAGGAAGCCACATACCCTCATAAAGTAGCCTATAGATAACATTTTAAAATGTTGTGCTCACAAAGCATGGGTTGGCAGCACAGCAAGAGTGGACGAGTTTCAACACCAAGAACTTTCAGGAATGATACAGTATTACACTGCTTTGGAAATAAGCCCAAGGTCACATATCAGGTACAAGGTGAAGTTCCTTCCACGTTGAAGGGACAATTTAGAGCAAAGATGAATGGCAGTAATGCTACGACAGAGGGTAGTGGATTTAGTACCTTCAGCCCAGTGGTGGCAAGTTCAAATCCCCCCATAACAAGTTGGGAAAGTGAACCAATAAATTCAGTCATTTGTGGACTGAGGAAAATAAATCGAAACATCCATGCAAGGATTGTTTTTGAAACCCAAATGTTTCACTATTGCCCTTCAGGGAAGTGACCTTGCCAGCTGGTCTGGACTAGAGACGACTCCAACTCCACACAATGCAGTTGATTCTTAAAGCTCTTATAATAATAATAATCTTTATTGTCACAAGCAGGCTTACATTAACACTGCAATGAAGTTACTGTGAAAATCCCCTAGTCGCCACATTCTGGCACCTGTTCGGGCTTGATGGGACTTAGCAAGCCCATCAGTTCTAACTGCTGACTGCATCTTACAATCATAGAATCCCTACTGTCCAGGAGAAGGCCATTTGGCCCATCAAGTCTGCACCGACCCTCTTGGGAGCACCCTACATGGGCTCACTCCCTATTCCCGCTCTCAAACCTACACATCTTTGGTCACAAATGAGCAATTTAGCATGGTCAATTCACCTAACCTGCGTATCTTTGGAATCTGGGAGGAAAAGGGAGCACCCGGAGGAAACCCATGCAGACACGGGGAGAACGTGCAAAGTCCACACAGACAATTGCCCAAGGCCGGAATCAAATCTGGATCCTTGGCACTGTGAGGCAGCAATGCAAACCACCATGCCGCAGGGAAATGAGGGACAGTCAATAACCCTGACCTGCTCAGTGCTGCCAAAATCCAGAGACGTCGATCAGAAATTTATGAGGAGGTAGCGGCATAGTGGTATTGTCACTCGACTAGCAACCCAGTAACCCAGGGTAGTGCTCTCAGGACGTGGGTTCAAATCCCAACACGGCAGATGGTGCAACTTGAATTCATTAAAAATATGGAATTAAAAATCTAAGGATTTCCTTGAAACCATTGTTGATTGTGTTAAAAACCTATCTGGTTCACTAATATCCTTTAGGGAAGGAAATCGGTCTTCCTTACTTGGTCTGGCCGATGTGCGACTCCAGACCCACAGCAATTTGGTTGACTCTTAACTTCCCTCTGAAATGCATTGCAAGACCCTCAGTTCAAGAGCAATTTGGGATGGGCAATAAATGCTGGCCAAGCCAGCGATGCCCACATCCCGCAAATTAATAAAACAATTAGCTCAAGCGCCCCACAAATTGTGTCCCTGTAAATCTGTGCAGTGGTATGGCAGCACGGTGGCACAGTGGTTAACTCTGCTTCCTTATGGCACTGTGGATATGGGTTCTATCCATGCGCCAGGTCACTGGCCATGTGGAGTTTGCACATTCTCCCAGTGTCTGTGTGGGTCTCGCCCCATAATGCAAAAGATATGCAGGGTAGATGGATTGGCGATGCTAAATTGCCAATTAAAATTGCAAAATTTAAAAAACTCTGTTCAGAGAAACCTAGTAAGCTCTCACAACATTGAAATGGCTGACAGGGGGACACTTCTCATCCCTATTATTTTCATACCATGGCTCTTTGCTCCCAGGACATCTTTGGCAGACTGGGAAACGCCGGTTAACGTCCTGCGAATCACAGGTAATCGCAACATTATGGCGACCTGTATACAGAGGAAGCATTCAGTTAGAATCAACTTACACAAATTTCCACCAATGTAACATGACCCATCTCCAGCCCTGCCTCAGCTTGCTTACTGCCGAAACACTCATCCATGATTTTGTTATCTCCGCACTTGACTATTCGGATGCTCTCCAGACAAGCCTTTTACCTTCCATCCTCGAAGAAACTTTAAAAAAAAAAAATTTAGAGTATCCAATTATTTTTTCCCCAATTGAAATGAAATGAAAATCGCTTGTCACGAGTAGGCTTCAATTAAGTTACTGTGAAAAGCCCATAGTCGGCACATTCCGGCGCCTGTCCGGGGCGGCTGGTACAGGAATTAAGGGGCAATTTAGCGTGGCCAATCCACCCACCCTGCACATCTTTGGGTTGTGGGGGTGAGACCCATGCAGACACAGGGAGAATATGCAAACTCCACACGGACAGTGACCCAGGGTTGGGATCAAACCCGGGTCCTCGGCGCCGTGGGGCAGGAATGCTAAATTCTCGTTCTACTGTTCAAATGCATCTGTGGTCTTGCCAGTTCTGTAGCAGTGGTTAGAGTCAAGGCTGCACTACAGTACTGAGAGAAATTAATTTAATGCCCCCCTAACATCCAGAAGCTCTGAATCTATGTCATCTGGCTGCAAAATTCAACGCAGCACTGAAAATTAGTGAGCCTGATCGCATGAGCCTGTGGAAACTGATTATTGAGGAACCACCAGGTTATGTAATGAAATAATGATTCAAATATTCCAGTCCATCAAGATCAAGATGCTAATAGTATAACAAAAATTTATTTACGGGATGTCGGCACCACTAGTTCGGCGAGTATTTATTGCCCATCCCTAGTTGCCGTTCAGAAAGTGCTGTTAGGGAGGGAGTTCCAAGAATTTTTCCCAGCGACAGTGAAGGAACGGCGATATATTTCCAAGTCAGGGTGGTGAGTGACTTGGAGGGAACTTCCAAGTGGTGGGGTTCCCAAGTATCTGTTGGTTTTGTCCTGCTAGGTGGTAGTGGCCATGGGTTTGGAAGGTGCTGTCTAAGGAACCTTGGGGAGTTACTGCAGTGCATCTTGTAGAAGGTACACACGGTTGGAGAGTTTGAATATTTGTGGAACAATGAGAAATCATGCATGCTGCTTTGTCCCGGATGGTGTGGAGCTTCTTGAATGCTGTTGGAGTTGCACTCATCCAGGCAGGTGGAGAGCATTCCATTACTCCTGACTTATGGTGTAGCACGGTAGCATAGTGGTTAGCACACGTGCTTCACAGTGCCAGAGTCGCAGGTTCGATTCCCACTTGGGTCATTGTCTCTGCGGAGTCTGCACGTTCTCCCCGTGTGTGCGTGGGTTTCCTCCCAAAGTCCAAAGATGTGCAGGTTAGGTGGATTGGCTATGCTAAATTGCCTTTAGTGTCCAAATTTGCCCTTCGTGTTGGGTGGGGTTACTGGGTTGTGGGGATCGGGTGGAGGTGTGGGCTTGGGTAGGGTGCTCTTTCCAAGAGCGGGGTAGACTCGATGGGCCAAACGGCCTCCTTCTACACTGTAAATTCTATGACATGTGCCTCGTGGGTGGACCGGCTTGGGGATGGTGGACCGGCTTGGGGATGGTGGACCAGCTTGGGGATGGTGGACCAGCTTTGGGGGGGGGGGGGGGGGGGGGGGTGGTGCTGGGGATCAGGTGAGTTACTCGCTGTAGGATTCTTAGCCTTTGGCCTGCCCTGGTAGCCACAGTATTACTGTACTATGGCTAGTCCAGTTCAGTTCCGAATCAATGTTAACTCCCAGGATTGGCTATGCTAATTTCCCCTTAGTGTCTCAAGATCCACTGGTTAGGTGGGGTTATGGGGATAGGACAGAGGAATGGGCCTCAGTCGGGCGCTGCTTCAGAGCTGGTACGGACTCAATGTACCGAATGCCCTCCAGAGCTGGTACGGACTCAATGTACCGAATGCCCTCCTTCTGCACTGTAAGGATTCTCTTCTAACCCCATTTGCCAGGACTTGGCTCGTAGCTTTGATTGCTATGGCGTTTCAAGATTTCGGGCTCAAATCTGCAGTACCCACAGCCTTCCAAGTGCGAAGGGGGCTCCTGAGAAAGGTTTATTTTCGGTGTGACTATAGGGTAGGGCAGCATCTATTTAGTCTGTACATCCTGGTCCGGGGGACTGTGTTTACAAACTTGAGTTGCAGAAGAACAGTTTCAGCTGTCCAGCCACAGCTCAGTTTTATGACCAGTTCCATGGTAAAGGGCTTGGGCAGGACACCGCTGAAGAGGAGTTGTGGATTGAGCCTCTCAGGGTCAAGGGCAAAGCCCAGAAAGCCGGGCTACAGCCTCCCTTCGAAGGCAAGGGTGTGCAAGGGCCGTTGTCTCTCAAAATCGCCGACCAGGGGACGCCAGTTACCCAAGTCAATCACCACCCGGCACTCCTCTCACTCACCCAGCTCGCTCCGCTCCGCTGTTTGGCCTTCTCAACCACAACAGCGGCGGCGCGATGGCGGCTCTGACTGCGCACTCGGCAATTTCCGACTTCCTCCACAACGAAGAACGACGGCAAAATTGGAAACAAAACCAATCAAGAATTACTCTTTCCTCCCGCCAGCACTCCCTTTAAATTCAACAACACAGTAATGCACATTCAAAATAAAATAAAACCTGCTCCGGTCAAACCGTTTGCAACGTCGGCTATTTCCGTGAGTCTCCACCACCCCCGGCCGCGACCCCTCCGAACCGAGCCTCTCGGATTTATTTTAATTTCAAATTTCTATGTTTGAGAATCAATCCGTGCGATGAAGAGATAAGGTATTGATGGTTATTTGAAGTTTTGTGCTTGTTTTATTTCTCGGGCCGATGCCCCGCCCCCTTGGCCGGGTTTCCGGTGAGGATATAAAGGCGGCGCGCGGGCGGCCCGGCCTCTTCTAACGGCCGCCGCGCGAGTTCAGGGTACAGGGAAGAGGAGCCCCCTCACCGCGAATAAAACATGGGATTTGGAGACCTCAAATCCGCCTCCGGCTTGAAGGTGCTTAACGACTACCTGGCGGATCGGAGCTACATCGAGGGGTGGGTAAGGCGGGGCCGAGACTACCCGAGGGGACGGAGTGGGAGGGGAGACGGCGAAGCGCCGATTGGTGCTACTGCGAAAGTGTTGGACATCGTCCGGCCGCCTGCGGCCTAGCCCAGACTCTATTTGGCACTGCTCGACTCCCCTGCCTCCCCCCCCCCCCCCCCACCAACGGGCCTCCCCCCCCCCCCACCAACGGGCCTCCCCCCCCCCCCCCCCCCCCCAACGGGCCTCCCCCCCCCCCCCCCCCACGGGCCTCCCCACCCCACCCCACCCCCCCCCCCCCCCCAACACGGGCCTCCCCCCCCCCCCCCCCCTCAACACGGGCCTCCCCCCCCCCCCCAAACACGGGCCTCCCCCCCCCCCCACCACACGGGCCTCCCCCCCCCCCCCCCCACCACACGGGCCTCCCCCCCCCCCCCCACCACACGGGCCTCCCCCCCCCCCCCCCCCCCCCCACGGGCCTCCCCCCCCCCCCCACCACCGGCCTCCCCCCCCCCCCCCCCACACGGGCCTCCCCCCCCCCCCCCCCCCACACGGCCTCCCCCCCCCCCCCCCCCCCACGGGCCTCCCCCCCCCCCCCCCCACCTCCCCCCCCCCCCCCCCCCCCACACGGCCTCCCCCCCCCCCCCACACGGGCCTCCCCCCCCCCCCCCCCACGCCCCCCCCACCCCCCCCCCCACGGCCCACCCCCCCCCCCCACGGCCTCCCCACCCCCCCCCCCCCCACGGCCTCCCCACCCCCCCCCCACACGGCCTCCCCCCCCCCCCCCCCCCCCACGGCCTCCCCCCCCCCCCCCCCCCCCCCACGGGCCTCCCCCCCCCCCCCCCCCCCACGGGCCTCCCCACCCCCCCCCCCCACGGCCTCCCCCCCCCCCCCCCCCCCCACGGGCCTCTTCCTCTCCCTCCCCCCCCAATCTCCCTCCCCCCCCAATCTCCCTCCCCCCCAATCTCCCTCCCCCCCCAATCTCCCTCCCCCCCCCCATCTCCCCCCCCCCATCTCCCTCCCCCCCCCATCTCCCTCCCCCCCCCCCATCTCCCTCCCCCCCCCCCATCTCCCTCCCCCCCCATCTCCCTCCCTCCCCCCCATCTCCCTCCCTCCCCCCCCCGTCCCCCTCCCTCCCCCCCCCCGTCCCCCTCCCTCCCCCCCCCCTTCCCCCTCCCTCCCCCCTCCCTCCCCCCGTCCCCCTCCCTCCCCCCCCCCGTCCCCCTCCCTCCCTCCCCCCCCGTCCCCCCCGTCCCCCTCCCTCCCCCCCCGTCCCCCTCCCTCCCCCCCGTCCCCCTCCCTCCCCCCCCCGTCCCCCTCCCTCCCCCCCCGTCCCCCTCCCTCCCCCCCCGTCCCCCTCCCTCCCCCCCCGTCCCCCTCCCTCCCCCCGTCCCCCTCCCTCCCCCCCGTCCCCCTCCCTCCCCCCCCCGTCCCCCTCCCTCCCCCCGTCCCCCTCTCTCCCCCCCCCGTCCCCCTCTCTCCCCCCCGTCCCCCTCTCTCCCCCCCCGTCCCCCTCTCTCCCCCCCCCGTCCCCCTCTCTCCCCCCCCGTCCCCCTCTCTCCCCCCCCCGTCCCCCTCTTCCCCCCCCGTCCCCCTCTCTCCCCCCCGTCCCCCTCTCTCCCCCCTCTCTCCCCCCCGTCCCCCCTCTCTCCCCCCCCGTCCCCCTCTCCTCCCCCCCCGTCCCCCTCCTCTCCCCCCCCGTCCCCCTCTCTCCCCCCCCCGTCCCCCTCTCTCCCCCCCCCCGTCCCCCCTCTCTCTCCCCCCCGCCCCCTCTCTCCCCCCATCTCTCCCCCCCCCGTCCCCCTCTCTCCCCCCCCCGTCCCCCTCTCTCCCCCCCCGTCCCCCTCTCTCCCCCCCCGTCCCCCTCTCTCCCCCCCCCGTCCCCCTCTCTCCCCCCCCCGTCCCCCTCTCTCCCCCCCCGTCCCCTCTCTCCCCCCCCGTCCCCCTCTCTCCCCCCCCGTCCCCCGCTCTCCCCCCGACCCCTCTCTCCCACCCCGTCCCCTCCTCTCTCCCCCCCCGTCCCTCTCTCTCCCCCCCCCGTCCCCCGCTCTCCCCCCCGTCCCCCTCTCTCCCCCCCGTCCCCCTCTCTCCCCCCCCGTCCCCCTCTCTCCCCCCCGTCCCCCTCTCTACCCCCCCGTCCCCCTCTCTCCCCCCCCGTCCCCCTCTCTCCCCCCCCCGTCCCCCTCTCTCCCCCCCCGTCCCCCTCTCTCCTCCCCAGTCCCCTCTCCACCCCCCGTCCCCCTCTCTCCCCCCCCGTCCCCCCCCTCTATCAAAAGTCCCCCCCCCCGTCCCCCTCTCTCCCCCCCCCGCCCCCTCTCATCCCCCCCCGTCCCCCTCTCTCCACCCCCCCCTTCCCCTCTCTCCTCCCCCCCCCCGTCCCCTCTCTACCTCTCCCCCCCCGTCCCCTCTACTTCTATCTCCCCCCCCCGTCCCCCTCTCTCTCCCCCCCCCGTCCCCCTCTCTCCCCCCCCCCCCCTCTCCCCCCCCGTCCCCCTCTCTCCCCCCCTCCCCCTCTCTCCCCCCCCGTCCCCCTCTCTCCCCCCCCGTCCCCCTCTCTCCCCCCCCGTCCCCCTCTCCCCCCCCTCCCCCTCTCCCCCCCCCCCCCCCCCCCCCGTCCCCCTCTCTCCCCTCCCCCCCCGTCCCCCTCCTCTCCCCCCCCGTCCCCCTCTCTCCCCCCCGTCCCCCTCTCTCCCCCCCTCCCCCTCTCTCCCCCCCCCCCCTCCCCCTCTCTCCCCCCCTCTCTCCCCCCCGTCCCCCTCTCTCCCCCCCGTCCCCCTCTCTCCCCCCCGTCCCCCTCTCTCCCCCCCGTCCCCCTCTCTCCCCCCCCGTCCCCCTCTCTCCCCCCCCCCCCTCTCTCTCTCCCCCCCCCGTCCCCTCTCTCCCCCCCCCCCCGTCCCCCTCTCTCCCCCCCCGTCCCCCTCTCCTCCCCCCCCTCCCCCTCTCTCCCCCCCCTCCCCCTCTCTCCCCCCCCTCCCCCTCCTCTCCCCCCCCCCCCGTCCCCCTCTTCTCCCCCCCCCCCGTCCCCCCTCTCTCCCCCCCCCCCCCGTCCCCCTCTTCTCCCCCCCCCCCGTCCCCCTCTTCTCCCCCCCCTCCCCCTCTTCTCCCCCCCCGTCCCCCTCTTCTCCCCCCCCCGTCCCCCTCTTCCTCCCCCCCCCCCCGTCCCCCTCTCCCCCCCCCGCCGCCCCCTCTCTCCCCCCCCCCCCCCCCTCCCCCTCTCTCCGTGTTTCCCCCGTCCCTCTCTCGTCTCTCTCTCCTCTCCCCCCCCCCCCCCCCCCCCCCCCCCCCCCCCCGGTCCCCCCTCCTCCTCTCTCCCCCCCCCCCCCCCCGTCCCTCTCTCCCCTCCCCCCCCCCCCGTTCCTCTCCCCCCTCCGTCCCTCTCTCCTCTTCCCCCTCTCCCCGTCTCTCCACTCCCCCCCCCCCGTCTCTCCACACCCCCCCCGTCCCTCTCCATCCCCCCCCCCCCCCCCCCCCCCCCCGGTCCCTCTCCACGCCCCCCCCCCCCCCCCCCGACCCTCTCCACGCCCCCGCCTTAACACCCAGGCCTTCACACACCCCCGCCGCCTGGACTTCACATACACCCCGCTCCCCTCCCTTCCACACAGGATCTCCCTGGCCTCCGCATCTCCTGCCCGACCTCCCCCCCCCCCCCCCCCCCCCCACCCCGCCAAACACATAATGGGGCCCTAGATTTATGAAGTCATCTTCGGTTTTTCATTAAAATGAACGATCTAGCTTTGTATCTAGTTTAAAGTGCAATAATTTTTGTGTATGTAACTCCTGTTGTGAGTTTGTAGTTTTTTGAAATATTTAATTATTTTTCAAGGTATGTTCCATCTCAAGCTGACATAGCTGTATTTGAAGCTCTTGATGCTCCACCTTCAGCTGATTTCTACCATGCTCTCCGGTGGTATAATCACATCCTGTCCTATGAAAGCACAAAGGCTTGGTATGTTATGCTCTCATCTGTTTCTGACACTTTATCATGACTCAAGTACTTCACATGATAAGTGCAACTGTGGAATAGTGCAAGTTAGGTAGTAATATCATTGATATGATTATAAACTGATGAAATTAAATTGACATGTTGATTTGTTTTCATGGTGTAGCTAGCTGTATGACTGAGGGTGCTGTTAAATAATGCAATTAGATATAGAATCATTGAAACGTTACAGCACAGGAGGCTGCCATTCAGCCCATCTTGTTGATGCCAGCCCTTTCTAATCCCACCTTTCTGCACCCGGTCCATATCTCTAGGTTAGAGCACTAGAAGTGCAGATCCAGGTACCTTTAAAGGACTTTAGGGTCTTTGCCTCCACCACCAACTTAGGCAGTGAATTCCAGAGTCCCATTATCTTCTGCATAAAAAAAAGTTTTTCCTCATGTCCCTGCTACACCTTCTGCCACTTAACTTTAATCTATGTCCCCTAGTTCTAGAATTCTCCACCAATGGAAACCATTTTATCCTGTCCACCCTATCTCTTCCCCTTCCTAATTTTGTAAACCTCAATTAAGTCACCCCTCAGCCTTTGTTCCAAGGAAAATAACCCCAACCTATCCAATCTCCTCGTATGCACACTTTTCTAACCCTGACAACATGCTTGTGCACCTCCTGCACTCTTTCCAGAGCAATAATGTCCTTCCTTTATTGTGACTAGAACTGTGCACAATATTCCAGTTTTGGCCTCACCAGTATACAATTCTAACATATCCGTACTTTTATATTCCTTCACAATCTTGTCAACTTTTATACGTTCAGGTTTATTGTTGAGTATGTCACTTCAGTTGACTTAAAGGAGGCAGAATCTCACTGCTGTATTGAGTTAATTGAGCTATATAAGACGCTAAAGGGTATTGACACGGTAAAGGTAGAGTGGCTATTTTTCCTTGTTGGGCATTCTAGGGCTAAGGGCTGACAGATCTAAATCAAATGGGGAGGAATTACTTCACTCAAAGGATGCTGAATCTGTGGAAATCTATCTGAATGCAGTGGACGCCAGAACACTAAACAAATTTGAGGAGATAGATAGGTTTTTATTTAGTAGTGGTAGTGGGAGGAGAATGGGGAGTGGACAGGAAGGTGGAGATGAGGCAGAGTTGGGAATGGCAGAGCTGGCTTGAAGGGCTGAATTGGCTCCTACTTCTGTTCCATAATATTTCTGTAGATGTAATGTGATTTAATTTATAATTCGGAAAAGTCTAATAGACTTTTGGTACTGTTTGTTATCTCTCTCTGGCTGATGTTGATCTGCTTAAATTATTTATTACTTCATTTGTCAGTAGATATGCCCAACTAAAAATTACGTCTGCACCATAGAATAATTTCGCACAGCAGGCCATTTGAGCCTGCATCAGATCTTTCGAAAAGCAGTCATGTAGAGAGTCTCACTCTGCTTCTTTTCCACCCCCACTCAAAATATTTAGTTCCCTTTTGAAGGCTGCTACTGGAATCTGCACCCAATATCCTATCCGGCAGGGCATTCTCGACCCTAACGTTCTAATTTCTTTTTACAACCACTGAAGTGTCACTAGATTATGCCTTCAATTCTCTAGACTGTGACTTGAACCCACATCATTGATTCAGGAGAATGTTGCTACTGAGTCAAACTTTCACATCCTGTGAAAGAATTAAAAATGGGTTGAACGTGATCTGTGAAAGTGAATGGCAGATGTTTCGAGGAGCCCCAAGTGGCCTTTTCTTGTGTTTTTTAAAACGTTGAAGGTAAACAGTTTTTTTTAAAAAAGCAATGGGTGTGATCAAAACAGAATTTCATATTGCAATAAGGAAAGCTTTTTGAAATAAAATGACGACTGCGTGCTGAACACTTTGCGAGTTTTGAAGAAAGAATTGTAATGAACCGTTCTTAGTCTCAAATCCCACTAGTTTCTGAACAGAATAGACTTTTTCCCCCTCACTTTAAAACTTCCAGCTTTTGAATTTAATGGTCCAGCTGCAACCCTATATTTATCATTGAAATTGAGCTCCTGACCTCCTTTTCATTCTGTTAGCAAATCCCACCTGTTTTCATCTCTAATCTTGCATGTTGTCTACTACTGCAACCCCCGTCTATATAAAAAGTTAACCGTTAACTTTTGGCTTGAATATCTTAATGCCCTCCTGGCTAGTCTTTCCGGTAACAGAGCTATGCTGTGCTTGTATCCTAACTCACCAAATTCCATTTCATCCATCAACCGTCCCAATGCTTGCTCATCTAAATTAATGACCCCGCAATATAAAAAAACATTGTTTTCAAAATTCCTCCATGGCCTTACCCCAGATATCGCTAATCCCCTTCAGCCCTACTATGCTTAAGTCTCTACTTCTCCAAACTTGGCTTCTTGCACATCGTAATATATATTAATTTATAAATATCGCTGCATCATTAACAGCTGTGCCTTCAGCAGCCTATGCTGTCATCTTTCCATGCTTCCACCTCTACCCCTCTCCTCTGAGACACTCCTCAGAACCTGACCAGGTTTATCTTGAATCTTGCTGTCGGACAGTTTCAACAAAATCTTTTAAAATCTTGTATTTGTTACAGCTCGGGAAACGTGATTACAACAATCTTTTAACAACATAACTAACTTAACACTGCAAATCGATGGCCCCAGTGATCAAAAAATGTACCCAGCAATGTGTTTGAATTACACATTGCAAAAACTATGGAGTTGTATTTAATTTTTCTAGCTATGAGCAGTCGTTGGGTTAATCCAAAGACTCGCTGCATTAACTATTTAAATTTCAATGCCAGAGATGCCACAATTGTATTTGAGTGACAACAATTTTCTGACCTGGGATTTATATATTCCCGAAAAAATTCTTTCAACAGTTCTGACAAATTGCTTTCTAAAAGTCTCTCATCTAACTTGGTTTCCTACTAGAAATCAAATAATCAAAAAGGGTATGAATGTATTTTGTAGCTTGTTTCCCAAGAGTTTTACAGATCATGAATTATCTTTTGATTTGTAATTTTGGAAAGATTGATTGAGCTGAGGAACATGTTTTAGCTACAAACCAACACATTTTCTGAATTCTTACAGTTTAGGATTGTTGGGGGCCAGGTGGAAGTGATTTTGTATCAAGTTATTTGGAGGCAGATTCTGATTGCCTTTGTGATAACTGCGGGGGATTGCGAATGCTGACACTGGCTGTTTATATTATGGTTAAATCTAAACCACTATGATTTAGTCAGTTTGGATATTTGCCTAATTCTTTATTGTATTTTTGAACATTCACCACTGACAGCCTTCCGGGTGTTAAGCAGCCTCTTGGTAAATATGGCCCACAAAACGTAGCAGATACAACACCAGCAAAAGCTGTGGAAGATGATGACGATGACATTGATCTCTTTGGATCTGATGATGAGGAGGTGGGTTCTGTACAGAGTTTGACCTGTGCTGTATGTGACTGAATTCCTCCTGGCTTGATTATCACGAATGTTGGTTGAAGAGCCATAACAGTTAATCCTGCCAGTTGAGTATCAGTTTGGTTTGTTGGTGATTTCTTGGTGTTGGAGACTGGTTTTCATGATGATTCTGCAATTCTCCATCTTTCGGCTGAATTAATGATTATGCTTTTAACAATCTGACAAAACCAGTCCAGTACATTATTTTATGCTGAAGTTCCATTGAGCGTAATTGACTGTTTATATCTGTTTCTTGCAGGAAAGTGCAGAGGCTAAGAGGGTCAAGGAAGAGCGTCTCGCTCAATATGAAGCTAAAAAATCCAAAAGTATGTACTGTCAAGTTACAATTTAGTACAATGGTCTGAAGACGATGCTTAATTATGGTGTCTCCCAATATGGATCTGTGGTGTAGATTCAGTGTTTTGCAAATACTGGCAGATGTGTATAAATGGTTATGATTCGCGTAACTTGACTGTTTCTTGAGGTTCTTTTAAAGAACACAGATCCAAGTCTCTTTGATGCTGGGTGACAAGAAAAAACTTGCTTAATTTTTAATGTATCACATTCTGTACTGAAGATACGCTGCAGCCTATTTTAAGTTGATTTATGCTGGTAGAACTGAAATGAAATGGTTTTAATGATGATTCAGATTCACCATCTTTCGACTGAGTCAATGATGTGAGTTAATCTAATCTGACAAAACCAATGTTTCTGATAAACTGAGGGTGAATATGTTAGTGTTTGTAGATATTGTTAATGTTAATAAATGTATTTAAGTGTATTTCAGTGGCTATCGATTATTTTAAATGCACCATATTTGCTTATGCTTGAGCATTTGTATACTGTTCAAATTCAACTTGCATTGTTATTAGCATAAAGCTTTTCATTGGTGTTTGGATCAAAATTGTTAATACATTTGAGTTTGAGATTTTGAAATAATGGCATGGGGTTTTTGAGCTGAAAAGTTCCTTTTAAAAAGAAACCAGGTAAATACATGAAGAAGAAAGGAATAGAATGATATGTAGCTGAAGTTAAAGTAGGGGGGAAAATAAGCTTGTTTAGAGCACAGACACTGACATCTACCAGTTGGGGCCAGAACTGTGGTACATGTGATTGGAATCTGATCCTTAAAATGACTGACGACGCTTAATTTATGATGTATGCTTTTAGAGCCAGCACTCATTGCTAAATCATCGATCTTGCTGGATGTGAAACCATGGGACGATGAAACTGACATGGGCAAATTGGAGGAGTGTGTACGTTCAGTGATAATGGATGGCTTAGTTTGGGGTTCCTGTGAGTATTATTTGATTTGTGTTTAACAGTAATATTGCAAATTAAGATGGTCTCCTTGGTTGAGCTTGTGTTATGAGAGCCCATTGTTGACAGATTTTCAATGCTCAACTCTTGCTACGGCCAGCTTTTGAGAGAATCCATTTTCAGTATGTCTTTTAGATTATCAGTCTTGGCAAATTCGAGTGTTGGACGGCACAGTAAGCCAATTTCCTTCTGTTTGCAAGTTGCAGCTATCAGCTGTAGTAATTACCATACTGGTTTGGAGACTTTTGCCGTCATGTCATCTTGATTGTTACAGGTTAAGGCATGGGCACGGCTATTATCCAGGCAGTGCTCAGTTCATTTCCAATAATAATAATTATTAGTGTCGCAAGTAGGCTTACTTTAACACTGTAATGAAGTTAATATGAAAATCCCCTAATCGTCTCACTACATCGCCTGTTCGGGTACACTGAGGGAGAATTCAGAATGTCCAACTCGCCTAACAAGCACATCTTTCGGGACTTGTGGGAGGGAACTGGAGTACCCGGAGGAAACCCATGCAGACGGGTAGAACGTGCAGAATCCGCACAGACAGTGACCCAAGCCGGGGATGGAACCTGACACCCTGGCACTGTGACACAACAGCGCTAACCACTGTGCTCCTATGTTGCATTGTCAACATTTCTGAATCCTGGCGCAAGCGCAACTGAATTCTTCGAGCCCTATTTACATCTTTTGTGACAATTTTGTGTAATTAGATTTCCTGGATTGCAGATTGACAAGAAATAGTTGAATTAGAAATGTAGTCGAGAAAATATAATTCATAACGATTAAGTACGGGCAATTTTGTTTGCTGTTAACTTTAAATTTCCACACCTCACGTTACCACCTTTTCCTGGAGGTGGAATTGATTTGACTTTGCAGGATTAATTGACAGGAAAATGCTAATCTGAATTGAATTGTGGTATAGGCATTGCCTGTAAAAGTTGGCTTTTCTGCTGTCAGTTTGATTATATTTGACATGGGCTGGTCGTGTCATTGCTTTCGTGCATTCTCTTAAACTGGTCTATTCCATTACAGCCAAACTGGTTCCAGTGGGCTATGGCATCAAAAAGCTACAGATTCAATGCGTCGTTGAAGATGACAAGGTAAGAATGTGGTTTCAGTTATTGATTAGCAAACAAATCTCAACCCAAATTGCAAGTTCATTACTAAAGTAGCTATTTAAAGCTTGTACGAAACAAATTATGGTGTGCTTGCTTTTCACCATTTTAATCTGTTGTGAATTGTTGGCAAGTAAGAAAACATTTTGGGCTGCTAAACTGATTCTGCAGAAGATCACTATACCCCGAATATTGCTTGGCCAGCATGTTATAAGCCAAACCTGATTCTTTTTTTTCCCAAACCTGATTCTTGATGTCCATTCTTTAAAACTTTTTTTTAGCAACCCTTGACACTGCAATCTTTCTCATATTTCAAACACGTTTCTTATTTCAAGAAGAACTGAGTTTTGTATTGACCACTCTTGTGGAATATTGGATCCTGAATCATGCAGGAGGGAAGGTGGGTGAAGGGTAAGAAGTAGTTTGTACAAATTCAGTTCTGGACAGGCCATTGGCAGCCTCAACAATGGAGAGGAATTGATGAAGCATGAGCTATTTTTCCTTTTCAAAAATATTTTGTGGTGTGAAATTTGAGATGGCCGGCACAGTATTTGATTTTGACTTCGGATAAACTAACACGGGCAACTTCAGTACTTCACGAGGCACATGTCTTAGTATTTTATATGCATTGTTTCCTTTATAATCAAAGCCGCTTCAGTCTTGCACTGTGTTCAATAAGGAACTGAACTGTTTCAGACTTGAATGTTGAAATTGGTGTTTGGCTTGTATTGGCTCCATCTAATGGTCACACTGCTGTGCAACAGTGTTGTTGCAAATGCAGCTATGTCAATAATTTGATCATTTGCTGAGGCAAGTGGAATAATACAAATAAAGCACTGGTTTTGGTGGTCCCAGTGCATACATTTGAAATTTAAATCTAGAATATTCTAATTGAGTATTTCTTTTCAGGTGGGAACAGATATGCTGGAAGAAACAATCACTGCATTTGAAGATTACGTGCAGTCTGTTGATGTGGCAGCCTTCAACAAAGTGTAAAACAGCAACTAATGAACCCTTAATAAAAATTGGCTTGTCCAAAACGTGATCTGGTCCTTTGTCTTATTGCTTTGTGGGACTGAAATTCAGAAGCCCAAGGAGGCTGATTGGAGGATTAGTCTACTCTGGAATTTCTTTGCATCGGTCTTCCTGAAATTGACAGTTATAGGCAGGCCTCCACTCATTGCACAAATTGCATCAAGCATGACATTCTTGTACAAGATTTGAATTGACTCGTTCAGAGATTGGACTTCGTGTTTGGAATCTCACTTGCACGCAATTCCTGCGGTGTACATTTGTTTGAACTATTAGTAGTTGCTCCAAATGGAAGTTTGGACGTGCAGATCTGGCAACTGTCTTTAATTGGTCAGTATTTTTTCATACTATATTTAAAATTCAATATCTGCCAGTAAAAGAAAACCAACAGGCTTTCACTTCTCTGGTTATGAATGATATGGAGATGCCAGCGTTGGACTGGGTGGTGGGCACAGTAACAAGTCTTAGAACACCAGGTTAAAGTCCAACAGGTTTACATAGACCATACAGTGCAGAAGGAAGCCATTCGGCCCATCGAGTCTGCACCGACCCACATAAGCCCTCACTTTCCACCCTATCTCTGTAACCCAATAACCCCATCTAACCTTTTTTGGCCACTAAGGGCAATTTATCATGGCCAATCCACCTAACCTGCACGTTTTTGGACTGTGGGAGGAAACCAGAGCACCCGGAGGAAACCCACGCAGACACTGGGAGAACGTACAGACTTCGCACAGTGACCCAGCAGGGAATTGAACCTCGGTCCCTGGCACTGAAGCCCCAGTACTATCCACTTGTGTTACCTGATGAACGGGTTGCGCTCCAAAATCCAGTGATTGCAAATAAACCTGTTGGACTTTAATCTGGTGTTGTAAGATTTCTTACTGGTTATGAATGGCAGAGCTTTCTATGATTAGTAACTCTTAATGTAAATTATACCTGCTTGTTACTACAGACTACGCTGATTCATCAATTCCTATTGTCTTTGGCAGGTTTTATTTGCTTTCAATCTGCTGCATGGTTTAAAATTTTATAAGATTGTGAACGTTTCAAACTTTGTGTAGCTTGTGGGCATTTAATGGCAGCAGTTTACTTTCGTCTTTGACATGTCAGACTGGAGTATTTGACTGGTCTTGATCATGTGACCTTCTTCACCTTGGATTTTATGATGGAGGGAAGGTCATTGATGAAACAGCTGAAGATGTTTGGGACCTGAGTGATTCATGCAGTGATGTCCTTTGGATTGAGATTGTTTTTTTTTATAAATGTTTTTGAACAAAGTATATTTACCATTATGTACACCGAATAAGATATATATTATAGAAAAGGGCACATAAACATACAAAAAAAAAACCCCAAAAGTAGTAATAAAAATAAACTAACTGGTACGGTATCATGCACCAGTTCAACAGCAGCAACTCTACAATTGGCAATATTTACAACACATAAGTAGGCATCTGTTTGTGTGTGGGGGGGGGGGGGGGAGGGGAGGAGACTGGGGAGGTAGATGTACATTTGGGCGGAGGAAAAACAATTAGAGGGCAATACTGGAATGGGTCTGGTGTCACTTGTTTCTCCCGGATGGTTTTCATTGTTGTCTCGTGCTCACCTCCCCTTCAGCGTTAGTCCCGTCTTTCGTCTGGATTCTCCTTGCTCTCTGTTCCTGTAAATGCCAAGTTTGTTATCATTTTATCATTTCCCGTGCCCTCCTTCCGGCTATCATTTACCTGCCTCCCCACCCCACCTCCCTGGTTCTCCTCGATTGTTCCCTGTCTCTTCTCTTTCCCCCCCTCCTCCCCCCCCCCCCCCCCCCCCCCCCCACTCCTGTTGTTTGCCTATCTTTCCTCTTGGGTTTAACTGTTCACCCCCCCCCCCCCCTCTCATGCATTGGCTACTTTCCCCTGATTCTTGGCTACCTGACTATTCTTGTTCATTGACCACAAACCGGTCCCGGAACAATTGGGTGAATGCCTCCCACGTTCTGTGGAAGCCGTCGTCTGACCCTCGGATAGCGAATTAGATTTTTTCCATTTGGAGAGATTCCGAGAGGTTGGACAGCCAGTCTGCAGCTTTGGGTGGTTCTGTTGTGACCGTCAGCCGAACACCATAATCAGCCATTGGATTCATTGGCTTCCATACTTGATTTTGGTGCAAGTCGCCACATTTGACCAAACTTGCACTGAGGCAGTGAACAGGTATTAGCGACTTGATTGACCATTTGTGTCGTGTTCCTGGAGTTGAGAGTCTGAAACTGTCTATAGGTGCAAATTTCAAAACGCTTGCATGTACTGCACATTCTTAGACTTATGGCAATATTGACTATTTGCTACAAAGTGTTACATAGGATGAACAGCACAAAGGAACCAGGTCAGCCCATGAGAGTGTTTGTACTCCACTTAAACCTAGTTCATCGTTCCTCTAAATATACTGTTGTAACCATCTACACCTCCGCTTCATGCCTGTCTGGTTTCCCCATAAATGTATCTACACTATTGGCTTTTTATACTCCCTGTGGTTGTGAGCTGTACATTGTTTCGACAGTTTAGGTGAAGAGAGTTCTTGGGGAAGCACGGTAGCACAGTTGCTTCACAGCTCCAGGATCCCAGGTTAGCTTCCCGGCTTGGGTCACTCTCTGGAGTCTGCACGGTCTCTCTTCCCCCCCCCCCCCCCCCCCCCCCCCCCCCCCCCCCCCCCGTTGCGTGGGTTTCCTCCAGGTGCTCCGGTTTCCTCCCACTGTCCAAAGATTTGCAGCTAGGTGGATTGGCTATGTTAAATTGCCCTTGGTGTCCCAAAAATAAGTTAGTTGGGGATAGGGTAGAGGTGTGGGCTTGGGTAGGTGCTCTTGCCAAGGGCCGAGGCAGACCTGGAGGGCTGAATGACCTCCTGCACTGTAAAATCTATGATTCTTCGTGACATTGAAGGCCTGTAATTATCTTCCTGCATGATTAAATATTGTGTAACTTTCTGGTTTAAATGGCTGTTTAGTTTCCTGTATGGTAACTATAACTCTACTTGGAATTGTTAAGTGCTCTGCGATACAAATGCAGGTTTGTCTTCTGCAGTAATTCATTTTGTGCAAAACCTGATGCTGAATTTGGAATGTGTTCTGCCATACATGAGTCTAGTGCCACCCTTCTGCTCATAGGGAGGTGCTGCCTGAAATCTCCAGCATCTAGCACTGACATTTTGCAGCCTATAATGGATTTCTGGAACCGTCAAATTGTCATCTACCAAGAAGCTATTCTACAGCAAAGAATTTACTTTTGTATAGTAAAGAAAAAGGAGGTTATCATTGAACGTACTGACTGAATTAGTCCGGTAAAACTGTGCTGAGTGCTGAGGTGATAATTAAATTGATCAAAATCTCCTCCCGTGCAAATAGTTGTCAACTTGGTGATCAAGCATTCAGTATAATACACAATTGTTGGTGCTACAGTTCAGCATCTCAAAAAGGTGAGTTCTGTGGTCTATATTATAAGCTTTATAATAATCTTGTTATGGCAGCAGTATCAGAGAATCCTAGAATTTGCAGTGCAGAAGGAGGCCACAGCTTTTTTGGGCTCTTTTTATAGCCAGTGTGACTCGGTATCGCATTGCACATGATGGTGTAGCACTCGCAAGTCCAAAATATCAGTCATCTGAACATGTTTCTCTCTCGCCCCCCCCCCCCCCCCCCCCCAAATCTTGACACCGCAGTGTTACTCCTGAGAAGTAATTCTTGGGGCTTTTCACAGTAACTTCATTGCAGTGTTAATGTAAACCTACTTGTGACAATGAAGATTATTATTAAGGGGGAAAACACCCTGATATAATTTGAGCTGGCATATCGAGTGGCGTTGGGCCCCTCAATTGTCATGTCGGTGTAGTTAAGAGGACTTTGATTCATTACATTGGCAGGCATTGAGGTATTTTTTGGGGAGGAGGTGGCTGAGACACAATTTAGAAGTTTGGTGAGGATGGTTACCAGAAGTAAATGCAAATTGCGAACTCCCAAAATCAATGCTTCCTTGTCCACCTCCAACCGGTTCCTTGCCTTCCTAAAGGATCCATCTTCAATTTCCATTGATAATTATCCACCAAAATGTCATTGGAACATTTAACACCTCGACCCTGTTTTGAGGTTGTGACTGAAATGTGACCGAACTCTATATACCTGCCTTTATTCCATATGCCTTTATAAAGAGAGTTTTTAACAACTGATGTAAATGCAACTGCTGTTTGTGTCATTGTGTGTGTGTGAGAGAGAGAGATGGCTGGGTGTGGTGAAGAAGCTGAGAACAATCTGTGATGGTCTACTATAGTGCACCAGATTTCAGAACCGGCGGGTCAAAATACATGATCTCTTCGAAATTACGGGCGAGAGGATATTAAGTGAGCTTTGGTGCTTGGCTTGTTTATCCCAGCCTCAAATTATTTATCCCAGCAGTGTGAGAACCTCTGATGTGGGAGAGTCGCTGAGAACGTACTCGCCTCTGATCTGTCGAGCCTTGCATGATTTCAGAAGAAGCTGGCCAGTTTGAATTTGTCTCCTGCCCTCTGGGACATTGAGCTAAAGGAAACATTTGTCAATGCACCTTGCAATGCTTGTTGGCAGGTGCTGGTCTGAGATACGATCCCAGACCTTTTAGGGTGTGGAAGCGCTTGTCTCAGCTCTGCACAGTTGTATCCTGACGAGCGGATTCAGAATTTTCAGATTATTTAAAAAAAATATTCCATTGGGCATGCCGCGTGTTTCTGCCTGGCGGCCAGTGTATTGCTGCTGGCCTTTTGAAGTAAGCATCCAGCAGGGTGGGCGTTCTCTGCTTGTCAAAAACATGAGAGTGGAGGATCCCTTTAATGGTGGGCGCGGCCTCGCTTCGTCGTCGGAGGCTTGTAAAGGAGCCCGCTGCCCCTTTAAAAGTGGCCAGGAAGTAGAGAAGGAAGGAGCTGAACTCTGACCGTGAGAGTGGAAGCACATTCAGCGCGCTCGAAAGATACGGTAAGGGGGAGGGGGCAAACGATATAAACCCGGGAAGGGGGGGTGAATATGGGAAGGGACTGCTCCATTGAAAGATGTGGGAGGGGAGCCCGTGGTCTCGAAACGGTGGCCACGCGATTACTTGTTACTTTAATGTAGCAACTTTAATGTTGCAACTTGCACCATGTCTCAATATTTTCAGAACCCCTGGGGGATCAGTTCGCTCAGAGTTGGTTGTCTTTCTTCGGTAGGGTGGGTTGAAGTGCAGTGAAAACAAGAGCCCACTTTGCTTCGCTGCCGGACACATCTGCGCAGAAATGAATTGGATTTGTTTTGATCTGCTTGACCTACACACTGGAATCTTAATCCCCCTCCCTGATCACCGATCTACTGCTGAGCTGTCAAATGGGATGAGGCATGGAGGAATAGTATGTTACGAGCGACACTGGTGGTGCCCGAGGGAGTCATGACATATCCATTTTAAATGCCTGTGTTTCTGAAGAGCGTCAAAACGAGCTATTTCCCATGACAAAATAAGCAATTATTTGCAAAAGAAGTCTGGCTAAGCTGATGGTACAAGTCTCGCAGTCAATTGTAAACTCTGCTTCCTGTGTTCATAACCTGTAACTGAATGTACTTGTTCTTCAATACGTTTTTCACCTCGAAGTGAGTACTTTAAAGTGCAGACACATCAAATATATCTCACTGAAGATCAACCAATATTCATAGAATCCAGACAGTGCAGCAGGAGGCCATTCCACCCATCGAACCTGCACGGACCATCCAAAAGAGCACCCTACCTAGGCCGACTAGGAACTAAGCAAGAACTAGGAGACAGTTTAAAAGGGGTCTCTGTTTTCAGACCGAGATGAGGAGAAATTCTCGGAGGGTCGCTCGGCTTTAGAACTCTCTCCTCCAGTTCTACCTGGGAACTAAGGGACAATTTAGCATAGCCAATCCACCTGCACATCATTGCACTCGGGAGGAAACCCGCACAGACACTGGGAGAACATGCAAACTCCACACAGTCACCCAAGGTTGGAATTGAACCCAGATCCCTGGTGCTGAGGCAGCTGTGCTAACCACATGCACCTAAATATTGTGCACAAATATTGTGACAGCTTGGCTTGTTTTAAATTCCAGCTATAAAGTTTCTTAAATTGATCCCATTTACCTATTGTTTGGAAAATATTTTTTCTGGATGAATTAGTGTAAACAGATTTCTCGACTCAAGGGGGTGGCAAGAGAGGATCAGCCATGATCACACTGACTGACAGAGCAAGCTCTGATGACCTGCAGCCACTCCTATTTTCTACTTTTCTGTTCAGAGCTTCTCTTCAAACCAAGCATCTCCAGTTTCCTCCTGAATTAACTGGATTGAGGGCTGCAATCAAGATGTGTACATCCTTGTGTTAAACTGCATCACCCTATTCATTTTGTCTCCTAGGTGGCAAGGATCCAGTGGCAGCTTAGGGGGTTTAGCAGTGTCAGTTTGTGATTAGAATTACATCCTTGCTGCTGTCAAGTCAGCTATCAGATCCATAATGTTGATTTGAAGTAATTTGATGCAGGTGCTGTGGTCTCTTGATTAAAAGAGCAAACAAAGTTCACTTTGTCTGTACTTAGTGCTTTAGTAGTGAGTATTCTGGCATGTGAAGGAGATTTTCACCTCTTTGGCTTCTCCAGTACAGTCAATTGAGTGCCTGTCTCGGAGGATCTTCTTTCATGTGTACGTGGTATTTTCTTCTTCTTCTTAATAGGTCATTGTTTAGAGTACCCAATTATATTTTCATATTAAGCGGAAATTCCATCTGGCCAATCCACCTACTCTGCACATCTTTGGGTTGTGGGGGTGAAACCCACGCAGACACTGGGAGAATGTGCAAACTCTACAAGGGCAGTGACCTGGGGCCAGGATTGAACCCGGGTCCTCGGTGCCATAGGCAGCAGTGCTAACCACTGCGCCACCATGCTGCCCTTAATAGATAATTTTAACAAAATAGTAAAGCTCCGAGTTTTGGGGAAATGAATCCCACTTCCTACATTTGGATGGGGGGGGGGGGATTTAAAAGCAACACTTTGACTTGCATAGTGCCTTTGAAGGTGTCCCAAGGTGCTTTGCAGCCAATTTAGGTGTAGTTATTTTCATATTGGAAATAGTTTGCCGAGAGCAATGTGAGCATGACCAGAGGGACATAGAGCAGGAGTGGGCCATTCTGCCTTTCAAGCATGCTCCACATTCAATATGATCATGGCTGAACTGTTTGTGGTCCCACTTTCCTGTCAGTCCACCAATAACCCATAGCTACCTTTTTGTTTATCAAAACTCTGTCCAACTCTGCCTTCGGTAAATTGTGGCCCAGACTCCACTGCTTTCTGGAGGAGAGAGTTCTAAAGCCGAGCGACCCTCCGAGAATTTCTCCTCATCTCGGTCTTAAAACAGAGACCCCTTTTAAACTGTCTCCTAGTTCTTGTTTCCTCAAAAGGTGGAAACATCCTCCTGGTATCTACCCTGTTAAGACCTCTCAAGATCTTGTGCTTCAATAAGATCACCTCTCATTCTTAATTCCCAATGACTATAGGTCCAAACTGTTCAACTTTTCTTCATAGGTAATTCCTTCATCCCATGAATCAGTCGAGTGAACCTTTTCTCAGCTGCTAATTCAATTATATCATTTTTCAAAACGAGACGACCAAAAAGACCAGGCCATCTATTCTTGGGTGATTGCTAGGGGAAAAGCAATGTCCCTGGGCACCAGGACGAGTGCTTCTTATCTTTGAGTAGTTTAATGGATTTTCAATGCCCTTCTGACGATTGGACCTCTGTTTAATGACTCAACCAAAGGAAGCCATCTCTGATAGAGCAGTACTCCCTTGGCCAATGCGCTGGAGTGTTGGTCTGGATTTTATTCTCAAGTCTCTGGAATAGGGCATAAACTTATGACTTGGGTCTGTGTGCCACTGCTAAGATATGATTGCCTTGGGATGCTGAATGAACTATTATTTCAATGGAAGATGCACTGAAAGTAATGTAGTGTGACTTGCATTCAATTACAATACAGGCCAATCCACCTGACCTGCAGATCTTGCATTGTGGGAGGAAACTGGAGCACCTGGAGGAAACCCACACAGGCATGAGGAGACGGTGCAAACTTGGGGGAATAGTACACTTTCCAGTTGAAGCATTTTCTGCTGGTGTTAAGTGCTGCTCTGTTTAGATGCAGACAGTTTAGTTTAGATGCACAAGTTTCACTGTGCCCCGCCAATGATATAGGCAGTTGTTCCAGACGCCATGTTTGTTGTCACAGCTGACCACAAATTACCATGTTCATTAACCCGGTTAACCATGTACACTATTGTGTGTCAGTCTCTATGAAAGGTTGCACTTCAATCCATTAACCCGGTTAGGTTTTTGGACAAAAGGACCTGCTGGAGCCAACTGGCCATCTTGGAATTTAAAAAAAACTATGAAGTCTAGCTGCAGTAAATTTTAAAACTAGTTCAGCTTTGATTACTTCACACAATCATTCTCTGAACCTACTTCTTAAATCAATGGCTGGGCCTCAACTGGAGTACAGTGTTCAATTCTGGGCACTGTATTTCAGGAGGGATGCCAAGGCCGTGGCAAGGTCACATACAGGGTTTATTACAATGGTACTGTAGCTATGCGGAGAGACTCAAGGAATTAGGATTATTCTCCTTCAAACTGTGGCTCACAGTCACAGAATTCCTACATACTGAAGGCCCTTCAGCCCATCGAGTCTGCACCGATCCACTCCGTGCAATACCTGTAACCTGCAGATCCCTGGACACTTGGGGGCAATTTATCCTGGCAAATCCACCTAACCTGCACAGCTTTGAGCTGTGGGAGGAAACCAGAGTACCTGGAGGAAAACCACGCAGGTTCTAGAAGATCGTACAAACTCCACACAGTCACCCCAGGCCAGTATTGAACCCGGCTTCCTGGCGCTGTGGGGCAGCAGTGCCAGCCACTGTGCTGCCCATTAACAGGGACGACATGAAAAATTGCAAAGGTTTTTAAAGATGAACTGTTTACACTGGCAGCAGAGTTGGTAACTAGAAGGTTACACAAATTGGCCAAGGAACAAGAGTTATCTGGAATGCATTGTTGGAAAGGGTGAAAGATGATTCAATTGTAATTTTCAGCAAGGAATTGGATTTATATTGGGGAATGAGAAAAAAATCTTCCAGGGAAAAAGCAGGGGGAGTAAGACAAATTAGAGCATTATTTCAATGAGACATGATGGGCTTGGGTGACTAAATTGTGCGGTTCCTGGTTAGGTTGTTCACATTGTGAACGTTCACTTTGTCTATTGTGTGGTTTAGAAGTTTCTGCTCTGAACATTCTCTCGGTCTATTGTTGTGTAACGTGGGTTTGGATTGTCAAGGCAGAAAGAACTTTCACAAAATAAGGTAGCTGCAATTTAGGTTGTACTGTAATTTCCATGAATTATGAAATAAGAAACTGATTGTATCAGGGCACTGACATGCTATTCCAGCCCTGATCAATGTACAGAGCGAGGCGCCACTCACTCCCAATTGAACTAAGGTAAGTGTCGCCGTCGCCCATTGTTCCTGTACTCACTGACCCACATTGGCTTCCAGTCTTGCAACAACTCAATTTAGGGGGAGTAAACATAATCTCATCCTTGTTTTTAAAATCATGCGGGGGGGGAGGGGGTGTTGGGGGAGGAATGTGCCCAATTCCTGAGCACTATCTGTCCCTGGTGTTGAGTGTATCAGGTGAGGGGATGTTGGGCTCTTCTGTGATGACCTTCCACTATTGAATAACCGGTTGATATTTTTTGTCCAGTAGACTACTTGAAGAACGACAGCTTGGGGTGAGGTACCAACAAAGCCAAATCCATGAATTATTTTGGTTCCAGAGAGAATAGGTAAGGTGACAAAATTGAAGAGGGGTTGAAGGAGGCCTACCTAATTGATACTGAGCAAGTGGAGGATGGGATGGAAGAAACAAAATTTAACAATTTGGCTGATCTCTCAAATTTCTGGCATTTTGCTGACAAAATACGGTTCCCCATCAATCATCCTTTGCTTTCTATTTTTTGCTTGTATCAGTCATTTTTACAGTCGGTTTCTAAAATTGCAGAATTATTCTGCATGGACATTATAGAGATGTGTTGTAAGGACATGCTATCTGCTATTTTAATTAAGCTATTCAGCCATTCCTAATTTGAGTTGACAAGGCCGTTGCTCCTGACTCAGCACATTGGGTTTTGGTTACTGCTTGTCCTGTGTCAGCTGTGGCTCTGTCAGTAACACACTTGTCTACCATTCAGAAGGTCGTGAGTTCAACCCCTGCTCTCAAGACTGAATCCAGGCCATCGCTTACAGGGCAGTGATGAGTAGCAAGGTCAGAAGTGTCATCTTTTGGCTGATGCATTAAACTGAGTATCCTGTCAAATTGGCTGCCCTGTTTGCTAAGTTAAAGCAGTGACTGTGTTTCAATAGATGAAGCACTTTGGGATGGCCTGAGGTTGTGAAAGGCGGTGCAGAAATGCTTTTCCTTTCGCACTACAGCACAGCGCCCTGCTCTCTGAAAGTGCTTTTACGAACCACATGGCTAAGTGGAGTATTTTGTAATTACTGAGGGAAGCCACTAAGTGAGCTCCACCAGGGAGCTCATTTGGGCACCTTGTGTAAACAGCTGCTGATGTGCAACACTACCTTGTGTGTGACAATAGCATTTGTTTCTCCCCAACTTCTAAAAGCTCCGATTCCCTGCAGTGCCCTTCCTAATATTACATGTACCTATTTTCAAGGTATCAAATATCAAGCATTCAATAGCAAGAATGGGTGGGGTTTTCCTTTTCTGTGAGGTTTATTTAACCAATGCACTTAATTAATTCCCCCGAGATAGAAAGCATCACATCAGCAAAAATGCTTGTGTTCAGTATGCCGGAATGTACTGTGATTGTTATTAATTGGATACACAAAAGGATGACAACATGAATTCTGATCCTGGACTTAGTGTTGCATGTATGACAGGCCAACTTTATTCTTTGCCCAAGGATGTAACAGTTTCAATAAACGCTGTCCTCCAAGCAAGTCGGCTAATTCCTTATAGAGTGGCAGTGGTCCGGCTGTTTTAACATCGGCGCTCTGCTGTATGTCATCAGACCCAAAGCACCCGGAAGCTTCCTGCAGCAGGAAGCTCCTGCTTAAAAACATGCATTGGGTTCTTGTTTTAACATTCTTTAAAGTACTCAGAAGTCAGATTAATCATTGCTTTTTAAAATTTTTCCAAAGTAATGGTTTTATTAACATTAAAACACCCACAACTTTACAGAGACTCAACTTCTTAATCAGTACAACTATTTGACTGGGAACGGCCAATTCTTCTGCTTCAGGCAATGCTGGTTAATCCACTGGGTATCCTGTATCACCTTCTTCTGACCTATGGGCTTGCTCCAGTCAATTTTGTGCACTTGTTGATCCGATCTTAATAAAAAGGCTGGTTTTTAATAAGGCAAACACATTTTCCAGTACCTTTTGTATTCTCTCTGCCTCCCTCCCAGTGGTGGTAGTGCACCTGATGTTTATAATAGCTCCTTGCAGACTTTCAAGGACTTGCAGCTGTCTTATCTTTAATCTCTTAAACAGCCTGGTGAAGAAGATTTTCTTTGAAAGTTGCCAACCCAGCAATCTCCTTTTTGAACAAACTCGGTTTTATCCAAACTCGGCTCCATTCAGCAAAGAATTAATCCAGAGTTTTGAGGTATATTCAAATTCCCTTAAAACTGATGCTGGAAAGTCATAAAAATGCTTTGCTGATATGCTCACAAGGACATTCTATTGCTGCTGATATTTACACCAAGATCTTTGTATCCTCAATGCTTTCAATCCGACAGCATAATCTGGTAGCTCTGTTGTGTGATATGATGGTAGATCTCATGAACTTCAGTGTGTGTAGAGCTGTGTGCGTGTACAGCTAACTAAGTATTTTCAAAAGTGTAGCATAATATATTTTCATTCAGTAATTGATCAGTTGCAGAGTTTAAAAAAAATAAATTTAGAGTACCCAATTCATTTTTTCCAATTAAGGGGCAATTTAGCGTGGCAAATCCACCTACCCTGCACATTTGGGTTGTGGGGTGAGACCCACGCAAACACGGGGAGAATGTGCAAACTCCACAGACAGTGACCCAGGGCCGGGTTCGAACCTGGGACCTCGGCGGCATGAGGCTGCAGTGATAACCACCGCGTTACCGTGCTGCCCCTCAATTGCAGAGTTGATGAGCAAGGATGGAACGGGATGCAAATTGCCAAGGCCTAGCAGATCTTTGCTCTTCTAAGGTTAAGCCTTGCTTGCTTTCCCTGATATCCGTGAACTAGAACCTTGGTTTACAGGGCACCATTTCAAATGTTTGTGTATGATACAAAGCTTGGAATCGTTGTGAACCTAGAGGGAGATAGTGTGATGCTCCAAAGGGACATAGACAAATGTGAAGTTATTCATTTTGGTAGGACAATCCTGATGAGACTATTTAAAATAAAAGGCTACAACTGTGTATAGGGGATGCAAGAGCAGAGCGAACTAGGTGTATAAGTAATTGAAGGTGCTAAGACTGTTGAGAGAGCAGTTCATAAACATACAGTATCCTAGGCGTTATTAATAGTGGGGGGGGGGGGATTGTAAACAAAAGCAGATAACTTGTTTAACTTGTGCAAGACACAAGTTCTGCCTCAACTGCAGCATTTTTCCCAGTTTTGGGTGCCGCACTTCAGGATGGGTGTGAAGGTGTAGGATAGAGCCCAGGAAATATTCAAATTAACGATTCCAGGGATGAGGAACTTCAATTATGAAGGTGGATTGAAGAAGTTGTAACTGTTTTCCTTGGAGAAAAAAGGTCAAAGAGATCTGAGATATTCAAAATCATGAGGCGCGTTTTGGACAGAGTAGATGGGGAGAAACATTTCCCACGGATTGAACAAGAGAGGGCAAAGATTTAAAGAAACAAGAAATATATGAGAAAGTAACTTTTTCGAGGAGTGATTAAGATTCTGAATACCACTTCCTGAGTGTGGCGGAGATGAGTTCAATCGAGGCATTCAAAAGAAAAAATGTGCAGCGTTTGCAAGGAGCAGGCAGAAGGAGAATGCCACTAAGCAGATTGACATTTGGAGAGTTGGTGCAGATGTGATGGGTTGAATGGCCTACTTCACTGTAAAAATATTCTGAAATTGGAGTGCTTGCCTGTGTCAGAAATAGGCTTATTCTCCAAGTACTGCCACTCTGAAATTGTCGGCTTGTATTTTTAACCACTCGTATATTTTGATTTAGTGGTAACATTCCACAGAAGGTATACCACAGGAACAAGCTATTCAACACAACTGGCTCACACTGGTGTTTATATTCCACATGAACCTCCTTGCTTACTTCCTCTTACCCTGTCAGCAGATAGTCCTATTCCTTTCTTCATCATGTACTTGTTAGCTTCTACTTAAATGCATCCATGTTATTCGCCTGAGCTGTGTTAAGTAATGGGTTAAGAGACATTCCAATTAGTTGTCTGATTTATGTTAAGTATCCAATAATTGACACTGATATGTAAAGAGGCTTCAGGTGGCCTTAGGGTCAGGTGATGTGAAGATCGAGTTTTGTGCAGCGTCTGTTAAAGTGAAATAAAGGAGTTTGTGAAAAGGAGAAGAACCGTTGACTCTATACAACAGCAGCTTTACATCTAACAAGCTGTTCCATGTACTAGCAAGCTTGGCCTTCTCGTGTCTCTGGGTAAATTAGTTCCTCCTGATCTGGCTATTCTGTACTGTGGTCCTTTGTTTTGGACTCCGTCGCAAGTGGAAACATCAACTCTCCCAGTTATTATCAGTTGGTAATGAAGGTGAAGGCCTTAATCAGAAATCATAGAATTTACAGCGCCGAAGGAGGCCATTCGGCCCATCGAATTTGCACCGAACCTTGGAAAGAGCACCCTACTTAGGCCCAAGCCTTCACCGTATCCTAGTAATCCCATCTAACATTTTTATACACTGAGGGGCAATTTAGCATGGCCAATTCACCTAACCTGCACATCTTTGGATTGTGGGAGGAAACCGGAGCACCCGGAGTAAACCCACGCAGACATGGGGAGACATTGCAAACTCCACTCGAGTGACCCAAGCCAGGAATCGAACCTGGGACCCTGGAGCTGTGAAGCAACAGTGCTAACCACTGTACTGCCATGCAGTCAGATTAAAAAAAAGAATGCCCTGTGTATAAACCAAAGGGAAGTCCACACCACCTGGCAACACAGACTTCCCTCAGGCTCACGCAGCACTGACTGCTGCATTGTGTGGGATTCAGGAGGGTGGTAAGTTGGAAGAGTTGTTAAACCGGCAGTGAGCAGAAGTTTGCATTGAGTTCAAGTATAAAATTTAATCTATGCTTATGAGGAATTCAGTTTAAAACCATTAAAAACTTGCAGTTATATTGTGCTTTTCATGAACTAGACATCCCAAAGTTCTTTACAACCTTTTCAAATGTAATTATTGTTGCAATAAAGGAAACCTAGATAATTGGTGCATGGCAAGGTGTACAAGCAGCAAAACTATTGATACATGTGCGAAAGACAGTTATCCACTTCAGATAGATAGAAGCCTGAAGAGCAGAAGCCTGCTACTTGGGTGCCCTGGACACTATTAATCCCTCAGCCAACATCACGTTTTTAAAAAATGTTAATGATCTCATTGCTTATTATGAGAACATTATTAGCTGCTGTTTCTCTTGCATTGCAACAACGACTGCTTCAACAAGTACCGTACTTTCCGGACTATAAAGCGCACCTGACTATAAGCCGCACCCACTGATTTTGAATTTTTTTTTATTTTGAACATAAATAAGCCGCACACGTATATAAGCCACAGGTGCTTACCGGTACATTGAAACAAATGAGCTTTACACAGGCTTTAACGAAATACGGCTTGTAACAAAAATAAAAAATTAGCGGTAAAGAATAGCCTACCAAGAAAGTCATTGGTCACTGTGGAGCGAAATCAATCCGATTAAGCTCTTAAGATTAACATAGAATCATCAGTTTGAAACATTAAAAATAAATAAATCGTGTAAAAAGAAGTATTTTATTACTGATCGTAATCAAGATATCACCAACCCAGGTGATCAGAGTCACTATCCTCCTCTTGTGCACTGAAACCACTGAAGTCATCTCCTTCAGTGTCAGAGTTGAATAGCCTCAGAATTGCTTCATCCGATGTTGGATTGTTTTCATTGTCGCTCTCATCACTTTCATCCGGAGGCAAATTTCCCGCTGAGCTCATGCTGCCCTCTTCAACACGCAGCAATCCAGCTTTTCGAAACCCGTTGATGATAGTGGATTTTTTAACAATGCTCCACGCTGTCAGGACCCACTGGCAGACTTGACCATAAGTTGCTCTTCGCATGCGGCCCGTTTTAGTGAAGGATTTCTCCCCACTTGTCATCCAAGCCTCCCACTGAACACGAAGCGCCACCTTAAATGCACGATTTAAACTGATGTCGAGTGGCTGTAAATACTTTGTTGTGCCCCCAGGAATCACAGCTGGAATTGAGTTTGTCCTCTTGATGGCTTCTTTCACAGAATCTGTTATGTGGGCCCTCATGCTGTCCAAAACGAGCAATGCCTTGTTCCTGTGAAAGAATCCTCCCGGTCGCTTGCCGTAGCACTCCGTATGCCATTCATGCATTAGGCTTTCCGTCATCCATCCTTTCTTGTTGACTTTCACAACAATTCCTGTAGGGAATTTTTCTTTTGGTATCGTCGTGCGTTTAAAAATCACCATCGGTGGAAGCTTTTCTCCCGATGCCGTGCAACTCAGAACACAGGTGAAGTGCGTTTTTTCATGCCCAGTTGTTTTCAGCATGACGGATGATTCACCTTTCCTGTTGACAGTCCGAGTGAGAGGCAGGTCAAATGTCAGAGGAACCTCATCCATATTTATGATATTGTGTGGGCCAATGGAATGCTCTGCTATCATTGCATCAGTGAATTTGCGGAAGTTTGAAATTTTTTCCTCGTAGTCGGGAGGGAGCTGCTGACACAAACTCGTCCGTACCCTGATGGACAGGCCTTTACGTCTCATAAATCTGAGACACCACGATGGTCCACCTCTAAAATTCTCAAACTTCATTGCGGTGGCGATTGTTTTGGCTTTCAGTCGGATCTGTACAGTTGAAACACCTCGGCCGTCTGCTCTCTGCATGTTGACCCAGTCTTCGAGCTCATTTTCTAGTTCGGGCCATCTGCTTTTCTTCCCTCTGAAAGCTTTAGTTGTCTTTTTGCACTGAGTCAATTCCTCACGCTGCTGTTTCCAATGTCTTATCATCGACTCATTAAGACCAAGCTCTAGTGCAGCAGCTCTATTTCCTTTCCCAACAGCCAGATCGATCGCCCTCAACTTGAAAGCTGCATCATATGCATTTCTCCGTGTCTTTGCCATGATGAGGGTGACAAAATGACTACCGTAATCAGAATGATGGGATGTTTGAGCGCGCTCGATTTAATCTAAACAGTAAACTAAAAAGTTACATTGTTTTACCTTGACCCGTTACGCAATTTCATTGGTTTAGTGAAAAGAAAGCGGGAAAAATCCATAAATAAGCCGCGTCGTTGTATAAGCCGCGAGGTTCGAAACGTGTGAAATAAGTCGCGGCTTATAGTCCGGAAAGTACGGTACTTTATTATCTGTACTGTGGGACATTGAGGTTATGAAGGGTGATTATTTAATAGAAGTGTTTTGTTGAGTTGGCAGTGCACGTACAAACCCATGCTCCAACTGTTAGCAGAAATTTTTGGGACCACTGTACATGGGAGAATATGTAAGGCAGCACCTGCATTTGTATCTAAAATATTACAAGGCTCGGAATTGAGTAAAAATTAATTTCCCTTTGATCTGTGACAGGTGCGCAAAGGGGAGTGAGTGAGTGTGCCACAGAGATGAATGACAGTGCCAGGTAAGTTGGAGAGTTCTACAAGAACAAGTGATAAATAAAAAGGGATTGGGATCTATTGGGAAAGCAGTGGGTTGCATAGACATCAGGCAGAGTTGGAAGTGCAATACCACAATGTCCGGCTCGATGGTTAATTAGGGAAATTAGAAATGGTGTCCAGGATAAGTTTTAACTGCCTTCAGGGAGTGACTGGCTAATTATTTTTGGAAGGGAGTGTGTTCACATTGTACAAAATATCAACGGGCTTCTCAAAAAGGTTAGACTGAGTGAAAACTTTAATATGTGGGATCTGGTGTTTGAAGGGACTGCATGATGTTGGACCCTTTTAATCCAGCCTGGACCCTTCTGCATGCTTGGGTTCTGTAGTAAATGGCACTGAGCAGTCCTAAACCAGCTCTTGGAAGATTACCTCGTAGCACAATACTCTCTCTTCTCTCTCTCTCTCCCCCCCCCCCCCCCCCCCCCCCCCCCCCTCCTGTCACTGAGCTTAACTAATCACTTGGTGTCTGTGTGATAGAACTGTTCTAAAGACTGGAAACCTGTTTTCTCATGTTCCAATTTATTCCATCTCAGCATCACTTGCAACGCTGGGATTTATTACTCATCACCTGAGGAAATGAGGCAACTGAATGACTTGCTTAAGCTATTTCAGAGGCAATTTAAGCTTCAGTCATGGTGTGGGACTGACTAGACCAGGTAAAAATGGCAGCCTTCCTTCCCTAAAGGACATCAGTGGACTGATTGGGTTCTCATGGCAATCCAATAGCTGCATGGTCACTTTTACTGTTAGATTTTAATTTTCAGACTAAACTGAGCAGAAATTCTGAAATGGCTCCATTCTCTCGATCACTAGTCCACGAGTAAGATAACCGCTCCATCATTGTACCTGCATAATTACTACTGAGCAGAGGTGTGACCTTACTGGTAGCTTCCAGCTTTGTTACTTGGCTACATTCCTTTGTTTAGTGGTTCTGCTTAAAACCCTGCCCAGCTTGGCACAAGTCAGCTTGACATGTGGTTTTTGTAGAATCCCCACATTACAGAAGGCGGCCATTCGGCCCATCGGGTCTGCACCAACCCTCTGAACGAGCTCTCTATGTAGGCACTCCCCAGCCCTATCGTCGTAATCCGGTGCATTGATCATGGCCAATCCACCCAACCTGCACATCTTTGGAATGTGGGAGGAAACCGGATTACCTGGAGGAAACCCTTGTGGACATGGGGCGAACGTGCAAATTCCACACAGTCACCCAAGGCCGGAATTGACCCTGGGTCCCTGGCGCAGTGAGGCAGCAGCGCTAACCACTGCCGCTGATGTGTGTTTAATGCCATTAGTATTTTGCTTTTGACCTTTGCAGTGGTGACGGACCGTACCCGGAACAGCCTATACCAGAGACACTCACGAGGCAGAGCAGGAGAGGCTATTGTGGTTGCTGTAAGGAGTTGTACACTTGTCTGGATCAGGTGAGGACTGTGGGCGGGTGTGGCAATAGCTTTGTATTCAAGGTCAGGTTTCTCTCTGTTATTATGTGTAAAAAAAAAAAAAAAATTTTTTTTAATCCAGCACAATACAGGCCCCATTCATTGTAGCCTGGATTGCTGCTTGCATACCCGCTTCTGAGTTGGAGGTTCGCAGATTCAAGCCAGTGCTAATCTAAGCTGACCGTCCAATGCAGCACTGAGGGAGTGCCACATTATCAGATATGCTGTTAAGATAATGCCCCTGTTTGGAGTTGTCAGTTGAAGATTCACTTTCCTCCCTCCCTCCAGGCTCAGTTCCTAGTCTGATTGATAAACTGCAGTGAGGAACTGAGTGCATCACCTCTACGTAGATCAAGGAAGGTTGAACATGGTGGTTCTACCTGGTTAGTATCTCGTGTCAAGCCAACAAATTGTTGCCAAATGTCTATCTCCTGTTAGAGGAAATTTTTATGACATCCAAGGCTAGTGCATGGTTGATTCCAGTCCTGCTTGACCCGGAGTCACAGCGGAAATAGCTAATGATGGACATAGAACATACAGTGCAGAAGGAGGCCATTTGGCCCATCGGGTCTACACCGACCCACTTAAGCCCTCACTTCCACCCTAATCCCATAACACCTTCTGACCTTTTTGGTCACTAAGGGCAATTTATCATGACCAATCCACCTAACCAGCACGTCTTTGGACTGTGGGAGGAAACCGGAGCACCCGGAGGAACCCACGCAGACATGGGGAGAACGTGCAGACTCCGCACAGACAGTGACTCAGTGGGGAATCGAACCTGGGACCCTGGCACCGTGAAGCCACAGTACTATCCACTTGTGCTACCGTGCTGCCCTTAAGTGAATGCCCGTAAGTGAATGAACCGATAGTTCTTAGACATAAACCCCAAAGTCTTTGGCGCTTGGCTGTCCAATGATTACAGTCACCAGGTTTGTAAGTTTAAACACAATTACTGATAATTGAAACAAAAACTAAAATGAAACTTGCAGCAAATATATTATTTTAAAATTTAGAGTACCCAATTCTTTTTTCCAATTAAGGGGCAATTTAGCATGGTCAATCTACCTATCCTGCACATCTTTGGGTTGTGGGGGTGAAACCCACGCAGACACGGGGAGAATGTGCAAACTCCACACGGACAGTGACCCAGGGACAGAATTCAAACCCGGGTCCTCAGCGCCGTAGGCAGCAATGGTAACCACTGTGCCACCATGCTGCCCACATGCAGCAAATGTAACTGGTTAACTATTACTAATTCCTAATTTCCCGCTTTTAACTTGCCCCCCGCCTATATATACACACACACACACAAGACTGACAAACAGGAGGGAAAAAAGAGTTTTAAAATATCATAAGCAAAAAGAGAAAGAGTCGTTTAAAATGGGTGTCCCCAGCAGTCTGCTCCTCTTCAAACCTAGCTTTCAGTTCAAGGTTTTTACTGTGGATTCATTCAGTTCTCTGTAGTTTCCTCTCCTTTCTGGATAGTCCTGATTTTTGCCTGCAGCCTGTAATGGTTTTTCTGTAGATTTATTCATTGAAGTTCTCTGCAGCTTCAGGAATTCAGCACTCGTAGCCTTTTTGGAGAGGGAGAAAAAAGCAGATACTTGCGTTTCTGTGTCCAGGAGTCAAACTGAAACTCCTTGGGGTTCTGAAAACCATTCCACTGTGGCAATCAGCATCTGCTACCAGGCACAGTACATCCTTTTAGGCCAATTCATTGGCCTCCAGCAGGTCAATAATACGACTATAAGACATAGAGGCAGAATTAGGCCATTTGGCCCCCCCCCCCCCGAGTCTGCTCTGTCATTCAATCATAGCTAATATGTTTCTCATCTTCATTCTCCTGCCTTCTACCCATAACCCCTGATCCCCTTAACTTATTTAACAACTTCCTTGTCATCTTGTCAAAGGCCTTCTGGAAATCTAAATAGATCAAGCCTATTGATTCTCCTTTGTCTAACTTCCTTGTTACATCCTCAAAGAATTCCAACCGATTTGTCAGATGTGACCTCCCCTTGACAAAGCTGTGCTGGCTGTCCTATTTTATCATGCACTTCCAGGTACTCCGCGATCTCATCTTTAATAATGGACTCTAAAATCTTACCAATCACCAAAGTCAGGCTAACCGGCCTATAATTTTGTGTCTTCTGCCTTCCTCCCTTCTTAAACAGTAGTTTTGCATTAGCCATTTTCCAGTCCTCTGGGACCATCCCTGCTTCCAGTGTTTCATGAAAGACCACCACCAATGCCTCCACAATCTCTTCAGCTATCTCCTTTAGAACCCCTGAGGTGCAGTTCATCCAGTCCAGATGATTTATCCACCTTCAGAACTTTCAGTTTCCCCAGAACCCTCATAATGAAGTGCTTCGAGAGGTTGGTCATGAGGCACATCAACTCCATACTCCCAGAATGTCTAGATCCATTGCAATTTGCATACTGCCGCAACCGGTCCACACCAGACGCCATCTCCCTGACCCTGCACTCATCCCCGGAGCATCTCGACAACAAAGACTCCTACATCAGACTCTTATTTATTGACTACATAAATAAAAGCAAATTACTGCGGATGCTGGAATCTGAAACCGTAAGAGAAAATGCTGGAAAATCTCAGCCGGTCTGGCAGCATCTGTAGGGAGAGAAAAGTGCTAACGTTTCAAGTCCAGATGACACTTTGTCAATGCATTACCTCACATTTGTCCGGATCAAGCTCCATTTGTCATTTCTCTGCCCAAAACCCCAACCTATCTATGTCCTGCTGTGTCCTCTGACAATCCTCAACACTATCTGCAGGACTCTAGTCCCAGCATGATTCAGATGAAGACTCTTCCATTGGAACAGGTCCCTTTTTCCCCAGTATTGGTGCCAGTGTCATATGAATTCAAACCCATTTCTCCCACACCAATCTTTGAACCAATCAAACCGATTCCGCACCCATCTCTCTGATACCAACAAGTCTGAAGCTCCTGCGTCTCCTTAATGTCTGAATTCCTCATTCATCTGAACAAAAAAATAAGAAAAGCACAGGAACAGGCCCTACAGCCCTCCAAGCCTGCGCCGACCATGCAGCCCGTCTAAACTAAAATCTTCTACACTTCCGGGGTCCGTATCCCTCTATTCCCATCCTATTATTGTATTTGTCAAGATGCCCCTTAAACGTCATTATCGCCCCTGCTTCCACCACCACCTCCGGCAGTGAGTTCCAGGCACCCAATACCACCTTCTGCTTGACTTAAAGATATATGTTCATTAATCACCCAGGGTCAAAAATGATCATGGCAAAATAAAAGAGATGGGAAATAAGGGAATAAACAGGAAGGAGCCTTGCATACCTCCCTCCCTAAAGAATGAAACATCAGATCACATATAGTTAATTTTGAGGTATGCAAGACGTAAGTCTCACACATCCATTCAATCCATCCCCATCATGTAAGTTCCCTCCCAGCCTTTACATTGGTTTGGTTATTCATGAAGGCTCACCGTCTCAAAGTTGCCCCTCATCTGAGGTGTGGTGATCCTGAGGTTAAACCACCACTAGTCAGCTCTCCCTCAAAGGGGAAAGCAGCCTATGGTCATCTGAGACTATAGTAACTTCACCTTACATTGGTAATTAATAAGCCCTTAAACATATGACAACGCATCCGCAATCACCTTGTCCTTTCCGAGAAAGTGCAATTTTAACATTGAACTGTTGTAATAATAAACTACAATGAGATAATCTTGTGTTCTGGGTTTTAAACTAAACATCTCTATAACCACAACTGGATTATGGTCTGTACAAACCAAGCTTTGTTTACTGTCATATCCGACATATTGAAGTGCTGAAGGGCTATTAGCATGGCTTCCTTTTCAATGATGGAATACTTTCTTTGGCAAGGACTTAGTTTTAAAAAAAAAAATCCCACTGGCCCCTCTCCCTGCATCGCCGCCATGTAGCATATTGCCCCTACCGGTCACTGGCATTTCTGGTCACTTTAAATGGTCTGGAAAGTCCAGGGCGGTTAGCACCAGTTTGCTTATTAAGATGGCCTTCAATCTCTCAAACTCTGTGTTTTGTGGACCACAGCGCCTTCACTTGCTTCCGCAACATGTCCATCGTGCCCTGTATTTCAGCCTCTAACTGAGCCAGCCTCCATGGTTTCAGTCAAGATAGATGTGGCAAAGGGCAGCACGGTGGCCTAGTGGTTAGCACAACCGCCTCACGGCATTGAGGTCCCAGGTTCGATCCCGGCTCTGGGTCACTGTCTGTGTGGAGTTTGCACATTCTCCCCGTGTCTGCGTGGGTTTCGCCCCCACAACCCAAAAATGTGCAGAGTAGGTGGATTGGCCACTCTAAATTGCCCCTTAATAGAAAAAATAATTGGGTAATCTAAATTTATAAAAAAAAAGATAGATGTGGCATGATTGTTTCTTTTTGCAATCCTCCTTCTGAACTCCCACCAGTCCCATGGGCTTTCCCTGCGACTTCCATCATGCTGAATGAACGTGCCCCACCTTGTGACAGTGGTAACACCTAGGCGTCCAAGTCTCACCTTCATCCTCAGTACCTTCTCTCCTGGTCTGAGGAGATCATCTTGGGGCATTCCCAGCTATCTATTATTTACCTAGACTACCTGCCTTCCTTCAACTCTCGCACTTCCTATCCGTTTCAAAATTGTGGGGGTGACGGAACAAAAGTTTGAATTTATGGATGAGCTCCAAATCATCAGCTATAATTGCCGCCTGCCTAGCAGTCTCTACACCCTATAGTTTTCAACATGGGTTCTTATTATAGAAGGTAGGGAATTCTTAAATTCCTCTAACAGAGACTCATAGTTACAATTCCCAATTCTTGTACCAATCTTTCAAAAGTGTTCTGCTTAACCCTTTGGAACTCTGCATAGATCGGTCCTGGCTGTCTCCTTAAATTCTGAAGCTATTGCCTATATACTTCAGGAACCTATTCAAATGGACACAGAATAATCTCTGTTGTCTCATCATAATTCTTAGGCACCTGCTCTGACAGGGAAGCATGAACTTCCTGTGCCGCAACCCCCCCTCCCCCCCCCGAACCCGAATTTTGGGAGGGCCTCGTCATTGGGTTCAGTTCTGAGATTAAGCTCTCCTCTAATTTCTGGCTATTCCCAGCTAATTTCAAGTGCCTTAAAATGGAACTCCCTCACTTTTGCCTTTTCCTCTCTCTCTCTCTCACACTCTCACTCTCTAATGCTACTCCCCCTCTCTCTCTTTTGCTTTCCCCTCCCTCTTGCTTTTTCCTCTCTTTTGCTTTTCTCTCTCTATCTTTTGCTAGTCCCCCTCTCTTTTGCTAGTCCCCCTCTCTTTTGCTAGTCCCTCTCTTTTGCCAGTCCCCCTCTCTTTTGCTAGTCCCTCTCAGTCTCTCTCGCTTTTGCTTTCCCCCTCCTCTCGCTTTTGCTTTTCCCTCCTCTCGCTTTTGCTTTTCCCTCCTCTCGCTTTTGCTTTTCCCTCCTCTCGCTTTTGCTTTTCCCTCCTCTCGCTTTTGCTTTTCCCCCCTCCCGCTTTTGCTTTTCCCCCCTCTCGGCCCCTCTTAGCAACTTCCCGATTCATCCTGTTAAATTACTACAACCCGGTGTCTTTTTTAAATTGAGATTGAACCAAAACATTATCCTCTCGGAAGGAGCGATCACAATATGGTGGAATTTAAAATACAGATGGAGGGTGAGAAGGTAAAATCAAATACTAGTGTTTTGTATTTAAACAAAGGAGATTACAATGGGATGAGAGAAGAACTAGCTAAGGTAGACTGGGAGCAAAGACTATATGGTGGAACAGTTGAGGAACAGTGGAGAACCTTCCAAGCGATTTTTCAGTGTTCAGCAAAGGTTTATACCCACAAAAAGGAAGGACGGTAGAAAGAGTGAAAATCGACCGTGGATATCTAAGGAAATAAGGGAGAGTATCAACTTGAAGGAAAGAGCATACAAAGTGGCAAAGATTGGTGGGAGACTAGAGGACTGAGAAATATTTAAGGGGCAACAGAAAGCTACTAAAAAAGCTATAAAAAAGAGTAAGATAGAGTATGAGAGTAAACTTTCTCAGAATATAAAAGCAGACAGCAAAAGTTTTTACAAATATATAAAGCAAAAAAGAGTGGCTAAGGTAAATATTGGTCCTTTAGAGGATGAGAAGGGAGTTTTAATAATGGGAGATGAGGAAATGGCTGAGGAACTGAACAGGCTTTTTGGGTCGGTCTTCACAGTGGAAGACACAAATAACATGCCAGTGACTGATAGAAATGAGGTTATGACAGGTGATGACCTTGAGAGGATTGTTATCACTAAGGAGGTAGTGATGGGCAAGCTAATGGGGCTAAAGGTAGACAAGTCTCCTGGCCCTGATGGAATGCATCCCAGAGTGCTAAAAGAGATGGCTAGGGAAATTGCAGATGCACTAGTGATGATTTACCAAAATTCACTAGACTCTGGGGTGGTCCCGGTGGATTGGAAATTAGCAAACGTGACACCACTGTTTAAAAAAGGAGGTAGGCAGAGAGCAGGAAATTATAGGCCAGTGAGTTTAACGTCGGTAGTAGGGAAGATGCTGGAATCTATCATCAAGGAAGAAATAGCGATGCATCTGGATAGAAATTATCCCATTGGGCAGACGCAGCATGGGTTCATAAAGGGCAGGTCGTGCCTAACTAATTTAGTGGAATTTTTTGAGGACATTACCAGTGCAGTGGATAACGGGGAGCCAATGGATGTGGTATATCTGGATTTCCAGAAAGCTTTTGACAAGGTGCCACACAAAAGGCTGCTGCATAAGATAAAGATGCATGGCATTAAGGGTAAAGTAGTAGCATGGATAAAGGGTTGGTTAATTAATAGAAAGCAAAGAGTGGGGATTAATGGGTGTTTCTCTGGTTGGCAATCAGTAGCTAGTGGTGTCCCTTGGGGATCCGTGTTGGGCCTACAATTGTTCACAATCTACATAGATGATTTGGAGTTGGGGACCAAGGGCAATGTGTCCAAGTTTGCAGATGACACAAAGATGAGTGGTAAAGCGAAAAGTGCAGAGGATACTGGAAGTTTGCAGAGGGATTTGGATAGGTTAAGTGAATGGGCTAGGGTCTGGCAAATGGAATACAATGTTGACAAATGTGAGGTTATCCATTTTGGTAGGAATAACAGCAAACGGGATTATTATTTAAACAATAAAATATTAAAGCATGCTGCTGTGCAGAGAGACCTGGGTGTGCTAGTGCATGAATCACAAAGTTGGTTTACAGGTGCAACAGGTGATTAAGAAGGCAAATGGAATTTTGTCCTTCATTGCTAGAGGGATGGAGTTTAAGACTAGGGAGGTTATGCTGCAATTGTATAAGGTGTTAGTGAGGCCACACCTGGAGTATTGTGTTCAGTTTTGGTCTCCTTACTTGAGAAACGACGTACTGGCACTGGAGGGTGTGCAGAGGAGATTCAAGAGGTTGATCCCAGAGCTGAAGGGGTTGGATTACGAGGAGAGGTTGAGTAGACTGGGACTGTACTTGTTGCAATTTAGAAAGATGAGGGGGGATCTTATTGAAACATTTAAAATTATGAAGGAAATAGATAGGATAGATGCGGGCAGGTTGTTTCCACTGGTGGGTGAAAGCAGAACTAGGGGGCATAGCCTCAAAATAAGGGGAAGTAGATTTAGGACTGAGTTTAGGAGGAACTTCTTCACCCAAAGGGTTGTGAATCTATGGAATTCCTTGCCCAGTGAAGCAGTTGAGGCTCCTTCATTAAATGTTTTTAAGGTAAAGATAGATAGTTTTTTTGAAGAAAAAAGGGATTAAGGGTTATGGTGTTCGGGCCGGAAAGTGGAGCTGAGTCCACAAAAGATCAGCCATGATCTCATTGAATGGCGGAGCAGGCTCAAGGGGCCAGATGGCCTACTCCTGCTCCTAGTTCCTATGTTCTTATTATTGTCTACTGGTCCAAAGATCCTGGATCCAAGCCCCCAAATTAGGTTACCACACACTGGGCTAGTGCGTGGTCGGTTCTAGCCCCACATGACCCGGAGTTACAATACAAATTAAATAACCGATAATTCTTGGGGATCAAGCTGAAGTCTTTGGTCCTTGGCTGCCCAACAATTACGGTCATCAGGTTTGTAAGTTTAAAAATAATTATTGTTTTTTAATATATAAATTTAGACCCAATTAATTTTTTCAAATTAAGGGGTAATTTAGCGTGGCCAATCCCACCCTGCACATCTTTGGGTTGTGGGGGTGAAACCCACGCAAACACGTGCAAACTCCACACGGACAGTGACCCAGAACCGGTATCGAACCTGGGACCACGGTGCTGTGAGGCAGCAGTGCTAACCACTGTGCCACCGTGCTGCCCTTTATTGTTTATTTATAACGAGAACTATAATGAAATCTGCAGTAAATACAACTGGTTAACTATTATCGAATTCCTAATTTCTCACTTTAACTTGCCTCTGATATGCCTTTAACCCTGACCTCTAATACACAAAAAACACACGCGCAAGGCAGACATTCACAGAGAGGAAGAAAGGGGTTTAAAAAAAGCATAACTAGGAGAGAAAAATAGTCCTTGTTTCAAATGTATGTTTCTGGCACCCTGCTCCTCTTCAAACATTGCTTTCAGTTCAAACTTTTTACTCTGGATTCATTCAGGCTTCTCTAGTTTAGGAAATACAGCACTCACACCCTTTCTGGATACAGAGTGTCCTGGTCTTTGTTTGCAGCCTGTAATAGTTTTTCTGTAGATTCCTTCATTCAGATTCTCTGCAGTCTCAGGAATACAACACTTACAGCCTTTCTGGCGAGGGAGAAAAACAGCAGACCCTCGCCTTTCTGTGTCCTGGAGTCAAACTGAAGTTACTTGGGATTCTGAAAACCATTCCGCTGGCACACGATCCAATCACGATCCTGTGCTGCCGGGCACAGTGCACCCTTTTGGGCTAATTCATTGCTCCCCCTCCACCCCAGCCAATCAATCAAACCGATTCCAAGCCCATCTCTCTCTCTGGTGTTGACAAGTCTGAAGCTCCTCTCTCCTGTAATTCTGAATCCCTCATTCTCTCTGCTGCTGGACTTAAAGATACATGTCCATTTATCACCCATGGATCAAAAATGATAAAAGAAAAAAAATGAAAGGGGAAATAAGGAAATAAACAGGAAGGACCCTTACAAAATGTAAATCCAAGCAGATTTTAAGTTTATTAAAATATTTTTATTAAAGTATTTGCAAATGTTTATAACAATAACAAAAACAAAAAACATTAACATGGTAAAATAAACATTTCCCCACCCGACCCAATCATCTCGCACCACAACCATCTAACACCTATTCTCCTCCCCCCCCCCCCCACACACACACACACACACTTTGGAATACTGCTTCTGCTGACATTTTAATGTTCCCCGAGAAAATCGACGAACGGCTGCCACCTCTGACAGAACCCCAACATTGACCCTCTTAAGGCGAACTTTATTTTCTCGAGACTGAGAAACCCAGCCATGTCACTAACCCAGGTCTCTGCACTCTAGGGCTTCGGGCCCCTCCACATTAACAAGATCTGTCTCTGGGCTACCAGGGAGGCAAAGGTCAGGACATCGGCCTCTTTCAATCCCGGATCTTCTGATACTCCAAAGATCGCAATCTCTGGACTCGGCACCACCCGGGTTCCTAGCACTGTGGACATTGCCTTCGCAAACCCTTGCCAAAACCCTCTGAGCTTCGGTTATGCCCAGAACATGTGGACATGGTTTGCTGGGCTTCCCACGCACCTCACACATCTATCTTCTACCCCGAAAAACTTGCTCATCCTCGCCACCATCATATGTGCCTGGTGGACCACCTTAAATTGTATTAGGCTAAGCCTGGCACATAAAGAGGAGGAATTGACCCTGCTTAGGGCAGCCACCCATAGACCTGCCTCTAACTCCCCACCTAGCTCGTCCTTCCACTTGCGCTTAAGCTCCTCCATCGGGGTTTCCTCCGCCTCCAACAGCTCCTGGTAGATATCCGACACTTTCCCTTCCCCCACCCAGGTACCGACACTACCCTATCCCGTATCCCCCATGGCGGCAGCAGCGGAAAGGCCGGCACCTGCTTTCTCAGGAAATCTCGCACTTGCAAATATCTAAACCCATTCCCTGGCGGCAGTTTAAATTTATCCTCCAGCGCTTTCAAGCTGGGAAAGCTCCCATCTATAAATAGATTCCCCCATCCTTCTAATTCCTGCCCTCTGCCAGCTCCGAAACCCGCCATCCAGCCTGCCCTATGGTGCAAACCTATGGTTGTTACAAATCTGGTGCAGACCGACGCACCCTCCACCTTCTTATACCTCCTCCATTGCCCCCAGATCCTCAAAGCTGTCACTACACCGGACTTGTGGAGTACCGGGTCGGCGGGAACGGCAGAGGTGCCGTTACCAGCGCTCCCAAACTGGTGTCTTTACAAGACGCCGCCTCCAGCTGCTCCCATGCCGACCCCTCCACCATTATCCACTTCCGAATCATGGCGATGTTAGCCGCCCAGTAGTAGTTGTAGAACTTCTGCAGCGCCAACCGACCCTCCCCCCGACTGTGCTCTAACCACATTCTCTTCACCCGCGGGGTTGTATTCGCCCATACAAAGCCCGAGATGACCTTGTTCACCCGCTTGAAAAAGGCCTTGGGGATGAAGATGGGGAGGCACTGAAAGACGAACAGAAATCTGAGGAGGACTGTCATTTTCATGGTCTGTACCCTCCCCGCCAGTGACAATGGGAGCATGTCCCATCTCTTAAAGTCCTCTTCCATTTGCTCTACCAACCGGGATAGGTTTAACTTGTGCCATGCCTCCCATTCCCGGGCCACCTGGATTCCTAGATATTGAAAGCTCTTCCCTACCATTATTAGCGGCAGCTCTTCCAGTCTCTTCTCCTGTCATCCCCCCCCCCCCCCCCCCCCCCCCCCCCCCCGCTGGACTGGGGTGAGCACAGTAAGAAGTCTTACAACATCAGGTTAAAGTCCCAACAGGTTTGTTTCAAACACGAGCTTTCGGAACACTGCTCCTTCCTCAGGTGAAGAAGGTGAAGTTCACCTGAGGAAGGAGCAGTGCTCCGAAAGCTCATGTTTGATACAAACCTGTTGGACTTTAACCTGGTGTTGTAAGTCGTCTTGCTGTTCCCTGTGGTCAACAACTCAAACTACGCCTGCAACTTTTGCCGCTCCCTAAGGAGCATCTGGGGCCTCCGTGTATCTCCTGTCCACCCGGAGTATCTCCTCCACTAATCTCTGCCCGTTCCCCCTTTTCCCTATGGGACAGGATCGAAATTAGCTCCCCTCTAACAACCACCTTCAGAGCTTCCCACACAGTCGCCGCAGAAACCGCTCCCATATCGTTAGTTTCCAGGTAGTTCTGAACGGACTTATTCACCCGCCCACAGAGTGCTTCATCCGCTAGCAACCGCAGATCCAATCTCCATAACGGACGTTGCCCTCGCTCCTCGCCAACCCACAAATCCACCCAGTGTGGGACATGATCCGAGAGGACAATTGCCGAGTATTCCATCCCCACCACCCTCGGTATTAGCGCCCTGCTCAGAACAAAAAAGTCAATACGGGAGGAAACCTTATGAATGTGAGAAAAAAAAGAAAACTTCACCCTCGGCCGTATAAACCTCCATGGGTCTATACCCGCCATCTGTGCCATAAAGCCCTTCAATTCCTTTGCCACAGCCGGCCCCCTCCCTGACCTAGATATTGACCGATCCAATTCCGGATCAATGACCGTGTTAAAGTCCCCCCCCCACTCCCCCGATCAAGTTATGCAACTCTTAAGCCCGGGATCTTGCCTAACACCCGCCTCATAAACTCCACGTCGTCCCAGTTCGGAGCATATATGTTCACGAGCACCCCTTGTACACCCTCCAACCTTCCACTCACTATTATATCCCTACCTCCCTTATCCTTAAAAAATGTTTAACCAGCTGCTCTGTCGACCACTGCACCGTCTCTCCTTGGCCCTTGCCCTCTGCCTTGCTGTCCCGCGGCACCAGCTCCGCTTGCTTCTCACTACCAGGACTGAGTTGTTTCACATGGCCACTTCTGGTCCAATTCTCCATACATCAGAGAGGGAATCCTCCTTACTGTAGCACAGTTCACCGATTTATCCCATAAAATCCAAGAAAAGTCGGGGGAAAAAGGTCCGAAAGTCCATTACAGGCGGGAGCTATCGAATGTGCGACCTACTCCTCCATGGCCACCATCGGAAGTCCAGATTTTAAGTTTAAACTGATCATGTAACCTAAGAGTCCTATTGGGTTGAGTTTTTCGGTTTTATTTGTTTGCCAGCATTTATGGTATTTTGCTTTTATTTTGTGTAGCCCCTCCCACTGGATCTGTTGGTTATGCCAACTTGCGCAGCAAGATCCCAGGCTCAACTCCTAACCTGTGCTGACCCCTGCCATAGCAATGGGGGAAGCTAAGGTGGCATCTTTGTGAAGCATAATGTGGCGGGCTTCCCGGCATTAATTGCTGTGCACCGGAGCCCATGAGAGGGAAATTGGATTGAGATCTGTTATGGGTGGTGACCGGCCTGCCCTCTGTCTAATGGCGCAGGCGTTTCGATGAGCGAACTGCAGGTATGCTTGGAGCTGTACCCCAGCAAAAGTCAACCATCTTCAGGAGGGGAAAGAGGAAATTGTAAAGAGAGGTATATGGGCAAATGAGTTGTGAAATCATGCAATGCTGGTTAAATAGCGCTTGGTATGATTGCCCTGCCTTTGTTTTTGGTTCAGCACCTCCAGACAATTCGGCATAGGCAATTTGCCAGTGAGACCAGGAATCTGGGATCGGCTAAAAGCCTCATGGAGCGCTTCCTGCAGGATGTCATACAGTACCACCCGTCCCGATATAAAGACAACAGGTAAAAGACAGGGGAAGTCTCAGACATGAGTCTGAATCCTGTAACACTCCACCAGTTAGCAGCTGAGTGCTCTAACAGCTTTTAGCACATGCCGATTGCCTCATTTTCTCAATGTGACAGAGAAGACAATTAATGAGATATTAAGGTAGAGATGATTGGCATTTCTCCCTGATGCCTATGCACCAGGGATATTTGGATGGTTAGGAAAGAAAGCATCCTGGTGAAATCTTCCCATCTCTTTTTGTGACTTCCAAGGATGCAGGGCAGTAATCTTTAGAAATGTAGAATCCTTGTCATCTTGGTAAGAATGTATGTCTGCAAGCTCGGAATGTTGAAATTTATCCAAGATCCAATTAAATCAAGGTAGAATGTTAGAGTCATGGACATGAGACACCCTTCGGCCCATGCCTGTGGCCATTAAACACCTATCTATTCTTTTTTTTTTTTTTTTATATAAATTTAGTGTACCCAATCATTTTTCCAATTAAGGGGCAATTTAGAGTGGCCAATCCACCTAGCTTGCACATTTTTGGGTTGTGGGGGCGAAACCCACGCAGACACGGGGAGAATGTGCAAACTCCACACAGACAGTGACCCAGAGCCGGGATCGAACCTGGGACCTCAGCGCCGTGAGGCCGCAGTGCTAACCCACTGCGCCACCGTGCTGCCCTAACACCTATCTATTCTAACCCCAATTTCCAGCACTTGGTCCATAGTCTTGTGTGCTGTGGTGTTTCAAGTGCTCAACTAAATGCTTCTTAAATGTTGTGAAGCTTCCCGCCTCTATTGCCCTTCCAGGCAGTGAGTTCCAGATTTTCACCACCCATCTGGATCAAAAGTTATTTCCTCAAATTCCCAATAAATCTCCTCCCTCTTACAGTAAATCTCTGCCACCTAGTTATTGACTCCTCTACTCGGGGGGGGGGGGGGGGGGGGGGGGGGGGGGGGGGAAGCTCCTTCCCATCATTCACAATGCACCACTGCCTTTGGCCCAGTTGTGATTTGTTGCATTCTTCTGAATCCTATCTATGTCCCTCATAATGTTGAAGGACTTAATTGAAGTTAATTTATTGACATGCTGTCTTCTTTTGGTTTTTGCTGCTTGAGTGGATACAGGGAAGATCCAATGCCAATCCTCCAGGGAGTTCCAGGGATGGGGGAGGCTCTGAAGGAGTTCTCCTTGAGGAAATACAAATGAAGGGAAAGTGTGTTCTGCTGCCAGTTGATACCCCCTACCAGAAGTAGGATGCTCAGTAAAATGTGCATCTTGCATTAGTGGCTTGGCACTTGCCATAGCCATTTGCTCCCACTGCGGACATCAATACGAACCAATAAACTCTTGGATCTAGTTCTTCTGGTGAGGTTGTTTTTCTTTCTCTTACCCAACGGCCAGGTATTAAAATTTCTTTTGTCCTCTCCAGGTCAACATACATGGATCTGCCATCCATTAGTGCTCCACTTCTGCCGAAGAAGGAGCTTGCAGACATACATTCTTACCAAGATGACAAGGATACTGTTGAGACCAGAGAGGAGTTACCTAGCACGGATAACGAATCTATCCGATCAGCACACTTGCTAGTTGGGAGGAACACCAGTTACAACCGGGCCAAAGGCAGCGGTGCATCTCCTATGTTCATTGGGGCTCCACCAAGTCACAAAGACAGCATAATTAAAGAACCAACATTTGGAGAGCAGTTGATGGACATCAGCTCCCCTACCCATAAAGACTTGTGCAGGACTGCTTTCTTGGGTGTGAGTGAGGGGGTCCTCTCGTGCAATAAAATGGATAAGCATGGACATCGCATTGCTTTGGGCTTGTATAAACCTGCACCAAGGAAAGGAATAAAGGACCATGATAAGTCCATGGCTGTCAGCCCACCCAGATGCGAGCAGCATGAACATTGGAGTCCCACACTTGCTCAAATGAACTTTCCGAATGTCTCCTCAGGGCCAGCTTTTAGGTTTTCTAAATTGCACAACATTAATTCTCAGGGCGCAATAGCAGGATCTTCTCTTCCTCAACTCAGGGACTACACCGGGCCCAGTAGCCCACGATGTACTGGTGGGCCAAGCCAAGCTGAGGAGAACAAGCCACAGACCAGGAACACTGTCACTTGCCTCAGTACTCTCAAAGAAACCAAAATAGTGGACCGCATAGAGGATTTGGTCTCCGAGACCATTGAGACAGTCATTCAGAAATACTGTAACAGACAGGCACCACAATCGCAAGACAGTGACAGTGAGAATTCAGCAGCGGAAGTGAAAGGAATGCCTACATATTGCCAGCTTGAAAAGAAAAGGAAAGCAGTAGAGACGGGCCGGAAGAGCAGTGTTCCAGGGATAAAAAGGCCCCCTGAAGGAGACCACCATCCTTGTACCTCTTCAAACGGTAATGAAATGATTTGCAACAAACAGGCAATTAAGGATACAGCGTCTTGCTTCAAGAAGATGCTGTCTTTAACTCTCTCCAATGATAGGAAATCTGGCGGGCATCATCAGGGCACTGGTGAAGATGGTAGTTCTGACGGCAGCATTTGTTCTCTTGGCAGCCAACTGGGGCACCTGCGGTCCACCAGCAGCTCCGAATGGGATGCCTCTGTCAAAGTCGAGAAGGACTGTTCACGGCTAGCAAGTAAGGACTTGGACCTGCTTACGGACACACAAATAACCCTCGAAGATCGTGACTATAAAACTCAGCTGAGCTCAGTCCTCCATTTCCAGCCAGATGTGTGCGACAAAATGGAAGAAGAAAATCTTATCCCTTCAGAGAACGGTGTGAAAGTGGAGAATGTTGAAGAAAAACCACAGCAGCCCCTTGAAGTTGAACAAAAGCTTCGGTCACTACCTTATGTGCCCGCTTGTTTTGCTGGCAAGACCTGGTCAGAGATTATGGCTGAGGATGATCTGAAAGTGGAGGCACTGGTGAAGGAGTTCAAGGAAGGGCGATATTTATGTTATTTTGATAGCGAGTCTCTGGCCAATCACGGCAAGAAACTAAGGAAGAAACATCGATCTGACGTGAAAGACGTATCAAAAGTGACTTCCAAGGCGTCGGTTGACACTAGCTTGGATGTCACTGTTCCTGAAATGTTGCCGCACCTTCAAGAGAGGAACGATGAGGCTGAGCCTTCTCCAGCACCCTGCAAGCCGGAAGTGGACAAGAAGCCAGCTCTGAGGCACTGTCGCTTGGCATCCAGATGCCAGGTGGTCAAAGTCAGTCACGGCACCCAAACCAGCGAAGTCAGCTACCCAGTGGTCAAAACAAAATCCAGAAGGTTGCAACAGGAGCCGGAGAACATTTGGACCGGGCCAGAGCAAGAGGAGAGGGCTGACATGAAAACCAGGCTGTGCTCCTTGAGGTTGCCCAGAGCCTACAGCAAGATCATGAGCCCAGTTCAGCCCAGGACTGTCATTTACGTCCTGTCCTCACCTGACTTTACGTCAGCGGCACAAGCTGTCTCTCGGGATGGAAAGAGGAACTCCAAGGCTTCGGAAGACAGTGCCAGCCCAACCAAATACAAGTACAAGAAGTCCCCTGTGAGGTATTATGACCCTGCCACAAACCGGATTGTGAAGACCCCACCGAGCACCTTCAGCAGCGAGCGTCTGCGGCGATCGTCCCACCATGTGCGGCAGCTGTTCCGGAGTCTCAGCCCAGATATCAATATGGGGCAGCTTACAGACGACCGGAAGTGCAGCACCAACAAATCGTGGATGAAGGCTGACGTGTTGAAGGCCGGGGTGAAATCTGGCAATGGTGGTAGCCTCCAGCACCCCGGCAATGCCACCACCTCAATGCCGTGGCCTGCCGGTGGCCTCAAAACGAAGGATTGGGCCCTGGGCGAAAGCCCGAGCAGCGATTGCCCATCTAAAAGCACTGGCACTGCCTCCAGCTCCCGGCAACCGTCGCTGTCCAAGTCGCTGATGGGCTCCGATGGGCCTCCGCCGCCACGTCGCTTCTCTGATCAGAAGAGTGTCATCCTGTCGCCGCTGAGGAGGAACACGCCCGAATCTCCATTTGGCAAGCTCAACGTGTACGTCGGTCCGCGGAGCCGGCGGGCACCCGAGAAGGAGAATCCCCGCGCAGGGTCCGGAGAGGAGGTGCTCTCTAGCCTGAGGGGTGTGTCATCTCAGTCTGATTCGGGGGGTCTGACAACCGCTGTGGGCCCTCCTCCACCACGCAGGCCCCGCCTGCGATCCAGTTTCCGGGCGGTCCCCAACAAGGACGGTTCCTCGGGTGCAAAGGTGCTACGGAGGGAAGCTGAACACTCCAATGTGGCCGCCAGGGAGAAGGCGACTCTACGGCACAGCCCCCGGCAGGGCACCCGCAAGAGGAAGTGATGTCCATCTCAAGTGGACTGGAGAGACAATGTCACCCTGTCTTGACCCATTCCCGCCTGCACCTCATTTCTGAGTTGTGTTTTTTCTATTTGTATGAAATACTTCAGGGAATTTGTGGTTAAAACATATTGCAGCCTGTATTTTTATAAAGAGCCCAGGTGTTTTTATTGAAAGTGTCTCGAGTTAAAATGTTAACAAGTGGTTCAGTGCTCCAAACCTAAAATGATGCATTGTTTTTACTTTTAATTACAGTAAAGGTAGAGCACAGAAACCTGCCATTTAGACCATCTGGTCAACGCAAGTGTTTATGCTACATGTCAGCTAACTTCTCCATCTACCCCATCAGCATATTCTTCAATTCCTTTACTTTACTTTTCCAGATTCCCCTTAAATGCCTCTACTTTTCTCTCTTCACCTATGTGATCGCAAGTTCCATATTCTAACCACTCTCTGCCAAAGAAGTTCCTCCAAAATTCTTTGCTGTTTGCCTGTGACTACCTTATATTTATGTCCTCTTGCTTTGGAGGAACATCTCTGCATCTCTTTGCATCTATCCCATCAAACTTCCTAATCTTGGTATCGGCTCACCACCTCTGTCTTCTCGTCTCTCGGCTAGAGCTGGTGACCCTACTTCAACCTCCTGTTTGTGCAGAGTTACCGAATTGTAATCGGCAATGAGCTGGATGGTGCCACGTTATTCCTGGGTGAGCGCAGCGCGTGTGTTGTAGGAGAGGGGAAAATGAGCCAAGAGTTCCCTTCCTGATTGCTGTCCAAAGGCTGCTGATGAAAGTCCACGTGTTTGAAGTGCATCTGCGTCATTGGGTCAGGGACACTTGCCGCTTAGGTTCATTCATTGCAGAGTGACCGTCTGCTGGGGCGCCCATGAGGCTACTTCCAGGAGAAGCACCAGCAGGGAAGTTCTTGTATGTTCTGGGGTCCCATTGGAGGAAAGTAGTTGTCTGATTGTCTGACTCAAATTATTAAACACATAACCTTGGTAGATGTAAAGGAACAGTCTGGTCGTCCTCCACTTGCAGCATACGCACCCAGGGAAATTGCAATAAAGCAAGGCAGGAACTTCATTGCCAATGACTGAAAGTGACTGGTGCCCGTGAGCTCCTTCCAGGCTGGTGTCAGAGGTATTGGTAGCATCTCGCTGTTACTGTACATTATGTATGGGAAGTCACTGAAGGGCTCAACTAGAGTTAATTCCATTTAATTCTCTTGCCAGAGGCAAGCCGAGCTTTACTAGGATTGCAAGTGTCCCTGTGATCCAGGGTATCACTGATTGCGAGAACATTGCCTTGGAGGGCTCCGCAAGTCATAACTTCTCTATACTTGAAGCAGCAGAGATTTTACCCACATCATCATCTGGCTGTTGTGTGACCAGAGGCAGTGACCATGCCCCCTCTATCCAGCACAGTCATGATGCCATCGTTTTGCGGAAACCTATATTTGAAAAGGATAGCTAGAGGGTGAGGAGGGCTTATCCGCTGCTAACATGGCTGATGACTCTGGTTTGCAAGAGCATGACCATGTGCAGCATGTATGCAACAAATTAGACGCTGTCGCATACGCATGTCCTTCCAATGGACGCTAGGATATCTCTGTCAGAGGGCACAGGCGCATAGGGCTGATGGTGAGGAGAGCAGTGCATGCTTACACCAACTGAAGCTTGTCAGTTAGCAGAGGAAGTGGGATCCGTCGAGGAGGATTAGGAATGTGATAACGATCCTCTTTGATGATTTTAGCGCCGCTATTTCCCACAGCTTCATCAATGGGCATCCTCATAATGGTCGGCACTGTCCAGACATGCAGGAGCCCTAGTTCCCTTCTACGTTCCTGCTGTCTCTGGTTGTAAGTCACCTTGTCATGCAAGAGAAGTAGGTGAGTACTGTATCAGCGAGTGTAGTGCAATGTATTTGTTTGATGTGGCTGTCATTGCTGAATAACTGACAGTTCACGTGCAAGCTGAGATGTTCGTGTGAAGTTTGCAGTAGTGTTATGTGTGAGACGGTGTGGTGGAGCACATAATGTTATGTTGAGGGCTGATTGGTAAGTGAGTGATGGGGGTGTGGGGATTTTTACAGCGGCTGAAGCTCTGGTGCACGTTGGTGGGATATAGTATTTCAAGGTGCATTCACTGACCATGACCACTTGTGTGAGGTTATTGAACTGCTTGCAATATTGCATTTGGCCCTCGGTGCTTGACTTCTGGCGATCTGTTCGCCTTTTGCGAGAATGTCTGGAGAGTCCCTTGTGGATTCAGAACATCTCCTTTCTGTCTCCTCCCCCAGGATCTGCAGTGCAGTGTCTGAAAACATTGAAACTCCTCTCACAGCCGTTGTTCCATTCCTCACTCTTTCCCAAGTCCAATTCTCTGCAACGTGACTCTTGGCACCTGCTCCAACCACATGCTCTTCCCCTTTGAGTGGTTTTAATTCCGTGTTTTACAGCACAGAAAGTGACCCTTTGGCCCATCGTATCCGCACCAGTCATCAAACACCTGTCTATTCTAATCCCATTTTCCAGCACTTGGTCCGTAGCCTTGTATACTGTGGGGTTTCAAGTGTTCAACTAAAAGCTTCTTTAAATGTTGAGGGTTCCTCACTCTACTATCCTTTTCGGCAGTGAGTTCCAAATTCCCACGACCGTATGGGTGAAAACGTTTTTCCTCACATCCCCTCTAAATCTCCTGCCCCTTACCTAAAATCTCTGTCCCTGATTATTGACTCCTCTACTAAGGGGAAAAGTTGCTTATCTACCCCATCTGTATCCCTTGTAATTTTGTACATCAATGAGGTCCCCCTCGGCCTTCTCTGCTCTAAGAATAATAACCTCAGCCTATGCAGCCTCTCTTCATAGCTGGAACGCTTCAGCCCAGGCAACATCCTGGAGAATCTCCTCTGCATCCTTTCTAATGCACTTGCATCCTTCCTATATTGTGGCGACCAGAATGCACACAGTACGCCAGCTGTGGCCTAACCAGCATTTTATACATAACCTCCCTACTCTTGTCTGCTATCCCTCAGCTAATAAAGGCAAGTATCCCATATGCCTTCTTAACCATCTTATCTATCTGTCCCTCCTTGCAGGGATCTTTGGGCATGCACCCCAAGATACCTCTGTCCTCTGTACATCTTTGCCTGATGCGCAGTACTTGTCCTTGCTGACACTAGATTAACAATGGTTAACACCAGCTGGGCACAGATAATTCAAATGAATGGGCATCACTATGTTGGCCTGCTGCTTGCTTTGCAATCAACGGGTTTGGGTTAATTGCGTCCTTGCATCTCTTTTTGGGGAATGCCCAATTTACCCCTCCCCAAGTCCTGATAATGCGTTTTGTTGTGCTCCTACATCTAGATGTCCTAATTGTTTACCAGCAGTAGAAATGTTTTTTTGTCTGTTTGCCTTTTGCAAACCCGTCATCAAACGGTCTACTCTTAACAAAAAGAGCTCCTTGTCCTCTTTCCACCTTGCTGGCCCCTGCATTCCAAGGATCATCCTGTGCCATTTGAGCTAATTCTACATTGCTTCCATGGAACACATCTTCTCTCTCCCTCCCTTGCCCTCGTCAGCATTCCGCAGGGACCACTCCCTCTGTGACACCCTGGTCCATTCCTTCATTGTGACCAACTCCCCACCCCCTTGCCACCACACCTTTTGTTGCAATTGCAGCAGGTGCAGCCCATGCCCCTTTACCTCCTCACCGTTCAAGGCCCCAAGCACTCATTTCATGCTAAGCAGCTTTCACTTGTTTGAATCTGGTCCACTGTATTCACTGCCCCCAATGCTGTCTCTTCTGCACTGGGGAGACGAAATGCAGACTGGGTGACTGCTTTGCAGAACTTGTTTGCTCAGTCCGCAAGCATAACCCCAACCTTCCTGTTGCTTGCTATTTCAACTCAGCATCTTGGTCTCGTGCCCACATGTCTGTCCTTGGCCTGCTGCAATGCTTCAGTACAGCCCGGCGAAAGCTGAAAGAGCAGCATCTCACGTTCTGATTAGGCACGTTACAGCTCTTAGGACTCGTGTTGAATTGGGCAGCTTTAGATTGTGAACATTCTCCTATAGTTTAACCCCCTTTATTTTATAAATCAGAGTACCCAATTAATTTTTTCCAATTAAGGGACAATTCAGCATGGCCAATCCACCTAACCTGCATATCCTTGGGTTGTGGGGGTGAGGATTAGTACTTGGAACTATGATGTTGTTGCCATTACAGAGACATGGTTGAGAGAAGGACAGGATTGGCAGCTAAACGTTCCAGGATTCACATGTTTCAGGCGGGATAGAGGGGATGTAAAAGGGGTGGTGGAGTTGCGCTACTGGTTACGGAGAATATCACAGCTGTACGACGGGAGGACACTTCAGAGGGCAGTGAAGCTATATGGGTAAAGATCAGGAATAAGAAGGGTGCAGTCACAATGTTGGGGGGTTTATTACAGGCCTCCCAACAGCCAGCGGGAGATAGCGGAGCAGATAGGTAGACAGATTTTGGAAAAGAGTAAAAATAACAGGGTTGTTGTGATGGGAGACTTCAACTTCCCCAATATTGACTGGGACTCACTTAGTGCTAGGGGCTTAGAGTTTGTAAGGATCATCCAGGAGGGCTTCTTAAAGCAATATGTAGACAGTCCAACTAGGGAAGGGGCTGTATTGGACCTGGCATTGGGGAATGAGCCCGGCCAGATGGGTAGAAGTTTCAGTAGGGAAGCATTTTGGGAACAGTGACCACAATTCAGTAAGTTTTAAAGTGCTGGTGGACTAGGAAAAGAGTGGTCCTAGAGTGAATGTGCTAAATTGGGGGAAGGCTAATTATAGCAATATTAGGTGGGAACTGAAGAACCTAGATTGGGGACGGATGTTTGAGGGGAAATCAACATCTGACATGTTGGAGGCTTTCAAATGTCAGTTGAAAAGAATTCAGGACCGGCATGTTCCTGTGAGGAAGAAGGATAAATACGGCAAATTTCAGGAACCTTGGATAACGAGAGATATTGTAGGCCTCGTCAAAAAGAAAAAGGAGGCATTTGTCAGGGCTAGAAGGCTGGGAACAGACGAAGCCTGTGTGGAATATAAGGAAAGTAGGAAGGGACTTAAGGAGTCAGGAGAGCTAGAAGGGGTCACGAAAAGTCATTGGCAAATAGGGTTGAGGAAAATCCCAAGGCTTTTTACACATACATAAAAAGCAAGTGGATAGCCAGGGAAAGGGTTGGCCCACTGAAGGATGGGCAAGGGAATCTGTGTGGAGCCAGAGGAAATGGGCGAGGTACTAAATGAATACTTTGCATCAGTATTCACCAAAGAGAAGGAATTGGTGGATGTTGAGCTGGAGAAATGTGTGTAGATAGCCTGGGTCACATTGAGATCCAAAACGACGAGCTGTTGGGCGTCTTGAAAAATATTAAGGTAGATAAGTCCCCAGGGCTGGATGGGATCTACCCCAGAATACTGAAGGAGGCTGGAGAGGAAATTGCTGAGGCCCTGACAGAAATCTTTGGATCCTCACTGTCTTCAGGTGATGTCCCGGAGGACTGGAGAATAGCCAATGTTGTTCCTTTGTTTAAGAAGGGTAGCAAGGATAATCCAGGGAACTACAGGCCGGTGAGCCTTACGTCAGTGGTAGGTAAATTACTGGAGTGAATTCTTCGACACATGATCTACTCCCATTTGGAAGCAAATGAACGTATTAGTGAGAGGCAGCATGTTTTTGTGAAGGGGAGGTTGTGTCTCACTAACTTGATAGAGTTTTTCAAGAGGTCACAAAAACGATTGATGCAGGTAGAGCAGTCAATGTTGTCTATATGGACTTCAGTAAGGCCTTTGACAAGGTCCCTCATGGTAGACTGGTACAAAAGGTGAAGTCACACAGGATCAGGGGTGAGCTGGCAAGGTGGATACAGAACTGGCTAGGTCAGGGGTGGGCAAACTTTTCCGTGCAAGGGCCACATTCAGAAATTCACAATTTTAAAGGGCCGCATAGTATATTAAGTAAAATAATTAATATTTTAAATAGCCAAAATAAAAGGTCTTTTAAAGAAAAAAAAGCACATTTATTTGAAAAACAAAGTAACTCAGTAAGTAACAACAATGTCAATGAGAATGATGCATCTGACTGCAGTCATTTACCAGTTTGTTGAAATCAGGTGTCAAGTTGCTTGTGCTGATCCTTAACACTGACAGAAGCACAGCCTGGCCGAGTCAACGATAAAAACGCGCGTAGTGGGGTAGATGAGTGGGGCTGCCTTATTGGTCGGTTTAGTTGGGTGTGCGACCAATAGGAGTCCAGGTTACAAACAATAATAAGGCTTATTGTTTGTAACCTGGACTCCTATTGGTCACACACCCAACTAAACCGACCAATGAGACAGCCCCACTCATCCACCCCACTACGCACGTTTTTATGCAGCCTGCCAATGAGGTGCCCGGAATCATAACCGGCATTTTTGAAAAGCTGCCGGGGAAAAGCCGCTGAAGTAAATGCGCTTATTCAATAAGCGCATTTACTTCAGCGGCTTTTCCCTGGCGGCTTTTCAAAAATGCCGGTTATGAATCCGGGCACCTCATTGGCAGGCTGCATAAAAACCTTTGTCGGGCCGCATGCGGCCCGCGGGCCGTAGTTTGCCCACCCCTGGGCTAGGTCATAGAAGGCAGAGAGTAGCAAAGAAGGGTGCTTTTCTAATTGGAGGGCTGTGACTAGTGGTGTTCCGCAGGAATCAGTGCTGGGTCCTTTGCTGGTCGTAGTATATATAAATGATTTGGAGGAAAATGTAACTGGTCTGATTAGTAAGTTTGCAGACGACACAAAGGTTGGTGGAATTGCGGATAGTGATGAGGACTGTCAGAGGATACAGCAGGATTTAGATTGTTTGGAGACTTGGGCGGAGAGATGGCAGATGGAGTTTAATCTGGGCAAATGTGAGGTAATGCATTTTGGAAGGTTTAATGCAGGTAGGGAATATACAGTGAATGGTAGAACCCTCGAGTATTGAAAGTCAGAGAGATCTAAGTGTACAGGTCCACAGGTCACTGAAAGGGGCAACACAGGTGGAGAAGGTAGTCAAGAAGGCATACGGCATGCGGTCCTTCATTGGCCAGGGCATTGAGTATAAGAATTGGCAAGTCATGTTGCAGCTGTATAGAACCTTAGGCCACACTTGGAGTATAGTGTTCAATTCTGGTCGCCACACTACCAGCAGGATGTGGAGGCTTTGGAGAGGGTGCAGAAGGGATTTACCAGGATGCTGCCTGGTATGGAGGGCATTAGCTTTGAGGAGCGGTTGAATAAACTCGGTTTGTTCTCACTGGAATGACGGAGGTTGAGGAGGTCTACAAAATTGAGGGGCATATACAGAATGGATAAACCGCGAGGGGCAAGGTTTAGAGGAGATGTACGAGGCAAGTTTTTTTTTGCACAGAGGGTGGGTGGCTGGAACTCGCTGCCGGAGGAGGTGGTGTAGGCAGGGACGATAGTGACATTTAAGGGGCATCTTGACAAATACATGAATAGGATGTGAATAGAGGGATACGGACCCAGGAAGTGCAGAAGATTTTAGTTTAGTCGGGCAGCATGGTCGGCACGGGCTTGGAGGGCCGAAGGACCTGTTCCTGTGCTGTACTTTTCTTTGTTCTTTGTTCTTTGAAACCCACACAAACACGGGGAGAATATGCAAACTCCACACGGACAGTGACCCAGGGCCGGGATCGAACCTGGGACCTCGGCGCCATGAGGCCGGAGTGCTAACCACTGCACCACTGTGCTGCCCTTAACCCCACTTTTTTAACATACCCCGTACACGTATTACCTCAATGCAAACCCTCCTCCCGCACAGGCCATCTGTCTTTTGTTAGGGGATAAAATCATAGACACTCTACAGTGCAGAAGGGGGCCATTTAGCCCACTGAATCTGCATTGACCCTCTGAAAGAGTACTTCAACCAAACCCACTTCCCTGCCCTATTTCTTTAACCATTTCACCTAACTTACACATCCCTGGACACTAAGTGACAATTTACCATGGCCAATCCACCTAACCTCCACATCTTTGGACTGTGGGAGGAAACCGGAGAACCCAGAGGAAACCCAGTCACACGGAGAAAATGCAAACTCCACACAGTCACCTGAGGTCGGAATTGAACCCGGGTCTCTGGAGCTGTGAGATAGCAGTGCCACCGTGCCACTTTTTTTGTTGCAACATCTCACAGCTACACTTTAAAATCTAAAATGTTCTCCGTCTCTTCAGTTCTGACAGTCAAATGGACTTGAATTAACTCTGCTTTCTCTCCTTACAGATGCTGTCAGAGTTGCTGAGTTTTTCCAGCATCCTCTGTACCTGTCCCAGTTTCTATTATCTCTTTTTGTAACTAAAGCCTCTCATCCCTGCTATCACCTTGGCAAGTTTCTTCTATGCCCGCTACCTTGTAATCTTTCTATAGTAGGTGACCAAAATTGGATACAATATTTTAACTGGGATAACCCATGACTTGTGCCAATTTAGTATCTCCTTGATTTGTTTTACCCTGTGCCTCGGATCCTGTACACTTTGATTGCATCTATACCAGGGGTGGGCAAACTTTTCCGTGCAAGGACATTCAGAAATTGACAATTTTAAAGGGCCGCATAGTATATTAAGTAAAATAATGAATATTTAAAATAGCCAAAATAAAAGGTTTTTAAAGAAAAAAAAGCAATTAATTTTTATTAATTAATATTTTAAAGTAGAAACTTTACATGAATCACATTTATTTGAAAAACAAAGTAACTCAGTTTAAAGAAAAAAAAGCAATTAATTTTTATTAATTAATATTTTAAAGTAGAAACTTCACATGAAACACATGTTGTGCCGAGAAATGATCACCCTACTCAAGTCAACGTATCCACCCTATACCAGTAACCCAACAGCCCCCCCCCCCCCCCCCCCCCCCATTAACCTTAAATTAAATTTTTTTTTTAATGACTTGATCTTGGTGGGCCGCATGAAGACCTTTGGCGGGCCGCATGCGGCCTGCGGGCCGTAGTTTGCCCACCCCTGATCTATACACTTTGAAAAAACAAAATTAAGCATCTTGAATTCCCAAGTCCCTCTGTTCCTCTGCACCGTACAAAGTTTGACAATTTGTTTATTTTTCCTTTTATCTTTTCCCCAGAATATGACTACACATTTCTCTGCATTAAATATCATTCAACATCCATTCATCTAACACACTAACCTGATGGTGTCCTCGCCGTGGTTTACTTTGCAGTTACCATGCTCCCTTTCACATGGTGTCTGCAAATTTTGATATTCTCCCTCTGTATATTATATTTATATATAAGGTGCTATTTTTATATACTCTATATCTGTCATCCATCTAACATCTACCTATTTAACTATGTACAATGGACATATATTGTGCCTTAATTTTATCAGCAACTCCTATCAATATGAACATACAAAACTGATGGGTAGACTTAACTTGGGTGCAACATCTCACCATCCTTTTTGTTGAAGAGACATGTAGCCAAAGCTTTTCAGCTTGCACTTATCAGGACAAATGCATGGATGCCAAATTTCAAACGATCACAAATAATACAGGATGGCAAGTTGCCACTGGCTGCATTGTTGTCATTGTGAAAGCAGCGGGGAACTATAGCCTCATGTTCCCGGGTGATTCAAAAATGGTGCAAAATATGTTCCTTCTGTTTACAGTGTAAATGAGCTCCGTCACGAGATTATGGACTCTAAACGTTAGCTCTCTTTTTATCCACAGATGTAACAAGCCTGAGTTTTTCCAGCATTTTCTTTTTTATTTCAGATTTCCAGCATCTGCAGTATTTTGCATTTCATTATGTTACATTATATTAGGTTGAGTGATCACCTTAAATTGGTTGTCAGTAAAGCTATTTGCGCACTCAGGATTGTTTGGCAAGGTGTTGCACTATCGCAGAATCACATCTGACGGGTTGTTTTAGACTTTATAAGTATGAGCTGGTGGAGTATGGTCAGTACTCTGCCGAGTACGAACAGCAGAAGGGACATGTTGTTCGATTTGATCAGCCAGTTGCTTGGGCATATGGTCTACCTACCTGCCGTTGCAATTATTATTGTTTGAAATTTGCCTTTCCTGCATTTATCCTGATGAGTGCAAGATGAAAAGCTTCAATAACGACCTCTCTTTCAAAATCTATAGTTGCAGGAGTTGAGATGGATGAATTCTAGCCTGTTAATCATCCAAAACTCCCTCACTTTGTCTTTTTCAATTTGCAGAAATATGGGGAACAGTAGGTATGGAGGTTGCATTGGCAGAAGAATTTAGATTAATTATGCTACTGGATAGACAAATGGAAAATTCAATTTATCAGACAGTAATGTTTATTGTGTTTAAAAAAAAAAAAAAAAAATGAATGGCAGGTATACTATGAATGGATTAGAATTAATAATAAGGAGCTTTACCAGGACTTATTCAAACATTTGTCGATATTGGACAATGTGAAGAAGCAAGTAAATGAGCAGAATGTTGGCATATGCAGCCCTGCACACAATGAAAATCTGTCCAGATTCCATTATAAGCAAATGACCCTTGAATTTTTTTTACTGTATCTGCTCTGTATTTTTACTCCTACGGTTGATGTGCAAATGATCATCAAAATCATTCGGTGACTTTAATATGCAGTTGGATGCTCGACTGAGTAAGTTGGAATATTCTAGGGATGTTCTCCCTTGTTCAAAGGTGGCTTTTTCTATTTACAAATGAAGGTTACGAATGAAGGCTCTATCCTGTATTACATTGAATTTACTGTACAGACTCATACCATTTTGCCCAATTGATCTATGCCAGTTTTTATGCTCTACCAAGTCTTTTCCCATCCCTCTTCATCTCGCCCTATCGCAAGGACACCAGATATAGGAACTTGGCACACTATTGCTGATCTGCTAGTCAATACCACTAGGGGCTGCGATTCTCCAGTGGGTTGTGCACTTGCTTGAGTGCAATGCGGCCGGAGAACGCCGGGTGAGGCTTTCAGCAAGGCTGGAGAATGCCGGGTGAGGCTTTCAGCAAGGCTGGAGAATGCCGGGTGAGGCTTGCAGCGAGGTTGGAGAATGCTGGGAGAGTTGCAGCAAGCCTCCCGACAGGCTCCGGGCCTCCTGGGATTCTCTGAAGTCCTGCAAGACGTCGGAGTTGGAACCCTGCCCCAAATGGGTGGGACCGAATGACGCTCCTGGAAGTAGGTCGTAAACCTACCTACAACTTCCCTCCGCAGGATCCAGTGGCCTCCCTCGATTCTTCAACCACCCCAGGAAGGCTGCAGAAGTGCTGGTCCACACAAACGTGGACAAGGCAGAGTGGCACCTGGAGAATCTGGGCCACCGGAGACACCTGGGTAAGTGCAGGATGCCCTGGAATGTTGGTACATTGGCACTGCCTAGATAGCACCTTGGTACTGCCAAGCCAGCAGGAACACTGCCTGGGTGGCTGTGCAAGGGTGCCTGAGTGCCAAGGTGGTACTGCCAAGGCCCAGGGGAGGAGGGGGGCATGCCCATGAAATGAGGGTGGAAAAGGAGGTTTCAAGGGTGGGAGTGTGTAGGGCAAGTAAGTAGGGGCCTCCGGGAGGTTGGGGGCTGATGGGGCTCATGGGTGGAGACCCAAAGAGGGGAGACCCTCAGAGACCTCATAGCAGGGGGATCATCACTTGGGGGAGGGGGGGGGGGGGTGACTGCCCATGGGTGGGGGAACCCACAAACTCACTTGGGGATCGGGGCAACCTTTCAAAATGGCGGCCCGATCTCCGTTCAGCTCCCCGATGCAAACAAATTTCCAAGTGTGGACTAAACCAGTGAGAAACCCCATAGGGCCCAAAGAAGTGACTAAGTGCCATTGAATAGTGGTGGGGAACTCGCCGGCAGAGCCGGTGGGAAACACCCTAAAAAACCTTTTGGGAGAATAGCGCCATCGGGCTGATCTTGGGCTTCAGCTTAATTTTCCTGCCTGAACCCCGTATCCCTTAATTTCCCCAAGAAACCAAAAATCTATTGTCCTATTCCTTTCTCTTTATATATTTATCTCTATCCTTCTTGAATATGTCTATGCTGTCCACAGAGCGCTCTCTGTGTGGAAGATGGGCCATTTGGTTTAATGTTTCATCCAAAAGATGATATTTGACAGTGCAGCGCACACTCAGTACTTCACTGAATTGTCATTCTGGCTGTTGTGCTAAAGTCTCTGGAGTGGGGCTTGAACTTGAATCTTCTGACCCAGGCATGAGTGCCACCACTGAGTCACCCGTAGTTACCTACAGCTGGATGGCAGCTGTGAGCAAGATAAATCTCAATATTGCCCCTCTTCAGTCAGGGTCATTTCATCTTATGTAGAAGATATTGATCCTATGGGAAAGGAGGTGGGCAGCCTCGATCAATACAATAGAATGGATTTTCTGCTATTCCTCCCTGTCTGCCTTCTCTTTCCAAATACACGGCATGAATCACAAGACATTCATCCAGAATGGTTACTATTGCAAAGAGGCAGCTTTGTGTTTCCTTTCATGCTAATTGTTCTTTAAATTCTCTAAATGTCAGCAATGTCGTTTTGAGGGATCCCTGGAAACTGGAGTGTGAATTTGGCAGAATATAAACATGGGTATAAAATAAATGTGATGTGCAGAATAGGAACAACAGGATCGTTCAAGTGGAGTACCTGCATGAATAAAGTACGGGTGAGAAATGAAATGTTGCCCTACTCCCAGAGGACCATAAGCTGCTCTCCCCTTTCTGTTTGTGTGTGTATCTGTGTGAGCATTGACCGGCGGTGATTTAAGCAGACTATCACCACTCCTCAGGCAAGGTTGAGAAGGGGGGGGGCTTTCATGGATCACCTCAGCTGCTACGGGAATTGAACCCGCACAGTTCGCCTCGCTCTGCATTGTGAATCAGCTGTTCAGCCAAGAGTTAACTGACCCCCTGCGCATGAGAAGCATGAACCTTATAGTCAGCAGACGACGTAGAGAATATGGTGAAGAAAAGCTTCCTGGCATTAAACGGCTGGTAACTTTGGGTCAGTAGTTATGGTTTGTTGTCTCCACAGGATGGCCCTGTTGTTAAGCCTAATATTTTTATTTATTGTATCAAGCAGTTCCTTGAATATCAGGTGTATTGACACAACTGCAATCACAGTCTAGTTGGAGATGATCATTCAGCCCACCTTAGTCCATCCAGAGAGATCCTGTCGCTCACCACCCCTCAACCTTCTGATGTATCTTACTGTTCCCTAAATTATTCCAGGCTTTGACTCCACATGATTATTTGCCAGCTGCGCCCACCTCAGTTATAAATTTCCATTTTTCTGGTTCGTAATTGTAATATTCCAGTTGAACCTTTTTTCTAACAATCTTGTGTTCTTCTACAAGTTTCACCACAAGCATGCCTCTTTTCTAGACTGAAAACGTGAAGTTGCTCCTTATCACAGAAACCGGGTGGAGGAGTTCAATCTGCTTCTGGTGCATAAATTGTCCACATTTCTTGCTGAGCCATTAGCAGGCATCCACACCAAAAGGAAGAAATAACTTTTACTCCTAAAGCATCTTTCATAACATCAACATGTCTCAACGGGCTTTACAACCAATGAAGTGCTTTGGAAATGTGGCATGGCAATGGTTGTAGCAAACCCATAGCAGCCAATTCATGCACAGCGTGATCCCATAAGCGGCAATGACTGCTCTTGGAAATCATATCACGGGATATCTTATGCCCAGTTAAAAGAAGGCATTTCCAACAATGCAGGACACTTGACACAGTGTCATCCGAATTTTGTGCTCAAATGTCTGAAGTGATACCTGAAGCGATTAAGCGGAGTGAATGCAAAAACGTAGGTACATGCAACGCATTTTGCATTTATTAATCTCTTGAAAAGCAGCAACTTACACTTGTAAATAATGGGTGCGATTAGTGTCATTTTGGACAGGTACCTGGCAGTACCAGGCTGGCAATTCCGGGGATTGCGAGGGTATTGACTTGCCCTGTCCCACATGGCGGTGGGGTGGTGCTCCAAAAGCCTCAGAGATCCCCTGGAGTGACCATCACACCTACTAATTGGTTTCTCGGTGAGGCCTCGCTGGTGCAGCCAGTGACTGCTGCACGAATGCGGCCTCAAATGAGCCATTGTAATTTGGTGACTCAAGCTTCCCTTCATCGCTGAACACTAGAACTGCACACTACTCTTATTGTGGCCTAACGTGCATCTTACACAGCCCCATCATAACCTCCCTGCTCTTATATTCTATGTCTTGGCTGACAAAGGAAAATATCCCATATCCCTTATTAACCATCATTTCCACCTGTCTTGCTGCCTTCAGGAATCTATGGACATGCACCCCGAGGTTCCGCTGTACTTTCTCGTGTCTTACCATTCATTGTATAATCCCTTGCTGTGTTAGTCCTCCCAAAATGCATCACTTCACAGTTTTCAAGGCTAAATTTAATTTGCCACTGTTCTGCCCATCTGACCAGCCAGTCTTTCTGGTCCTATAATCCAAGGCTTTCATCCTCGCTATTTACACCACCACCAATTTGCATGTCATCTGCGAACTTACTGGTCATACACCCCACATTTAATTTGTGTAATGGAATACTCTCCACTTGCCTGGATGAGCGCAGCTCCAATAACACTCGAGAAGCTCAACACCATCGAGGACAAAGCAGCCTGCTTGATTGCTCCTCCTTCCACAAACAATTGCTCCTCCACCACCAATGCACAGTGGCAGCCATGTGTGCCATCTACAAGATGCATTGCAGTAACTCACCAAGTTTCCTTAGTCAGCACCTGCCAAACGCACGTCCACTATCACCTGGAAGGACAAGAGCAGCAGATACCTGCGAACCCCACCACCTGGAGGTTCCCTCCAAGTCACTCACCACCGTGACGTGTAAATATATTGCCGTTCCTTCACTGTCGCTGGGACAAATCTTGGAACTCCCTCCCTAACAGCACAGTGGGGGTACCTATATCTAAAGGACTGCAGCGGTTCAAGAAGGCAACTCACCACCAACTTCTGAAGGATAACTAGGGATGGGCAATAAATGCTGGCCTAACCAGCGATGCCCACATCCTGGAAATGCATCAAAGAGAAACATTTGCATCTAAATCATTAATGTACATTGCAAACAGCATAGGATCCAGCACCGATCCCTACGGTCCACCGCTGGACACGGGCTCCCAGTCACAAAAACAACCTTCAACCATCACTTTCTGCCTCCTGCCATTTGGCCAATTTTGGATCTAAATTGCCCTGGCTCCCATGGGTTCTTCCCTTCTTGATCAGTCTCCCATGCGGGATCTTGTCAAGAGCCTTACTGAAGTTCATATGTGTGACATCAACTGCCCTCATCTACACACCTAGTCACTACCTCTAAAAATTGAATCAAATTTATGAGACATGATCTCCCCCTGACAAAGCCGTGCTGACTCTTCTTCATTAATCCGTGCCAATCTTAAGTGGAGATTAATTCTGTTCTCAGAATTTTTTCCAATTTCCTGACCACAGACTCACTGGCCTGTAATTATCTGTTTATTCCTATTTCCTTTCTTGAATAATGATACCACATTAGCTATTCTCCAGTCTTCCGGAGCTCCTCCTGTGGCCAGAGAATAATTGAAAATTAGCATCTGAGTCACTGCAATGTCTGCTCTTGCTCACACAGCAGTCTGGGATACATCTTGCCTGGGCCTGGGGGTTTATCCACGTTTAAGCCCACTAAAACCTTGAATACCTCTTCCCTCCCAATGCTAATTTGTTCAATTATATCACAGTCCCCCTCCTTGATTTTTGCACCAACATTGTCCTTCTGGTGAACGCAGATGCAAAAGACTAATTTAAAAACTCACCTATGTCTGCACGGTAGCTCAGTGGTTAGCACAGTTGCTTCACAGCGCCAGAGTCCAGGTTCAAAGCCCAGCATGGGCCACTGTCTGTACGGGGTCTGCATGTTCTCCCCGTGTCTGCGTGGGTTTCCTCCGGGTGCTCCGGTTTCCTCCCACAGTCCAAAGATGTGCAGGTTAAGTGGATTGGCCATGCTAAATTGCCCTTGGTGCCAAAAAGGTTAGGTGGGGTTACTGGGTTACAGGGATAGTGTGGGCTTGGGTAGGATGCTCTTTCCACGGGCCGGTGCAGACTTGATGGGTCGAATGGCCTCCTTCTGCACTGTAAATTCTATGATTCTATGATGTCACCCAGCTCCACACTTATTGCCACTTTGGACCCTAATGAACCCTACTCTTTTGCTGGTTACCCTCTTGCCCTTAATATACTCGGACATCACCTTGGGATTTTCCTTCATTTTGCCTGCCAATGTCTTTTCATGCCCCATCTTTGCTCTCCTAATTTGCTTGTTAGCTCCCCCTCGGCACTTTCTCTACTCCTCTAGTACTTCCACTATTTGAGCCCCTTTTATCGACCATAAGCCTCCCATTTTTTCCTTATCCAATCCTTTATATACCTTAACATATAGGGTTTTCTAGAGTTGTTGATCCCACCCTTTACCTTTATGGGAACATTTGGCCCTGCACTCTATTTCCTTTTTGCATGATTCTTTAAACATGGAGAACAATACTGTACACAGTACTCCAGATGTGGTCTCACCAATGCCCTGTATAATTGAAGCATAATCTTTTGTATAAAATTCCCTCAATCAACAATAACATTCTATTAGTTTTGCAAATTACTGCTGCGCCTATATACTCTGAGATTCATGCACGAGGACACCCAGATCACTCTTTATCTCGGAACTCAGCAATCTCTTAACATTTGGCTAAAGGCTTTTTTATTCGTCCTGCTAAAATGGACAATTTGACATTTTCCTACATTGCGCCCCATTTGCCAGACTTTTGTATACTCACCTAACCTATCTATTTTATTTTATAGCCCCTTTATATCCCATGCACAACTTACTTTCCTACCTTTGTGTCATCAGCAAATTTAACAACAATATTCTCAATTCCTTCATTCAAGTGTCGAGGTCCCAGCACTGATCCCTGTGGCACACCAGTCAATACATCTTGACAACAAGAAAATGACACAACATTGAATGGCCCTTGTTACATCAGAGTGCAGCTGGAGTTTGGTGAAACAGGGAGTCTGAAGGGCTAAGCTCGAAGGAATGATTTAATGTAAGGACTAATTTTAATGTAAATTTCAATTTAAAAGTCTAGTTTATTTAATTAATTTCAAGATTACCCAAAAATTGTTCTTTTGACTGGTTGAAGTTTAATCGCAGAGCTGGAGAAGGATGATCAACCAGCATTGTGGAGACCCCAAAATAAAATAGGCAGAAGGTGGAAAGAAGAAAATTGATAGTTTAAGGGATTGGGCAAATTTGTAGCAAATAAATTTCAAAAAAGGCAAGTGTAAGATTGGACATACATACCCAGGAAGGATCAAACAGGACATGTCAAAAATACTGAAAAGCTAGAAAGAGTGGAGTTCCAAAGAAATTTGGGGATCCAAGAGTGCAGATCATTAAAACTATCATGAACAGGTACAAAAGATTAATCAAAAATGCGAATGGAATGCTGTCCTTTAAAATAACAGACTAGAATGCAAGGGATCAGATGTCATGCTGCAGTTATAGCAAAACCTGGTTAGACCTGGGCTCAGTCGGATAGCACAATGATGCAGTGGTTAGCACTGAGGACCCAGGTTCGGTCCCGACACCGGGTCACAGTCCGTGTGGCGTTTGCACATTCTCACAGTGTCTGTGTAGGTCACACCCCCACAACCCAAAGATGTGCAGAGTAGGTGGATTGGCCACGCTAAATTGCCCCTTAATTGGAAAAAAATAATTGGGTACTCTAAATTAATAAAAGAAGATCTGGGTTCAGTCCAGGACATCAGGAAGGATATATTGGTCTTGGAGGGAATGCAGTGTAGGTTTACTAGAACGATAAGAGGAGGGATTACACAAACTAGTGTTGCAATTCCTCAAATTTGATTGGGTAGTGATTTAATCAATGTTTTGAAGATACTGAGCAAACTAATAGGCTAGGGAAACTATTTCCACCTGACCTGCTGTAAATCAGGATTTCCTGCTTTTAGTTCACGTTTATATCATAACGTTCACAACTTCAGGGCAATCCCAAATGCTTCCCGACCTGTATCTTTGATTTGGGAGAGCTAGTGGTTAGTAAACTGCGGATCCAGGTCAATACTGGGGGGAAGGTGTGTTCAGATCCCACCATGAGCAGACCGAATTTAAATTGAATTAATTAAGAGTGGAATTGAAAGCCAGCCTCAGTAAATGGTGACCATGAAACTATCAGCGATTGTCGCCAAAAAAAAAAACTCATCTGGTTCGCTAATGTTCTTTAAGAAAGGAAATCTGCTGCCCTTACTTGGTCTGGCCTACATGCTTCATCCCCGCTGTTACCAGACTCCTAAACAACCCTCTTATGGACTGATTTGATTAATACTACAGTCCTGTATGCTTCACCCGATGCCTGTGTCTATATATTTACATTGTGTATCTTGTGTTGCCCTATTACGTATTTTCTTTTCATGTACTAAATGATCTGTTTGAGCTGCAAGCAGAAAAATACTTTTCACTATCTCCCTACACATGACAATAAACAAATCCAATCCAATCCAGATCCACAGAAATGTGGTTGAGACTCTAACTGCCCTCTGACATGGCCTAACAAAGCCATTCAGTTCCAGGGCATTTCGGGATGGGCAACTATAGGATCTCTTATTCTAGCTTCTAATAAGAGTCAAAAGTCTGGTTGATGGAGGTGTCCAAAATACAACTTTTATTGACAATTATTCACCTCAATACACTTGCATAAGATCTGAATCAAAAATGGTAGATCCAAATACTACATAAACTGAATGAAATGAAATGAAAATTGCTTATTGTCACAAGTCGGCTTCAAATGAAGTTACTGTGAAAAGCCCCTAGTCGCCACATTCTGGCGCTGGTATGGGAATTGAACCCACGCCGCTGGCCTTGTTCTGCTTTACAAGCCAGCTGTTTAGCCCACTGTGCTAAACCAACTAAACCAGCCCACTGGTCAGAACATAGCGAAAAGTATTAAACATAAAGCATAAGAAAAGTATGAAGAAAGTACTTCAAAACAAAGGAAATCGATAGGTGGTTCAAAGATTCATGAAAACATAAATTTGAAACAACCCCTTAACCACGAGGTCTTACTTTTAAGGAAATTCTTATAGATGGTCTAATCCCTCATTCACTCTCATTGGTTTCTAATTCTCATCTGAGCTGTCCTGATTTGTTCAAATAGATGTGTTACTTAGAAGATGATTTATTAATCAAACATTGGTCATTATGTAAGATTTACTAATGTCCATCAAATTTAATTCAGTGTCTACGTTCGCCACCTTACGAGAATAAAATTCTCGTATCACGACTAGCCATTAACCTTGCTGTAGCTAATTGTTATAGATTCTCATGACTAAATGCACTGGAATACAATGATAGATTCTCATGACTAAATGCACTGGAATACAATGGTCTATTCATTATATTTTTCAGAAACAATGTCTGAATTACTGCGCAGACAGCCCCAAAGTTAAATAGTTTATTCAATATCTGAAACATTGACTATCCTTTTGCAGACAGGGGGCGGGATTCTCTCGCAACTGGCCAGATGGCCCGGCGCCAAGAGCGGTGCGAAACACTCCGGTGTTAGGCCACCTGGAAGTTGCAGAATCCTCCGCACTTCCGGGGTCTAAGCCGTTGCCGGAGGGGTTGGCACCGTGCCAACCGGTGCCGAAGGACCAGCGTGTTTCCTGCGCATGCGCAGGGGGTTTCTTCACCCCGGCCATGGCGGAGCCCTACAGAAGCCGGCGCGGAGGGAAAGAGTACCCCCACGGCACAGGCCCGCCTGCAGATTGGGCCCCGATTGCGGGCCAGGCCACCGTGGAGGCCCCCCCCTCCCCCACGGGGCTGGATCTCCTCCCCCTCCCTCCCCGAGGACTCCGCTAGTCGCCCTCCAAGCCAGGTCCCGCCAGGATGGACCATGTCCAATTCATGCCGGCGGGACTGGCTGAAAAAGGGTGGCTGCTCGGCCCATTGGGGCCTGGAGAATTGCTGGGGCCTGCTGCCAACGACCCCTGACAGGTGTGGTGTGATCCTCGCCCAAAACCTGGCACCGGAGAATTCGGCAGCCGGCGTCGGAGTGGCGGGGCGGGATTCACGCCGCCCCCCGGCGATTCTCCGTCCCGGTGGGGATCAGAGAATCCTGCCCAGGGTGTTTTGATAATTTTGTCTCTAGCTATGCAATCAATCAATCCTTAAAGACACCAACTAAATCAATGAACCAATAAGTCAATACTCTATCAGCAGCAAATGCTGGCCCACATCCTGTAAGAGAATAATAAAGCAGCACGAGGTGAGGAAGAAATGCTGATTGGCATCGGGGCTCCCGACAATGCCATTTGACCCCCTGTTGCAAGATTTTAAGATGGCGTTCCTGCCTATCTGTGATGTGTGAAGCAACAATCTGAAAATAGGAATGGGGGCAGAACTGCAGCCAAATGTTGATCATTCCCTTTCCAGCACATGCCCCCTGCCCTCCCCCTCCACTGTTGAACTTCCTAGAATTTTGTCTCATTCATAAAATGAAAATGCCCCCCCTTGTCTCACTGTCTATAGATTCCAGCTGTGATTCAGTGTGTAGCTCTCGTGTCCCTTGAGTTAGAATGACGTCGGTTCAAGTCCCGCTCCAGCGATCTGACCGCACGTAATCTAGGCTGATAGCCCAGTGCCGTACAGAGGGAGTGCTGCCCCGTTGGTGATGCCGTTCTTTGGATGGGATATTAAACGTGAGGCCCTCTCTGCACCTCTCCGCTGAACATAAAAGTTTGGATATAGAAGGGTAAGGGGGAATCTTGTTGAAACTTACAAGATACTGAGAGGCCTAGATAGAGTGGATGTGGAGAGGATGTTTCCATGTATAGAAAAGACTAGAATCCAAGGGCACAGTCTCAGACTGAAGGGACAATTTTTAAAAACTGAGATGAGCAGGAATTTCTTCAGCCAGAGGCTGGTGAATCTGTGGAACACCTTGCCGTAGAAGGCTGTCTCTGAGTGTCTTTAAGACAGAGATAGTTCTTGATTAATAAGGGATCAGGGATTATGGGGAGAAGGCAGGAGAATGGGGATGAAAAACATATTAACCATGATTGAATGGCGAAGCAGACTTGATGGGCCGAATGGCCTAATTCTGATATGATGTTTTGTGGTCTTGTAAAAGATCCCAGGTGCCGATCTGAAGAGGTAAAGGATATTCTTGCACGTCTCCTGTCCAATGTTTATCCCTCAACCGCTAACAATCACTAAAACAGATTGTCTGCTCAATGATCACATTGTTGTTTGTGGGATCTGCCTCTGTGCAAATTGATAGCCCTCTTTCCTCCACTACAACAGTCACTACAGTCCAGAAGTGCTTTGGGATGCCCTGAGGTTTTTTGAAAGGTTTTGTCGGCATTAGATGTCTGTTGTAGCCTGCTTGCCCACTAGATGGAGCATCAGACTAACAATGATTCTCTTCCCCTTGCTGCCAGCTTCCCCCCCACCCCCTCCTCACCCAGCGACCTTCCCTGCCAAGTCATATGTTTGTTATCCAAACTGTTCTGGAGTCTAATGAATTTGGATAAAAGGGAGCTGGATAATTGGATTAGTTTGATGTAAAAGTGCTTTCGAAAATGCCAAGGTTCCGATAACAGGAAATCAGATAATGGTCTTCTGTGTAATCATGTAATCAGATTTACCCCTGATGGTCAGGAGCTGGACGAGTGAATGTAGGTTTTTCATTGCAGTTAAGGTAAAGGCTTTCCAAGCTATAATAGAATGATGCAGCAGAGAAGGAGACCATTTGGCCCATCTTGCATGTGCTATTTCTTTGGAATACCTTTCAATTGCTGCCCTGCACTTTCCTCATTCATTTTATGTATATATCCAATTACCTTTTGAAAATTGCTATCACACTGCCTCCCACATCACACCAAACTCACTGCATAAAATAAATCCTCTTCATCAATCACCTTAAATCTGTGTCCCCTGGTAACAAACATACACACAAACTGGGACCAGGAGTAGATCCTTCAGCCCTTGAACCTGATCCAACATTCAATAAGATCATGGCTGATGTGATTGTAGTCTCAACTCCACTTTCCTGACTACCCCTGGTAACCTTTGACTCCCTTGTTAGTCAGGAATACTGTGAATAATTATTTAAGGAAAGATATACTGGCATTGGAGTCCGTCCGGAGAAGGTTCACGCCCTTGACCCTGGGTATGGAGGGATTTTCTTATAATAATAATCTTTATTGTCACAAGTAGGCTTACATTAACACTGCAATGAAGTTACTATGAAAATCCCTTAATCGCCACATTCCGGCGCCTGTTCGGGTACACAGAGGGAGAATTCAGAATGTCCAAATTACCTAACACCTCGTCTTTCAGGACTTGTGGAAGGAAACTGGAGCACCCGGATGAAACCCACACAGACACAGGGAAGCCGGGAATTGAACTCTGGTCCCTGGTGCTGTGAAGCGGCTTTGTTACCATGCCACCCATAAGATTGGTCAGCATCTCTCTATTCCCTGCAGCGACAGAAGCTGCAGTGTACGTGTGAAGAGGAGCCTCATGGACTCAACGGAACCCAAGACCCTTGACTGGTTGGAAAGGTTAGTTTTCCGGCTCTCAGGCTGGGGAAGGTGGAGGAGGCCTGGGAGGACTGATCGTGGACAATTGGGATGTCGGAGGTGAAGAAGCCAGGGTGGGGGTGGGAGGTCCTTAAGGTGTGTGCATGGTGTGAGGGGGAGGGGTGGGGGGGAGGAGAGCCTGAGAGCCCGAAAGCCTGAATTTAAAAGGGGGCTTGCGATGGAGGTGCCCAACCCATCTCGCTCCCCAATAGAGGTCTAAACCGATCATTTTCAGTCTTCCTTCACACCCAGTATATCCTCCTGCCAGCCTAAACACTGAGGCTGGGTGGGAAATGGTCCTTAAGTGGTTGATAATTGGGGCAAGGGCAGGCAGCCGTCCAAAGGCATTCCCCTTCTCAGCTTAAAATTACTGGAGGTCAGGGTGGGCAAGAATGCGAAACCCATTCATCCAATTAATGCACTCTCCCCCCCACCTTCCTTAAAAACTTACCAGCGAGGGAGGGGCCGGGGGAGCGTGAAATTCAGGCCTGTGTTGTTTCAATAACATCATCTCTCAATCTTCTAAACTCTAATGGATATAAGTCCAGCTGTTCAACCTTTTTCCGTAATTTAACTCCACCCCCGTCCCCAAATCCCAGGTATGTCATGTGAACATTACCAACCATTCCTGCCATTTGAAAATGTTCCTGTTTTATTTACTCATCAATTCTGAAAAACCACTACCAAATATATGCTTAATCCTCTGTTCCACGCAAATCCTCCTGGAATGTCTCAACTTACCATATAACAAAAGTACCTTGTGATCAGGTCCAGAGAAAGTAGCCCCAAATTCATACTGGCTCCCAGTGAGGTCTCAAAGTCTGTTGTTACTCATTCATGGATACAAATCAGCAGCCTTTACTGCCACCCCTCATTGCCCTGAGCAGGTGAGTTGCCTTCTCGAATCACTGAGTCAGCGTTGTGAGTGTACTCCAACAGTGTTGTTAGGGAGGGAGATTGATCCAATGACACTGAAGGAATAGCGATACGTCACCATGGTGTGTGACATAGAGGGAAATTGTGTGTTGGTGCTGTTTTCCTGCATCTGCTATCCTTGTGGAAGAGGTTTTGGGTTTAGATGGTGCTGCTGAAGGAGCCTTGGTGAGTTGCTACAGCGCATCTTGTGGTGGTACGCATGGCTGCCAGTGTGTGTCAGTATTGGAGGGAGTGAAAGTTTATGGTTGTTGATGAGGAGCCAATCTAGTAGGACTGCTCTGACCTGGATCGTGTTGAGCTTCTTCTGAGTGTCGTTGGACTGCATTCATCCAGGCAAGTGGAGAGTATTCCATCACACTCCTGAGTTGTGCCTTGTATATGGTGGTCTGGCTTTGTGGAGTCAGGAGGTGAGTTACTCACTGCAGCATTTGCAGCCTCTGACCTGATCTGTATATATGACTGATTTAGTTCAGTTTCTGGTCAATGGTAGCCCCCAGGCTGGTGCTGATGGGGGGATTCAGTGATAACAATCCTGTTGAAAGTCAAGCAGAGATGGTTAGATTTTCTCTTTTTGGAGATTGTACTTGCGTGGCACAAATGTTGCTTGCCTCTTGCCAGCCTAAGCCTGAACATTGTCCAGATCTTGCTGCACGTGGACATGAACAGCCTCAGTATCTGAGGAGTTGCAAGTGAACACTGCAGGCGTTAGCAAACATCCCTGGCTGACCTGACGATGGAGGGAAGTGCTTCACATACAATGAATTACTTTAATCAACAAATGCAGGAGCTAATATGCACACAAGAATCTCTAAACAGATATTGAAGAATCATAAATTAATCTGTTGTTGGTTAAGGGAAGAATGTTTAAGAAGGACAGGGCATTGGTGAGACCACATCTGGAGTATTGTGTGCAGTAATGGGCTCCTTATTTAAGGAAAGATGTAAATGCATAAGAAGCAGTTTGGAGAAGGTTTACTGGACTAAAACTAGGTATGGGTAGGATGTCCTATGAGGAAAGTTTGGAGAGGCTAGGTTTGTGTCCACTAGAGTTTGGAAGAGTATAAGGCGTTGATCCTCGGGGATCTTGACAGGGTGGATGTGGAGAGGATGTTTCCCCTCGTGGGAGAAGCTAGAACTAGGGGTCACTGTTTCAAAATAAGAGGTCGCTCATTTATGACAGATATGTTTTCTCTGAGGCTTGAGAGTTCCTGGAACACACTTCATCAAAATGGAGTGGAAATAGAGTCTTTGAGTATTTTTAAGACAAAGCTAGGTAGCTTCTTGATTGACAAGGAGGTGAAAGGTTATCGGGAGTATTTTTTACCCATAGAACATACAGTGCAGAAGGAGGCCATTCAGCCCATCGAGTCTGCACCGATCCACTTTAGCCCTTACGTGGTGTTGAGGTTATAATCAGGTCAAACATGACCCTATTGAATGGCGGAACAGGCTTGAGGGGGCTGAGAGGCCTACTCCTATGCCTTGTTTGTATGTAAGCGAGGGAGTAATGGGGCAACTATAGACACAGTACATCAGTTGTCGTGCTCATCAGAGAAATCTATCATTAGGGACCAAGTGACTGAACACTTGGAGAAGTTTGAGTTGATTTCCAGAGAATCAACATAGGTTTGTGCAATGGTAGTTCAGGTATGACATCTAGTTTGAATATCTGTGGAGGTCCCCAGCATGGCAGACATGCAGTATCTACAGACGTTGATCTGCATGGACGTCCAGCAGGTGTTCAATGCGGTTCCACGCAAGTGATTATTGGCAAATGCAAAATGCCTGAAATAGGAGGTAATGTTGGATTGGTAATTGTTTGGGAGTTAGATGACAGAGAATAGACATTAAAGAGTTCAGGCATTGGCTGGCAAGATGTAACAAACGGTGTTTCCCTAGGATCCATATCCGGGAATCAGCTGTTCCAATAGATATATGAATGATGAAGATGAAGGAATGGAATTGTAGATACAAATGTGCAGATTACACCAAATTAGGAGTCACAGTTGTCTGAAAGGTAGCAGGATTTTAGAGAGGGATGTATATTAACGGAACAGGAAGACTGCACCAGGAAGTTCAGTGTGGGGGTACATGGTCAGAATATTTTCATAATGCTAAACACAAAGGGATCGGGCTCTTATTCAGAGATCACTAAAAGCTAGTGCCATATATGAAAATTAACCATAAAGGCTAAAGGATTGTTGGCCATGTTCCTTTAAGGGTACTGTAAGACAGGACTCTGTGAGTTGTTCTAGGTTGGTATAGAGATTTGGTCAGGCCTCATTTAACTTCTGCATTTTTCAGTGTATAAGACTAGACCTCTTTTCCTCCAAAAGGTCAGGCCTTGTCTTATGCGCTGCTTTGACTTGTCTACCATTTAAGTGGATTTTAGACGCCGATGCCTTGTGAATAAATCCAAGTAAATCCCATGCCTCACACCGAAATTCCTCCAGTCAAGCCACGTCAGTCCTATATGGCAGCATTCAAGCTGGCTTTTAAAGCAGACCAAGCAGGCCAGCAGCACGGTTCGATTCCCGTACCAGCCTCCCCGGACAGGCGCCGGAATGTGGCGACTAGGGGCTTTTCACAGTAACTTCATTGAAGCCTACTCGTGACAATAAGCGATTTTCAATTTTTTTCAATTTTCAACATGGCTTCCCAATAAATCCAGGGACAGCGAGAAAAATGTTTGGGGCTGGTGCAAGATGAAGGATGAGTGGCATATAAAAAAGAAGTCCAAAAAAAACCCAAACCGTGGGTCTAAATCAGGGCAGCACAGTAGCACAAGTGGAAAGCACCGTGGCTTCACAGCGCCTGAGTCCCAGGTTCAATTCCCCGCTGGGTCACTGTCTGTGCAGAGTCTGCACGTTCTCCCCGTGTCTGCGTGGGTTTCCACCGGGTGCTCCGGTTTCCTCCCACAGTCCAAAGACATGCATGTTAGGTGGATTGGCCATGATAAATTGCCCTTGGTGACCAAAAAGGTTAGAAGGGGTTATTGGAGGGGCAGCACAGTGGTGCAGTGGTAGCACTGCAGTCTCATGGCGCCGAAGTCCCAGGTTTGATCCCGGTTCTGGGTCACTGTCCGTGTGGAGTTTGCACATTCTCCCCTTGTTTGCGTGGATTTAACCCCCACACCCCAAAGATATGCAAGGAAGGTGGATTGAACACACTCAATTGCCCCTTAATTGGAAAAAATGGATTGGGCACTCTAAATTTATGTTAAAAAAAAGAAGGCGTTATCGGGTGACAGGGATAGGGTGGAAGTGAGGGTTTAAGTGGGTCGGTGCAGACTCGATGGGCCAAATGGCCCCCTTCTGCACTGTATGTTCTATGTTCTAAAGCCAAGTGGGCAAACACCGAACAGAAATTGGATGAGTATGTGTTGACACAACGAGCTGTATGTCACGTGTTAAATATGGTTTTTACCTATTTCGTCCAGAGGAAGATTGAGGAAGAACATATACAGCATTCTTAACATCCCAAACACGGGCAAAGTGCCCCTGTATGTATTGGATTCAGATTTGCGCATTGAACTTTAACAAAGAATATATCAGCAATGGAAATAGGTACATATGCTCTGGATTCACCTGGGCTTTAGAGAGTTAAATTATGAGAACAGGTTGCACAAACCAGACTCTTATTCTCTTGCGTTAAGAAGGTTGAGGGGTGATCGGATCGAAGTAGATGAAACGATAAAGAGACTTGGCAGGATAGTTACAGAGAAACTATTTTCCTCCGATGAGCGAATCCAGAGCAAACGGGCTTACTAAAATTAGGAGAGAAAGCAGGAAACACATCTCACATAAACGGTAGCAGAAGCCTGGAACTCTGGGGATCCATCATATATATGCCATTTCCTTAGTGTCCCGTACAATCAGGCCAGCAGCTGGCCTTAATGGACTCCCATTCCTTTTTACTACTCTTTTTATATATTTGTAAAGAAAAAATTGCCGTTTGCTTGAACATCCCTTGTGATTTCTCCTTTGGTATTTTCTTTCTGCCTCTCTTACTGCTTCTCATGTATCTCTTTGTTGCTTTTTATAGCAGGGATCTAGGGGAGTTGATGGACACGATGCAATCAATAACAGCTCTTGCTGAATTAAAATTCAGCTTTGGTCTGTAGAATTCCTCTCAGTTTCTTGTACTTCCATTTCTTTCATTTTGATCTGATTTTAATTCAACTGCTGTCCACAGACACGGGAAGGTTTCAGTTTTGAGATTTTTTAAATCCATAAATTGAGTGTTATTAAGCGAGCTAAATATGTCCATTAATGCTTTGTCTCTCTCTTTGTGTATTGTAAAATGTAAGAAGAATCTCTTGATGGTAATTTGTCTGTATTGTGATATTTAGTTGCAACACTGTCCTGTTCCTTGAAGCCCGCTACTCTTAATCTACTTGCGATTTAGCAATATCACCGATGTTAAACTCATCTATTTCTTAATACTTGTAATTTTTGCATAAAGTCTCCACTGCTTACAATGGACTCGTTCATGCAAATGTGATTTGCTCCTTACATGCAATGGTTGGTGTAATTAAGGTAGCGTTAGTAAAATTAGGAGTCATTTTTTAAAAACAAGTTATTTTATTCCAAACACATATAACATCAACAAAATACACAGTCCATCAAATCACAGTCTACGGTTTGTACAATTTTCCCCCATCGGGTTCCCTGTGTACCTCCCGGAGCTAATGGCAATGGGGCTGTTACCATGGCCCTCAAATTTGAACCCCTGCAGGATTCCTCTTCCAACCTGACTGCCCTCCCCCCCCCCCCCCCCTCCCCCACCAGCCATCTCCTGCATCCCCCCCTTTCCATCCATCTTCTCACCTTCTCCATATTCGCCACCTGTAATAATACAGCAGGTTCGGGAGCACCAACTCCCCTTTCTGTCTGTCCCTCTGCAACAGAGCCCTCTTCAACCGTGGCATCTTCCCCGCCCATATGAACTAAGAGATCTGTGCCTCTACCCTCCAGAAGAATGCCTCGGGGAGATAGATTGGGAGGGCCTGAAAAATAAACAGGAACCTTGGCAGCACATTCATCTTTACCAAAGAGAAAATGCTGGAAAATCTCAGCAGGTCTGCAGCATCTGTCGGGAGAGAAAAGTGCTCATGTTTTGGGCCCAGATGACCCTTTGTCAAAGCGCTAGACTCTCGACTCGGAACATTAGCTCTTTTCTCTCCCTACAGATGCTGCCAGACCTCCTGAGATTTTCCAGCATTTTCTCTTTGATTTCAGTAATCAATCTTTCATCTTTGCCACCTGCACCCTCCTTGCCAGCTTCAAGTGTAAAGTGTGCACCTCTTAAAATCCTTCTTAACCTCCGCCATGGTGTCAAATGCTGTCAAATTCCACCTGTGCATCATGGCCTACTCACGTGACACCTGAATCCCCAAATACCATAACATCTCTCTAGCTGCCTTAAATGGTAGTGCCCCTAAATTGGTTCCCCGCCCCACCATATTCACTGGGTACACCTCACTCTTCCCAATGTTCTGCTTATACCCAGAGAAGGCCCCAAACCTCTCCAAAAGGCCCATGATTCTGCCCATACTCTTCAGCAGGTCCGACAGAAACAACAACAGGTCGTCTGCGTACAACGACACCCGGTGCTCCTGGCCCTTCCTCACCCCTCTGCAGATCCCCAAAATGTCATTGCCAAGGGTTCAATCGCCAGTGCGAATAACAATGGCGACAGCGGGCACCCCTTCCTCGTTCCCATGCGCAACCCAAAAACCGCTGAACTACTCACGTTCGTACGCATGCTTGTCATCGGGGATGCATACAAAAGACACACCTACACCACAAACTTTGGCCCAAACCTTCCCATAATTTCGAACAAGTACTCACCACAAAGAAATCGATTTTATACACGTGCGAAAAGAAGCAATACTCCCTCCTTCCCGGGTTCCTGAACCTCCAAGGATCCACCATCCCCATGGGCCCCATAATCCCAGCCAACTCCTTTGCCATCCTTGACCTTCCCATTAACTTGAGGCTCGACTTCTCCACCTTCGGCTCCATTACACAGTTAAAATCTTCGCCCATAATCAGTTGGTGTATATCCAAGTCCGGAATTGCTCTCAGTAACCCCTTTACAAACCCCGCATCATCCCAGTTGGACACATATACGTTGACAATATGATCGCTCTGGTCGGACACCACCTTCTCCACCTTGCGTATCGTCGCCCCTTGTGCCTCAAGGCACTTCTCCCCCCAATCCAACGACCTTCCAGAGGTGCCACTGCCCCCTCAATCACCTTCGACCAGTCACTGTGCATCTCCTTCCTCTGCTGCCGAAATTCCTCCTTAAGGAAGCTCATCAACTGCTCCATCTGAGGCTTTCCTACTGATGGTGACCCTTCCCCCTCTGCCATTCTCAGAATTGCAGATGCGCCACAGGCCTGCCCCCAACTCCTTAGCCAGGTCTGATAGCCAGCAGACATGCCAATCTTGGGGATAACTTCTTCTCCTGCACCTTCCGCTTCACTTTCTGATGAAACTAGCCCACTAACGGGTAAAAAATGCCAAAACCAACGCCTTTGAGCTGCAGCTGCCTGGTGTGTGACCACTCACTCCATGGCTGCCACCGGAAGTCCCATTAGGAATCATTTTAATTGCAGTTATGGGCAGAAATCAAGTACTGAAGACACTAGAAATGGCAGCTTATGAGCATGATAATTCAGTGAGATTTTGATCATTACATTATGATGACTGCCAGATTTAAACATGGAAATTTTAAGTGGAGTGGTGGGGATTGAGTGTAACCAAAAAAGGGCAGTATTTGCACATACCCCCATGCCTGCGTGGGTTTCCTCCGGGGCTCCGGTTTTCTCCCACAGTCCAAAGATGTGCCGGTTAGGTGGATTGGCCATCATAAATTGCCCCTTAGTATCCAAAAGTTACGTGGGTTTGATTTGATTTATTGTCACATGTACTGAAGTACAGTGAAAAGTATTTTTCTGTGGCCACGGGTATGTACACAATACGTATGTAGTGGACATAAAAGCATAATCAGAGTACATTGACAAATGGTACATCGACAAACAGTGATTGGTTATAATGCGGAACAAAGGGCCAAACAAAGCAAATACATGAGTAAGAGCAGCATAGGGTGTTGTGAATAGTGTTCTTACAGGGAACAGATCAGTCCGAGAGAGAGTCGTTGAGTCTTGTAGCTGTGGGGAAGAAGATGTTCCTATGTCTGGCTGTGCGAGTCTTCAGACTTCAGCCTGATGGAAGGATCTGGAAGAAGGCAATGCCTTGGTGGGAGGGGTCTCTGATAATGCTGTCTGCCTTCCTGAGGCAGCGGGAGGTGTACACAGAATCAATGTGAGGGTGGGAAGCGTGTGTGATGTGTAGGGCCGAGTTTACCACACTCTGCAGTTTATTGCGATCTTGGGCCAAGCAGTTGCCATACCAGGCTGTGATGCAGCCGGATAAGATGCTCTCTATCGCACATCTGTCGAAGTTTGTGAGAGTCGATGCAGACATGCCAAATTTCTTTAGCTTCCGAAGGAAGTAGAGACGTTGTTGGGCTTTCTTGACTGTTGCACCAACATGAGTGGACCAGGACAGACTGTTGGTGATGGTGACCCCCAGGAACTTAAAGCTATCGACCATCTCCACTTCGGAGCCATTGATGCAGATGGGTGTGCGTGTCGTGCTACGCTTCCTGAAGTCGATGATCAGTTCCTTGGTCTTTCTGACATTTAGAGGGTTTACAAGGTCACGGGGATAGGGTGGGGGTGTGGGCCTGGGTAGGATGCTACTTTAGAGGGTCAGTGCAGATTCAATGGGCTGAATGGTCTCCTTTTGCACTGTAGGAATGCTATAATTCTATATAACCGTTCAGTCATTCTGTCTGTCTCTCTTTCTCGTGTCTAATGAAGTAGCAGTGAGCACTTATAAGATCATAAGGAATTGGAGCAGGAGTAGGCCTTTCAGCCCATCAAGCCTGTTCTGCCATTCAATAAGATCATGGCCGACTGATTGTGGCCTAAACCTGTATTTTTCAAACCTTTTTGCCCGCGACCCACTTTTACCAACCTGCCAACCACGCTGTCTGCACTTCCCGACCCGCCATTTTCACTAAGCCTGCTTGGTCCTCACAATCTCACTTGCTTTGTCCTTAAATGTTACATTGCTGATAATGACTTCAGCCGATGATCTAAGATCTCACTGCATCTGTTGAAAAAGAATCAAGACGTTTGTCCTTGAACTCGCCAGTTTTAAACTTTCATTTGCCTGTGCTTCCCTACATATAACACACATACAGTAAAATTCTCCATCGGCAGGATCCTCTGATCCGCTGGCAGTGCACCCATGCCCGTGGATTTCCCGGTAGCGTGGGGTGGCCACAATGTGCTGGGCTGCAGGAATGGAGAATCCCGCTGCCGGCGGGGGCGAGTGTGCTGGAAAATGCGGCTGGAGGACTGGAGAATACCACCAAAGCTTTGACATCAATAATCAAAATGTTAGCTTCCTTCTCTCGCCACAGATGCTGTCAGATCTGTTAAGATTGTCCAGTATTTTCTGTTTTTATTTCAGATTCAGATTCCAGCATTCGCAGTAATTTTCTTTTATCACTTCTCATTCTCCTAACTCCAATGAGCGTAGGCACAATCTTCTCAACCTTTCCTCATAAGACACCTTAGTTTCCTAATCAAAGCCTTTCTCCAGAAGGTTCTAAAATTCATGCTGCAATTGAAAATCATTTGGAAAATCAAACTCCTAAAAGCTGAGACAGGTCGAAGGAAGTTGAGCTTCAAGCTGTCTCATAGGTGAGCCGAGCGGATCAAGCTGATGTCCCCCGCGATAATCTTGGATAAAACATTGCTGGACTGGTTGACCTGGTCAGTGAACACAGGCATAATGGGTGAACAGGAGCTTGGTTTGAGGTATGATGCAGACAGCAGAGTTTTGGATGAACTCGGGACTGCAGATGATTGGAAGATGGGAGGCTGGCCAAGAGAGCATTGGAAGAGTCAAGGACAGTGGTAACAACAGCACTGATGAGGGTTTGAGCAGCAGATGGGGTAGAAACGGGCAATGCTATGGAGGTGAAAATAGGCAGTCATTTTGATGGAGTTGATACGGGTCAGAGGATCATCTTGGGGTCATCTGAGGTCGGGATTCTACGGCTGTTGGGATTCTCTGTTGCCGCCGGCTGGTTTCCCGGCAGCATGGGATGGCTTCAACAGAAAATCCCATTGACAAGTGATGGGGGTTGAGAATCCTGCCGCCAGCAAATGGCGCACTGCTGAGAAACAGGCGGCTGAGGGACGGGAGAATTTCACTCTGACGTTACGAACTGTCTGATTCAATCTGACACCATGGCCAGGGAGAAACATGAAATCGCCGGCTCGGGATTGGTGGAGGCTGAAGACTATGGTTCTGGGCGCTTCCTGTGACTACACTTCAGATTTATTTTATTGGATATATAGGTGCTTCGGGATGTCCTGACATCATGAAAGATGCTGTAGGAATCCAGGGTTGGATTTTCTGGCCTCGCTTCCGCCAGCCAGCCAGATCGACTTCAGCGGCACTGGTAAATCTCACCGTGGCAAGCGGGGCCAGAAGATCTCGCCACAAGTCTTTCTTTCTTCAACAGGGAAGCAGCCTGAGGAACAGGGAGCTGAATGAATTCACATAGACTGGGAGAAATCTAGGGAATTGTACAGCATGGTGTAAGGGAGGCACTCCCTAACAGCTGCTAACAGGTGTCCAGTTTATCTGTGGAGCTGGTTTGTTCAAAAATGATTGGGCTGGCCAAATCATGAAGGGTTCCCTGCTTCAGAGTCATCACTTTACCTCAGCCTCTGGGTCTTTACATCTGGAGTCACGTGGGAGAGCTGATGAGCTGGCTGATGGATGGATTCAATTACAAAATGTTTTACACTTTCATTCTCTCCGTGTAGTAATTAACATGGTCTTTTGTAGCAGAGGACATCTCTCAGTCTATTGTCAAAGTGGCATCCAACAGGGGCCCATTTTGCACTAAGAAGGAAATGTTTCATTAAAAGTGGTTGTAAAGTGCAGGAATGCGGAATCGCCTCTGTCCCAACACCACCATTATCATCATCATCACCCCACTCCCTTCAGCCCATTGTACCACCTCGCACAAAGTAAGAGTGAAATATAACTTTAAACCAAATCAGAAGACCTGTTTCTCTCCTGTAGCTAATTTTTTAAAAACACAGTTGCATGGTTTGAAGGTTTGAAATGTGTGTGTGTGTGATTCATGAGAAAGTGAATTTAGTTAGTGGTGTCAATGTTGGAATGCTTTTTTGTATAAATTTAGAGTACCAAATATTATCTTTTCCAATTAAGGGGCAATTAAGCATGGCCAATCCACCTACCCTGCCCATCGTTAGGGTTGTGGGGGTGAGACCCACGCAGACACGGGGAGATTGTGCAAATTCCGCACGAATAGTGATCCGGGGCCGAGATTGAACCTGGGTTCTCGGCGCCGTGAGGCAGCAGTGCGAACCACTGCGCCACCTTGCCACCTTTTTATTTTTTATTTTTATATAAATTTAGATTACCCAATTATTTTTTCCAATTAAGGGGCAATTTAGCGTGGCCAATCCACCTACTCTGCACATTTTTGGGTTGTGGGGGCGAAACCCACGCAGACACGGGGAGAATGTGCAAACTCCACACGGACAGTGACCCAGAGCCGGGATCGAACCTGGGACCTCAGCGCCGTGAGGCGGTTGTGCTAACCACTAGGCCACCGTGCTGCCCTCCCACCTTGCCACCTTTACTAGCGTTGGAATCCTGTCGCAATGGAGTGCCTGCTCCAATTGTAAATGGAGGTGGTGGTGTTGTGGCACTGCCCCCAGATTTTTAGTGCAGAGACTCAGGAGAATGCTCTAGGGGCCAGGGTTTGAATCCCACCATGGCAGATGGGGAAGCTTGAAGCCAATTTAAAAAAAAATCTGGAATTAAAAGTCTAATGGTGACCATGAAAACATTGTCAAATGTCGTAAAAAAAATACCCAACTGGTTCGCTGATGTTCCTTTCGAGAAGGAAATCTGCTATCCTTACCAGGTCTCGCCTATATGTGACTCCAGACCCACAACATTCTGAAATTACCTGACCAGGCTCCACTCAGTTCATGGGCATTCAGAGAGGATGGGTAATAAATGCTGGCCCATGCCCACATCCCATGAAGTAATAATACAAAGTAAGAGCTAATTGGAGAAAGGTGAGGGCATTATTCTTAAGTATGTATAAGAACTGGTTTCCAGCTCTGTGAGGAAGTGTAAAAGGAAGTCTGTGCCTGTGTTATGTGAATAAACCTTTGCTAAAGGATGACTGGCTCCAGTTTGCTCAGTGAATGAACATTGAGTTGTAACAACTGGGATCGTTCATCAGAGATCTGTGAACGTTGCGGCTTTCGCTATCAAGGGTGAGGCATCACTCTTTGTCCATTTTGGGGTTGTCTTCCACATGGCCATCTTGGCTTCTGTCTCCTTCTCGCTTCATTGCTCCTTCCCCTTCCCCACCTCAGACACACTCTTGCTCCATATCTCTTGCTCTGCCACTTGTCCTGTGTCCCTTTCTGGCTATCACTATACCTCTTGCTGCCTCGGTTAGGAGAAGGACTTGCATTTATTTAGCACCTTTCACAACATCAGGAAAGCACATTTCATGTTACAGAAACAGCAATACCTCACAAGTAGCAGCAATGTGATCATGACAAAACCATTTTGCTTAGCAATGATAGTTGAGGGATGAATATTGGCCAGGATATTGAGGAGAATTTCCCTGGAATAATTCCATAGAATAGTTTGCGTCAACATGGGAAGGCAGACAGGCCTTCTGCTTAACATCTCATTTGAGATGACGGCACATCTGATCGTGCAGCACGCCTCAGTACTACGCTGCAGTGTCATCCTAGATATTATGCTGGAGTCCCTGGAGTGGGTCTTGAACTCACTACTGTCTGATTGAGTGGTGAGAGTGCTACTCAGCAAGTCACAGCTCACACTCGTCCCAGCTACATTAGTCTCCAGACCTCCCTTGCTCAGTTTCTCTCTCTTGCATAATGAATAGCTAAGCTGTCAACAGCGAAGGAGTCAGGATTGTGATTTGTGGTCAGAAATTGTAACATAAATTATAGACGGGAAAGATGGCGGGTGCTGTTTACTCAGTAAGAGTGAGGTATTTCATAATACTTTTCAACTAGAATGAGATTGATTGATATTATGGAGACAGTGAGTATTATACATTTGAGCATTCTCTATTCTGTTCATTTCCTTTTGTATCAGTGAGATTTCTGCTGGTTTATATCTCCGTATTGTTATTTTTACCTTGTCTTTTCCTTGGCTTCTCTAGTTCTCTCCAAGTCTCTCATCTCCCTCTGTCTTGTCACTTCTGTCTCTCCCTCTGTGCATCTGTCTATTGACATTCCTCTTTCTCATCCTTTCTTTCTCTCACACCCTCTGGAGTACTCATGCTCCCTCTTTTTCTCTCTCTCTCTCTCTCTCTCTCTACCTCTCTGAATTTATCCTTCTCTCTCTGAACCCCACCCCCACCCCTGTCTCAGTATGTATCCACCTCTGTAATGTGATTGTTTCTGGCCTGTGAGTTTAGCTGAGTCAGACCTTTTAGCAGGTTCTTGATGAATGCTATCTGCTAGTCCCTGACACTAATTGTCAGGGGACACTGATGCTTCGGGCCTTGAGGCCGTGAATATCTGCTGGGTCATAAATCAGAGAAATTGAATTAGAATGTTTTAAAAATGTGAAACAGAAATAGGTTTAATGTTTCTATTTTACCCGACATCCCCTTCCCCACAGACATGTTTCATTTGTGCACCAGCTCCATGTATTATCGGGTGAGTCTATGGAGAGCTCTTTATACCTCATAAGAGTTGGGATTATTAAAGAATTTTAACGGGCCTGAATGTAGGGTGTGAGGCTTTAGGTAGGAAGTCATCCAGAATCTTTCTTTTATTTCCTGAACCCTTGCTTGAGTCTTTTCCTCACTGCCAGGTCTCCATGACATCAAAACGAGAAGTAAAGGAATGTTGGTCAACAACAACCTGTATAAATGCAGTGCCTTTAAATTATTCTTACAGTCTTCATCAAGCACAATTTGCTATAATTAAGTATTTTTTAATGTGTAGTTTCTGCTGTAATGAGAATATGGCAGCCAATTTGTATTCAGTAAGGTCCCACAAACAGCAGTGTTTAATGACCAAATAATCTGTCTTTAGCGTTGTTGGCTGAGAGATAAATATTGGCCAATGGGCGATCTTCTCCGAAATAGTCTTGTGGAATCTTTAATATGTCCACCCGACAGAGCGGTCGGGGCCTAGGTTTAATGTCTCATCTGAAAAGTGGTTTAAAAAAAGTGCATCTCTGGGACGTTCCTGCCTCCCCTCCTCTGAGAGAGGCTTTGCCCTACATTCCTTTGTCCATTTGCTTTAGAGGGGATTAAGGGGCAAAGTCTAAGGTTCACAGAATCATGCCCGAGTCCTATCACTGCGACTGAAACATGTGCACTGAGTGGGCTTAACCGCCTGGCAGACGTGGAGGGCCTGAGAAAACAACTGTGTCCTGATGGGGAGAAGTGCCATGCCACTGGGAGGAGGGTTAAAGACTGTGAGGCATTAAAGTGATGAAGAACAATAATATTTATTTCAGTGATGTACAGATTTTGCAAATGAGAATGCCCCCCCCCCCCCCCCCAACTACTACTGCCTAATCTCACCCATGCCTACCTGTGCCCCATAAACTTATTTTACTTCTGTACCCTCCCACTATATCTAGGTGTGTTCCCAGTATGTACATCAGAGGTGAGATGCCCTTGACGGATGTTCTATGCACTGGAGTGTCTAGACTTTTTATGCTCAAATAAAACCATAACCTTCTGACCCAGAGGTGATCATGCTACCCCTCCAACTGTGCCATTATAAACACAGGGGTTAAGATCAGTGATTAGCATAGTGTGCAAAGCTCACTAAGTGACAGTTTGGCACAACTGGTAAATTGAGCTCAGAAAGGCATCTTCAACATCTTCAATTAAAAATGCGGGCGGACACTTTTCCTGTAGTGTGCCACCAACCCCAATGGCAGCTTTCTGCACAGTTTCATTATCCTGACAGCAAAACTTCCAAGGGTCCCACACCAGCGGGGTGGGCTCACCAGGAACTTGGAGTGGAATTTTCTGACAAATATGACCGTGTCATTTTTGGCATGAAAACTGGTGTGATCCTCCGACCCCTCCGGCAGGATCCGGATCACAATTTCCAGGCACTTTTATCCCCGTGTAAAAATACTGTTCCTGAAGCAGAAAGAGTATGATTCGACCGACCCAGGCTTTAGCTGAGCACTTCAGAGAAGGGAGTGCTGCATTTAATCATTTCCACTGCACATACTCTCATTCAAACCGATGACAGCTTAGAAACCAGCTCCTTGATTCACAGAGAGGTCGCTCACCCGTATGTTGGATGCCGTGGAGGGGAGGTAGACAGCAACCTGCACTCAGGCTGGTGTCATGTTCTGTAGACTGGCCAGTGAATGATGAACTACAGAACATCCAATTTAAATAACTTATTATGGAACAACTGCGTGATAAGATAACTAGGATAAATAAAGTAATAAACTACGCACGCTAATTAACTATTGTGGCACAACTACAAAACGCGTCAATCCTCCAGCACAACCTACTCCCAACTCCCAGACGACAAGGTCACGTGGTGGGTTTACACTACCACCTAACATTATGTACAAACTTGCTTTATGCATATCATCACAGCTGGCAGGAAACTCTAGCAAGGTGACAAATCCTGCCTGGGAGATGGTGGCAGTACCTGTCAATGCCAGCAGCCTGACCAAGAAGATGGGCGTGCAATCTAGAAAAAGATGAATAACTTACTCTGATGGTTTCACGGGTCGGCGCAACATCGAGGGCCGAAGGGCCCGTACTGCGCTGTAATGTTCTATGTTCTGATCAGCCAGGGTAAGTGCTCCCAGTTTCCTCTCTGCACTCCACCCTTCCGTCACTCCTCTGAATGTCACCTCAATCCCACAAGCTTCCTCAAACCTCCCAGCACGCCTCTTCAGAACCTGTCCTTGCCCACATGGCACATGTCATTGAGATCTGATCCACCAGGCGGCGAGCTCACATCATTCCTATTCGTATTCTTGCAAGAGAAGTTTGAGCAGAACCGCCGTGAGCGAGAGAAGATGGGTGGTGGGATTCCCAAGCTCAGGATCCTGACTTTGTTCAGGGGAAGAGCAAGAGTGGCCCTGCATTTAGAGATAGGTGGACCTGCAAGAGGAAAGTGAGGAGCCACTGTACCCTCATCCAGCTGATTATTATCAAGTGAGTTCTGTGTAGTCCGAACCTTTGACCAGACCATGTACTAAAACCATGTTCCTTGCCTTACAAGAACATCACCCTTAGAACCTGACCCATCAACCAGCAGTGTACTATTGCCCACCCTCAACACCACCTTGGACGAGATCCCAGAGGAGGACATGGGTGAAGTGTCACGGCTATCACCTGCACTGTCCACCATCGCAGAGACACACATCTTAGTGGGTGAACTTAGCGGGCAGGCTTCTGGGTCACTATCTGGCAAGCACCACACAGCTTCTGATGCACATCAGGTAGAGGCAGTAACATCCCGGGGATCAGATAGTCAGAGATCTGCAGGATCCCATGACTCAGCTGTGCCCCAGCCAAGTGCCCTGCCTCTGGACACGCCCCTTAGCTTCTGGAGATGCAAAGGCAGCGTGGGAATACCAGGAGGGTTGCCAGCGACATTCCTGCAACTTCGAGGCCGAATGGAGGAGTCCCAAAGTCTTCTGACACAAGAGATGGCACCAGAAATGCATGGCACCCAAGCTTTCAGCAGTGGAAAGCCTGGAGTAAGAGGTCAGATCCATCATGGGGGAACTCCGAAGCATGACGTAATCCCCGAGGGTCATGGCTGAGGGGTTCAACTGATTTAGCTAGGTGCAGAAGGAGGCCATTTGGCCCATCGAGTCTGCACCGGCTCTTGGAAAGAGCACCCGACCCTTGAAACTGCATGGTACAAACCATGGCGGACCTCCAGGACTGGCAGCATCAGATGGCATTGAAGTTTCTGGAGCTCACTCCAGCTGCCTCTCCATCCCATGGAGTAACCCGTGGCCTTCTACCCAGGAGACCCTGGGAGTGACCAGCCAATCTGAATACCCCCTTCCTTAGACCAGCGTAACTGCGGTACAGCGGGCACAACAGGGTGACGCAGCAACACCAGTACTGCCCGAAAGTAGGCTAGAGTCCTCCACGTCCCAGCCCCCCAGAACACGACCGTGAAGGGCATCTCGGGCAACAGTGCACAAAAGGCAGCAGGTTACCTCCACCTCTGATGTGCACCTGAGAACACACCCAGACATAGTGGGAGGGTACAGAAGCCAAAGGGATTTTAGGGGCACTGTGTGGGCACGGGTGAAGTTGGACAGTGGTAATTAGGGGCATTCTCACTTGTAAAATCTGCACATCACTGAATTAAATATAATTGTTGTTCACCATTTTACTGTCTCACAGTCTTTAGCCTTACTCCCAATGGCATAGTTCTTCTCCCCATTAGGACACAGTTGTTCCAGACGGTTAGGTCTACTCACAATGAATGTATAATTGATGGTGATAGGACCCAGAAATGATTCTGTGAACCTTAGACCTTTGCTCCCAATCCCCCTCTAGAGCAAAGGAATGTAGGACACAACCTCACTCAAACACTAGCTGGGGAGTCAGTATGCTGGCAGCAGACAGAGAGGAGTCAGACATAAACAATAGCTGAAGTGCTTCATAAAGTTTTCCTCACTGCAAGTCATCATCATCCTTCTGCACTGACTGGGCAGCAGGCACTCAAGGACTTTCCAGTCCCAGCACCCTGATGAGTAAGAGATCTGCAACCTTCATTCCTCGGTCCCAGAGGGGCTGCAATGTCCTGGGTGGGGATAGTGGGTTTGGGTGGGGAACGCTGTCAGACAACAAGCTGGTCCTATTCCATGAAGTGGGAGGTGATGAGGCCATCCCCAGCCATCCTACCCATCCACATCCTTGCCCCTACCTGGCCTCCATCCTCCTGGTTCTCAGCGGCCTCTTCCTCGACTCCCTCCTGAAATTCCTCCTCATCCGAGGAAATATGCCACTCCTCGAAGTCTTCCTCCGGAGGTCGTCGTCCCAAGCAGGACAAGGTTGTGTCGGGGTGGGAGACCTTCTGGGGCTGAACAGGAAGGCCCCATTGGACCTGTTGAGGTCACGGAAACATACGTTTAAGAGGCTGATGCACCGCTCTATTTGAGATCGGATGGCACTGTGAGCCTCATTGTACCAGGCCTCTGCTATGGTCTCTGGCTCCCGCACTGACATCATCAACCAAGACCTCAGGGATACCTCTTGTCCCCTACAAGCCATCCCCGTAGCCTTGGGTGACCCTCGAAAATGCCAGGGATTTGTGTTTACCCAAAGATGTAACTATCATGCACATTCCCTGGAAAACGTGCACACATGTGCATGAATCACATCTGGTGATCACACCAGCTGCACATTGAGGTAGTGGAACCCCTTCCTGTTCATGAAATGGACTCCCTGGTGCATGGGTGCCATAAATCGCCCCTGCACCTGTGGCAGACTAGCTATGTTGCCAAGGCCTGTAACCCTCTATCCTTGCCAGACCTGCTCCACGTCGAAATGAATAAAGTCCAAAACCCTAGTATAGAGTGCATCCATAACTTCACGGATGCACTTATGGGCGGATGCTTGCAAGAACCCATAGCTGTTGTGATATTTACAGCCACAGGGAGTGGGTGTCCACCCCGCTATGTGGCACCAAGTCAGCAAGGACATGGCACAGGTACCGCAAAGTCTCCCTGGTGAAGTGAAGGCTTCTATAGCACATGTTGTTCCGACAACTCCATGAAGGACACTTAGGACCAGTACACCATGGGTCTCCTCCTGCACCTTCAGGCCCCCTGCATGGCTAGTGTGGCCTCTGGCCCCTGAGCCTGCCCTGCGGCCCCCTGGTCTCCTGCCACAGTCTCTTCCTTTTTTAAGGCCTCACAGATATAAAAAAATAAAAACAGAACCCCCCCCCCAACAAATTATCTCCCTCCCCATACACCTGCCCAGCCACACATCCTCCAGCCCCCACAACACCACCACCTTTCAGCAATGCCATACCACCCCAGGAACTGGACAGGGCCAGGGCAGTGGCGTGTTAAGGCGCAGGCATCACCTTCTCCCCTTGAGTGCAGTACTCACCTGAACTTGTATGGCGAGTTCTGCCCGCCAGGTGTGCACCATGGGAGAGCCGTCATTCACGCCAATGTGATGGATTATATAATGGTCGGGGGGGGGGGGGGGGGGGGGGGGGGGGGGTTGGATTATCATGTATAGAGGCCTGATAGGTAGATTTAAATTTATTCTAATGGGAATCCTGTTACGTCAATGTTAGGGTGGGGCCAATCACAATGGGACTACCCGCCGCATATAACGTGTTTTGGGCCTATTAAAAGATTCTGATTTCACGTCACCATTCACGCCCGATACGAATGCGAGCGAAAAATCTCGCCTGTTATCTATTACACAACAGAACTTGGAATAATGAAAAAGTGAAAATAAGGCAACTGTGGCAGCTGAGTTCATAAATACAATATTGCCCATCTCCAACTCTGCCTCACATCACCTGAATCTCTCACCCATGCTTTTGTTACCTCCAGAACTGGCTATTCCAATTCTTTCCTGGCTGCCCTCCTGCCGGGTCACCTGTAACTTTGAGTTCACCCAAAATGCACACCAGATATTTCACCCATCACCCCGTTCACCCATCATCTATTCGCTCACTGACCTATATTGAACTGACAACATCTTGATTTTAAAGTTCCCATCTTTGGATTCAATTTCCTCATCGGGCCTAACTCTTACCAATCTCTGTGACCTCCTCTAGCCCGACAATCCCCTTGAAATTTCTCTCTTCCTCCAAAAGGGCAGCAAGGATAGCACAATTGCTTCACAGCTCCAGGGTCCCAGGTTCGATTCCAGCTTGGGTCACTGTCTGTGTGGAGTCTGCACATCTTCCCCGTGTGTGCGTGGGTTTCCTCCGGGTGCTCCGGTTTCTTCCCACAGTCCACAGATGTGCAGGTTAGGTGGATTGGCCATGATAAATTGCCCTTAGTGTCCAAAATTGCCCTTAGTGTTGGGTGGGGTTACTGGGTTATGGGGATAAGGTGGACGTGTTGACCTTGGGTAGGGTGCTCTTTCCAAGAGCCGGTGCAGACTCGATGGGCCGAATGGCCTCCTTCTGCACTGCAAATTCTATGAAATCTGGCCTCTTGTCCATCCCTGATTGACTTTGCCCCACTATTGGTGGCCATGCCTTCAGCTGCATAGGCCCTAAGCTTTGGAGTTCCCTGCCGAAGCCTCTTTACCTCTCCAAACAACCCTTCAAACTTGTCGCTGAGGCCAAATGTTAAGTCATCTGTCTGAATATCTCCTTGTATGGCTTGGTGTCAAATTTTCGTCTGATGATACTTCTAATATGTGCTTTAGCCTGTTTTACTACAGTTGTTGTAGGCAATGTTTTTGTTTTAGCTGCAAAACTAAAACTGCTCTGCCTCAGGAATTCAATCATTTGGATTTACCAAAGTGCCATGTATGCTCCGTGTTTTTCCCCCATTGGTCGGGATTCATGCATTCCCATGCGATAGGCCTGAGCCAGTTATGTGGACTGCAAGGGCTCTTCCCTTAAAGGTGTCATGGTGCAACATCCATGAACCCTTGCATGGATCAAAGTGGCTTCTGTCTGGCTCAGAATCTAATTACATAATGTGGGTCCTAACCACACTGCAGCCTGAGGCCTTGATTTGTGCTCAGATTGTTCCGATTAGGTGCCAGCACACTTTAGGCGACTGGGGAGTTAACAGTGTGCCTACAATGAAATCCAGTTAATCAGAAACAGTCTTTCTGTAAATGTGCGACCCAGGTTTGTGAGCTTGCGATCTCCTTTTAGAGCTCAAGCCATTAATCTGATTGAAATAAGCGAGTGTGTTTTTTGAAAGGAGCATTATTCACCAGACACAGACAAAAAAGGAATTAAAATGAAGCATGATGGAAATGCTTTACATAAGAATGGTGGAATTCCTTTGTTAAAACAATGTTACTGAAATAAAAATTTCAGATCAAAATGGAATCCATTGTTTGAGGGACGAAGAGGGAAAACATATGAGTATCGACTGTTCGGGAAAGCTAATTAAAAATGGACTTAGGTGAGGTACCTCATAGCCTTTTGTGGAATTCACACATCTCATTGTTTAAGGATGGGCCAACATCTAAATACTATGCAATTTCTCAACTGCCTTTCATCATGTTTCATACTGGACAAAAGGGAATGTGCAGTAGTACAATCAGTCATCAGCCTGTCTGAGAACCAGACACTGAAGTCCGAAGATATGGACAAGGAGCAAGAGTAGACCATGAGGTCCCTCGAGTCCGTTCTGCCATTTAATAAGATCATGGATGATCTGATAGAGATCTTAAATCTGCATCCTGCCTACCCCCGATAACGTATCACTCTAATTCTTACCAAGAATCTATCTGCCTCTGTCGTAACAATATTCAAAGACTCTGCTTCACCCCCTTTTCAGGAAGAGAGTTCCAAAGACTAACGCCACTCTGAGATAAAAAAACTTTGCTTCATCTCTGTGTTAGGTGGGCGATCCCTTGTTTTTAAACAGTGACCCTCTAGTTCAAGATTCTTCCACAAGAGAAAATATCCTCTCCACATCTACCCTGTCACTACCCTTCTGGATCTTATGGGGGGATTCTTTGAACACCCGCCGGGTCGGAGAATCACCGGGGGCGCGCGAATCCCGTCCCGCCGCCGGCTGCCGTAATCTCCACTGCCGTTTTTTGGGTGGGGGCAGGATTCACACCATGCTGGTCGGGGGCCATTGGCAGCGGCCCCCCTGGCAATTCTCTGGGCCCCAATGGGCCGAGCGGTTGCCTGTTTCTGGTCAGTCCCGTCGGCGTGGGTTACGCATGGTCCCTCACAGCGGGACCTGGCGGGTAAGTCGGTGGGGACGGTTCTCAGTGGGGGGGGGGGGGGGGGGGGTGACGCAGGGGGATTCGATCGGGGGCCATTGATCTGCAGGCGGGCCTGTTCCATGGGAGCACTTCTTTCTTCCGCGCCGGCCCCTGTAGGGCTCCTCTATGGCTGACGCGGAGAAGAGAACCCCCTGCACATGCGTCAAAATATGTTGGCCGGTCTGCGCATGCGCGGAACCACGGCGGTTGTTCCGTGCATGCGCAAGATCACGCCCAGCCCTTCGGCTCATGCGCGAACTCGCGCCGTCCCTTCGGCCCTGGCTGGAGCGGCGCCAACCCCTCCGGCGGCCACCTAGCCCCTGAAAGTGCGGAGAATTCCGCACTTTCGGGGGCTGTTGACGCTGGAGTGGTTTGTGCCGGTTCTCCCTCCGGCGTGGAGACTTAGTCCCCAGAAGGGAGAATCCTGGCCTATATGTTTCAATCAAGTCGCCTCTTACTCTTCTGAACTCTAGTGGGTACAAACTGAGCCTGGCCAACCTTTCCTCAAAAGACAATACATCCATTCCTGGTATTAGTCTGGTAAACCTTCCCTGAATTGCTTCCAACGCATGAACATCCTTGTTTAAATAAGGTGACCAATACTGTGCACAATACTCCAGATGTGGTCGCACTTGTGTCCTATACAACTGAAGCATAACCTCCCTGCCTTTGTAGTCAATTCTCCTTGCAGTAAATGGCAACATTCTATCAGCTTTCCTAATTACTTGCTGTCCTTTGCATACTCGCCTTTTGTGATTCATGCACTGGGACACCCAGATCCCTCTTCACCTCAGAGCTCTGCCATCTCTCACCATTTATTTTTGTTTCTCGATATGAAGCTTTTAACAGCAACCATAATGAATAACAGCACATAAAATAGATTACAGTGCAAGAATAATGTGACTCTGAAGAAGAGCTCCATTGGATTCAAAATGTTAACTCTATTTTCTCTCTGCACAGCTTTTGAGCTTTACCACATTTTCTGTTTTTGATTCAGATTTCCAGCATCTGCAGTATCTTGCTTTAATTTGCAATAATTTAATAAACTTACAGTTAGAAGAGAAAGAAAAGAGTAAGGAAAAGAGATGTAGGAGGGAGAAGAAGAAAAAGGGAGAAGAAGAAAAGGGAATTTAATTTTTTTTTCATATTTTCCTTCATTACACTCCATTTGTCAGATCTTTGCCCACTCCATTAGCCTATCTATATCTTTTTGTAGCCTCCTTATGCCCTCTTCACAACTTACTTTCCTACATATCTCATGTTATCAGCAAATTAGGAACCATATCATCGGTCCCTTCATTCAAATCTTTTATATAAATGATAAAGTGTTGAAGTCCCAGCACTGATCCCTGTGACACACCACTTGTTATCGTGCCAATCTGAAAATTACCCATTTACGCCAACTCTCTGCCTCCTCTTAGCAAGCCAATCTTCTATCCATGCCAATATGTTATCCTCTACGCCAGGAGCTTTTATTTTCCGCAATAACATTTGATATGGCACCTTATCAAATGCCTTCTGGAAACCTAAGTACAGTACATCCACCAGTATCCCTTCATCCACAGCACATGTTACTTCCTGAAAGAGCTCCAATAGGTTTGTTAAACCATGATTTCCCTATCACAAAACCCTGTTGACTCAGCCTGATTACCTTGAAATTATCCAACTGCATTGTTATAACTTTTTTAATAATAGCTCCTGAAATTTCCCTGCAGCAGATGTTAAACTAACAGGCCTGCAGATTCCCCCTTTCGATCTCCCTCTCTTTTTGAATAATGGAATTACATTTATAGGGCGGCACGGTAGCACAAGTGGCTATCACTGTGGCTTCACAGCGCCAGGGTCCCAGGTTCAATTCCCCGCTGGGTCACTGTCTGTGCGGAGTCAGTATATTTTCCCCGTGTCTGCGTGGGTTTCCTCCGGGTGCTCCGGTTTCCTCCCACAGTCCAAAGACATGCAAATCAGATGGATTGGCCATGATAAATTGGCCTTAGTGACCAAAAAGGTTAGGAGGGGTTATTGGGTTATGGGGATAGGGTGGAAATGGGGGCTAAATGGATCTGTGCAGACTCGAAGGGCCGAATGGCCTCCTTCTGCACTGCATGTTCTATGTATTTATGTCTATGTATTTGCTATCTTCCAATCTAATGGGACCTCTTCCGAATCTAGGGGTGGAATCTAGGGGTCAGCTGATGCTGGAATCGGGAAATGTGATCAGGCGGAGAATCGGTTTTGATGCCAAAATCGTGGTGGGCGCCGGTTTCACGCCAAATTGCAAATCGTTGGTGCCGCGATAGCGGCATCAATGCATTCTACCCCACACTTGCAGTAAACACCATTGGCATATCATTAGCGGGCCTGAACCTGTATTTTCTGGGGACTCTGCGATTCTCCTCCTCCATTGGGGCAAATTCACAACTGCGAGATTCACTTGTGCTTTTATAAATCATGAAACAGGTGCCGTGGCTGCTGAGGGAGAATGAGGGGGGTACGGAAAGTGTCCAACATTGCCATAGTTTGCTGACAATCATGCCGCTGGCCGGGGGCTTCTGCCAGGGCTGGGGAGAGTAGCGGAGGGTGGTCAGGAAGTGGGCTGTGGGGTCGGGGTGGACAGGCATGGAGCACCATTGCAAGGCAACCATGCAGCTGCACACGCCATTGACTGCCCACTGTGAGCTTCGGGCCACAGGTTGTATGGTTGTCAAGGCAAGGTACCCTCTTAGGTGCTCTCTGGCCCCAGCTGACCCGTCGGTGTATGGGCGCCCTCCAGTGCAACCAGTTCCACCTTGTTGGCAGGGATGGTGTGTGTGGGGAGTGAAGTGTGTACATACAGCTGCAGCTTGTCAGCCTCCTGAGCGTCAATTGCAAAACCGGCAAGTCCGGCACCATTTCTCATTGGAATCGATTGTGTTTCACGTGACGCGGAGCTAACCCCCAAACAGTCACTGAATCGGTCGAGATGCGACCCCAGTTTTGCTGTCATGGAACTCCACGAGTTCTGCCCCAGTGTCAACACTTAGTCTCAGGAACAGAGAATTCCACCAAGGGAGTTTTGGAAAATTGAAGCCAATGCACATCTTTTAAGACCTTAAGAAAAAATCCGTCGGGACCTGGGCTCTTGTCAGCCCGCAGCTTCAACAATTTACCCAGCACCACGTCTCTGGGGATTGTAATTTTCCTGAGTTCTTCATTCCCTTCCTTTTGTTCATCTGGAGCTGCTGCTTGTATCCTTTACAATGAAGACTGATGTCAAATGCCAGTTCAATTCATCTGCCATCTCCTTAGGCCTGTTAGCTCAGTTGGCTGGACAGCTGTTTTTGGCTGGACAGCTGCAAAATGATGCCATCAGCACAGGTTCAATTCTCATACCAGCTGAGGTTATCCATAAAGGTCCCGCCTTCTCAGTCTTGTCCCTCGCCTGAGGTGTGGTGACCCTCAGGTTAAATCACCACCAGTCATCTCTCTCTCAAAAGGGAGAGCAGTCTCTGGTACTATGGTGACTCATTTCATTTGTTTTCCGTTAACATTTCTCCAGAACCACTTCCTACAGGACCAGCGCTCACTTTGTTAACTTGTTTTTAAAACAATTCTTATAGATCTCTTAGGCTGGAATTCTCTGACCATTTACGCTGGCGGAATCCACCAGTCCCATTGACGGCACCCACCTGGGAGTTTCCAGCAGCATGGGGTAGATTCAATTGGAAATCCCATTGAAAACGCGGAGCCAGAATCTCCTGTCGCCGGTGAATGGTGCGTCGCCTCTCCCTGCCAAAAATCACAAGCGGGGAGGCCAGAGAATCCTCCCCTTATATTTCTGGCTAGTTTTCTGTTCTACTCTAGTTTCTCCCTCCTTATTAATCTTTTAGTCACCCTTTGCTGTTCCTTATATTCTGTCCAGTCTTCTGACCTTCCACCTATCTTTGCACAGTTGGATACTTTTTCTTTAAGTTTGATACTATCTATAACCTTTCCATTTTTACCACAGATGATGTGTCTTTTGGATTGTGTGTCCATCTCTTGGACTTTTTCTCACTCATTGGAATGCATCTGTTTTGTGTATTCTGAAATATTCCCTTCAAAGATTGCCATTACATCTCTGTTGCCCTATCTCTGAACCTGATTTGCTAATTCACATTAGCCAGCTCTGCTTTCATGCCCACATAATTCCCTTATTTCAGTTTAAAAACAGAGGGCAGGATTTTCCATCAGCTGTCTCAGAAATTGGGAAAGGTGATTTGGTGGAGAATCGGCTGTGAAGCCAAAATTGTGCAGGGGCGACTGCTAAGGGGGGCCAATACACACTGGATGAGATGAGGGAGAAGTGGGAGGAGGACTTGGGGTTTGAAATAGCGTGGGGACTCTGGAACGAAGCACTGCACAGGGTCAACTCCACCTCCACATGCGCAAGGTTAAGCCTAACACCGTTAAAAGTGGTACACAGAGCCCACTTAACCAGAATCTGAATGACCAGGTTCTTCCCGGAGGTAGAGGATAAATGCGATTGGTGCCAAAGCGGCCCGGCCAACCATGCCCATATGTTCTGGTCTTGCCCCAGACTCGCTGGGTTCTGGACAGCCTTCTTCGAGGCAATGTCCAAGGTGGTGGGGATGAGGGTGGAACCATGCCTGAGAGTGACAGTCTTTGGCGTCTCAGAACAGCCAGATCTCTTCATGGGGAGGAGGGCCGGCACCCTTGCTTTGCCTCCCTGATCGCCCACCGGAGAATCCTGCTCGGCTGGTGATCAGCAGCACCACCCAAAGCTGCAGACTGGCAGGCAGCAACTTAGTCTCAGTTTTCATTTTCTCTCTTATATCGCCTACTGTTTGTTCATATTTATTTTTGTTTTATATACCAAAAACTCAATAAAAACACTTTTTAAAAACCCATCTGGTTCATTAATTTCCTTACCTGGTGGCCTACATCCAACTCCAGACCCACAGCAATGTGGTTGACTCTTAACTGCCCCCTCAAGAGCAATTAGGGATGGGCAATAAATGCTGGCACAGCCTGAGGTGCCCATGTTGCATGAACAAATTAAAAACAATTCTAGAATGCCTCAAAAGAGGAAGCACCTGCTCTATGTCTACATTGTCAATACCTTTTATCATCTTATCAATCTCAATTAGATGCCTTCTCGTTCTTCTAAACTCTAAGAGAGTATCGGCTTAAACTGCTCAATCTCTCTTCATAAGTCAAACCCCTCATCTCTGGAATCAATCTCGTGAACCTCCTCTGAACTACCTCTAATGCAACAACATCCCTCCTAAAATAACCTTCTTTATTTTAAACCCACAAAAGCTTGTTGCTGAAATTATTTAATTTGAATACACACTCCATGGGTAAGAAAAAAATAAATTTCCATATAAAACATTCCATATAAGAGAGGACATACATTCTGTCCGTGACATTGTTGACTGCACTTTGCTTGTAAAAGTGAAATCTTGTCCATTCATTTTTATGCTGGGACCGTCAGATAAATTTGGTTGGACTTGGAAGTTGTATAGGTCAGTGAGCACAGGGGTGATGGGTGAATGGGTCTTAGTCTGAGTCAGGGTAAGAGCAAACGTAGATAGATTGAGTGATGGTTGATGCCTTTATCTGAAAGGATGTCGTTCAAGGCGACTGTGCCATCCACGTTGCTGATTGAGTAAACCAAAGGTGATAGGAAAATAGTTTTCACTGGGGGTTGCTGAAACATTGCTGCATTTAAGACGTGATTAATCGGAGGTTCTTTGTGTCCGCGACCTCTCACATGACAGCTTAATGGTGCTCTGACTCACGTACTGCATCCTGTCCAGACACAAAGGTGCTGATGAATAATAGTGAAGGTCAATGCTGTGTGAGGCAAGGGTAAATCCGCACCTGATTGAGATACAGCTTTGATAATGAGGTTCAGCTCTGCTAAAATTTCAGGTTTAATTATACAACACTGTGTAAGTGGATTTCCTACAAAGCTAACTGAAAGCTACAAAACAAGAAGGTGCAAGGGCAATGCCTGGGTAATCTCCATTCCTCCTGATTTTGTCTGCTCTACTCCCGAGAGTGACAACTCATCAGACAATCATAGTAATTAGACTACAAGTAAGAGGATATCTTCAGTGCACATTGTCTGATCAGGTGCTACCACCAGCTGGAGTCATCTACTGTATTCCCTCTTCATTTCCGCAAGAGAACAAGAAGGGGAATGAGACCATTGGACAGTTCTTTCAGAGAGCTGACATAGACCAATGGGCCTCCTTCTGCGTTATATGATTCTATGACTTCCCCAGTACTTTTTTGTAGGTTTCCTTTCCAAATATTTATCCAGGAGCTGCTTATGGTGGAGTTCCCCCTGCCCTGCCCTTCTCTTCTCCTCAGGCAAGAAAGTGTGTGTTTAGGCCTCACTCTGGAGACTTTAGCATAGAATCTAGACTGGCTCTCCAGCACCATACTGAGAGAGTGCTGCACTGCTGGAGGTACTGATTTTTTGGACGAGATCCTGAACTGAGGACACAGCTGACACAATCCTAATTGCAATTTCACCAAGGCCTTTGTCAGGCGGGGGGTGCGGGGGGGGGGGGGGGGGGGGGGGGGGGGGCGAGTGGTAGTGTAAGTGGTATTGTCATTGGACTGGTAATCTAGAGATCCAGGAAAATACTCTGGGGGCTTGGGTTCAAATCCCACCAGTACAGATGGTGAAATTTGAATTCAATATAAATTTATGATTAAAAGTCAAATGATCTTGAAACTACATGTCGATTGTTGTAAAATTCCACCTGACTCCAGACCCACAGCAATGTGATTGACGCTTAAATGCCGTGGAGTTAAATGCTCCTCCGGGTGCTCCGGTTTCCTCCCACAGTCCAAAGATGTGCGGGTTAGGTGGATTGGCCATGCTAAATTGCCCGTAGTGTAAGGTTAATGGGGGGGTTGTTGGGTTATGGGTATACGGGTTACGTGGGTTTAAGTAGGGTGATCATTGCTCGGCACAACATTGAGGGCCGAAGGGCCTGTTCTGTGCTGTACTGTTCTATGTTCTATGTTCTAAGTTGAAGGGCAATTTGGGATAATTCAACATGTGAAATGTGGACGTGCGTGAATCCCACAGCTCGGGGCCACCCCATTGTTGGGACGTCGGGCTGAGTGAAACCCGGAGCTGGGGAACTGTAAATAGTTACTCTGTGCCTGTAGCTTGTTTGACTTTTATCTTTTTCAATAAAGCACTTTTGGTTTACACCGGTAGCCTGCAGCATTTCTATCTTGATGCACACATTGGTGCTGAGCTAAAAGTTCCGATGGCAGCGGTAGTGCTGTGCATTTGACGGGTGATGGGAAGGCACCCGAAGAAGGGAAAGGTCCCGGAAAATCTGAAGAAGACTCAGGAGTCAATGATTTGACCTTAAAAGTGAGTTAAAATGCCTATCACAGGTAAAGTGGAATCGTTTGACAAGGGGAGTTAAGGATTGAAATCAGTACATAGAAGGACTCCATTACTTCTTCACTGCAAACAAGATCACTGTTGATCCAGCAGGGTCGGAGAATCGCCTGAGGCCGCCAAAAAATCCCGCCCCCGCCGTGGCAGAGATTCTCCGCCACCCGGGAAGTGGCGGCGGCGGGAATCACGCCACTCCGATCGGCGAGGCCCCTGCGGTGATTCTCCGGCCCGGATGAGCCGAAGTCCCGCCGCTGGGAGGCCTCTCCCGCCGTCGAGGTTTGAAGCACCACTGGTGGCGGCAGGATCGGCGGCGCGAGCGGGCCCCGGGGTCCTGGGGGGGGGGGGCGGGGGGCAATCGGACCCCGGGGGGTGCCCCCACAGTGGCCTGGCCCGCGATCAGGGCCCCCCGCTCAGACTCCGGGCCAGTGCCCTGGGTGCACTCTTTCTCCTCCGCAGCCGCCACGGCCTCCGCCATGGCGGAAGCGGAAGAGAAACCCACATCGCGCATGCGCCGGTGGTGACATCAGCGGCAGCTGGCAACTGACGTCACCGCCGGCGCATGCGCCGACCGGCGAAAGCCTTTCGGCCAGCCCCGCTGTCGGGGCGCCGGTTTTTTGCGCCAGTCTTCTGGTGCCAACCGCTCCGGCGCGGGGCTAGCCCCCAAAGGTGGGGAGAATTCCCCACCTTTGGGGAGGCCCGACCCCGGAGTGGTTGGCGCCACTCCCCTACGCCGGCACCCTCCGTCACGCCAGGTAGGGGAGAATCTCGCCCCTGATGTTCCTGAGGCACCCGACTCCAGGACCTTCGACCCGAGGCCCTCAAACATTCTTCAGCGATATAAATTTAATTCAGCGGTCAGGGACTCTGAGGAGTCCATCTCAGGTTTCACAGCCAGACTTTGACAGCTTGCTGAGCACTGCGAAGTTCGGGACTATGTTAAGTGACATGCTTTGCGACTGGTTGAATTTTGTGATCCAGAATCTGAATATACAAAAGAAGCTCCTGATCGGAGTTTGCCAAAAAGGGTGTCAGCAAAGAATGTGGTTGAAGGGGAACTAAACTTAATATGGCCGCGAGACATGCGGCAGGCACAGCAGGCACAGCGGAGAACCAGTCATGGTCTTGGGTACCGGACTGGAGTCAAAGGATAGGGATCTGGTTGGGTTATCAACCCAGAGCTGAGGTGGACTGTGATCGTTGCAGGGGGCACCTTGCTAAATCGCTGGCTTCTAAAGCAGACCAAGGCAGGCCAGCAGCGCGGGTTCAATTCCCGTATCAGCCTCCCCGAACAAGCGCCGGAATGTGGCTGTAGTGATCCTCGCCTGAGTGTGTACAGAAGGGGCTGATGGGAAATGGAAGTACCACCAGGGGGCAGCACGGGGACATATAAGAGTGACGCCGAAGGCCCGCCGTCACTCACTTTGGCTGGAGAGACAGGGGAGCAGGACAGGGACGGAAGTTGAGCTCAGGGCTGCAAGTGGTTAGGCCTAGTTGCAGAACATAGAAAAGCAGTATCTTTACAAGTGCCATTCTGTAAGTAAAAGCTAACGAAGTAATTTATTGTGGAGCACAATAAACCATCCTTCAACTGCTGAACGACTTCTAGCATTCATTTAAGAAACATAATATGGTACAGAAGTGGCTTCTTTGAACAGAAAGAACCAACGCAACCAGCAAAAGCAACAGGCCGCCCGCCCGACTGTGGAAGACTTCGCAGCCTCTCGACTCCAGACGACCTTCTGAAGCAATGGATCACACGCTATGTCCAGGGATGATGAGAACTACAGGCAATTTAAATAGCAACTGGAAAATGTTTAAACAGCAGTTTCAGCTATTCATGTCAGCTCTGGACTTAAATGCAGCCACCGATGACAGAAAAATTGGACTTTTACTCTCAACGGCAGGCCAGCAGGCGATAGACATTTATAACTCTTTTACGTATGCTGATACTGAAGATAAAACTAAGTATCAAGTGATAGTGGCAAAATTTGATGACCACTGTAAATCACACTCCAATGAAATCATTGAAAGATTCAACCTGCGTAACAGATTCCAAAAAAACGGGGAGACTATCTCCCACTTTATAACAGATCTGCACTTGCTAGCACAAGGTTGCAACTATACTGATTTAACCGACTCAATTATCAGAGATCAATTAATCTATGGTCTTGCCGACGGAAATCTAAAAGAATCATTAATGCTGCAAAATGACTTAACACTGAAAACCACCATAGATAAATGCTTACTACAGGAGCAGAAAAAGCAGCAGTTACTGGAGCTGTTTGACAAACAAAACGTGGAAAAAACTCACCACGAGGCAGATGTGAAAATGGTGACCTCTCCTCACAGGCTGTCTCTTCCGGTCGCCGGCCCGTCCGCGCATCCCGAAAGACGCGACCCCGGAAGTACTCGGTACGCGCATGCGCACTTCTCGCAATACCGGCCCCAGACTGGAAGTCGCGCTGCGCATTCGCGAATGCAACATACGCCAGACGTCATGACGTGTCATCACTGTGGCTCCGCCCGTTTAAAAGGGCAATGTCCTGCACAAGGAAAAAAGTGCAGAAAATGCTCCAAAATGAACCATTTTGCCTCCCAATGTCAGTCCACAGCCAAATATTACTCCACAATGCAAAGGCATGGAGACTTTAAAGTGCGTACAGTTGATGTAATGGACACTCCGGCACCCGAAGAAAATTTCTCCGACCACGAAGAATTCCACTCCTGGGAGAACACGTACCGCATTGGAATCATAAACGCCACAGCGGTGCCACAGGAGCTAACAACAAAGCCTCGACACGTGCATGCCATCGACTCCACAAGCGAATGGAGTGCTACGGTGCAAATCAATGACTTCCACATCACGTTCAAGCTGGACATGGGAGCGTCCGCAAACTTGATGACGAGCAAAGATCTCGCATCCGTCCCAGGGAAGCATGAGATGTTACCTGCCACATGCAGGTTAACTGATTACAACGGAAACCAGATCACCTCAAAGGGATCCTGCCGCCTACAAGTTGCCAACAAGACAGTCACAACAGGACTACGATTTGAAATTGTAGATGACAAAAGATCCTCACTGCTAGGTGCTCAAGCCTGCAAGGATTTGCGGCTAATTCAAAGGATCTTCATGCACGCGGCTGACTCATCACGCATTGCCGATGACATACAGCTGCTACTCAGCGAGTACCCCGACGTCTTCTCTGGCATGGGTACGCTACCCTACAAATACAAAATCCTGCTCAAAGAGGATGCCATACCGGTCGTTCATGCCCCATGCAGGGTGCCGGCTCCATTGTGGGACAAGCTAAAAGCTGAACTTCAACGTCTCCAATCTCAAGGCATTATCTCACGAGTCACACAGCCGACTGACTGGGTCAGCTCGCTGGTGTGTGTTAAGAAGCCGTCTGGTGAACTCAGGATCTGTTTAGATCCCAAAGACTTGAACAAGAACATTCGCAGGGAACACTACCCTATCCCCAAGCGAGAGGAGATAACGAGCGAAATGGCACAAGCTCGCATATTTACCAAACTTGATGCCTCACAGGGCTTCTGGCAAATGCAGCTCGATGAGTCCAGCCGCCTGCTGTGCACCTTCAACACGCCGTTTGGAAGGTACTGTTATAATCGGATGCCCTTTGGCATTATATCTGCATCCAAAATATTTCACAGAATAATGGAGCAGATGATAGAAGGGATTGAAGGCGTCCGTGTCTATGTGGATGACATCATAATATGGTCAACGACAGAGGAAGACCACATTGCGAGGTTGAAGCAAGTCTTCCAGCGGATCCACCACTTTGGACTGAAGCTCAACCAAGCCAAGTGCACCTTTGCACGGTCCTCTCTGACCTTCCTGGGCGACACAATATCAGAGCACGGGGTGAAGCCGGACGCTGAGAAGATCGCCGCAATTCAGAGCATGCAGCGACCACATGACAAGAAAGCGGTGCTAAGATTCCTGGGATTCATCAACTTCCTCGACAAATTCATACCGAACCTAGCAGCATGGACGACGGCGTTAAGGAAAGTGATAAGGAAGGACACGGAGTTTGCCTGGACCCAAGATCACCAAGATGAATAGGATGATCTGAGACACCAATTGATGGCAGCTCCAACGCTCGCATTTTTTGACCCAGCAAAACCTACAAAGATCTCCACCGACGCCAGTCAACATGGAATTGGTGCGGTGCTACTGCAACAAAATGACCAGTCGGACTGGGTCCCAGTGGCTTCGCTTCTCGAGCGATGACCGCCACAGAGTGCAGGTATGCACAGATAGAAAAGGAGTGCCTAGGGCTGATCACAGGCGTGACCAAATTCCACTACTATGTGTACGGTCTCCCCACGTTTCTCGTGGAAACTGATCATAGGCCGCTGGTCAACATCATCGACAAAGACCTAAATGATATGACACCGCGCCTACAACGCATGATGATGAAGATGCGGAGGTACGACTTCACGCTGGTCTACACCCCTGGCAAGGACCTTGTAATAGCTGACACACTATCACGAGCCATGGACGCTGACAACCCGCCACTGGCTTTCATCAATGATGTGGAAGCTCATGCACAGTGGTGCAAGGAGACACTCCCAGCAACGGACGAGAGGCTGCAGCAAATTCATCAGGCGACACAGGAGGACGCCACCCTCCTTCAAGTCATACACAACCTTCAGCATGGCTGGCCAAAAGGGCGGTGCCCACAGTTCCAAAACGTCAGGACTGAACTGTCCGTAGTGGATGGCATAATACTGCGGAATGACAGAATCGTCATCCCACTGGTGCTCCGGGCGGACATGCTCCGCAGGATTCACGAGGGGCACCTTGGTGCCGAAAGTGCAAAAGGAGGGCACGACAATCCGTTTACTGGCCAGGGATAAATGAGGACATAACGAACATGGTGCTCACCTGTGACACGTGTCAAAGACATCGACAGGCACAATGCAAGGAGCCACTGCAGCAGCATGAGATGGCCACGTCACCGTGGGACAAAGTTGGCATTGACTTGTTCCACGCCATGGGCCGCAACTATGTTCTGCTCATCGACTACTACTCCACCTTTCCGGAAGTACTGAAACTCACGGATCTCACAGCGGCATCAGTCATCAAGGCCTGCAAAGAAACCTTCTCCAGGCATGGCATCCCACGGACGGTCATGTCCGACAATGGTCCGTGCTTTGCCAGCTGGGAATGGATGGACTTCGCCAAGCACTACAACTTCAAGCATGTGACATTGAGTCCACACTTTCCGCAATTGAATGGCAGGGTGGAGAAAGGTGTCCACATTATCAAACAACTAATCAGCAAGGCTGCGGACTCAAAGTCCGACATACACTTGGCCCTCTTGTCATATCGTTCGTCACCTTTGAGCTCTGGACTATCACCGGCTCAAATGCTCTTCAACAGAGATGTGCGGACAACATTACCGGCACTACAATTCACCAATCCCGATCACTCGCCTGTCCTGGATAAGATGCGTCACCAACGTCAGGTGCAAAAGCAGCACTATGACCAGCAGGCAAAAGTACTGCATCCGTTGGCAATCAACGATACGGTGAGGTTGCGACACCCGGCTGGGGGCTGGTCTAAAATGGCGACGGTTCTCCGCCAAATATCGTCACGATCCTACGTTGTGCAGTCTGACGATGGAACACTGTTTCGACGAAATCGCCGAGACCTTCTAAAAGTTACACCTCGTCGACAGGTATTTCCAACACTAGATCTACAGGACGCTGTCATGCAACATCCTGGAACTCCAGCAGCAGGTGTCCAAATGGACGTAAAAGACTCTGGATCTCCATGCCCACTCAGGAGGTCTACCCGGAGCAGACATGCACCCAACCGTCTGAACTTATGAACATGGACTGACAATATCATTGCTCTGCCTTGTCTTTGTATATAAACCTAACTGTGTTTGAATTTGTGTTTAGTTACAGCTCTGCAACTAAAAAAAAAGTGAAAACGGGGGATGTAGTGATCCTCGCCTGACTGTGTACAGAAGGGGCTAATGGGAAATGGAAATACCACCAGGGGGCAGCACGGGGACATATAAGAGTGACGCCGAAGGCCCGCCCTCACTCACTTTGGCTGGAGAGACAGGGGAGCAGGACAGGGACGGAAGTTGAGCTCAGGGCTGCAAGTGTGGTTAGGCCTAGTTGCAGAGCATAGAAAAGCAGTATCTTTACAAGTGCCATTCTATAAGTAAAAGCTAACAAAGTCATTTATTGTGGAGCACAATAAACCATCCTTCAACTGCTGAACGACTTCTAGCATTCATTTAAGAAACATAACAGTGGCAACCAGGGGCTTTTCACAGTAACTTCATTGAAGCCTACTTGTGACAATAAGCGATTTTCATTTCATTTTCCGGGGAGAACTGCCTTTGTCAGGAGTTTGTGTGCTTCAGATGCAATCAGCGAGGCTACATTCAAGCATTTTGCAGGGCGAGGCAATGCAAAAAAAAAAAGAAATGGCCACAGCAACAGTCCACGCAGTATCAAGTTGGGGGGGAGCTCCGAGGAGGAGCACATCACGTATCGACTAAACGTCAACCAAGTGAACAAAACAGATCTATTGAAATTATTTTAAATGTGAACAGCAAACTTTTAAAAATGGAGGTTGATAGCAGGGCTTCAGTGACCATCGTGGGTGAGCAGACCTTTGATTCTAGAAGTGTGATACAGAGCGGGTGGCACCATGATGAGACCGTGTATCACATGGCGGGATGAACTGACTTGTGAAGACGGTGTGACCTTGTGGGGATCACAAGTGGTTATTCTGCCCCCAGTTAGTGAACTGCAGGAGCTGCACAATGCCCACCCAGGGTAAACAAAGGTGAAAATGTTGGCGCGCAGCTACATATGGTGGCCTGGGATTGATAAGGCTTTTTTGGGATTCGTACAACAGTGCACCCCATGTCAGGCCCAGCAGCCGTTGCTCCCATCAGCCAACATCCACCCCTGGGAAAGGCCAGGTCTTCCCTGGACCAGGGTCCACATTGACCATGCAGGCCTCTTTCTGGGCTGAATGTTCTTAGTCCTTGTCAATGTCACTCTAAGTGGTTTGTTTTAGAAGGTGGGCACGACCACCTCGTCAGCAGCGGTCAGCGCCTTATCTTGTGTATTTGTAATTCATGGCCTGTCAGAGTTCAATGTTTCGGACAATGGCATCCATTCACGGGGGACGATTTCCAGGCTTTTGTTTGGGCAAGTGGTATTCGACACACAAAGACGTCAGCAGACCACACTTCATTAATGGCCTAGCTAAAAGGGCTGTGCAGGCCTTCAGGATCTTTATGCGAAAGCAATCCGACCGGCCATTTCAACTATGACTTTCGAGTTCTTTGTTATTCTACAATACCAACCCCCATTCAATGCCAAGTGTGACATGTGCCAAACTCTTAATGGGTCATTGTCTTCAGACGTGCCTCAGCTTGGTGTCTCCAAATTTAGCAGGGAAGGTGGAGGCGCGGCAGACCTCCCAGATGGACCAATGCTCCACGGGGAAGGGAGACAGGTCATTCTGGGTGGGGGACCCAGCTTGGGTTCTGAATTCTTTTCGGGCCACCATTGTTAGTCGGGTGCATTGTAGACTGTTCAGGGCCTGTGTCGTATGTGGTCGAGGTGGCGGGTCGGACTCTCAAGAAACACGTTGACCACCTGAGGAGTCAAAGGTCGGCGGCCCCCTGTCCAGAGCAGATGCGTCCTGCTAGCAGTGGGGATGCATCTGCAAGTGTCCCTATACAATGGGAGTTGAAGGTTTTGGAGGTTGCCTTGCCAGTGGTACCGGCAGTGAGTGGTGAACCTGATGATCCAATTGCAGTTACGATGCCTGGGGTACCGTTACTTGCTGAAGACGATTCGACGGTTTTGGAAGCTGAAAGACCTGCAGTGGTGTTAAGGAGATCCGGTTGGACTAGGATGTCCCTCGACCAATTGACTCTTTGAAGGACTGTCTATCTCTCCTTTCTGATGTTCCCCACTGTGTATATGATTTGTAAATAGTTACTATGTTGTGTCGTAAGGGGGGAGGGCTCATGAGCACATGTTCTTTCTGGAAAATCCAATATAGAAAAATTGCGGTCAGACAGAACACCTGCTCAAAAGAGAAAGCACTTCAGAGTTAACAGATTGTGAAGTGCTATAAAAAGAAACAAAGCTAATCCCTCCTTTGAAATGGTCTTCAGCTACTAATCAAGAGGATTGTAAAAATAAATAGGGTGTGAAATGGGATATAAACAAGCAAAACAAAGGGATAAAAGCAGGCATGCTGCAACACTGAAAGCACATTATTGAAATTCACGGGGTTTGAAATGCTTCTCCAAGAAACAAGCTGCAGAATGGTTCTGCCCTGTGAGAGGAGTTTAGAAGGGGCAGGCTGCAGCTGTGTTTTACCCTGTTATGGGATGGTCAACATGAAAGAAAGAAGGATTTACAGACCTCCAAGAGGAGAGGAGGGACTAAGAGGGGGCACATGGGGAGAAGCGGAGGAGGGAGGGTACGGGTGAGGAGGGAGGGGACAGGTGGGGGTAAAACACTGGTTGCAGCAGACAACACATAGAGATGGCAAAAATGAGGAAGTAGTCAGCAGCCATCTTGAATGGCCCGTGAGCAAGGGCAGGCCTGGACAAACAGGGCCAGGCCCACAGGGTGAGTATGGTTGAATCCACGGGTGGGGTTGGGGGGGTGATAGTGATACGGAATGTGAGGGCACTCAACAGACCGGTGAAGAGATCCAGAGTTCTCGCCCAACTCAAGAGTCTGAGGGTGGATGTCGCCTTCCTACAGGAGACACACCGAAGAGAGAGGGACTGATTGCGAGTAAGGAAGGGCTGTTGGGACAAACATTTCATTTATGTTTCGACACCTGGACAAAGTGGGTGGCCATACTAATCAACAGGATAGATTAATTCACGGTGATGAGCACAGTGACGGTCCCAGAGGATTGGGGGGGGGGGGGGGGGTGGTTACGTGATGGTCAGTGGGACCCTGGAAGGGGCTCCGGTAGTCTTAGTAAATATACATGCCCCGAACTGGGACGATACAAAATTCGTCCAAAAAAATGGTGTCCGAAATCCCGGACCCAGACACCTACCAACCTATCTTGGCTCTGAATTCCCGAAGGAATCCTGTTATCTTTCCCATCCTGGCTAGGGGGTTTGACATATAGAGTATCAGGGCATCTGCATAGAGTGAGACTCTATTCTCTCTGCCCCCTCTTCGAATGCCCGTCCACTGATCTAAGCACGATGGCCAGTGGTTCGATTGCCAGTGTGAACAGGAGCAAGGTCAGTGGGCACACCTGCCTCGTTCCCCTGTACAGCTGAAAGTAATCGGAGCTGGTGGCGTTCGTCCGTATGCTCGCCATAGAAGCGCTGTACAGGTGCTTCCTCAACATGGTGAACCCTGCTCCAAACCCAAAACGTTCAAGTACCTCCATGAGGTACATCCATTGTACTTGATCAAAGGCTTCCTCAGTGACCAGGGAGACGATCACCTCTGGTGTCCTCTCACCAGATGGGGTCATTATTACATTCAGTCGGTGTCTGATGTTCGCTGTTAGCTGTCTGCCCTGCCAAACCCAGTCTGATCTTCCGTGGTCACTTCTGGCAGGCAGCTCTTTAGCAAGGACATTTGCATCATTGTTTAAGAGAGAGATGGGTCAACATATATGTTCCGAATTGGGACGATGTGGAATATATGAGGCGGGTGTTAGGTAAGATCCCAGACTTAGAGTCACATAACCTGATCATGGAAGGGGACTTCAATACAGTCATCGATCCGGAATTGGACCGGCCAAAATCCAGGACAGGGAGGAGGCCGGCTGTGGCAAAGGAATTGAAGGGTTTCATGGAACAGATGGGGGGAGTAGACCCATGGAGGTTTGCACGGCCGAGGACAAAGGAGTTTTCCGTTTCTCACATGTCCACAAGGTTACTCTCGCATCGACTCTTTTGTTCTGAGCAGGGCGCTAATACCGAAGGTGGTGGGTACTGAGTATTCGGCAATTGCAGTGTCGGATCATGGCCCACATTGGGTGGATCTACGGGTTAGTGTGGAGAGAGGGCAATGCCCGCGATAGAGACTGGATGTGGGGGTGCTAACGGACTAAGCGATCTGTGGGCGGGTTAACAAGTCCATCCAGAACTAACTGGAAACAAATGCTATGGGAGAGGTCTCTGCAGCGACGGTCTGGGAGGTTCTGAAGGCAGTGGTCAGAGGGGAATTAATCTCGATACGGGCCCACAGAGAAAAGGTGGAACGGGCTGAGTGGGATAGGTTAGTGGAGGAGATACTCCAGGTGGACAGGAGATACTCGGAGGCCCCGGACGCGGGGCTACTGAGGGAGCGGCGGAGGTTACAGGTGGAGTTTAGGCTGTTGACCACAGGGAAAGCGGTGGAACAGTTGAGGAAGGCAAGGGGAGCGATTTGTGAGTACGGGGAAAAGGCAAGCAGAATGTTAGCACACCAGCTCAGGAAAAGAGAGGCGGCCAGGGAGATAGGTAAAGTGAAGAGTAGAGACGGTAATACTGTCCTGGACCCAGCGGGGGTGAACAAGGTGTTTAAGGACTTTTACAGTAAATTCTATGAGTCAGAACCTTCCCTGGGGTGGAAGGGATGAGGCAATTTCTGGATCAGTTGATGTTCCCAAGGGTGGAGGAGGTCCTGTTGGAGGGGCTGGGAGCCACATTTGAGATTGAGGAAATAATCGACGGGCTGGAGGGCATGCAGTCGGGCAAGGCCCCGGGTCCTGACGGCTACTCAGCGGAATTCTATAAGAAGTTTTCAGAGATATTGAGCCCACTGCTGGTGAGGACATTTAATGAAGCAAGAGAGAAGGGAGTCCTTCCCCCAACAATGTCGCAGGCCTCGATTTCATTGATCCTGAAACGGGAGAAGGATCCGGAGCAATGCGGGCCATACAGGCCAATTTCTCTACTGAATGTGGATGCCAAACTGTTGGCTAAGATACTGGCCACAAAGATAGAGGATTGTATCCCAGGGGTGATAGGGGAAGATCAGACGGGATTTGTTAAGGGCAGGCAACTCAAGGCGAATGTTCGAAGGCTTCTAAATGTAACTATGATGCCCCCAGAAGGAGGAGGCGGTGGTCGCGATGGATTCAGAGAAGGCTTTTGATCGGGTGGAGTGGAAGTACCTGTGGGAAGCGTTGGGAAGGTTTGGGTTTGGTGAGGGCTTTATTGACTGGGTGTGGTTGCTCTATCAGGCACCAGTAGCGAGTGTGCATACGAACCGGCTGAGGTTAGGGTATTTTGAATGACACCGAGGAACGAGGCAAGGGTGCCCCCTCTCCCCATTATTGCTTGCTGTGGCCAGAGAGCCATTGGCCACGGTGTTAAGAGCCTCTAGGAATTGCAAAGGGCTGGTTTGGTGGTTGGGGGGGGGGGGGGGGGGGGGGGGGGGGGGGGGGGGGGGTGGAGCACTGTGTCTTGCTTTACGCAGATGTCCTTCTCTGGAACATTTCAGACCCGTTGGAGGGGATGGGGGAATCTTGGGGGAATCTTGGGGGAATTTGGCAATTTTTTGGGGTATGAATTGAACATGGAGAAAAGCGAGTTGTTTGCGATCCAGGCAAGATGACAGGAGAAGAGACTGGAAGAGCTGCCGCTTATAATGGTAGGGAAGAGCTTTCAATATCTAGGAATCCAGGTGGCCCGGGAATGGGAGGCACGGCACAAGTTAAACCTATCCCGGTTGGTAGAGCAAATGGAAGGGGGCTTTAAGAGATGGGACATGCTCCCGCTATCACTGGCAGGGAGGGTACAGACCGTGAAAATGATGGTCCTCCCAGATTTTGTTTGTCTCTTCCAGTGCCTCCCCATCTTCATCCCTAAGGCCTTTTTCAAGCGGTGGAAAAGATTATTTTCGGGTTTTGTCTGTGGGCGAGGTAAAACCCCGCGACGTGAAGAAAGTGTTGCTGGAGCGCCAGTCGGGGGGAGGGTGGGTTGGCGCTGCCGAACTTCTGAAATTACTACTGGGCAGCTAATATAGCCATAATTAGGAAGTGGGTAGTGGGGGAGGGGTCAGCATGGGAGCGGATGGAGGCGGCGTCATGTAAAGACACCAGTCTGGGAGCACTGATAACGGCACCTCTTCCGTTCTCGCTGGCCCGATACTCCACAGGTCCGGTGGTGGTGGCGGCTCTGAGAATCTGGGGGCAATGGAGGAGATATCAGTGAGTGGAGGGAGCATCGATTTAGACCCAGATTTATAATAACCACAGGTTTGTACCGGCTAGGCTAGATGGCGGGTTTTGTAGTTGGCAGATGGCAGGAATTGGAAGGATGGTGGATCTTTTTATAGACGGGAGCTTTTCCAGCTTGAAAGCTTTGGAGGATAAATTTGAATTGCCAGCAGGGAACAGGTTTAGGTATTTGCAGGTGCGGGACTTCCTGAGAAAACAGGAGCTGGCCTTTCAGCTGCTGCCGCCATGGGGGATACAGGATAGAGTAGTTTCCAGTACCTGGGTGGGGGAGGGGAAGGTATCGGATATTTACCAGGAGCTTTCGGAGGCGGAGGAAACTCCGGTGGAGGAGCGTAAGGGCAAGTGGAAGGATGAGTTAGGTGGCGAGATAGAGGCAGGGCTATGGGCTGATGCCCTAAGCAGGGTTAATACATCCTTATCATGTGCCAGGCTTAGCCTGATACAATTCAAGGTAGTCCACCGGGCACACATGACAGTGGCTCGGATGAGTAAGGTTTTCAGGGTAGAGGATATGTGTGCGAGGTGCGCGGGATGCCCAGCAAATCATGTCCACATGTTTTGGACATGCCCGTAGCTTAGAGGGTTTTGGCAGGATTTTGCTAAGGCAATGTCCACGGTGCTAAAAACACGGGTGGTGCCGAGTCCAGAGGTGGTGATCTTTGGAGTGTCGGAAGATCCGGGAGTTCAAGGGGCGAAAGAGGCCGACGTATTTGCCTTTACCTCCCTGGTAGCCCGGAGACGGATCTTGTTAATGTGGAGGGACTTGAAGCCCCCGAGTGTGGAGACCTGGGTTAGTGACATGGCTGGGTTTCTCAGTCTCGAGAAAATAAAGTTTGCCTGAAGAGGGTCAATGTTGGGGTTCACCCGGAGGTGGCAGCCGTTTGTCGACTTTCTCGGGGAAAATTTAAATGTCAGCAGAAGCAGAATTCCAAAGGGGGGGGGGGGAGGGCTGGATTGTTGTTGCATGGTTGAGGTGCATGAAGATTGGGCTGGGGGGGAAATATTTATTTTACCATGTTGATGTTGTTTATGTTACTGTTATAAAAATTTTCAAATACCTTAATAAAATATTATTTTTAAAAAGAGAGAGATGGGTCTGTATGATCCACACTCTGTCTGGTCTTTGTCCATTTTGGGGATGAATGAGATTGAGGCCTGAGGCAGTGGGAGTGGCAGGGTCCCAAAGACAGTGAATCATTGAACATCTCCCGCAAGTGTGGGGCCAGCATTGATGCAAATGTTTTAAAAAATCTACCGGGAACCCATCCAGTCCCGTTGCTTTCCCTGACTGCATGGAATTAATGCATTCCACGATTTTGCCCAGCTCTAGCGGTGCTTCCAGCCCTTGTTTCCTGTCCTCCCTCACATCCAGTCTGTTGAGGAACTGTTTTATCACCGTGTCTCCTTCCGGATGTTTGAAGGTATATAGCCCTTGGTAAAGGTTTGCGAGGGCCTCGTTAACATTGTTTCGGTTTGAACCTCTCCAGCCTGGTGGAGGAGGTGAAGAGGGACCTGCAAAGATTGGACTCACTCCCCCTTTCACTGGCAGCAAAGCAACAGACGGTCAAAATGAACATGCTACCGAGGTAGAACATAAAATTCTTTGCAGTGCAGAAGGAGGCCATTTTGCCCATCGAGTCTGCCTGCACCCTTTCTAGGCCCACTCCTCTGCCCCATCCCTGTAATCATATCTAACCTGCACATCTTTGGACACGAAGGGTAATTTAGCATGGCCAGTCCACCTCACCTGCACAACTTCGGACTGTGGGAGAAAACTGGAGCACCCAGAGGAAACTCATGCCGACACGGGGAGAACGTGCAAACTCCAAACAGTTATTCACGGTCAGAATTGAACCCAGGTCCCATGGCACTGTGAGGCAGCAGTGCTAACTCTTCATATTTGGATCATTCCCGACCTTCATCCCCAAATCCTTCTTCACAGGGTCGACAAGTTAATCATGGCCTTTGTCTGGGGGCAAACGTCCCTAGGATACGCAAGACCATCTTACAACAGGGCAACACATAGGAGGCCTGGGCCTACCGAACCTCCTATTCTACCACTGGGTGGCAAACACAGAGTGGGTGGGGGTGGGAGTGGGTAAGGGGGTCGGGGCTGGATTGGGTCCGAAAGGAGGAGGGACGTCTCTCTGAGCATTGGCCATCTCACCACTCCTGGCTTCTATGGATGACTCATAGAAAAGGTCAGGACCGCACTGGACGAGACCAGGCGTAAATGGGAGGACGAGCTGGACATGATGATTGGGAGAGGTCTCTGGATCGAGGCACTGCACAGAATGAACTGTACCTCATCTTGCGCCAGGCTAAGTTTGATGCAGATCAAGGTGGTGCACAGAGCTCACCTTACAAAGACATGCATGAGTGGTTTCTTCCCGGAAGTGGAGGATAGGTGTGAGGTGTCAGGGAGGCCCGGCCAACCATACCCACGTATTCTGGTCATGCCCCAGACCAGGGAGCTCATGATGGCCTTTTTCTAGGCCATGTCCAGGATGGTGGGGTTGAGATGGAGCTGTACCCGTCTGTGGCTATCTTCAAGGTGTCAGAGCCTGCGTGAATACCGCCCCCATAGGCTGCTGAATTCTCCGGCGCTGGGGTTTTGGTGGGGCGGGAATTGCAGCGTGCCGGGTGGCGGCTGCTGGCAGTGGTCTCCGCCCCCGGCGATTACCCGGCCCGTGATGGGCCAAGTGGCTGACCTTTTTCGGCAGGTCTCGCCGGCGTAAATCACAACAGGTCTTGACTGGTGGGACTTGGCTCCACGGGCTGCCTGCAGAGTCCACGGGGGGGGGGGGGAATCTGGTCCCATGGGGTGCCCACACGGTGGCCCTGGCCCTCGATTGGGGCCCACCGATCTGTGGGCGGGCCTGTGCCCTGGGGACACTCTTTCCCTCCGCACCGGCCGCTGTCAACCTCCACCATGGCCGGTGCAGAGAAGGGATGATACCAGCACATGCTGGTGCTCCCACGCATGCGCCATCTTGCGCCGGCCGGTGGAGGCCCTTCAGCGCCAGTTGGTGTGGCGCCAAACACTCTGGCGCCGGCCTAGCCCCTGAAGTTGCGGAGAATTCCGCACCTTCTGGGCGGCCTGACGCTGGAGTGGTTCACGCCACTCCTCGGCGCCGGAGTGGACCGCCACGCCGGTTTGCGGAGATTCCCCCCCCCCCCGCCCCCCCCCCCCCCCCCACCCCCCCGCCCCCCCCCCCCCCCCCCCCCCGCCCTCCCCCCCCCTCCCCCCCGCCCCCTGGATCCTGCCAGTGCTGCTGTTCTCGTATGCTCCATGGGGGTGTGGAAAACAGTACTCACCTCCTTGCTCCCCTCAGAGTCTTGGTGCCTGCTTTTAGGGAGCTGTAGTGCACTGACTTGAGTGGTTGGGGGGGGGGAGGAGGGGGGGGGGTGGTGTGTGGGAGGATACCAGGAGACCACTGCATTCAACTTACTCTCATCACTGAGATTGAAATGAATGCAATAATCTCTGATCAGGTCCATGCCCTTTCTGTGCGAATCCCGATCATGCCTGCTGGACCGGGCCAGAATATGTGAAAACTGTTTGGTGCTCGTTGCAAATCAGGGACAAATGTCAAAGTCCGCTTTTGGGTGCATTGGCTGGGTGTTTCTCGGTGGCTGAACTGACCCAAAAGGAAATTTGATGCTTTATAAGGCAGGAATCTAAAGCAGGGAGTGAGGGCCTCGCCGCCTCTGGCTGACTGGGCCGCAAGCTTGGGAATTGCACCCCCCAAACTTCTCCACCTCTTTCCTCCTCTAAGATGCTCCTTGGAACTCCTCTGTGACTTGTCCCTATTATCTCTTTTGTAGCAGGGTGTCAATTTTTGATCCGATCTGGTGAACGGGCTTTCAAATGCTATTTTGTCATGTTAAAGGTGTGCTGTTAATATTGATGTACCATGGAGCCGTTCTGACAATTACAAAAGGATCCTCAGATAAGCCAGGGGAGGAGGTCAGCTTGCTGGAACCAAGCGCGGTTGCCTAAAAGGGGTCAAGGGCAATTGTGTTCCATACTCTGCTCACCCTCAAATACTTGTCAGACCTGGCCTCTTCCAATACTACAGCCTCTGACTACTCTACAGCTTCCAGACCCTCTCCCAGTCCTCATGTGCTGCAGAATTCCCCCCTCTCATCAGCTCATCCTATCTCTCCTGGGACTACAAGAGGAAGTACAAGACTGAAGACCTCAGTTTTGTTCATAGCACTTAGATATTATGGTGTGAAGATGCAGTAGGAGTCTGACCTCCGGGACACTCGGCTGTGCTGGGATGTCAACAGTTTAATTAAAATGGGGGAAATTGTGGAATAAGGGCGGTGATGGGATGACGTCCTATGGAAACTGGAGTTGGTGCTAACAGTCTGTCCGGCAAAGACAAAAATGTCCCTCCCCTCCCCCTTCTGCACAAGCTTCCCTTCTTTGCAACCACGGCTTTGTCTCCCCTGTTGTGTTCAGAACCATGGCAACTGCTTGCCCATACATTTTGACAGTCTTTGGCCAGGATTTTCCAGACCAAACTGTAGTCAAAGGACTTTTGGCCAGCTTGCTGAACTCTCCGTGGTGGGCCTGGAAAATCCCGCCCTCGATGCAGCAACACCTTCCTGTCAAGGCCGGCAACTCGACACACAGTGGGGGGGTGGGGTGGGGTGGTGGCACAGTGGTTAGCACGTGTCTCACAGCACAGGGACTGGGGTCAATTCTGTCTTGGATGACTGTCTGCATGAGATGCATGTTCTCCCCATGTCTGCGTGGGTTTCCTCTGGGTGCTCCCACAGTCAGAGATATGCAGTTAGGTGGACTGGCCATGATAAATTGTCCTTTAGTGTTCAAAGATGTGCAGGTTAGGTTATGGGGTTATGGGGATAGGGCAGGGTGGATGGGGAGTGGACCATGGGTAGAGTAATCTTTTTGAAGGGCTAGTGCAGACTCGTTGGGTCAATGGCCTCCTTCTGCAACCTGCCAGGATTCTATGATATGAATACTACCTTAAACCTTCAGATAGCAGAGGTGACTTGGGGTACCCGTACATGATACTTGGACAGCCGGGACTTGACTTAGGATCACTTTAGGGGGGTGATTCTCTCTTGCAGCTGAATCTGTGTTCAGCTTTGAGTGACAATCAAATGCATTCCATGGAACTAATACGCAGAGCGAGGTAGACTCCGCGCATCGTCACGTCCGCTGGAACAAGCTGCTCGACTCTCCCGTACTGCCAGCCCGATTCAGAGGGCCTCCAGCTTTCTATAGCGCCACCTCCAGGCAGGAGTGGCCCACATCATGTCCTTTTAAGGGATTGTGTCGTTTGAGCTGGATTGTAAGTGAGTCAGTTCGCCACAGACATATAATAATTCGAAGATACGTTCTAAGTTTTCTAGCACTGCCCCCCGTCTCCCCAGCATTATTATGATCTCAAGACCCCCCCTCTCACCCCACCCTCCCACTCTGCTCTCACAGTCCCAGCCCTAAGAACATAAGACACATAAGAACTAGGAGCAGGAGTAGGCCATCTGGCCTCTCGAGCCAGCTACACCATTCAATAAGATCATGGCTGATCTTTTTGTGGACTCAGCTCCACTTACCTGCCCGGCTCCATAACCATTAATCCCTTTACTGTTCCAAAAATTCTATCTATGCCTTAAAAACATTCAACGAGATAGCTTCAACTGTTACACTGGCACCAGGAATTCCACAGATTCACGGACTTCTCATTAGACACAAAGAACAAGAAACATTACAGCACAAGGAACAGGCCATTCGGCCCTCCCAGCCTGCGTCCGATTTCCAGATACCTTATCTTCTACACCTTGTTGCCTTATTTTCCAAGGATCTACCTTCTCTCTCGTTTCCCCACCCGTTGGTTATATCTGTCCAGATGCACCTTAAATAATGCCACGTTGCCACCGTCTGCCACCTCCGCTGGCAAAGAGTTCCAGGCACCCACCACCCTCTGCGTAAAAAACTTTCCACACATCATCTCCCTTAAACTTTCCCCCTCTCACCTTGAAATCGTGACCTCTTGTAACTGACACCCCCACTCTTGGAAAAAGCTTGTTGCTACCCACCCTGTCTATACCTCTCATAATTTTGTAGACCTCAATCAGGTTCCCCCCTCAAACCTTCGTCTTTTCCAACAAAACCAATCCTAATCTACTCAACCTTTCTCCATAGCTAGCACCCTCCATACAGGCAACATCCTGGTGAACCTCCTCTGCACCCTCTCTAAAGCATCAACATCCTTCTGGTATGTGGCGACCAGAACTGCACGCAGTATTCCAAATGTGGCCGAAACCAAAGTCCTATACAACTGTAACATGACCTGCCGGCTCTTGTACTCAATACCCCGTCCGATGAAGGCAAGCATGCTGTATGCCTTCTTGACTACTCTATCAACCTGCGTGCCACCTTCAGGGAACAATGGCCTGAACTCCCAGATTTCTCTGTACATCAATTTTTTCCCCAGGACTCTTCCATGACCATATAGTCTGCTCTTGAGTTAGATCTTCCAAAATGCATCACCTCGCATTTGCATGCATAGTAACTCATCTGCCATTTCTCTGCTCCAACTCTCCAATCTATCTTATTTTGCTGACTTCTCTGACAGTCCTCCTCGCTATACTGCAACTCACCAACCTTAGTATCATCTGCAAACTTGCCATCAAATCCACTTATACTTCGTCCAGATCATTTTATGTATATCACAAACAAACAGTAGTCCGAGCATGGAACTCTTGTGCAACACCACTAGTCACCTTTCTCCATTTTTGAGACACTCCCTTCCACCACTACTCTCTGTCTCCTGTGCCACAGCCAGTTCTTATCCCATCTAGCTAGTACACCCTGAACCCCATACGACTTCACTTTTTCCATCACCTGCCATGGGAAACTTTATCAAATGCTTTACTGAAGTCCATGTATATGACATATACAGCCCTTCCCTCATCAATTAACTTTGTCACTTCCTCAAAGAATTCTATTAGGTTTGTAAGACATGACCTTCCCTGCACAAAACCCATGCTGCCTATCACTGATAAGTCTATTTTCTTCCAAATGTGAATAGATCCTATCCCTCAGTATCTTCTCCAACAGTTTGCCTACCACTGACGTCAAGCTCACAGGTCTATAATTCCCTGGATTATCCCTGCTACCCTTCTTAAACAAAGGGACAACATTAGCAATTCTCCAGTCCTCCGGGACCTCACCCGTGCTCAAGGATGCTGCAAAGATATCTGTTAAGGTCCCAGCTATTTCGTCCCTCGCTTTCCCTCAGTAACCTGGGATAGATCCCATCTGGTCCTAGGGACTTGTCCACCTTAATGCCTTTTAGAATACCCAAAACCTCCCCCTTCCTTATGCCGACTGACACCTGGAGTATTTGAGCATCCATCACTAGCTCAACATCCGTCATGTCCCTCTCCTTGGTGAATATCGATGCAAAGTACTCATTAAGAATCTCATTCATTTCCTCTGACTCCACGCATATAAATTCCCTCTTTGTCTTTGAGTGGGCCAATCCTTTCTCTAGTTACCCTCTTGCTCCTTATATACGAATAAAAGGCTTTGCGATTTTCCTTAACCCTATTAGCCAAAGATATTTTTATGACCCCTTTTAGCCCTCTTTATTGCGCGTTGCGATTTGTCCTACTTTCCCCGATATTCCTCCGCTTCATCAGTTTTTGAGTCGCCTCGATCTTATGTATGCTCCTTTTTCATCTTAGCTAGTCTCACAATTCCACCCGTCATCCATGGTTCCCTAATCTTGCCATTTCTATCTCTCATTTAACAGACATGTCTGTCCTGCACTCTAATCAACCTTTCCTTAAAAGACTCCCACATTTCAAATGTGGATTTACCCTTAAACAGCTGCTCCCAAAACACATTCCCGAGCTCCTGACAAATTTTGTTATAGTTGGCTTTCCCCAATTTAGCACTCTTCCCTTTCGGACCACTCTCGTCTTTGTCCATGAGTATTCTAAAATTTGCGGAATTGTGATCGCTATTCCAAAAGTAACTACCGACCTGAAACTTCAACCACCTGGCCGGATCATTCCCACACTTACCAGGTCCAGTATGGCCCCCTTCCCGAGTGGACTTTTACATACTGCTCTAAAAAACTCTCCTGGATGCTCCTTACAAATTCTGCTCGATCTACGCCTTGCAAACACTACATGAGTCCCATTCAATGTTGGGGAAGTTAAAATCTTCCATCACCAACCACCCTATTGCTTCATACATGTTCACTAACTGTCTACATATTTTGGGAGGCCTATAGTAACGTCCCTCAACAATGTTACTGCACCCTTCCTATTTTTTTAGCTCTATCCGTATTGCCTCAGTGCTCAAATACTCCATCATGCCCTCCTTAATCACAGCTGTGATATCATCTCTGGACCAGTAATACAAACTCCTCCACCCCTTTGACCTCCCTCTCTATCCCTCTTGAAGCTATCTATACCTGGGATATTTAGTTGCCAGTTTTGCCCATCCCTCAACCAGGTCTCAGTAATACCAAAAACATCATATCCCAGGTACTGATCCAAGCCCCTAAGTTCATCTGCCTTACCTGCTACACTTTCTCGCATTAAAACAAATGCACCTCATGACCACATGTCCCTTTGCGATCATCATCTCTTTCCCTGTCTACTCTCCTCTTAGTCACATTGAGTTTTATTATCAAGTACCTTACTGGCTTTAGTTGCTGACTCTTACTGACCCTAACTTCCTAATCTGGTTCCCCATCCCCCTGCCACATTAGTTTAAAAACCTCCCCAACAGTGTTAGCAAAAGCACCTACGAGGATATTGGTTCAGTCCTGCCCAGGTGTAGACCATCCGATTCGTTAATGGTTCCACTGCCCCCAGAACGGTTCCAATGTCCCAAAAATCTGAACCCCTCCCCTCCCTGCACCATCTCTCAAGCCACATATTATTCTGACTATTCTTGAATTTCTACTCTGACTGCACTGGTAGCAATCCTGAGATTACTAAGGTCCTATTTTAACTTATCTCCTAATTCTCTAAATTTTATTGTAGGATCTCATCCCGTTTTCTACCTATATCGTTGGTGCCTATATGCACCACGACAACTGGCTGTTCCCCTCCCCCTTCAGTATGTCCTTCAGCCGATCTGAGACATCCCTGACCCATGTACCCGGGAGGCAACATACCATTCGGGAGTCTCGTTTTCGACCACAGAAATGCCTGTCTACTCCCCTTACGATTGAATCCCCTATGACTATAGCCCTGCCAGTCTTTTTCCCGCCCTTCTGTGCAGCAGAGCTAGCCACGGTGCCATGAGCCTGGCTACTACTGCCTTCCCCTGGTGAGTCATCTCCCCCAACAGTATCCAAAAAGGTATACCTGTTTTGGAGGAGATGACTGCAGTGGACACCTGCACTGCCTTCCTGATCTTTCTCTGCCTTTTGGTCACCCATTCCCTGTCTCCGTCACCATCCTAATCTTGCGGTGTAACCACTCACTTGAACGTGCTATCCACGACCTCTCAGCATCGCAGATGCGCGCAAAAGTGAGTCCATCCGCAGCTCCAGAGCTTGTCATGCGGTCTAACGGGAAAGCTGCAGCTGGACACACTTCAGCACATGAAGGAAGTCAGGGGCATCTGCTCCAATGTTTTGTGGAAGCCTCCTATCCAACCCTCAGATATTGAATTTAATTTCTCCATTTGGAGAAATTCTGATGAGGTCTGACAGCCAGTCTGCATCTTTGGTGTGGTGCTGCGCTCTGCTACCTGAGCAGGATTCTACGGCGGCTGATTAGGGGGGAAATGGGAAGGCGTCGGCCCTCCTCCCCATGAAGAGATCTGACTGTTCTGATACCCTGAAGACTGCCACTTTTCGGGCCTGGCGCCACCCTCATCACCACCACTTTGGATATTGCCCCAAAAAAGGCTGTCCAGAACCCAGCTGGTCTGTGGCAAGACCAGAACGCATGGGCGTGGTTGGTTGGGCCTCCTTGGCACCGTTCACATGTATCCTCCACGTCCGGGAAGAACCTCCTCATTCGGGCTCTGATTAAGTGAGCTCTGAGAACCACTTTTAGCTGTATTAGGCTTAGCCTTGCGCATATAGAGGTGGAGTTGATCCTGTGCAGTGCTTCGCTCTAGAGCCCCGCTCTATTGCAAACCCCAAGTCCTCCCACTTCTCCCTTGTCTTGTCCTGTTGGTTGTTGGCTGCCCTTAGCAGTCACCGGTACATGTCAGCACAGTTCCCTTTCCCTAAGATATCCACACTGGGCTAAATCGCTGGCTTTTAAAGAAGACCAAGGCAGACCAGCAGCACAGTTCAATTCCCGTACCAGCCTCCGCGAACAGGCACCAGAATGTGGCGACTAGGGGCTTTTCACAGTAACTTCATTTGAAACATATTTGTGACAATAAGCAATTTTAATTTCATTTCCATGTCCAGCAGGTCCTCTAGCAGTGATTGTCGTGGTGGTCATGGGTACATCCTGGTTTCCCTTTGTAGGAAGTTTTTGAGTTGTAGATACCTAGGTTCATTGCCCTCCCTCAGCTGGAATCTTTTTGTCAGCTCTTCGAGCATTGTTAACCTGTTGTTGATGTAAAAATCCCTAACTGTCAGCGTCCCTCCATCCTGTCTCCACCTTTTGGACGAGGCGCCCATGGCTGCCGGCGTGAACCTGTGGTTGTTGCAGATGGAGGTCTTGTCGGATATCTCAGTTAGCCCGAAATGCTGACAGTTGGTTCCACGACTGGGGTGTTGCTACCACCACTGGGCTTGTTGAATATTTATTTGGTGGAGATGGGAGTGCTGCCGTGGCCAGGGCCTGGAGGGAGGTCCCCCTACAGGAGGCCTGCTCCATACGCACCCACTCGGCTTCTGGCTCCTATATCCACCCCTTTACTCTCTCTGCAGTTACAGCCCAACGGTAATATTGTAGGATTGGGAGGGCTAGGCCCCCCCCCATGGAACTCATTCTCTGAAGTACACTCATTGGGATCCTTACATCCCCCCCCCCCCCCCCACCATTTAAATGCCATAATCAGTTTGTCCAGTGAGTTCAAAAAGGCCTTGGAGATGCATATCGGGATGGATCTGAACAGGAAGAGGAACCTGGGCAGTATGTTCATTTTGATTGTCTGCACGCTCTCTGCCAGGGAGAGTGGGAGTGTGTTCCATCTCTGCAGGTCCTTTTTAATTTCCTCCATCAGGCTGGTCAGGTACAACTTGTGGATCGCTGTCCAGTTGTGAGCGATTTGGATCCCCAGGTAGCGGATATTGTGCTAGGCCTGCTTAAACGGCAGTCCCACCATTGCTGGCCCTTCCCCTCACTAGGAAGATCTTGCTTTTGCTCAGGTTAAGTTTGTAGCCTGAGAAGGCTCCAAACTATTTCATGATTCCTTCCATGTTGCTTTGTGAGTCTGAGATGTAGATGAGCAGGTCATCTGCATAGAGCGAGACTCTGTACTCTCTGTCTCCTCCCTAGATCCCTTTCCAATTCTTTACCACCCTCAGTGTGATTGCTGGAGGCTCAATCACTAGGGTGTATAGCACCAGGGGTATTGGGCATCCCTGCCTTGTCCCCTGTGCAGCTGGAAGTACTTAGAGCTGGTGCTGTTTGTCCGTACCCTCGCCATAGGAGCATTGTACAGGTGTTTCACCCAGGCGGTGAACCCTGTTCCAAGCCTGAACTGCTCCAGTACCTCTATGAGGCTCCAAGCACCCAGCTTGTCCTTCTTTGACCCGACCAGACCCACCAAAATTTCAGCATGACATAGGTACAGTTCTACTTCAACAAGACCGTTTCAATAATTGGGTTCCCATTGCCTATGCATCCAGATCCATGACTGCGACTGAGTGTAGGTACGCCCAGATTGAAAAGGAGTGTCTTGGACTTGTGACTGGAATTACAAAGTTCCACGATTATGTTTATAGCTTACCCAGGTTTACTGTAGAACAGAACATCGTCTTGTCCACATCATTGAAAATAATTTAAATGATATGACACCAGACTACAATGACTTATAATGAAATTGCGCAGATATGATTTTAATCTTATATATACTCCAGGTAAAGATTTAGTCATTGCTGACACTGTCTAGATCTATCAACACTGATATTCTTCAAGAGGAATCAATGACATTGATTGATTCCGGGGAAAGCGGGCAGCATAATCAAAGACCCCTCCCACCTGGCTCATTCACTCTTCCAACTTCTTTCATCGGGCAGGAAATACAGAAGTCTGAGAACACACACGAATAGACTCAAAAACAGCTTCTTCCCCGCTGTTACCAGACTCCTAAATGACCTCTTATGGACTGACCTCATTTACACACACCCCTGTATGCTTCATCCGATGCCGGTGCTTATGCTGTTACATTGTATAGCTTGTGTTGCCCTTTTATGCATTTTCTTTCATTCCCTTTTCTTCCCTGATTTAATGATCTGTTGAGCTGCTCGCAGAAAAATACTTTTCACTGTACCTCGGTACACGTGACAATAAACAAATCCATTCCAATCCAATCCAATTCTCACCTGCAACATTTTAGAGAGTTACTTCCAGCCTCTGATTCAAAGCTATAACAAATTTGTACAGAAACACAGAAAGATGCCGCTTTGACCAAAGTTATACGTCATTTACAAAATGGATGGCCTAAAGGTCACTGTCCACAATACCAGAGCATACAGTCTGAACTGATATCTTGGATGGCATGAAATCAGAAATGCTTACTAGACTTCACAAAGGTCATCTAGACATAGAGAAATGTAAACGCCGAGCCAGACAATCAATATATTGGCCAGGTATAAATAAAGATATCTCTGACATGATATCATGTTCAATGTGTCAAACACATCAGAGTCAACAATGCAAGGAACCATTGCAACAGCATGACATCGTTACTATGGATGAAAGTGGGTATCGATCGCTTTCATTCATTTGGCAAATACTATATTTAGTCATTGACCATTATTCAAATTTTCCAGGAGTCATGAAGTTGAGTGATCTTACATCCAATACTGTAATAAAAGCATGCAGAGAATACTTGCCAAAATTTGCCGTCATGTGTGACAATGGCCCATGTTTTTTGAGTTATGAGTGGAAAGAATTTTCAACAATTTACAATTTTGACCACATCACCTCAAGCCCTCATTTCCCACAGTCCAATGGAAGGTGTGTGAGCAAGGTGTCCGCATAATTAAACATTTACTCAGCAAATCGAAAGATTAACACTCTGATTTCTATTTAGACTACTTACTAATAGATCATCACCTTTATCGTCAGGATTATCTCCAGATCAGATGTTATTTAACAGGAACATAAGAAGAACTCTATCCCGGCTACATATTCCTGATCCTGAGCAACATCTTGTTGTGAAGAAACTTCAGCAACAAAGACTGAAACAAAAACAGTATTTTGATCTACATGCAAAAGATTTGTCAATTCTAACAGAAAATGAGACTGTTCGATTCAGACTTCCTGAAGGAGGTTGGTCTGACATTGCTTTCCAGATATATCTGCTTAAAACTTCAGATGGTAACATTATAGAAGAAACCGTCCTGCTGTACTTCAAGTCAAAGATCAAACACATATTTCCTCATAGAATCATAGAATTTACAGTACAGAAGGAGGCCATTTGGCCCATTGAGTCTGCATCAGCCCTTGGAAAGAGCACCCTACTTAAGTACATACCTCCACCCTATTCCCACACCTCCACCCTATCCCCGTAACCCCACCTAACCTTTTCTGGATACTAAGGGCAATTTAGCATGGCCAATCCACCTAACCTGCACGGGAGAACGTGCAGACTCCGCACAGACAGTGACCCAAACCGGGAATCGAACCTGGGACCCTGGAGCTGTGAAGCAACTGTGATAACCATTGTGCTACCGTGCTGCACAACTTACATCACACAAGTCAGTTGAACAACAACTACATTCCAATCTGACAATCAACAAGGACATTAAAACTTTTTCATCACCTTTGAGATTAAGAAGATCCACAAGGAGAAGACCAAATTGACTGAATTTGTGAACTTTTACATAATTCTAGTGATTGCTGTATGATGTAACCACTGCATTTCAAATGTAAAATTTTCTTTTAATATTTGCAAGAAAATGTTAAAAAAAAGGGGGGATGTAGTGATCTCTGTATATCATACACATGATCAATATATGTAATGCTAGTACAGGAAATTGAACACTAAATGTCTCACTGTCAGGACCTATATAAATAGCTTTCCCGCTCTTTCTGAAGGAGTGTGTATCAGGGGTGCAGAGAGAACAGACATAGGAAAGCTAGAGAGAGAAGGTTTTAGTTATCAAAGTATTGTATTGTATAATTTAATTAGTTATATCTATAATTATTTCCTTGTTTTACGAGTTGAGTATTAAGTAAAATAACTCAATATTATTTATATTACTCAATAAATTAGTTTATCTTTACAAGAAGACGAGTGCTCATTTCAACAACTCGGCTGGGTAATATATCTATGACACAAAGTAATATAACAGTACTGCCCCCCCTGGCTCTGTCACCGTCCTTGTTGTCGTGAATGGGCAGCACAGTCGCACAAGTGATTAGCACTCTTTTCCTTCCGCCTTCACCATAGTCTTCACCATGGTGGAGGCGGAAGTGACCCTCTCCCCTGCGCATGCGCGGGGATGACGTCAGCAGCCGCTGATGTTCTGGCGCATGCGCGGACATCTGCCGGCCGGCGTGGCGCCAAAGGCCATTCCCACCGGCTGGCGGAACGCCAGCCACTCCGGCGCGGGGCTAGCCCCTCAATGTTAGGGCTTGGCCCCTAATGGTGCGGAGACTTTCGCACCTTTGGGGCGGCCCGACGCCGGAGTGATTCACTGCACTCCATCACGCCGGGACCCCCGCCCCGCCGGGTAGGGGAGAATCCCGCCCCTGGTCTCCACTCATCCTCTGGACTGGCTGTTATTTGACATCTTTCCATCTGTCTTTGTTTTTTTGGTGGTGTGGGGATGATGCTTTGCTTGGTTTGCTGGCATTTTTCGGGTTCATGGTCGGAGAGCCACCTGATGTACAATTTCTCAGCCCACCTCTGGCACCGAAAGTCCCTTTTCGAGGCTTTCTGTTGACCTTTAAAATTTCGCAATCCTCCAGTTACCACTAATTTTTGCCACTCTGTATGCATTTTCCTTCAATTTGATACCCTCCTTTATTCTTTAGGTATTCATGGCTGATCATCAGTTTTCCTACAGTCCTTCCTTTTCACTGGTATATACTTTTGCTGAGCACTGTGAAAAATCACTTAGCCCTCCACTGTTCCTCAATTGTCCCACCATAAAGTCTTTGCTCCCAGTCTACCTTAGCCAACTCCTTCCTCATCCCATTGTACTTCCTTTGTTTAAGCACAAGACACTGGTATTGGATTTTACCTTATCATCCTCCATCTGTATTTTAAATTCAGTCATACTGTGATCGCTCCTTCCAAGAGGATCTTATCTATGAGATCATTAAATATCCTGTCTCACTACATAGGACCAGACCTAGGAAAGCTTCCATCCCCTAAAACTGGTTGCAACATCCTTTATTTCATTCCATAGGAGTTAGTCTCACTGGTTCGAGGAGCACTGTGAAGTTTTCAACCATCATTCTTTGTAAGTGGGAACCTGATGTTGTAATGCTGGAGATAGCGCAAGTTGTGAAGAGGAGACCGATGCTCTGATGCTAAAGTTATGTGGTCCACTTGACGGGAATCTTTATCACTATTGTTGAAGCTGCTAGTTTTTGTGAATGTATATCTATGCGTCTACTGATGGAAGTAGCACACTATTTAACTGACAGTGATTCCTCAAGAGCTTCTAATGATACAGGCAGCCATGCTTTGAGGCTGAGATCCTCCATTTAAATATCTTCTGCAATCCTGCCAGTAGGGCTCCTATGAATATGCAGCCAACCATTTTATAGCCCATTGCTGGGGTTGCTCAGTAATCAAGCCGCTTTAAGCAGCCTTTGTTGACGAGACCTTGGCCCTTGCACTTTCTAATTAAAGATACATGAGGAGCCTTGCCTCTCAAACCTTGTTAGCTTTTTATTGAACGCTCCCTAATACAAACAGGACACCCAGAGTGCTCGCCGGCAATCTAGCTGCTAAATAATTCAGAGGACCATCTGGGGTCCCCAGTCGCTCGGCAACATCGGCACATGTTCCGGAGTCAGACATCACACTGCACTTACCGACTACAAAAGATTAATTAGAAGGGTATTTTTCTATACTGTTGTATATTTTGCATTCAAATTCTTTGGCCACTTGGGCGGCTATTAAAGTAAGAATAATTCCGTCATTTTATATTTGCCGGAAGTCCTCCCTGTGTATAGAAAGATATATTATGGAAACTAGGGGAGGTCAGTTGACTGACCTTGCCCTAGATTTCTTGGTTCAGTTGGTTCAAGGGTTTAAAACTCAGAATTCCCCAAGCGGAGCAGAGCTACCAGCTTAGGTTCCAAATCGACTGTGCATGCTTACTCTCAGTGAGCTTTATTCCATTTCATTTGCACTCTTTGCTGTATTTTAGGTCACGGTCTGTTTCTTTGAGTTTACATTTATCTTTCTCCAGGTACTCTTATTTCACACGCTGTGAGATTTGTTGTCCATTTTCCTGATGCGTCAAAAAATGAAGACTTGCATTTGTATAGCATCTTTTGGGACTTCAGGACATCCTCAGGCATTTTACAGCCATTGAAGTATAATCACTGTTAGACTGTAGGAGGCAAAGCAGCCAATGTGCGCACAGCAAGTTTCCACAAACAGTAAGATGATAATAACCAGATAATCTCTGAATGATATTGGTTTGAGCCGGGACAGGTCATGCGAGGGGAGAACTCTCCTGCTCTTCTTCAAAATTGTGCGATGGAATCGCTTACTGAGAGGGCAGATGGACCTCACCCAAAAGCCAAAGCCTCTGAGTGCAGAATCTCCTCAGTACTGAGAGCGATGTCCAGGGAGCTACCGAGGACACTAACTCCATGACTCGGCCAGCTCCCAGCCCAAGGATGGGAATTTTGGGCTCAGGCCATGTTGACAGGAGGAACAGTATTCCCAGTGGATGGAATCAGGATACCTCACTTGCTCCAGTAGTCCTGAAAGAGTTGCACATTTGACCAAATTGAAGGGTACACAGGGAACATGAGCTACTGAGCTGAGTCTGTATTCATGAGGGTAAATCCTCCCTTTTCTTTAACTAGGTACAATGCTTGATGTTGAACTGGGTAACCCTCGACAACAAGGCTAAGATATGGAATTCATTGTGATAAAGATCGTTACTTAGAGTGAAGATTGACCCAAAAGAAAGGGGTTAGAAAGAATGAAAAGTGTCATGATTGGTGGGTGGTAACCGTGGCAGAGAATAATGGGATCTACCTCAACAGAAATTCTCAAGTGTTGTTTTAAATACAGGACACTGCTCAAAAAAGACTAAAGGAAAATCATCTAAAATCTGTTACGTTTGGTATGGTCAGTTCATGCAGATTCCTGAATGGAAGACAGGCATAGGATCATCAACGGAACCATGAGGCCGGAAGCAACGGTATACTTACACTGTAAGGGGTTCCCAGCCATGAGACGTGAGTGGAAAAGCAATTGGGGTCGCAACGATGACGTGAGAGTAAACTCTGGCGGGATAGTCTGGGACCGCCTCCAGAACCTCTTTCACGTACGTGTAAATGTTGTTTTTCTATCCTTGATTTCAGTGCCTGAAAACTAATTGTTGATAAAATCACCTCCCCCCCCCCCCCCATGCAACTCCCTCTCCGTCCAGACTCTGCCAACTTTCAACCCCCCCCCCCCAACTCCGCCCCAGGTAGCGTCACAGTGGAAAAGTTTGGGAAGTACTGTCTTACAGCTAGGTCCCTGGCAGCCCTCCATCCCCCAATCCCAAAATGTCTATCTAGTCCTCCCAGGGATAGATTCTCAAATATTAATGACTATCAACCTTTAACTATAATAATACAGTACCTCTCCATTACTCAAATCAATAATGACACACAGCCTGCTGCTGTTGTATTTAGAATTTCAATCATCAGTGTGTCTTATTCATCCTTGTTGCTCTCCTCTGGGTAAGATGCAAGAGTAACCTTTGACCCAGAAATCCTCAGACATCATCCTTTTATAAATGTTGCCTCTCAATGTGGAAATCAGACAACAAATTCACAATGAAAATTGCCCAATGGCCAAGGATGGAGGAGTCTTGAGTGATGTGTCTAATGTTGCTGTAAATGGCCAGTGTGTCAGGATCCCCGCTCTTGCTGGACAGATATGGATCAGGAGGGCTTATCCGTTCAACAATCCAGCAAAGCCCTACGTTCCTCATCATTGACAGTGTCAAAGTCTTCCTAAATGATGCCAAGGTTTTGGACTCCACTATTTCACCCAAAGGTCCATTCTTTGTTCTGCAATAAAGCTTTTTAATACCGATCCCAACTTTGACTTTTGCTGATCAGTTGATGGCTGTTAGTTTTTGCATTGGTTTATCTGAACACTAAATTGTAATCCTTTCCCAATTTTCTCCTTTCATGTCCCAAAGGTATTGATTCTGCTGCGGTATGAATCCATGGGGCTGCGAGCACATCACTCAGGTGGTTATTCCTCATTTAAAAACAAAAATCATTTATGGGATGTGGGCGCTGCTGGCTCGGTCAGCATTTATTGTCCATCCATCCCTAGTTGCCCTTGAGAAGATGGTGGTGAGTTGCCTTCTTGAACTGCTGCAGTCCCTGAGGTGTAGGCAAACCCACAGTGCTGTTAGGGAGGGAGTTCCAGGATTTTCAATCAGTGGCAGTGAAGGAAAGGCTATATTTTCCAAGTCAGGATGGTGAGTGACTTGGAGGGGAACTTCCAGGTGGCGGTCCCACGTATCTGTTGCCCTTGAGAGCCTTCATGGTGCCATTTTTTTTTTTTCTTTTTTAAAATTTTGAGTCCCCAATTCATATTTTCCAATTAATGGTCAATTTAGCATGTCCAATCCACCTACCGTGCACATTGTTTTGGGTTGTGGGGGCGAAACCCACGCAAACACGGGGAGAATATGCAAACTCCACACAGACAGTGACCCAGAGCCGGGATCGAACCTGGGACCTCGGCGCCGTGAGACTGCAGTGCTACTCACTGCGCCACCGTGCTGCCCTATGGTGCCATTTTAACTGAGCTGGGGATATGAGAAACCAAATATGACTCTTTCCGGCTCATTTCCATTCATAGTATCATGGGATAGATATGAAGTGTAAGAGCTCTCGCTCATTTCCCCATGCTATGTACATGAAGGCTCCTATCACAGCAGCACGGTAGCATTGTGGTTAGCACAATTGCTTCACAGCTCCAGGGTCCCAGGTTCGATTCCTGGCTTGGGTCACTGTCTGTGGAGTCTGCACGTTCTCCCCGTGTATGCGGGTTTCCTCCGGCTGCTCTGGTTTCCTCCCACAGTCCAAAGATTTGCAGGTTAGGTGGATTGGCCATGATAAATTGCCCTTAGTGTCCAAAATTGTACTTAGTGTTGGGTGGAGTTACTGGGTTATGGGAATGGGGTGGAGGTGTGGGCTTGGGTAGAGTGCTCTTTCCAAGAACCAGTGCAGACTTGATGGGCCAAATGGCCTCCTTCTGCACTGTAAATTCTATGATTCTATGATCATTTGTCTGGCTGCTGAGGGATTGAACCTGCGACCTTGCTGGTTGGATTTATATCACAGCAAGCAATTGTAAGAGTCCTTCCTATTATTTCCTTTGTTCCCATTTATTTTATTATTTTTGGTCCATGAACCCATAATAAGGATGTGCCTTTGAGCAGAGGAGTGCTTTCCAGGACAGTGTGTTGCTAGGTTTTGTATTTTGGAGAGGAGAAACCAGACTCGTCATCACCAAGTGAATCTTAAGATTCACTGGTTTTGGAGGAAGTCAGTTCCATTGGCTGACTGACAATCGGTGAGTTGACCAGGGACAGTATTCTGCCTGACAACAGTCAGTGATTGGTTCCTGTCTGGTGCTTTCTGAGAGAGATTGGGCAGACCTGTTTAGGCCTTGGAAGGAGGAGGAACACGTTCTCTCTCTCTTAGAACATAGAACAGTACAGCACAGAACAGGCCCTTCGGCCCTCAATGTTGTGCCGAGCCATGATCACCCTACTCAAACCCACGTATCCACCCTATACCCGTAACCCAACAACCCCCCCCTTAACCTTACTTTTATTAGGACACTACGGACAATTTAGCATGGCCAATCCACCTAACCCGCACATCTTTGGACTGTGGGAGGAAACCGGAGCACCCGGAGGAAACCCACGCACACAGGGGGAGGACGTGCAGACTCCACACAGACAGTGACCCAGCCGGGAATCGAACCTGGGACCCTGGAGCTGTGAAGCATTTATGCTAACCACCATGCTACCCTGCTGCCCCCCGATTGCTTGCTATATGATGCAATCTATTAAAAAAAGATTGCTTGCTATATGATGCAATCTATTAAAAAAACATACAAATCTAAACTTTGGCTCTTTCACCTCAACCTCTCTAAGAGGGATGCTCTTTCCAAGGGCTGGTGCTGACTCGATGGGCCGAATGGCCTCCTTCTGCACTGTAAATTCTGTGATTCTCTGTTTCAATCTCCAGCCTGGTCACTGTCCGTGTCGAGTTTGCACATTCTCCCCGTGTTTGCGTGGGTCTCACCCCCACAATCCAAAGATGTGCAGAGGCGGGGGATTGGCCACGCTAGATTGTCTCTTAATTGGAAAAAAGAATTGGGTGCTTACATTTGTTTTGAAATTAAAAATAAAATAAAAAGTGTAGTTCTTGCATTGTGGACTCACTGAAAGTACTGCTTTGTTCTAAAACCAATGAATACCTGAGACATCCTTGTTGTAAACTTTAAATGATCCTGCAATTACAGTGTGCAGCGCGGTAGCACAGTGGTTAGCACTATGGTTTCACAGCACCAGGGTCCCAGGTTCGATTCCCGGCTTGGGTCACTGTCTGTGTTGAGTCTGCACGTTCTCCCGTGTCTGCGTGGGTTTCCTCCGGGTGCTGAGTTTCCTCCCACAAGCCTCAAAAGACATTCTGAATTCTCCCTCTGTGTACCTGAACAGGCGCCAGAATGTGGCGACCAGGGGCTTTTCACAGCAACTTCATTGCAGTTTTAATGTAAGCCTACTTGTGACAATAAAGATTATTATTTTAAAGGAGCCAACCTTGCCAGAGAAAGGGCAACTTCAACTAGTTTAGGGCAGCAGGGTAGCATGGTGGTTAGCATAAATGCTTCACAGCTCCAGGGTCCCAGGTTCGATTCCCGGCTGGGTCACTGTCTGTGCGGAGTCTGCACGTCCTCCCCGTGTGTGCTTGGGTTTCCTCCGGGTGCTCCGGTTTCCTCCCACAGTCCAAAGATGTGCGGGTCAGGTGGATTGGCTATGCTAAATTGCCCGTAGTGTCCTAAAAAGTAAAGGGGGGGGGGGGTGGGGGTGGGGGTGGGGGGGGGTGGGGGTGGGGGGGGTGGGGGGTGGGGGGGGGGGGGGGGGGTGGGGGGTGTGGGGGGGGGGTGGGTGGGGGTGGGGGGGTGGGGGTGTGGGGGGGGTGGGGGGGGGGGGGGTGGGGGTGTGGGGTGGGGGGTGGGGGGGGTGGGGGGGGTGGGGGGGTGGGGGGGGTGGGGGGGGGGTGGGGGGGGGTGGGGGGGGGGGGGGGTGGGGGTGGGGGTGGGGGGTGGGGGTGGGGGTGGGGGGGTGGGGGTGGGGGGGGGGTGGGGGGGGGGGGGTTGTTGGGTTACGGGTATAGGGTGGATACGTGGGTTTGAGTAGGGTGATCATTGCTCGGCACAAATCGAGGGCCGAAGGGCCTGTTCTGTGCTGTACTGTTCTGTCTATGTAAAACCATCTAAAGACTAGAAGGAAGAAGTACTGAAGCAAAAGCTTGAACTTCAGAATGACATTAACCAGAAGCCATCCCAGTGCATCAAAGATCCTTATCCTATTAATTTATTAATATTTTATTACCTTTCAACCACCCTTTCCCTTCTGTGTTGTTTTTCTTTGTGCGTGTGTATGTGCGTGGAGGGTGACGGTAGTTAGAAGGGCGGGGGTTGGGAAAGATATTAGATAGTTACATTTTATGTCCATTAATTATAATACTGTACACAATAAAAGATTACTTGTGTTAAAAATTACAACCTGGTGATTGCAGTTTGGCCAAGGACCTGGGTACTTAAAATAAAATGTTACTTGTGTTGTGACTCTGGGTTAAAGGGGCTGGAATTCACCTGGCACTAGCTTAGGGGGTCATGACACGATGTATGACCCACTAAGGAAAGAAAGAAGCATGCAACATTTACCAGAGGACCATCTGCCCTCTCATGGGGATAAAATACCCCACGGCACTATTTAAAGAAGAGATGCAGAGTTTCTTGTGGTTCCCTCAACAACAGCTAAAAATAGATTTTCTGGTCTTATCACACTGGCTGTTCTGTCCCCTGCATCACAACCGGTAGCCCTGCTTCAAAAGCACTGCAGTGACTGGAAAGCATTTTGGGACTTCCTGAGGTCATAAAGGCGCTCTAGAAATGCAGCACAGTTGTTTTCCTTTCTTTCCCTTTTTCCTTCTCCTTCCCCTGTAGTTCCGCCCTCCTTTAATTAATCAATGAGGGAAAGAAAACATCAGTGACAATGTACCAAGGATGCCTTGATCTATCCACGAAATAGAGCAGACAGCCTATGCTAACTATCTTATCCAAATGCTGCAGAGAGCCCCTTGACATGAAACGGAGGAGAAGATAGCCAGCATAAATCAGAAAGAAAATTAGATGCATTACAAGTCATCAGGATTCTATTGAGGAAAGAAGAGCCTAATGACTAGTATTGATTAGAAAAATGAAGTAAATGATTGATACTGGTTTAAGCAGACAGGATGACAAGGAAGGATTACACCAAAGTAATGACCAAAAGCCCAGCAATTTTCTCTGAAGAATATAAGAGACCAAGCTCTTTTCCTCCTCCCCCTCCATCCCCACTTTCAAATTGGATTGCTTTAGAATGGCTACTGTTTAGATGTTGACTGCAGTTTTGAGGGAAGGCAATTGGTTCAAAAGAAACAGCAGCTTAACGCCCAAAATGCACTTAACGATCAGAATAGTAGGCAGAATGGAGGGACCTTGGCAAGCAGATGGACTTATCTAGAGCCAAGTGTGTATTTTTGTCCAGCCTCTTTGTCAGTCAGCCAGTTTCCCTGCCTCTTTTGATAGGAACTTGCATTTGTTTGGTATTATTGTTTGGAGGATGATTGCTTAACTGGTTTTGTATTCTGAGTGAGAACTCAAACCACAGGGAGCTGCATGTGACTAGCCAAACTTATCTTTAGTTTACAACATTTACTACTATGGTAAAGAGTTGAATGTCCAAACTTGCACCAAATCCCGTTCACCCGTCTCCTAGAGCTTCCTGGTGTACACTGGTCCATCAAAGCCCTGAATTTAAAATTCTCGTCCTCGTCTTTATGGCCTTATTCCTCCCTCTCTCTGTAACCTCCTCCAGCCCATACGTGCCCCCCCCCCCCCCCCCCCCCCCCGGCCCCCTCATGAGACCTCTGCTCCACTCTGTCACAATATGTGGATATTGTAAAGCACATAAAGGGTTAATGTAATGTTACTACTATAGTCACTAGATGGTGCTATAGAGCAACCATATAAATATCACATACCGCCTTGACTTCTGGGAGATGGGTGGAGAGAGTGGAAGAAAGCAAGACAGAATAGTTGTGAGATAGTTGAACCAATAGTGTAGTTAATTGTGTAGATGTGTAGTGTAATCTTTACTTAACTAATTCCTTAGTAATATGTTCAAATCTAATTCAGTGTAGTGTAATAAATTAGCTTTGTTTATCAAACACAACTTGCTGTTCTTTGTTAGCACTACAACCTTCACCATTCTGAAAGAACTAAAACAAAGAACACAACACCCTCCAATTCTGCCTCTCCAATTTCCTTTGCCCAATCATTTGTGGCTGTGGCTTCAGTTGTCGAGGTGCAAAGACCTGGAATGCCCACCAATCATCTCTCTGCCTCTCTCTCTCTCTCTCTCTGTCTCTCTCCTCCTATAAGCCATTCCTTAAAGCTTGCCGCCTTGACCAAGCCATGTCCTAATATCTATATCTGGTGGGTTGGAGTTTGCGTCTGCTAACATTCCCGTCTGACTCAATGCGATGTTTTATGATGTTAAAGGTACTATAGAAATGCAAGTATTGTTGTAAGCTGCCTTCATGTTGGATTTGTAGACATTTATAGCGCAGAAGAAGTCAAAAAAGGACCTGACTATATTAATCCCATTTTCCAGCGCTTGGCCCTTGTTCCTGGAGGTTATGGCTGCACAAATGATGTCTAAATACCTCAGAACTGTCATGAAATTCTGACTCAACAATCCTTACAGGCAGTGGATTCCAGACTCCCATCACTCTCTGAATGAAAAGGTTTCTCGTCAACTCCCCTCTTTTGCCTTCTACCATCTTACCTTAAATCTATGCCCTTGTTATTGACCTCCTGTACTAATTGAAAATGTACCTTCCTATCCACCCTATCTATGGCCCTCATAACCTTATACAGTTCTATCTGGTCCCCTCTCAACCTTCTCTGCTCCAAGGAAAATGGCCTCAGCCTATCCAATCTTTCCCATGGGGTATTGACACATATCTGAGAGAAGGAGGTCCTTGTGGGTGACAGTGGGTGGCGTCCCTGCCTTTGAGCCACAAACTCCAGGTTCGCGTCCCAGCCCAGGATTTGATGACCAAGGAAGGTGCATTCATAACGCGGCCAAACACATTTGAATGTGGGTTAACCTGAAATATCCTTCCAAACATCCTTCCAAGCATGCCAAAGGCTAGTGGTAAGAGTGGGAGAGACTCCTGGTCTGCCACGCTTGATGTGCAGTGGCACCCCTGACGACAGCCTGGTGACCTATTCCAGGAATTACTCATTATGAAGCTGACCAAAGCCTGCCTTAGTGCACCTTTAGGTGTGGGAAGAATATTGGAATATGTGAGAAAGGTGGGAAACAGAGGAAAATAGAGCAAGAGTGCGAAGAGGTCATTAGATGAGAGGAGGTAAGTATGGAGTATAAATGCTGGCACTCATTGGGCTGAATGCCTGTAGTAGAGTGCTGTAGAATCGACAGTCTATTCTAGTCTAAGGTCACATAATTGTCCATCAAAATACCTTAAAAGGTCCTTAAGTGGAAAGCAACTAATAGATTCTAATAATGCCTTCAGGTATGAAGATTTATGCAAAGGAATGTTCAAAATGTGGAGCTGAAGAAATGGATAATGTGGGATCTCGTGGAGATCTCCAACATTTTGGAGTGATTTGTAAATCATTTATTTCTTCTGAATTAGTAACAGGAGGGCACAGGTTGAGGATCATGAGCAGAGGAATACAGAAGGAAGAGGCAGTTATTTAAACATGGGTGCATTATTAGAAGAGTGAAATTGAGGCAGAGTTTGTAACATCACTTACAGTAAGAGAACTGGACGGGTGTTGGAAAAGAGTAAAAATAAAGAGATGTGGGAATCAGGGTATTAGAGCAGAGCTCCACTTAAAGAGAGAGCACCAACAAATGGGCTGCCTCCTATTCCACTGGGCCAGGCTCCATCTTCTCCTCGAGCAGCCTCCAGCTTTTACAGCCACAGTGCATTCCCCAGGTCTGCCGGCGACTAGGAGAAAGGCCACCACTGCTGGCTGTATTCCAATATTCATTATCTGCAGGGGGTGAAAGGCCGACATATTAGCATTGTGCATACCTCTGTCTGCCAGGTCCAATGGGATACACAGTGGCCCCGGTTGGTCACTGAGGACTCTGCCCTCGCATGTCCCCTCTCTCCCTCCTCTCCGCACCTCTGGCCACGTTGGTGACCGGCACTGTGGGGGCCTCTGGCTCCTGCTGCGAGAAGTACCATCGGCTACCTCTGCCCTTGCCACCGTATGCTTCGCGACCCCTGTCTGGTACCCCCCCCGTAGGGGCTGCAGTGGGTATTGCCCTGGGTGGGCCACGTGATGTCTTGCTGGTGGGGTGCCAACTGGTTGGGGGAGTGGTATGGTGGAGGGCGGCTGTGCGGGGTGGTGGGATGGGGGCACCCATACGGCCGGTGGCACTCTGCAGCACCAGGGGCCAAAGTGCATGGTCAGTGGTCCGCAGCAAGATGGCTGCCTTGCAGGCTGCGGCAATGGCGGGTCCGTGCCTGGACAACATCCCAGACCCGTGGGGTGTCACCCCGGCCCACAGCCCATCCCTGCCAACCCCTCTCCCCCCCCCCCCTCCCCCGCCAGTCGTGACAGGGCCCCCCCCACCCCAGCCAGCCTGGCTAGTGTCCGGCCCAGCAGCCCACGGTCGCGCCTCTCCGTATCATACCTCTTCTCTCCCTCATCAGCCACGTGCCCTGTTTCATGATTTTTTTAACACACAAGTGAACCTTGCATTCGGGAATGTCAGCCCAGAATTGCGGAGACCCCTGAGAATACCGGTCCGCTAATGATATGCCAGCGGTGTTTACTGTACGTGCGGAGTGGAACGCATTGACGCCTCTGTCGAGGGCACTGGGGAATTGCGATTTGGCATGAAACTGGCCACAATTTCGGCGTCAAACGCGATTCTCCGCCCCAATCACATTTCTCAATTCTGGCACCAGCCAACATAGAATCACGCCCCAAAATCTCTGCTGCACTGATCCCAACTCACAGCCATCAAAACTTCTCTGTTGTGTTCGGTAATTTGGAATAACACAAGCTGCCACTTGATGCAGTTTTGAGTAAAAGAGCCCCAGACTTTGAAGTGAATTCAATGTGTTTTATTGAACTATTAGCACAGTTCTCAATGAGTTTGACTGTCTGCTAATCTAAATGTAGTAACTGAGTCTAACTGAACCAGCCTTGCTCTAAGCCACGTGCTGGGGTGTGATGCTGAGGATACACCCTGTCTCACTCTGTAGATGTTAGTCTGTGGAAAGAGACGGGGTGTGAGTGCCTCATCCTTTTTATAGTGAGATACCACCCCTGGGTGTCCTGACTGCTCATTGGTCGAATCCTATTCTATGTGTTCATTAGCTGCATGTTTGCATATTATGATATTCTCCTCATTGCGTGACATTGCCTCATGGTCCACCAACACTATTATTATATCTTAAAATTATCATTGTTATCCATCTATGGCCCCATCCCTTCCTATCCGAAATGCTGAGAGTCAGTAATGTGCTTCCTCTGAACTTGTCGGCGTGAGCGCTACACATTCTCCGATCTCGGCACCTGCTAGACAATTCATTGAATTTACAGTGCAGAAGGGGGCCATTCGGCCCATCGAGTCTGCACCGGCTCTTGGAAAGAGCACCCTACCCAAGCCCATACCTCCACCCTAGTAACCCAGTAACCCCACCTAACACTAAGGGCAATTTGGACCCTAAGGGCAATTTAGCATGGCCAATCGACCTAACCTGCACATCTTTGGACTGTGGGAGGAAACCAGAGCACCCGGAGGAAACCCACGCAAACACGGGGAGAACGTGCAGACTCTGCACAGACAGTGACCCAAGCCGGAATCGAACCTGGGACCCTGGAGCTGTGAAGCATTTGTGCTAACCACTATGCTACAATGTGGGGAACAATGAATCACATCAGAAATGGCGGGGTCAAATTACACAGTCCAGATAAATGATTGGGTGTTTCTTGTCGTCCAAGGCGATCAATCAAAAATCTGGTCCAGCTCGTTTGTGTGGCAAATAGACAGCGCCTGCTAAAATAGCAATTGCTGAATTGGCCTCTGAGTTAATGAGCCTACCTCTGCTGAGGTCACCAGGCCGCCAACTTTTGAACAAAGGTACTGAGAAATGTAACAGGAGCAAATTGAGAAACAACGAGGCTATGAAAAAGGTGATCTGAAACCTTTGGAACTGTTTTATGCAAAAACTGTATCTTTTAAGTTGGCCTCAAGATTTTCCTCATGGAAGCTTATTTAGCTAAACTTTAGCTAATGATGGTAATACAAAATGACCCTGATTGAGAGAAGAAGCTCTCTTAAAATAGCTTCCAACGGGCACATTCGATCCCCATTTATAATATTCTCAATAATGAGTCTTCCCCTTTAAAAATAGTTCCTGATGCTCGGACTTTCCTTTAATAGGCTCAATCTCGAATGCAATCTTTACCAATTGGCAATGAAATGATTAGTAAATTAATCAAAAAACAGTCAATTATTAATCTGGTAATAGGTACAGAGGGAAGTGTAATTAGTCATGAAGGGGCCAACAAAAGTTGAGGTATGCTTCTTGTGTGGGCTTACTGCCAAAATTTCATTCTATCATCCTTTGAATGGTCTCAGCCAGGCACTGAAGAATGATCAATTCCTGTCCCTGCACTTGTGCCGTGAATATAAAGTGTTAATAAATCATCTGTCAGCAGAGTCATTGCTGTCAGAGGCTGTCTCGACAGCCCTGTGCCCCAGACTGCTGGTGTCAGCAGAGAGGAGAGGCTCACCAGAAATGCCCCTACGGCCGTGCACTGCATAGCAATCCCACAACTGCCTGCCTGCTGTAGCCCCAGCACCGGCTGACACTCAGGGATATTCTCAGGGGCTTTTGCCTGTCTCATTAGCACCCCCCACTCCACAAGTCTCAGCATTGAACCGCACTAAGCTGTCAGTCCAAGCCTGATGGATGGGAGATAGCTGTGGCCTTGTATAATCCGAAGCACAACATGACCCCCCCCCCCCCCACCCCCCCCGCCTCCGAAGCACAACATCACCCCCCCCCACAATTTTGGTCATCAGCCAGCGATTAATAACGTGCCGTAATTATTTCTTCCTTTAGGTTTTCTTTCATTAATAATATCGGGGTAGGGGAGGGGCAGATAGGGGAGCTAGGTCTGTGACAGCTAGGAATTTTTTTTTGCTTCATGTATCAGAAATTTGAGATTACGTTCCTCATAATCAACTGGATTCCCTTTCTAGCACTGGTTTAGCATCACAACAACATTACAATGCAACGCTGCCTTAGCTGCAATGCTCAGTTTTAACGATGCATGTGCTTTATTTCCCTGTGACTCTGCATTCCATAAGCAAGATGTCCTTCAGCTGCTACTCTGTGCTTCAATAGCAACCTAATTTGTTGTGAAGGCCACCTATCAGGAGGAACACTGATTAATCTGTCTTTGAGGAGGCAGTGTTTCAATAAAGATAGTCATTGCATTTATATAGAGCCTTCCATGCCATCAGGACACCTCAAGCCGCTTAAGAACATTTCAAGTATAGTCTCTGCTGCATTGTGTTGTAATGTGCCTTTAAGGAATTGCTGCATGACACCACTAAAAGCAAGTGTGCCATGAGATCCATTTTGAGTTTCACTTTTGCTTTCAGCAGAGTACACACATACACCTACACACACACACACACCTACACATACACACACAGCTTTGCAGCTCTGGTGTCTTTTTATAAATGTCCCCATGTGCCTAGTCTCAATAAATGAGCCCACAATGTGTTTGCTAATCCTTTATGAGCGATTGGTGCCTTCATGTCATTGGAACACGCACAATGTGCATGTGCAGCAGTGGTTCCTTCTAATAACAAACTGCTCAAGATTCAGTTGAGGTACAACATGGTGAACAGTCTTAATTATGCTACATGGCAAGAGACGACACTCAGCCTTTTCGTCAGACTGCAATGAAGCCAAGTGTCGGAGGATGTTGTATTTGCGGCCTGATGACTGCACAGGAAGGGTATGAAGGCACAGGGCCGAGAGCGCCAATATAAAAAGCTAGTAAGCAGATGGATCCCCTCTTTGTGAGACTGCAATGCATAACCTGTCAGTTCTGTAGGTGGGGCAGCGTGCCTAGAGGACGAGCACTGGTTTAGCTATGTCAGGAAAGGTCCATTGCCAGGGTGTGGGACAGGCCGGTAGTGAGTGAGGGAGAGTCAGCCGAACAAAAGATAGTCCAAGAAATCAGGCCAGAAAAGTTTGTGATTATAATGGGTGGAGCTTTGGAAAAGCACACAAAAACGGCTACAGTGACACTCATCCCAGGTACTTTGGGAGAAGGAAGGTGTAGTAATCCACGGGAGGCAGGAGTTCCATCACCACACCAATATTTATTTACAATAACAATATTACAGGAGCAGCTACAAACAGTGCTACTAGCAGGCCAGTCAACTTAAGACTTGCTCACAAAGCCTACACAGGAGATTATATGGGCCCCCTCAATGAGCTATCACTGAGGGAGCTCATACTCCAATTGGCCAACCAATAAAGCCAATTGGAGTTCATTACACCCCTCCCCCCCAAGGTCCGAGGAATTCCTGCCAGCTGGCATTCCTCTGAGCGTCTTCCTGCTCCTCATGTCTGGGTCTGTCACCTCTGTGTCGTCCGCCGGGTCGTTCTCTGAAGTGGGTGGGGTGTACCTTATTGGTGCCCGTCTTTTCCTTGACGACCTCCTTGGAAGTTGTTCTTCCTCCTCCTCGGGGAGAGGTATCGCGGCGGCCTTGTCGAGTGTGTCCATCTCCGACTCTGATGACTGGATGACGGGGTCTGGAGAAATTGCTCGGGGCTGGGGTGTGGGTATCCTTTCCGTCTGGGCTATCCCAGCTTGAGGCGGTCCTGCTTCGCCTGCCTCCAGGTGTGGTTCCGCTGCCCTTATTTTGTCTAGGTGTTTCTTCAGCACCTTACCTCCTATTGAAACCTCATAGGATATGGGCCCTGTTTGGGACTCTACCGTGCCTTTGACCCACGTTGGTCCATTCCCATAATTCTTGACCCAAACCGGTGCCCCCACCTGGAAATGTCTCTGCTGCCGACTATTATCATGCCCCCTGCGTTGGGCCTCCTGTTGTTTCTCCACTTTCCCCGTTAAATTTGGGAAAAGGAGACTCAGCCTCGTTTGCAGCCGCCTTCCCATTAAGAGTTCAGCTGGCGGTATGCCCATTGTGGAATGCGGTGTGGTCCTGTAATCAAATAGCCAGCGGGAGAGCTTTGTGTCTATTGACGCTGCCGGCTGCTTCTTGAGTCCCGCTTTAAGTGTCTGGACCGCTCTCTCTGCCAGGCCGTTGGTCGCTGGATGGTAAGGGGCCGTTTTGATGTGACGGACTCGTTTTCCTTCAGGAATTTTCCAAATTCCCCACTTGTGAATGCCGTTCCGTTGTCCGACACCAATACCTCCGGAAGTCCATGTGTTGCAAACGAGGCCCTGAGCTTTTCAATTGTCGATGCTGTGCTTGCCGTGTTTACCCGGTGGACGTCCAACCATTTGGAGTGGGCGTCCACTATCACCAAAAACATTGAGCCCATGAAAGGGCCGGCATGGTCAATATGCAGGCGGGTCAATATGGTCAATATCCAGCCTCCCCGGACAGGCGCCGGAATGTGGCGACTAGGGGCTTTTCACAGTAACTTAATTGAAGCCTACTCGTGACAATAAGCGTTTTAATTTTTAATTTAGGGGCAGCAGGGTAGCATGGTGGTTAGCATAAATGCTTCACAACTCCAGGGTCCCAGGTTCGATTCCTGGCTGGGTCACTGTCTGTGTAGAGTCTGCACGTCCTCCCCCTGTGTGCGTGGGTTTCCTCCGGGTGCTCCGGTTTCCTCCCACAGTCCAAAGATGTGCGGGTTAGGTGGATTGGCCATGCTAAATTGCCCGTAGTGTCCTAATAAAAGTAAGGTTAAGGGGGGATTGTTGGGTTACGGGTATAGGGTGGATACGTGGGTTTGAGTAGGGTAATCATGGCTCGGCACAACATTGAGGGCCGAAGGGCCTGTTCTGTGCTGTACTGTTCTATGTTCTATGGGTCCACGGTCTGCCTGGCCATTCCCACGGGTGCAATGGCGCCGCTGGTGGCACTATTTGCCCCTGTTGGCACTCCTGGCACCGACGTACCAAGGCTGCTATGTCTGTGTCCAAACCTGGCCACCAAACGTAGCTTCGAGGTAGCACCTTCATTTTAGACACCCCTGGGTGTCCGTGATGTAACTCAGTTAAGATTGCCTGACGGTCCTGAGCTGGGACGATTACCCGGGCTCCCCATAATAGGATACCGTCTTCTACGGTTATTTGGTCCCTTCTGCTCCAGTATGGGTGCATCTGGGGCTCCACTGGTCTTTCCAGTTCCCCTGTTAGCAGTAAATGCTTCATCTGGGCTAAAACTGGGTCTTTTTACGTCCACAGCCGAATATGTTGTGCGTATACTGGTAGGGTGTCCAAAAAATTTAGAGTCATTACTGTCTCCTCTACTTTTGGTATTTGCGGTGGAGTGTCCGGGAGGGGAAGTCTGCTCAAAGCATCTGCATGTGCTACTCGCGTTCCTGGTCTGTGCTCCAGAACGTATCTATATGCCGCCAGTAGCAACGCCCAGCGTTGGATTCTAGCTGATGCAATCGGGGGTATTGACTTGTCTTCTTTTAATAACCCTAATAACGGCTGATGGTCCGTCACTATGGTGAATTTCCGCCCGTACAGATACTGGTGAAATTATTTACTGCGAATATCACCGCCAGTTCTTCCTTCTCGATTTGCTATGTAGAATCTGTACCTATGCAAAATGAGGGGTGGTTTTGGGTCGTAGTGCTCTTTCACCAATTCCGTTACTTCTTGGAAAGTTTTCGTGTCCGGCGCATCGGGATAAGTCAGACTACGTATAATGGCGAAAGCGGAGGGTCCGCACGCCGACAGCAGGATAAGCCGTCTCCTTTCGTCCGTCAGTATATCATTTGCCCGGAAGAAGTAACACATTCTCTCCACATACTGGGACCAGTCCTCAATAGCCGGGTCGAATGCCTCTAACCTCCCAAAAAACGACATTTTTAAAATGGCAAGGCTTACCCTCCGAGTGCGGCAGCTGGTCTCCGCAAAATTCGTAGTTTACCTCGTCGCCACTGTAGTTATCCACGGGAGGCAGGAGTTCCGTCACCACACCAATATTTATTTACAATAACGATATTACAGGAGCAGCTACAAACAGTGCTGCTAGCAGTCCAGTCACCTTAAGACTGCTCACAAAGCCTACACAGGTGATTATATGGGCCCCCTCAATGAGCTATCATTGAGGGAGCTCATACTCCAATTGGCCAACCAATAAAGCCAATTGGAGTTCATTACAGAAGGTCAAAGAGTTATTGTCAGAATGTTTCATCTGGGATGCAGCTGACCTCCTGACTGAATTCAGGATGTTTAAATAATATTCAATGCCATAGTTTCTTGATTCAGGTGTATCTGAACCAGACAAGCAAGCCAGAAACATTCACCCAACAATTGGGAACAAAGGTCTGCAAGATTAACAGCAAAAGATATGGGGCAGAATTCAAGGATTTTCACGACTGCAAAACTGATGCTGAACCTGGATCGATTCAGCGACTGCGGAGGAGCTAGCACCGGCACCACGCGGAACACAAACGATTGCAATGAAAAACGATGTGAGATTCGCCGGGTCCATGATTGACGCTCAGGAGGCTGACAAGCTGCAGCTGCATATACACACTTCACTCCCCACATACACCATCCCAGCCAACAAGGTGGCACTGGTTACGCTGGAGCACGCACATCCCGCTGATGGGTCAGCTGGGGCCAGAGGGTACCGAGGGGAGTGCCTGGGGGGACACCTATGTGACCTGGCCCCAAGTTCACGGTGGGTTGTCAGCAGCGTGCACAGCCTTGCCGGCTGCAGCAATGGTGTTCTGTGCCCGTCCACCCTGACCCCATAGCCCACCTCCTGACCACGCCCCGCTCCTTCGCCCAGCCCTGGCCAGCGGCACAACTGTCAGCAAACTATGGCAATGTTGGACATTTTCCATATCCCCTCTTTCTCCCCCAGCCTCCATGACACCGGTTTCATGATTTTTAAAAGCACAAGTGAACCGTGCCATCGGGAACTCAGAGGCGGAGAATTGCGGAGGCTCCGGAGAATACCGGGTCGAGCCCACTAATGACATGCAAATGGTGTCTACTGTATGTGCGTTCCGGACCGCATTGACGCTGCTGTTGGGGTGACGGAGAATTGCGATTTGGCATCAAATCGGCGCCCGCTGTGATTTTGGCGCGGAACCTTTTCTCCTCCCAATCGCGTTTCGCAAATTTGGCGACAGCCAGTGGAGAATCTGACCCATGGGCGACATTGGAAGATCAATTTAGAAGCAGGTTAAACTTATGTATTCATTGACTAGAGTTTGTATTATTTAAACAAACACAATGGAATCTCTTAAACCACCTCATCAGCAGATGCAGAGCAAAGGGGTGCATACTGTAATTGTTTGGGTTGCAGGAACAGCAGACAGAATTGTTCAGTTGGTTATGTTATGGACACCTGGTTAGCTCTCAACAGTGGCTAAGAGACTGGACCAGAACAATAACATTTTAAAGCTTTTAAGGCAGGGAGGAAAGATTGATTTGTTCCAGGAGTGATATCTAAAGAAATAGAGCTTGGCTATTTTATAAACAAGCTTTATTAAAATAAAAGAACAACAATATTTAAACTTTTAAACTTCAGTCCTAATAGCAGATTACAGGTAGTTTCTTAACCTTATCACACAAGTTCCCATTAAACATCATTTCAAATGAACATACAGCTCTCATTTCACTTACAGAGACAGGCAAAGATGACACTTGCATTTAAGAAGCAATTTTCTGCTGGTAGGCATGTTCCTTTGGAACCCATTTCGAAAATCTATCTCTGGGTCAGTTTTTTTCATGATCTTGGTAGATTACCAAATCCTTCTCCTCACCTGTTCAAAACAAAACTCTTTTTCTCTCTCACTAAGCTCCGCCCAACTCCTCAAAAAAGGTGCTCCCTCAGGGTGCCCAGACTCGAACCATTGGGTTATCTTGGCTGTTTGATTCCTACTTCCGTTATTACAAAAGAACAGAGCCATGCGATTGATATGCAACTAACCTCCCATTGATGGACAAAGACGTCATCAGACACTGTAATCGACTAATGGCTGGTCAGACAGGAGTGTCCCAAAGGACAATGGATCTTGAGTGACTCACACTTGAACAGGGGCATCCTGTGTATTCCCACCAACAAGTTTATGTTTGAATGGGACAATGTAACTCAGGCCAGGTGTGTGTGTATCCCTCTGACCCTATGCTAGCAATTTGTCTTCAGTCTGTTTAGCCCTAAATTGGCTGTTACATCTTTGATCCCATTTCTGGACCCAATTTATTAATACCTTCCTCACATAACAGTTATCACATCCACTCCCATGCAAATATTCTAGTAAGATCTGCAAGGCAAGCCCAAAATGTAAATTATTGAAGAGCTATTCAAGGATGGAGATAAGTATTAAGCGATCCTCTCAGGTATATGAAACTTACAGCACCTTAACACAACCCGAATTGTTGATGCACTTACTAGAACACCCAAGCATAGAAAAACATGTGGAAGATTTGGCCTTCTGCATGCATAAAGGAAATTCCCAGCTTCCTATCAATTATGCAAAGCATGTGACAGTGCACCAGAGAAAAGGCTGAAAAAACTACAAAGAGCCATGCTCTGATCCAACCAGGCTGCACACAATGGTATCTGCAAACAATAAGTATGATTATCCGGTATCCCGTCAGAAACATATACATGAGGTGATTGACAAACAAGATAATGATGTCGGGGTGCATGTTTTGCTGAAGAACAGTGAACATGTTTTAAACCATCAATCTCTTTTCTTAAAATAAATTTAGAGTACCCAATTAGTTTTTTTCCAATTAAGGGGCAATTTAACATGGCCAATCCACCTATCCTGCATGTCTTTGGGTTGTGGGGGTGAGACCCATGCAGACATGGGAAGAATGTGCAAACTCCACACGGTCAGCGACCCGGGACCGGGATCGAACCTGGGTCCTCGGCTCCGTGAGGTGAACGATCAATCTAATGGAAAACGTAGCTACCATCACATCATTTAAGGTGTTTGTCAAGAATCAAATTAGTTATCCTAAGAAACTTGGCAATTATTCGTGACTGGACAAGACTGCCACAGGGGCAAGTGTCAACATACTATAGCTGAGAATTCTTAAAGAGATACACCCACAGACATGGAAACCCATGGCAAAGCCTACAACTGCACAACAAGCAGTCAATGGTTCATTTATTCCATGAATAGGATCCACAGTCCTGGAGTGCAGAACAATCGATCCTCCTGCGTGTCACAGACATGTTTTTTTTTAGAGAAATACAGCACAGAACAGGCCCTTCGGCCCACGATGTTGCGCCGAACTTTTGTCCTATGTTAATCATAGAATTTTGGACAATTTTTCATGGCCAAACCACCCAACCTGCACATCTTTGGACTGTGGGAGGAAACCGGAGTACCCGGAGGAAACCCACGCAGTCACGGGGAGGATGTGCAGACTCCACACAGACAGTGACCCAAGTCGAAATCGAACTTGGGACCCTGGAGCTGTGAAGCAATTGTGCTATCCACAATGCTACCGTGCTGCCCTTAAGAAGTTAACCTACACTCCATGTTACATCATGGAGGCTCAAGGCCAATGATCACAGGTCTTGCAGCTTGTCATGACCTTGCACTATAATAATCCATGGAATTAGTCAGACATGACACAGCAGATCAACCTCAGGAACTACTTCTATCACCTCAGCTCATGGCCTAAAATTGAACTATCCAGAACATTTCAACAAAATTGGCAGTTTTAAGGGAGCTGTAACATTACACTTGCAGAAGAATGCAAGACAGCCAATTGATTTGTTACGTTTGATGCGATGCAAATATCAGCAGCTGCAAGAAGAATTGACAAATTACACGACTGAAACCGAGAATACCAGAATCGAAAGATAGCCTGATTCAATTCAGCATGTCTATGAACATGTGGGACCATTTACCTGCATGAGCTAGTCATCTCCCTTGGAGCCATTTTTAAAGGCAAGCAGGTCATCATACCAGAATCTTTGTGATCTGATATTCTTCAACAACTTCATCACTCACACATAGACATAGGTCAGATGAGAAGATTTGCAAGAGTCAATTGGCTGGGTATGAACAATGACATTGAAAACATTCAGGTTGTTGTCAGAAGTGTGGGGCATGCCAAGAGCTATCAAGTCAGCATAAAGAACCATTGATTCCACATGAAGTTCCTACCCATCCTTGGTCCAAACCAACCTCTCTCATGTCCATGATACTGACTTCATTATCATGGTTGGCTACTTTAACAACGATCCCATTATTTGCATGATATGTCGCGCACGTTCTAAGTGCTATTTTCAGTTTATTCGGTGTGCCAAGAGAGGTTATTATGGATAACAGTCCCCAGTTTATTGGTAAGCCATTTCAAGATATGTCTGAAGATATGTCACACTACTTCTTCTCCTCATTACCCTAAATCTAAAGTCCGTAAGTTCATAAGATATAGGAGCAGAATTAGGCCATTTGGCCCATCAGGTCTGCTCTGGCATTCTATCGTGGCTGATACGTTCCTCATCTGCTAACTTCAATGCTACAGACCAAGAGCTGGATTGCGAAATCAGCCAGAGCATCTCCTCCCTAGAACACATGACCTAGAAGCAGGTGTAGGCAATTTAGCCTCCCAAGCCTAACACCCTCAAAGTGATCAGGGCTGATCCCATCCTTGCCTCAACTCCACCGTCCTGCCTGTTCTCCAGAACCCTTCAACCCATTCCAATAAAAAATCTGTCCAACTCCCCCTTAAACGTACTCACTGTCCCGCCATCCACCGCACTCTGGGGTAGCGAATTCCACAGATTCACAACCCTTTGGGAGAAGTAGTTCTTCCTCAAATCTATTTTAAAGAAGTTTTTCCTCAAATCTGTTTTAAAGGCCTACCTGAACAAATGATTCACACAGTGAAATTCCTATGTCAGAACTATAGACAGACCAAGCAAGATCTACAAATTGTAATGTTGCAAGTGAGAGTGACAGCTTTAGGTGCAACTATTCCATCATTGGCAGAGTTGATGCGTGGCAGACCAAGCCATGCCAGTGAGAAACTTTTGAAACTGTGAGAGATGATGAACATTATGCACGATAAATATATGGGTACAGAACTGCCAGATTTACCCTTGGGACAAGTTTTTATCCAGCATCCTACAGAAGGTATGTGGCAACCAGCTAAACTGACAACGATTTGGTCGGAACCCAGGCCCTATGAAGTCATTACATAGAATGACGCAATGCTGAGGCGCAACTGAGGACAAATCAGATCCATCCCAACTCCTCGACCACAGTGCAGTCTTATTGCATTGAGGACTAGATCCCAAATGCAACCATGATCAATATCCAAGAATGGAGGTCATCAGATCACTGTGAGCAATTAAAGAAATCTCTCGACAAAGTTACCATTATAAGATCTTGGTGTGCCAGATTACCTCTATGTTTTAGAGGCTTAGAGATTCATCTGTCCATATAATTAGGTATTGAAAACTGAACATGTATTGTAAATAGTTCTACTTCTTTGGAAGGGGGAAGTACCTTTGAAAAGAGAAAAGGATGTTGTAATGTGCTGTTAAGGGTTTGCAGCATAACATCACCAAAAGGAAGTGTGTCATGTTACTCAATTTTAGTTTCACTTTTGTCTTTAGCAGAACACACACGCAGACATTCTGCAACTCTGATATCATCAATCTTTCTGTGCATGTATATCTGTTCATATGTGCCCAGAATTAATAAATGAACCAACAATATGTTTGCACAATTCCTTGTGCGAAATTGATGCCTTTATATATATTGTTATCTTTATTGTCACAAGTAGGGTTACATTAACACTGCAATGAAGTTACTGCAAAAAGCCCCTAGTCACCACATTCCGGCGCCTGTTCGGGTACACAGAGGGAGAATTCAGAACGTCCAAAGTAGCTAACAGCACATCTTTCGGGACTTGTGGGAGGAAACCGGAGCACCTGGAGGAAACCCACGCATACACAGGGAGAACATGCAAACTCCACACAGGTAGTGACCCAAGCCAGGAATCGAACCTGGGACCCTGGCGCGGTGATGCAACAGTGCTAACCACTGTGCTAACGTGCCAAACAGTATAAAGCTGCACAACATAATGTAAGAAATGCAGCAGCCAATTTGTGCACAGATAGGGGTCCCTAAATTGCCCTTTACTGTCCAAAGACGTGCAAGTTAGATAGATCGGCTATGATCAATGTGCAGGGTTACCGAGATAAGGTGGGGGCCTAAGCAGAGTGCTCTTTCAGAAGGTCGGTAAATATTCAATGGGCGAATGGCCTCCTTCTGCACTGTACGGATTCTGTTGATTTTAAGTTCCCTCAAACAGCAATGTGATAATGACCAGATAATTTGTTTGAGTGATTTTGGCTGAGGGGTAAATTTTGGCTAAGGACATTGGCAGGTGGAGGATAAAGTGAGGAAAAGTGAGCATATTTATTTTCCTGGAAGGATAGAAAAATAGGATATTTTTTAAATGGTGAGAAACTATCAATGTTGGTTTTCAGAGGCATGTGGATGTCTTGTGAAAGAATGAGTAGTGTCCCTGCCTCTGATCCAGAAGCTCTGGGTTTGAATCCCACCCCAGGACTTGAAATCCAAGGAAGGTGCGCTCATAATGCCGCCAAACAGGTTTTGTATCATGCTGCAAAATCCTTCCAAACACGTCAATGGCTGCCGGTAAGAGTGGGAGAGACTCCAAGTAAGTCATGCTTGACATGGAGTGGCATCCCTCAAGCTATAAACTTCTGGCGACAGACCAGCGACCTTTTCCAGGAAAAAACGTCGCTGTGGGAACAGATGTGCACAACTAGGTGCTGGCAGTGAAACAACAGCTCAAAAATTGCAATATTAATATGTAGGTACAGCAAGCAATTCGGAAGGCAAATGGTATGTTGGTCATTAATACAAGAGGCTTGGAGTAAAGAAGAAGGAAGTTTGACTACAATCGGACAGGGTTTGGACTCTGTCTTTGGACTTTGCAAACCTGGAATACAGTTTTGGTCCCCATACACCAGAAAGGATACACTTGCCTTCGAGAGAGTGCAATGAAGATCGCTGAATCTTCATTGATTCTTGGAATATGAGGGATGTATAGTGAGGAGAGATTAAGTGGAATGGGCCACTAAGCTTTGGAATTTAGAAGAATGATGGGTGATCTTGTTAAAACGTACAAGATTCTGAGAGAGCTTGGCAGGCTAGATGCTGAGAGGCTGTTTCCCATACCTAAAGGATTGAGACCGAGAGTTCTTCATCGGCAGCACGGTAACACAGTTAGCACTGGGTAAAAGCAAATTACTGCGGATGCTGGAATCTGAAATCAAAGAGAAAATGCTGGAAAATCTCAGCAGGTCTGGCAGCATCTGTAGGGAGAGAAAAGAGCCAATGTTTCGAGTCCAGATGACCCTTTGTCAAAGCCTTCAAACTTCTCAGATGCACGAACACACGTGGGCGTTTAACTGGCTCATTCAACCCCTTCACATTCCACGTGACCATCCAGGCCCACTCCCTGATTTCCACCGTCATCGATCCCTTCCCAACTGCGGCACACCAACTGCACCCATGTCAGCAATCCTCTTCCCATCCCCCACACCCTCAAACAGATAAACAAGCCCATCCCGCCCCCCCCCCCCAGGCCTCCCTCCTGGCAACTCCCACACTTCACTTCCGTTAACAAGCCCGCCCAGCTAGCATGGTGGTCCCCGCCCTAGGCCTCCAACCACTCCTCCTCCCTTTAGTTCCCCTCCCTCCCCAACCAACCCACCCATTGACCCCTAAATAGTAACAAAAGGTGCACTCACCATCACTACTCCCCGCCAAGATCTGCCCCGGAATACTCACCACACTTTAAAGAGCACACGAAACGCCTCCAAAGTTCAATATCCTCACACCCCTCCCAGTCCATTGTCCCTCATAAACTCTATTGCCTCCTCTGCTGCGTCAAAATAAAGCTCTAGTTTCTGGAAAGTCACCCTGAGGTGGACCGGGTACAATACCCCAAACTTCACCCCCTTTCAGAAGAGGGTGGCCTTAATCCGATTGAACTCGGCCCTCCTCTTCGCCAGCTCCACCTCCAGGCCCTGGTACACCCACAGCTGCCTCCTTTCCCATGAACATTTCTTGGTCTGCCTCACCCATCGAAGGATCTTCTCCCTGCCCAGAAAGTGGTGCACCGCACCACCGTTGCCCTCGGCGGCTTGCCTGCCTACGGTCTCCTCCTCAGCACCCTGTGCGCCCGGTCCACCTTCAAAGGCCAATCAAAGGCCCCTCCTCCATCAATTTCTCCAGAATCCTTACCGCATACACTGCGGCCTCCGCACCTTCAATGCCTTCACGCATCCTGACAATTCTTAAATTCTGTTCATGGAGAGATTCTCCAGATCCTCCAACCTTCTCCCTCAACCTCTTCTGGCTCTCCCGCATCACTCCCACCTCAGCCACCAACGAGGCCAACTGCTCCTCGTACTCGCCCACCGCCACCTCCACTTTATGGATTGCCTGGCCCTGGCGATCCAGCCTCTGCTAAACTCGCTCGATCTCAGACCTTAGTGGTTACACCACCTTGGCCTATGTCTTCCAGCGCCTCTTTTGCACGAACCTATTCTTCAGAAACCCTACCAACTGCTCTGTCGACCACTGGACAGGCAGAGCACCCCCTTGTCCTCTGCCATCTTTTCTTGTAGCGCACCACGAAGACTCTCCCGCTGCTCTTTCTTTCCATCCACCAGCCACATCAGAGGAGTATTACCTTCCCCAGGCACTCGTGTACCTTTTGCCCTCAAATACTCCAACCTTTGGCAGGAAAGGACTCCAAACAATCCACCTTGAGCAGGAGCCACCAAATGTGCGACCACTCACTCCATGCCAACAATTGCTGGGCTCAGGCAAATGGTTGCCCGTGAACATATTTTGGCCACTACCAGAACTCCCTACCCACTGAGATATTATTTTATTTATTTATTTATTTATTGGTATGTTTGTGTGTGCTCTTCTATATATATATGTACATAATGGTAAATATGCTTTGTTCAAAAACCCAATAAAAAACATTTATAAAAAAATATGCTCACGGGCAACCATTTGCCTGAGCCTAGCAATTGTTGGCACTTGTTGGTAGCCATCTGTGGAAGAGGAAAGCACGGCAGCCTACCTCTCGAGTTGGACACTTCTTACTTGAGGTGCTTCCTCAGGTTGCCGCAGCAGGTCAGATGTCCAGGCTTATACTCAGATGGAAAGAAAGATAGTGTGGGGTTCCTTGTCGCCATCTATAAATGGTGGGCCCCACATAGAAGTTTCATTCGAATTGCCAGTGACGACATTAATGGAGTGCAGCACCCATACATCACTGGCTTGAGGCAGACAGAAGGCATCAGAATGCCTGCAGTATTAAATCTGGGAGATGTCAACCCCAGAAGCTCACCCTTTTTTCTCCTAGTATGTGGGCATCACTGGCTAGGCCAGTATTTTTTATTTGTTCAAAGGATAAGGTTATGCCAGCATTTATTGTCCATCCCTTATTGCCCTTGAAAAGGTGGTGGTGAGCTGCCTTCTTGAACTGCTGCACTCTCTGTGGTGTAGGTGCATCTATGGTGCTGTTAGGGGGGAGGAGTTTGACCCAGTGACAGTGAAACAAACGGTGTTATGATTTCCAAGTCAGGATGGCGAGTGGAACGTCCAGGTGGTGGGGTACCCATGTAGATGCTGCTCTTGTCCTTCTAGCTGGTATTGATCGTGGGTTTGGAAGGTGCTGTGTAAGGAGCTTTGTAGATGGTACACACAGCTACAACTGTGCGTCGTTGGTGGAAGGAGTGAATGTTTGTGGATTCAAGAAAACTGCTTTGTTCTGGATTGTGTGGAGCTCCTTGAGTGTTGTTGGAGCTGCACTCATCCAGGCAAGTGGGCAGTATTCCATCATACTCTTGACATGTGCCTTGTAGGTAGTGGACAGGATGTGGGGAGTTAGGAGGTGAGTTACTTACCTCATAATTCCCAGCCTCTGACGTCCTCTTGTAGCCACAGTATTCATATGGCTGGTCCAGTTCAGTTTCTGGTCAATGGTTACCCTCAGGATGTTGATAGAGGGGCATTCAGCGATGGTAGTAATGCCATTGAATGTCAAAGGGAGATCGTTAGATTCTCATTGGAAATGGTGATCTGCATGATCAAGCCAATCTCCTGCCAGACCTTGGTAGTAGCACCACCAGGCTGGTGAGTAGGATTTTGGGGAGTAGGAGGCTGGTGCCAGAGTCTCAAAGAATTTGGATCTGATTGGGGGGGGGAAAGGGAGGCCCAAGGTTACTTTTCCTGGGCTTGTTCTCCTGGTAGATAAGCCATGAAGGCCTCCCGACATGAAATTGAAAATTGAAATTGAAAATCGCTTATTGTCACGAGTAGGCTTCAATGGAGTTACTGTGAAAAGCCCCTAGTCGCCACATTCCGGCGCCTGTCCGGGGAGGCTGGTACGGGAATCGAACCGTGCTGCTGGCCTGCTTGGTCTGCTTTAAAAGCCAGCGATTTAGCCCAGTGAGCTAAACCAGCCCCTCATGAAACATGATATTTCTCATGTTAAATTTATAGGCAGTTTAAACATCTCATCTGAAAGTCAGCAACACCCGTCAGAGCTGCACTCCCTCAGCATTATGTGGCGAAATGTCAGTCTAGATGATATGTCTGACTGTCAGAGTAGGCCTCGAACCCACAACCTTCTCACTCAAGAGGTGAGAGTGTTACCCACAGAGCAACGGCTGGCGTCTTCTAATGATTTTACTTATGACCCTATCGCTCCTCATAACATCTGTTTTTGAATTCTGTCTGCACTGGGCACCAAAATCTTTCCTCTTCCCATTAGCTTGTGAAACTATGGAAACCACTGAAAGCTGATCCGTTTAACTTCATCGATTACGGACGCAGGTTTGCAAGTCACAGGGCAGGCTGAGCAGCTCTGCGGCGGACAGCAAGGGACTCATCTGCAGAAAAGAAAGGCTTCTTTGCCGCCCCTCCCCCTCCAACCAGAAAGCATTAGTGCTGTTAACAATCATTAGCACTGGCCTGGCCTGAACCGCTAGTCCCTGGGCGATTACAGCAATTATGACACTGTTTTTGTTCCTACATGCACGGATACAGAAAACTAACACACTTCCATTAACTCCCACCAACACATGTCAATAAACCATTCTGGGAGTGGAGGGGGTGGGAATTTCAAATGGTAAGTGGAAAACTTTGACACCACGTTGTTATTCTGACTAATAACTAGCAGTTGGGCATTACTAAGCCGCTTTTTACACCAGAAATAAGCCACTGTTATGCTTGTAATCAGGCAGTGCTATACAGTATTTATTACACACAACCATGTGTCAAATGACATATCATTCTATCTTGGTCATATTTTGGGATCTCTGATTTTTTTTCACTACACCAAAAGATTTTGAGATTATGATGTGTTTAAGTGAACCCATGTCAATGGTCAATGTTCAAACATATAAACAGAAGACAGTTCGCTGGAGCCTTTCTCGTTGTGTGATGGTGCACCATTATCCCTGAGTTTGTCTCCTTCTAATGTAGTTACGCATATAGGATCCCTACAGTGCAGAAGGAGACCATTCGGCCCATCGAGTCTGCACTGACCCTCTGACAGAGTACCCTACCTAGACCCACTCCATCGTCCCATTCCCGTAACCCCACTTAACCTGCACATCTTGGGATACTAAGGGGCAATTTAGCATGGCCAATCCACTTAACCCGCACATCTTTGGACTGTGGGAGGAAACCGGAAAACAGGAGGAAACCCATGCACACACGGGAAGAACGTGCAAACCACACAGGCAACCACCCAAGGCCGGAATTGAACCCGGATCCGTGGTGCTGTGAAGGAGCCGTGCTAACCACTGTGCCACGTGCAGCTCTATCTATTTTTTGAGAGGGATATTCTTATGCCTTGGAGGTGGCTGAACAAAGGTTAACTAGGTTGGTCCCAGTAATGAGGGGGTTATCCTGTGACTAGAGACTGAGTAAGTCACATCTTTATCCTCTCGAGCTGAGGAAAATGAGAAGTGATCTCAATCAAGGAGAGACATTGTGTGTGGGATATTCCGCTTCCCCTTGGCGTGTTTCGCGGTGGTGGAGGTGGCTCACCATTGGCTGGAGGCAGGATCTTCCCGCCACTGTCAATGTTTTTTTCTGTTGTTTACACCCTTCCCTGCTGGGGAACCCGTAAGGGGAGAGCGGGGGGAGGGTCTCTATCAGCAGGACTGGATGATCCCACCATTGGAAAGGTCTAGAAAAATTTTGGCTTGTGCGAATAAAAAGAAAATACTATGGATGCTTGAAATCTGGAATGAAAGCAGAAAGTGCGGGAAAAACTCAGCAAGTCCGGCAGCATCTGTGGAGTGAGAAACAGAGTTAATATTTCGAGTTTGTACAACTCTTCTTCATTGTCTTCGGTAGACACTGAGAGATGTCTTTCCCCTCGCTGGAGAATCTAGAACATGGAGGCACAGTCTTGGCGATCAGTTTAGACTGAATTGGAAAGTCTTTACTCCAGGAGTTGTCAATCTTTGGAGTTGTCTACTCTGGAGGATTGTGGTTCTTCCGTCATTGAGTGGATGAAAGGGTGGAATAGGCAGATTTATCGCCTTTCAGGGAAGCAAGAGTTCTGGGCAGGGGGTGGGGAGGTGGAGTTGCTCACATTGAATGGCTGAGGAGGCTGAGGGGCCAAATGGCCTAGTCCAGCTCCTCTTTCTCATGTTATCTCTGCAGAGAGGTAAACACATACACCCATATTTATCTCTTATAACATGCGAGTGCACTCACTGGCCATCTGTATCTTGAGCCTGCTGTAGCATGTTGGAATTCCAACTGAGGATTTGCAGTGGCCTATTCTACAAGCTCAGCCTACTTGAGTACTGCCAATGCTGTCTCCCCTGCAGTGAATGCTCTCTCCAAAATGACACTCTGCTTCCTGCACCCTAACTCGTACAAGTTGATTTTCCCTTTACTGCTGGGCATGCTGATTTATGATGACCCCCAGTCTGGTCAAGTCTTGATCTTAAAATTGTCAATTCAAGATATTAACAAGGAGAGACACGGTGGATAAAGATACTGGGCGGGATTCTCCGGTCATCCGTGCCGAAATCGCGCTCGGCGCCGGGCGGAGAATTACCCAAAATAGGCTCCTACACGGGCACGCGATTCTCCGGCGACCGATGAATCGCCGCCATTCTCGTGCGCGCGATCAAGGCGGCGCCAGTCGGGGGCCATTGGAAAAAGCCCCCCCCGCCGTTTCTCCACGCTCAATAGGCCGAGTGCCCGCTGAGTCCCGCCGCCGTGGTTCTAATGTGGTTCCACCCGGTGGGAATCGGAGTCGCGACTGATGTGGGCGTTATGCTGGGGGGACGTGAGGATCAGACACCGGGGGAGGGGGCCTTGCCGACAGGCAGGCCCGCGATCGGAGGCCACCGATCGGCGGGCCATCACAATCCGGGAGCGATCTATCTTCCTCCGCTTGGGCCTGCTGTGTGGCTCTGCCATATTGGCGGCGCGCGCGCCGAAGTGGGCCCACCGCGCGCATGTGCGGACCCCCTTGCGGCAGCTGTTCACCTGCGCGCCTGCACGGTTTGTCCAGCAGGACCCCACTGCCAGCCAGAGCTGCGGGATGCACGCCGGAGGCCTGCTATCCCCCTGGAGAACGCGGAATCACCCCAGACTTTCAAGGAAAAATCCGGAGTGATTCTTGCCCGTTTTCCGGCTGGCGTGGAGACTTAGTCCCCAAAAGGGAGAATCCCACCCACTATTTCCACTGGTTGGAGATTCTAAACCTAGGGGGCATAGTCTAAATATTAGGGCTAGACTGTTAGGGTGAGATATTAGGAAGCACTTCTTCACTCAGAGGGTGGTAGAGGTTTGGTACTCTCTCCCACAAACAGCAGTTGAAGCTTTGTTAGTTGTTAACTTTAAACCGGAGATAGATAGGAATTTGTCAAAGATATTAAGGGACATGGGCCCAAGGCAGGTATATGGAGTTAGGCCACAGATCAGCCTCTCCACCTTTTTCTCATCCTTTACGAGGCTGCTTAAATCCCATGGGTGTAGGAAAATAACAAACTATAGGTCAGTTAACCTGAAATCAGAAGTGGAGAGAAAGCTGGGATCTATCATTCAGGATGTGGAAGCAGGATATAGTGCGATTAGACAGTAGTCTGGAAAACCCCACCCAATGGGTTGAAAACTCCGCTTAGGTTTTTGAGGGTGAACCATGCAGGGAAGATAAGGATGACCTGTGGATGTAGTAAATTGGGATTTGCATGAATCATTTGCTAACAGACCACTTATAAGATTGTTACACAATTGAGTATTTTGGACATGGATTGAGAAGTGGTTAACAGAAATCACAGAGTAGTAATGAACTGGTAATTTTGGGGTTGACAGGCTGTAACTAGTGGGGTGCCAAAAGGATTAGCATCTGGATCTCAGCCATTTAAAATGAGAAAGAGAGGGAGAGAGAAAGAGATAGGGATGCTTCAATATGCCTTTAAGGGACAGCAGCATGACATAAAAAGGGTGAAAATAGAAGAAGGCGTAGGTCGTTCGGCCCTTTGAGCCTGCTCCGCCATTCAGTATGATCATGGCAGATCCTCAATCACCATGTCATACTTCTGCTTTCTCCCCTTATACTTTGCTGCCTTTAGTGTCTAGCAACCTCCCAAATTCTTTCTGAAATATATTCAGTGACTGAGGTTGGGATAATCTGCGCGCCCGCTGCGTGCTTTACCACTTCTTGCCCCACCATTGCCAGCGGGGTTTCCCATTGAATGCACGCCTTGCCACTGGGAAACCCGCAGCAGGGGTGTACTGCTAGCGGGACCGGAGGAGCCTGATGTAGTGAACAACCGGAAAGTTCCGGCCTTGGCCTCCACATCTTTCTGTGGTAGAAAATTCAGCAGGTTCACCACCCTCCGAGTGAAGAAATTTCTCCTCATCTCAGTCCCAAATGGCCTACTCCTATCCTGAGACTGGGACCCCTTGTTCTAGGCTCCCCCAGCCAGACAAAATAACATCCCTGCATCCAGTCTGTCCGGACCCGTCAGAATTTTATATGTTCAATTAAATCCCTCTTGTTCTTCTAAATCCCAGTGAATACAGGCCCAGTCAACCCAATCTCTCCTCATATGACAATTCCATGAATCAGTCTGGTGAACCTTCGCTGCACTCCCTCTGTGGCAAGTATATTCTTTCTTAGATCACAACTGCACACAATATTCCAGGTGTGGTCTCACCAAGGTCCTGTACAGCTGCAGCAAGACATCCTTTCCCTTGTACTCAAGTCTTCTTGCAATGAAAGCCAACATTCCATTTGTCTTCCTCACTGCTTCCTGCACCTGCATGCTTGTTTTCAGTGACTGGTGTACGAGGACACCCAGGTCCCCTTGTACGTCAACATTTCCCAATCTATCACCATTTAAATAATACTCTGCCGTTCTGTTTCTCTGTCCAAAGTGGATAACTTCACATTTGTCCACGTTATACTGCATCTTTCATATGTTTGTTCACTCACTCAACTTATCTAAATCACCTTAAAGGAAAGTACATCATGCAATCCAGTCTTAGTTTCACTTTTGCCTGTGAGCAGAGCAAAGCACAACTCTGAATCTTCAAGCTTTCCACCTCTGTATAAACATTCCCATGTGCCTTATATACATAAATGAATGCACAACGCATTTACTGAATCCCTTTTGAATGATTGGTGCCTTTTTATCATTAAAAAATCAGAAGAGTGATGGAACGAGAGAAATAAAGAAATGGACAGACAGACAAAAAGATAGATGGATAAACGGACTGGCAAAGCGAGCCAGGGAAATCTCCCGAGTCGGTCGTGAGGTGATCGTTAAATCGCGCCCAGAATCTTTCAAGGTTTCAAAAACGTAAAAAATGCCTTACAGCTAATGAAGTAGTTTTGCGCTGTAGTCACTGTTGTTTTGCAGCAAGCACAATGGCCAATTTGCACACAACAAGTATCCACAAATGGTGAGATGTAATAATGACCAGGGAATCATTTTTTCTCTGTCAACACTAGTGAGCGAGACCATATTTCAGATTGATCACCTTGGAGGACCAAGTCACACCTAATAGTTTGTCTGGAATGTGAAGTTTGACCCTGTTTGCTCTGGCGTGGTTCAATGTTCCCCGCAATGTGTAATTTGGTCCAATTGTTGTCAGGCAGGCTACAGAGTTCAGATGAGGCACAGTATCAAATTACTTATTTCAGAGGACAGAGAGGGCTGACACAACCAAGCCCAGGGAATGTAAAGTTCTCACACACCTGACTTCAGACAACACACCGCGTTCACACAGGTGTGTACTGGAAATTATAATGTTCTTGTTGGATGACCTGATTTATTGCATGAACACTTGTAGCTAAAGTTATAAATGAGTTATGAACATCAACTGTGGGCAAATTATACACAAGACAAAAGATGAAAAACAGTAAAATCATGCCAAGCAATCTCTCTCTTCAACTTCCTCCAACCAGTCTGAGGTCAGCTGATTTTAACATTCACTTTTATACTAGTGAGACTCCTAGTGGTCAGTCGGTGAATTACAACACAACCATGATGTCACAGCAGGAATAAGGTCAAGGAGAGTTTTTACCAAAACAACACCGAGAATTTTAAGATCAAGATGCTGGTGGATCTTAAAAATTAGGAGGAGGAGTAGGCCACTCGGCCACTCGAGCCTGCTCCTCCATTCAATAAGATCATGGCTGATCTGATTGTAACCTCAACCCACATTACCACCTACCCCTGATACCTTTTCACCACCTTGGTAATCAAGAATCTATTGAGCTCTGCCTAAAAAATATTCAAAGAGCCTGCTTCAACCGCCTTTTGAGGAAGAGAGTTCCAAAGACTTGCAACCCTCTGAGAGAAAAAAAAATCTCCTCAACTGTCTTAAATAAAATTTCTCCTCAGCTCTGCCTTGACCATGAGGCAATGTAAGGTCAATGAGCACAAGGTTGAGAGGAATTTGCAATGACTTGGGAGAGGTGCAGCAGAGATTTAGACGTGCTTGATTTAATTGTAGGTAGAAGATAATGTATGAATATCAAGTCATGCATGTTGGTTGAACAGTCTGACTTAAAAAAAATGTATTTGATCATTCCTGGGGTGCAGACAAGTCCGGCATTTATTGTCCATCGCTATTTTCCCTTGAGAAGGTAATATAGAATATAGAACAGTACAGCACAGAATAGGCCCTTCGGCCCTCGATGTTGTGCCGAGCCATGATCACCCTACTCAAACCCACGTATCCACCCTATACCCGTAATCCAACAACCCCCCCTTAACCTTACTTTTTAGGACACTACGGGCAATTTAACATGGCCAATCCACCTAACCCGCACATCTTTGGACTGTGGGAGGAAACCGGAGCACCCGGAGGAAACCCACGCACACACGGGGAGGACGTGCAGACTCCGCACAGACAGTGACCAAGCCGGGAATCGAACCTGGGACCCTGGAGCTGTGAAGCATTTATGCTAACCACCATGCTACCCTGCTGCCCCCTGCTACCCTGCTACCCCCCAATGGGCAGTAGCTAATGGTTAGCTACTGTCTTGAACCGCTTCAGTCTGTGTGTTGATGGTGTTCCCATAATGTTGTTCGGTAGACAGCTCCAAGGTTTTGGCCCCACGACAGTGAAAAATATGTCCAATTTGGGATGGCACAATTGGGAGGGAAAATTGCTAACGGTGGGGTTCCCTGATGTTTGATGCCCTTGTTCTTCTAGGTTGTAGAAATCATGGGCGGGATTGGGCAGAGAATCGGTTCCGATGCCAAAATTGCGCCAAATTGCAAATCTCTGTCACCTCAACAATGGGGTCAATGTGGTCTGGAACACACGCACAGTAAACGCCCATTGCATATCATTAGCAGGCCTGACCCGGTTTTATCTGAAGCCTCCACGATTCTCTGACTCAGATGGGCCGAGGCCCTGACGACGTGGTTCACATGTGCTTTTAAAAATCGTGAAACCGGCAAAGTGGATGATGAGGGAGAGAGAGGAGGTAGGACTCAGTGAGGGGTGACTGCGGGATGCCAGGTTGGCACTGGCCGGGCTAGCTGGGGTGGGGGGGGGGGTGATGGGGGAACGGGTTGTGTGGCCAGAGTGATCCCCCATGGGACTGGAACGGTGCCCAGGCACAGATCGCCATTGCCTCGGCATGCAAGGTAGCCATCTTGCTGCGCATCCCACTGACCAACCATCTTGGTCCCTGGTTCTGCAGTGACACTGGCTGTATGGGTGCCCCCATTCCCCACTCCCCACCCCATCCTCTGCCATACCCTCCCCCCCCCCCCCCCCCCCAACCTGGCTGCCACTAGCTGGTGGGTATCAGGCTGCCCACTCAAGGGCAATGTTCACTGTAGCCCCTATGGAGGCACCGGGTCGGGGCCGCGGAGCATACTGTCGGTAAGGACAGCGGCAGCCGATGATACCCCTGGCATCAGGAATGGGTGCTAGGGCCAGAGGCCCCCATGGTGCTGGGCACTGACAGGGCCAGGGGTGCGGAGATGGGGGGGCGTGCAGCGGCAGAGCTTTCAGTGCCAACTGGGGCCACCATGTAGCCTGGTGGACTTGGTTGAGCATGGGCGTACTCACAATGCTAACATGTCGACCTTTCACCTCCTGCAGACAATGGATATTGGAATAGAACCAGCAATGGTGGTCTTCCTGCTGGTCGCCACCACATGAGGCCTCGTGTGTACCGGCACTACCTGACATTTGAGGACCTGCCGGACCGAGCATGTCGTTGAATACTCCGGCTGAGCAGGGAAACAGTGATGGCACACCTGGCACTGCGTGGGAATGGGGGAGGTCACCCACTCCCAGTGGCCGTCAGGGTGACATTCGCCCTGAAAATGTATGCAATGTGGTCCTTCCAGGAGCCGAATGGGGACCTGCCTGGGATGTCGCAGATACATCCGCACCATAACCCATAACCCTATATGCCGAGTCGGCTAAATAAATTCATTTCAATGTGGACCGACCCACCAGGATGCCCGGGCAGCGAGGTTCGTCGCCGTCACCAACATGCCGCAGGTCCAGGGGCGATCGTCGGGATGATGTTGCCCTACGAGCATCTGCAGGTGACAGGCCGCTCTGCACAAAGCAAAAAATGAAAAAAAATTAAAATGAAAATCATTTATTGTCACGAGTAGGCTTCAAATGAAGTCACTGTGAAAAGCCCCTAGTTGCCACATTCCGGTGCCTGTTCGGGAAGGCTGGTACAGGAATTGAACCGTGCTGCTGGCTTGCCTTGTTCTGCTATCAAAGCTAGTGATTTAACCCTGTACTAAACTGCCCCTTAAAGAGGATCCACTCGATGAACATGGAGCTGATATGTGACCGTCAGCTGCGCATCATGCACAGCTGCTCCCAAAAACCAGGCAGCGTGCATGACGCCTTCATTCTGGCTCACTCAACAATTCCTGACATGTTCGAGACGCACCCCCCCCCCGCAAACTGGGGGTTTGACTCCTGAGTGACAAGGGTTAACCACTGCAGTCGTGGCTGATGACATCTATCTGGAGTCCACAGACCGATGCAGAGACCCACGATTAGGAGCATGATCAAGCAGTGTTTCAGCCTCCTGAAGATGCAGTTCAGGTGCCTGGACTGCTCTGGAGGGGCCTCCAGTATGATGCTGAGAGGGCCGCATACGTCCTCCACAATATCGCGCAGCAGAGGGGCGACGTGCTGGAGGCGGAGGATGGACACCGGTCCTCGTCCGTCGAGGAGGATGCGGGAGAGAGCGAGGATGGGCAGGACATAGGGCCCAGGCAGATACAGGCGGCCGCTAGATGTGTGCACCATGGCAACGCACATAGGCCACTCTGATCACCTCCAGGTCCACCGACTGGAGGATGGGGAAAACTGACCAGGGACACGCCACCGCGTCCCACCACCAATTACCCCCCCCATGCACCCACTTGCCTGCACCCCTCCGTGATACATACCTGCCACACGACGGGGTGGGGGCCATGGGTTGGCAGTAACACCGAGTCTGATCCATGGGATGGAGGATGATGACAACCCATTCTGCGATGAGCTCTGGTGCTCCGTATATTGTGACAACATCTGCCTAGCACATTCCATCATCCACCTGGGTGATCCCTTCATGCAAGCTGGCATTCCATCAAACGGTGCCATTGGATCCCTGGGGTGACGGTGGTGGGATGGTGGAGGGGACTGGTTGGGGGAGCCCGGGCCACCCACAGCATCTGCCTATTCACCCCCACACCCCCTCTCTGGCCATCCCAGATCAGCAAACCCCTCACACCCATCTTACAGAGCACAGAGGCAGGTTGTGAACAGGTTATTAATGTGACAACATATTTACAGATAAGTCTCTAGCCCCTATCACTAAACTGTGCCCTGTACCTGTGTCAACTTAACTGGTGTCTAATTTCCTGGCCTTACGGGCTCAAGCACTAAGACTACGTGGCTCATAGAAGTGGAGGAGGCCTGCTGTGATTCCCACCCTGCAACCTGGTTTCCCCTTGGCGGCCGACTTCGGGGGCGACCGGGCCTGGATGCTGCTCGGGTGATGTGGTGCTGCCCTGTTCTGCCCGCTACCCACCAGATGCACCAGGGAGAGCATGGGGGGAGGCCAAGGTGCTGCGGTGTTCAGGCACCTCCCCTGTGGGTGTGACCATCAGGGGCCCCATCACCTCCTCCTCCCTCGGGAGCCCTATGGTCCCTGGGCTACTCCATGGGACGGAGCTATCCCCAGAGGCTCCCTGGCCACCTGGTGCTGCCAGTCTTGGAGGCTCACACCTGCCCCGACGAGGGTCTCGATGCTTGCGGCCATGGAGCAGGTGGAGGTGTCCAACCGCCTGCAGAAGCAGGAGGTAGTGCCGATCAAGCGACAACCCCTAATGTAGTCCTTGGCTCTGCGACTGCAGCTCCACAATAGATGGGACCTCCTTTCCAGAATCTAAAACCCGTCCGGACGGCAGCTAGTCCGTGGGGTTGGGCCGCCCGCCGATTGTCTGCCACCTCGGGGGTTCCTACCTCCACCTGCTGTACCACTACACGTGTGTGGTGTGTACCAGATAACAGTCCAGGAGCCTCTTTGCTAACGTTCCTAACTGAGGTGAGTATCGCTGAGATGGTGAAGGGTGTTGAGACAGCTGTGACGGAAAGTCACTGTCATCTCTGGACTGGTGCTCCGGGGGTTCCCGGCTGCAGGTCGAGGGCTGCCTTCCATGTCAGTGTCCTCCTTCTCCTCACTGCTCTCCGCCTGGGGTTGGGGCTGTAGTTCAACGTCGATGGTGGGACACCAGGCGGGCCCGCGTCATCGCCAGGTGATGCTGCAAGACGCAAGATATGACGTTTGATTGGACTGTACATTGGGGTTGCGGGTAGTGGTGGTGGAGGCAGGGTGAGGGGTGTTGTGGGGATGGGGGCTGGAGGAGGCAGTGTGGGGGGGCTGTGGGTGGTGACATATGTGACACATGTGCTATGTGGAACTGCAACTCAGTAGGGTCTCATTTGCTCGCCCGAAGCCGACCTCCGCCTCGGCGACTGACAGCTTCCTGGACCTGCTGATCAAGTCCAGGGCCCACTGCTCTGCCAAGATGAGGGGTCGCAGGTCCAGTGCTCTCCCTCCTGTCTTCTTCCGCTCTAAGCAGTTGTGCACCCCTTCACCTGGGGGGGGGGGGGGGGGGGGGTGTGGGTGTGTGGGAAGAGGCAAAATCGCAGTGGTAGACAGTCGGACACATGCAACACAGGCTGCCGGTATGGGTGCTGGCAGCTGGTGGAGGGTGGGGATTCGACCACAGTCCATGCGGTGGGGAGAGGGGTGGGGTTATGGGTGTGTGGGGTGGGGGTTAGTGCAAGGGACACAGTGCTGTCTACTCACCCTGGCCGCCCTGGGGAGGTTGTGCAGTTTCTTCCTGCACGGCTGGCCGGTCCTCGCCGTGTTTCCCACGGCGCTCACAATCTCTCCCCGGTGTACAGGGTCCTCCACGGTATTTAGCAGGGTCTCCAGTTCAGCATCAGTAAATCGTGGTGCACTTGTCTTGCTGCCAGCTTGTTGGCTGGGATGAGTGTGTGTAGGGAGTGGAGTGCTTTTATGCGGCTGCAGCCTCTCGAGTGTCAATCCCAAATCCGGTGAATCAGACACATTTTTCATTAGAATCCATGTGGCGCCAGAGCCCGCCCCTCAATGGCCAGTAGATTGATCTGGGAACAGCGCCAACTTTGCTGTCGTAGAACACCACCAATTCAGTCCGGGCTTCTGCACTTAGTTTCTGCCGCAGAGAATTCCGCCAGAAGTGTTTGAAGATGTTGGGTCTGGGACACTACTCTGAGGGACTCCTGCAGTGATGTTCTGGTGCTGAGGTGATTCACCTCCAAATCCCTCATCCTTTGTGTTAGGTGTGATTCCAACAGAACTTTCCATCCTGATTCCCATTCATTTAGTTTCACTCAGGCTCCTTGATAACACACACACTCAAAATGCTGGAGTACAGTCAAGAACAGTCACTCTCACTTCATCTCTGAAAATAATCTCCTTTCCCCATGTTCGGGGAATGAAATGAGGTCAGGAGCTGAGTAGTCCTGGCGGAACCCAAACTGAATATCAATGAGTAGCTTTTTGGTGAGTAAGTGGCATATTGTTGATGGCACCTTCCATCACTTTGCTGAAGATTGAGAGTGGACTGATGGGACAGCAATTGTCTGGATTGGATATGTCCCTGCTTTTTGTGGACAAGATATATCTGGGCAATTTTCCATTTTGTCCGTTAGATGCAAGTCTTGTACCTGTACCTCCCTTATGATTGTATGCTCCTCATCCTTGAGCTCAGCCTGCAGTTTGGCTGCTATTGCTACTCTGTTTCTTCATGTGCACTTGTGCGTCCATGAGTGTTGTCTTGGTATAGTTGGTGGTCACTTCTCTCCTGTTCAAAGATCGACTTCAGCAAGTGTGTCTCTAATTCAGTGTAGTTAGCCACAGTGGTGTTTTTGATGCCGATCTGCATTTATGAAAGTGTCGATGGGCTCCCTGAGCTTTTGGACTCTTAAAAAAAAAAATTTAGAGTACCCAATTCATTTTTTCCAATTAAGGGGCAATTTAGCGTGGCAAATCCACCTACCCTGCACATCTTTGGGTTTGTGGTGAATGTAATATATATGAAATGATAATTCACACTGTCTTTGTAAGCGCAGTAGCGTTAACCAACCACTAAGGGGAGTAGCTCTGGGAGTACTCAGGAACTTGTACTGGGCTCCACCCTTGGCTCCGCCCATGACTCCTCCCCCTAGTGCTGCTGTATAAATACCCTTGTTCAGAGTCAGCCTGAGTTCACTAAGAGTTCATCAACGGGTAACAGGCTGGCTCTGAAATAAGTCGATTAAAGCCTAGATTCATATCAGAAACACGTGTCTGGTGAATTGATGATTCCATCAATTTAATCGACTTAAGAACAGTAAAGATCGATCATGGAATCGGCCCTCAAGCCTGGACGCCTGGAACACGACCCGCAGGATGCAGAGGCTAAAGAAATCTTCTCCCACTGGCTGCGGTGCTTCAAGGCCTACTTGGCAGAAGCGAGCACAGCCGAAACGACAGAGGATCAGAAGCTAAGTCTACTGCACGCGAGGGTGAGCCACAGAATCTCTACGCAACTAAACTCGGCCAGTTCATATACTGCAGCGCTAGCAGTTCTCGATAAAATTTATGTAAGGCCTATTAATGAAGTTTACGCTCGCCATGTGTTCACGACTCATCGCCAGCGGCCTACAGAATCACTTGCCGAATTTCTAAGGGAACTCAATAATTTGTCCAATGACTGTAATTATCAAGCGGTTACCGCGGCTGAACACAGGGAACTTGCTGTGGATCTGAAGTCTGCATACCACCAGCTCCCAATCCGCCCGGAGGACCGCCACTACACGGCATTCGAGGCCGATGGCCGCCTCTTCCATTTCCTCCGGGTCCCTTTCGGCGTCACTAATGGGGTCTCGGTGTTCCAACGAGCAATGGACCGAATGGTGGACCAGTACGGGCTGCGGGCCACGTTTCCGTACTTGGACAATGTCACCATCTGCGGCTATGACCAGCAGGACCACAACGCCAACCTCCACCGTTTTCTCCAGACGGCACAGAAATTGAATCTCACGTATAACAAGGAGAAATGCGTTTTCCGCACAACCAGACTAGCCATCCTCGGCTGTGTCGTGGAAAACGGAGTCCTGGGCCCAGACCCGGACTGTATGCGCCCCCTCTTAGAACTCCCCCTCCCCCATTGCCCCAAGGCCCTCAAACGGTGCTTGGGTTTCTTCTCCTACTACGCCCAGTGGGTCCCTCAATATGCGGACAAAGCCCGCCCACTCTTTAGGGCCACACGATTTCCCCTGTCTGCTGATGCACTCCAGGCCTTCAACTCCATCAAGGAGGACATCGTCAAAGCGGCCATGCGGGCGGTGGATGAATCCACTCCATTTCAGGTAGAGTGCGATGCCTCAGAGGTAGCTCTTGCAGCCACGTTAAATCAGGCAGGGAGACCAGTCGCCTTTTTCTCCCGTACCCTCTCCGCTTCAGAACTCCGACACTCCTCAGTCGAGAAAGAAGCACAAGCCATTGTGGAGGCTATCCATCACTGGAGGCACTACCTCGCAGGTAGGAGGTTCACCCTCATCACCGACCAAAGATCGGTTGCCTTCATTTTTTTTTTTTTAAATACTTTTTATTGAAGAAATTTTTCAGAGTACAAACATTTTAACCCCCCCTACATGTGAATTATATCAAAACAAAGTCAAACCCCCCTACTTAACAAGAATCCCCCCCACCCCCTACCCGCGCGCCCCCCCCGCCTCCCCCCCCCCCCCCCCCCGCCGACGAACCGGCCGCCAGACCGTCTTGTCGTTTCTGGCAGTGTCCTCGGGCAGGCCTTGCCCGTGACACCACCGATACCGTGTTTCCTTCGTTGTTATCCCCCCTCCCCCCCCCTCCCCTCCCCCACACCCTCCCCCCCCCCCCCCTCCCTCCCGCCCTCCCCTCCCCTCCCGGGTTGCTGCTGTCACGACCTCAGTTTCTATCTCTGATCTAAGAGGTCCAGGAAGGGTTGCCATCGCCTGAAAAACCCCTGCACCGACCCTCTCAGGGCGAATTTGATTATTTCCAATTGGATGAAGTTTGCCATGTCGTTTAACCAGGTGTTAACACTCGGAGGCCTTTCGTCCCTCCACTGAATCAAGATCCTCCTCCGAGCCACCAAGGACGCAAAGGCTAATATTCCAGCCTCCCTCGCCTCCTGTACCCCCGGTTCCACCCCAACCCCGAAGATCGCAAGTCCCCATCCTGGCTTGACCCTGGACCCCACCACTCTCGACACCGTCCCTGCCACCCCCTTCCAGAACTCCTCCAGTGCCGGACATGCCCAAAACATGTGTGCATGATTCGCAGGGCTTCCCGAACATCTGACACACCTGTCTTCACCCCCGACAAACCGACTCATCCTTGTCCCCGTCATGTGGGCTCTATGCAGTACCTTAAATTGAATGAGACTCAGTCTCGCACATGACGACGACGAGTTGACCCTCTCTAGGGCGTCTGCCCATGTCCCATCCTCTATCTGTTCCCCCAGCTCTACCTCCCACTTGTCTTTCAACTCCACTACTGGTACCTCCTCCACCTCCTGCATAATCTTATAAATGTCCGAGATCTTCCCCTCCCCGACCCAGACCCCTGATAGCACCCTATCACTCGCCCCCCTGTCGGGAAGCACGGGAAACCCCTCTACCTGTCGTCTGGCAAATGCCTTCACTTGGAGGTACCTGAACGTGTTCCCCGGGGGTAGCCCGAATTTCTCCTCCAGCTCTCCCAAGCTCGCAAACCTCCCCTCTATAAACAAGTCCTTCAGTTGCCTGATGCCCACCCTCTGCCAGCTCAGAAATCCCCCTCCTGTATTTCCCGGTGCAAATCTGTGGTTCCCTCTTAGTGGTGCCCTTATCAAACCCCCCACTTCCCCCCTGTGTCGCCTCCACTGCCCCCAGATCTTGAGGGTGGCCGCCACCACCGGGCTCGTGGTATACCTCGTGGGAGGGAGCGGCCATGGTGCCGTTACCAGTGCCCCTAAGCTTATGTTGCCACAGGACGCCCTCTCCATACGCTTCCAAGCTGCCCCCTCCCCTTCCATCATCCACTTTCGTACCATCGATGCATTTGCCGCCCAGTAATATCCTGAAAGATTGGGTAACGCCAGCCCTCCACTATCCCTACTCCGCTCCAAAAAGACCCTTCTAACTCTAGGGGTGCCATGTGCCCACACGTACCCCATGATACTACTCGTTACCTTCTTGAAAAAGGCCCTAGGGAGGAAGATGGGCAGACACTGGAACAAAAACAAGAACCTCGGGAGGACCGTCATTTTAACTGACTGCACCCTCCCTGCCAGCGACAGCGGCACCATGTCCCACCTCTTAAACTCCTCCTCCATCTGTTCCACCAGCCTAGAAAAGTTCAGCTTGTGGAGGGTCCCCCAGTTCTTTGCCACCTGCACCCCCAAGTACCTGAAACTTTTTACTGCTCTTTTGAAGGGGAGCCTCCCAATTCCCTCCCCCTGGTCTCCCGAGTGTATTACAAAGACCTCACTTTTCCCCAGATTTAATTTATATCCCGAAAAGTCTCCGAACTCCGCTAGTATTTCCATAACCTCCGGCATTCCCCCCTCCGGGTCTGCCACATACAGCAACAGGTCATCCGCATAGAGCGAGACCCGATGCTCCTCCCCTCCCCTTGTCAGTCCCCTCCACCCCCCTGAACCCCTCAGTGCCATCGCTAACGGTTCAATCGCTAATGCAAAGAGTAAGGGGGAAAGGGGACATCCCTGCCTAGTACCTCGATGGAGCCCAAAATATTCTGACCTCCTCCCGTTTGTTACCACACTCGCCATCGGGGCCGAATAGAGCAGCTTTACCCACTTGATAAATCCCTCCCCAAACCCAAACCTTTCCAACGTCTCCCACAAGTATTCCCACTCCACCCTATCGAATGCCTTCTCCGCGTCTAGCGCTACCACTATCTCCGCCTCCCCCTCCACTGCCGGCATCATGATCACGTTTAACAATCTCCGGACATTTGTGTTAAGTTGGCGTCCCTTCACGAACCCCGTCTGGTCTTCATGGATTACCCCTGGCACACAATCCTCTATCCTGGTTGCCAGGACCTTTGCTAACAGCTTGGCATCTACATTTAAGAGGGAGATAGGCCTGTAGGACCCGCACTGGACCGGGTCCTTGTCCCGCTTCAAAATCAAGGAGATCAGGGCCTGCGACATTGTTGGGGGCAAAACCCCCCCCTCGCGCGCCTCATTAAAGGCTCTCACCAGCACTGGGCCCACCAAGTCCACAAATGTCCTGTAAAACTCCACCGGGAACCCATCCGGCCCCGGCGCCTTCCCCGCCTGCATCTGGCCTATCCCTTTAATTAGCTCCTGCAGCTCTATCGGCGCCCCCAACCCTTCTACCAGCTCCTCCTGTACCTTTGGGAACCTCAATTTGTCGAGAAAGTTCTCCATTCCCCCTCTCCTCTTCGGCGGTTCAGACCTATACAATTCCCTGTAGAAGTCCCTGAAGACCCTATTCACCTCTTGCCCCTTCTGCACTACGTCCCCACCCCTCTCTCTCACTCCCCCAATCTCTCTGGCTGCATCTCGCTTACGAAGCTGGTGTGCCAGCATCCTGCTCTCCTTTTCCCCGTACTCATACGCCGCACCCTGCGCCCTTCTCCACTGCGTCTCCGCCTTCCTAGTGGTCAGTAGGTCGAACCTGGCCTGTAAACTGCGCCGCTCCCTCAATAGCCCCTCCTCTGGTGCCGCCGCATATTTCCTATCTACTTCTAGGAGCTCCCCCACCAGCCTCTCCCTTTCCTGCCTCTCCTTCCTCTCTCTGTGTGACCTTATGGAGATCAGCTCTCCTCTAATCACTGCTTTCAGGGCCTCCCAGACCGTCCCCACCTGCACCTCACCCGTGTCGTTCGTACCCAGATAGTTCTCAATGCCCGTTCTAACCCTTCTGCACACCTCTTCGTCCGCCAACAGCCCCACATCCAGGCGCCACAACGGGCGCTGATCCCGCGCCTCCCCCAATTCCACGTCCACCCAATGTGGTGCATGGTCCGATATCGCAATGGCCGAGTACTCCGTGTCCTGCACTCTCGGTATCAGCCCCCTGTTCAATACGAAAAAGTCTATCCTGGAGTACACTCTGTGGACGTGGGAGAAGAAAGAATACTCCCTCGCCCTAGGCCTACCAAATCTCCATGGGTCTACCCCTCCCATCTGCTCCATAAACCCCCTTAACACCTCTGCCGCTGCCGGCCTCCTATTCGTCCTGGAACTCGATCTATCCAGCCCAGGGTCCAACACCGTATTAAAGTCCCCTCCCATGATCAGGCCCCCTGCCTCCAGTCCCGGGATGAGGCCCAGCAGGCGCCTCATAAAGCCCGCGTCGTCCCAATTCGGGGCATACACATTCACCAGCACCACATTCTCTCCCTGCAACCTACCCCTCACCATCACATACCTGCCCTCCTTGTCTGCCACCACTTCTGCCGCCACGAACGACACCCTCTTTCCCACCAGAATCGCCACCCCCCGGCTCTTGACATCCAAGCCTGAGTGGAACACCTGTCCCACCCACCCCCTTCTCAGGCGGACCTGATCTGCTACCCTCAAGTGAGTCTCCTGCAACATCGCTACATCAGCCTTCAGTCCCTTCAGGTGCGAGAAGACCCTTGATCTTTTAACTGGCCCATTCAGCCCCCTTACATTCCACGTAATCAATCGGATCGCTGGGCGACCCGTCCCTGCTCCCTGTCGATTAGCCATGTTCTGTCCCTTGCTCGCCCCGGGTCATCCCTCCCTTTCTGACCCGTTTCCCATAGCGATGGCCCCCCCCCCCCCCCCAGCTCTCCCCTTCTCGTCCCTGGTCTTTCCAGCAGCAACCCGGTATCTCCCCCTAACCCTCCCCCCCCCCCCCCCCCTCCCCCCCCCCCCGGCTAGGACCCCTCCTAGCCGCGATGTGCCCAACATCGTACTCCCGAGAGTCAGCTGATCTCCGCTGACCCGGCTGCTCCTGCCACACTCCGACTCCTCCCGGTTCGAGGGGGGGGGAGGGGCCTCCCCCCCCGCCATTCCACTCTGACCCCGCTCCAGCGCGGGAAAGGCCGCCATTACTGGCCACGCCCCACTCTTCTCCCCTCCTCTCTCCTCCATCCCGCGCGCGGGAAAAACAGAGGAAAGCCCGCGCTTTCGCCCGGCCACACCCCGCCCCACCATCTTCCACTCCCCCCCATCCCCATCCACGCCCGTGAAGGATCCCCTTAAAACCCCAGAGATAAACCCGCATGATCAACCCACTCCCCCCCGTCCCGTCTTCCCAACTTAACAATATAAATACCCAATGGCAAATAAATACATAAATACTTAACTACATACTTAAATAACAAAATAATTAAATAGCTATCAACTAACAATGTGCTTAACCATCACCCTCCATCAAACAGTATAAATAACCACAGATAACCATAACCAGAGAAGGAAGAAAAAACAAAAAAAAAGACCAAACACCCGAAGAAAAAGGGGTAAAAAGGGTAAATGACTAAGGGAAGTTGGAAACGGGAAGAAACACACCATAAGAAGAAAACGACCCGCAATAGAAATTTCAACAGTTCAAATATACAGAAACACCAAACAACTCGAAACCTTCAAGATATTCAAAAAGTCAAACGTTCAAGAAAAGCCAAACAATCCAAGAAACTGTTACCCAGCTCCGACCTGGCCTGAAAAGATAAGGGCCACTCGCTCAATTAAGAGTACCCAGGCGGCTACGACCGCCGGTGCTCCCAGGTTTTAGTTCATGTCCAGCTTTTCTTCTTGTACAAAGGTCCAGGCCTCCTCTGGGGACTCAAAATAATGATGTTGGTCCTTGTAGGTGACCCACAAGCGCGCCGGCTGCAGCATTCCAAATTTGATCCTCTTCGCGTGTAGCACCGCCTTCGTCCGGTTGAACCGGGCTCGCCGCTTTGCCACCTCCGCACTCCAGTCCTGGTACACCCTTACCGTCGAGTTCTGCCACTTGCTGCTTTTCTCCCTTTTTGCCCACCTCAGGACTTTCTCCCGATCACATAGCCGCTGGAACCGCACCAGCACCGCCCTCGGGGGCTCGTTTGCCCTAGGCCTCCTGGCCATGACCCGGTATGCCTCTTCCAGCTCCAGGGGCGCAGGACCGGCCCCTTCCCCCATCAGGGAGCTCAGCATCTCCGCAACATATCTCGGGAGATCCGACCCCTCCAGGCCTTCTTCTAGGCCCAGGATCCTCAAATTTTTCCTCCTCATCCGAGTGTCCAGCTCCTCGAAACGGCTCTGCCACTTCAGGTGGAGTGCCTCGTGCACCTCCACCTTTGCCCCGAGGACCGTGGCCTCCTCCTCCCTCGCGGTCATCTCCTGCTGCAGCTCTCTGATCGACGCCTCTTGGGTCGCCTGGGCTCCCACCAACCTGGTGGTCGTCGCGTTCATGGACTCTAAGAGCTCCACTTTCAGCTCCGTGAAAAAACGGAGGAGAGCGGCCTGCTGCTCCTCCGCCCATTTCCTCCATTCCTCCGGTGCGCCGCCGGCCGCCATTTTGATTTTCTTCCCCCGCTTTTTTTGGGGAGCTGCTGCCACTTTTCTTGCCGCTCCACTCCGAGTACCGACCATAAAATCGGTCTAGTTCTCCTCAGGGGACCTTCCCCCACCGGGATTCGTCTTTTCAGCACCGTTGGGGCCCTCCAATTGGCCCGAAAACACCTTTGTCGCAGGAGCTTCCAAATGTGCGACTTAGCTAGTCATAGCCGCAACCCTTGCCTCGATCGGTTGCCTTCATGTTCGACAACTCGCAAAGGGGCAAAATTGAAAACGACAAAATTCTGAGGTGGAGGATCGAACTCTCCTCCTACAATTACGATATTAAATATCGACCCAGGAAGCTCAACGAGTCTCCGGATGCCCTATCCCGCGGGACATGCGCAGCCCGCAGATCGACCGATTAAAAGTCATCCACAATGACCTCTGCCACCCGGGGGTCACCCGGCTCGCCCACTACATCAGGGCCCGAAACCTGCCTTTCTCCAACGAGGAGGTAAAAGAGGTCACCAGGGACTGCCCGATCTGTGCGGAGTGCAAACCGCACTTCTATAGACCAGACAGGGCCCACCTGGTCAAGGCTTCTAGGCCCTTTGAACGTCTCGCGATTGATTTCAAAGGGCCACTCCCCTCAACTAACAAGAAGGTTTACTTTTTAAACGTCGTAGACGAGTTCTCCTGTTTCCCATTCGTTATCCCGTGCCCCGACATGACCTCCCACACAGTCATTAGGGCCCTGCATAGCATCTTCACCCTGTTTGGTTTCCCCAGCTACGTGCACAGCGACTGGTATTCGTCCTTTATGAGCGACAAGCTGCATCAGTACCTGCTCGACAAGGGCATTGCCTCGAGCAGGACTACCAGCTACAACCCCAGGGGGAATGGGCAGGTGGAGAGGGAGAACGCGACGGTCTAGAAGACCGTCCTACTGACCCTCCGGTCTAGAAAGCTCCAAGTCTCCCAGTGGCAAGAAGTCCTCCCAGACGCGCTCCACGCTATTAAGTCCCTTTTGTGCACGGCGACCAATCAGACCCCTCACAAGAGGCTCTTCATTTTTTCCAGGGGCACTACCACGGGGTCTCACTTCCGGCATGGCTGAGGACGCCGGGCCCCGTACTTCTGAGGAAACAGGTCAGGGCACACAAAACCGACCCCCTTGTTGAAAAGGTGCGCCTGCTCCACTCCAACCCCCAGTACACATTCGTCGAGTTCCCTGACGGCCGTCAGGACACGGTATCCCTCCGGGATCTGTCACCTGCCGGATCCAGCGCCCCCTCTACCCCCACAGAAGGACCCTTTACCCTACACCCCATGCTGCCGCCCCCTCGCACTCCCGAGCCCATGATCTCGCTCCACCAGTTCCGCGCACCCGCGCCGGCCAGCCCCCAGCGCCCCCAGTCCCCGGTCGAACCAGGAGAGTATGAAACTCGGATACAACCCTCCCTGGAGTCCGTCATCGTACTCCAGCACACAACACCCATCCAGCCACCGCAAGAGGCTGCAACCCCGGTGCTCCGCAGATCTCAGCGGACAATTCGACCACCGGACAGACTGACGTTGTAGGCCACCACCCCCGCCGGACTTGATTTTTTTGCAGGCGGTGAATGTGGTGAATGTAATATATATGATATGATAATTCACACTGTCGTTGTAAGCGCAGTAGCGTTATCCAACCACTAGGGGGAGTAGCTCTGGGAGTACTCAGGAACTTGTACTGGGCTCCACCCTTGGCTCCGCCCACAACTCATCCCCCTAGTGCTGCTGTATAAATACCCTTGTCCAGAGTCAGCCTGAGTTCACTAAAAGTTCATCAACGGGTAACAGGCTGGCTCTGAAGTAAGTCGATTAAAGCCTAGATTCATATCGGAAACACGTGTCTGGTGAATTGGTGGTTCCATCATGGTTGTGGGGGTGAAACCCATGCAAACACGGGGAGAATGTGCAAACTCCACGTGGCTCAGAGCCGCGATCGAACCTGGGACCTCGGCACAGTGAGACTGCAGGGCTAACCCACTGCGCCATCGTGCTGCCTGACTTTTGGACTCTTGTTAACTTTTTCTAGCTTCAGAATGTTATTGCCTTTTAGGTTATTGTAGATGTCAAAGGATTTCACGACCTTGTCAAAGTTATCGGAAGAATCATTTATTCCTTGTCTGGCAACTATATTGTCAGCTATTGGACCGACTGAATATAATAGTGTATTCGCTTGTTCAACCTCTGTTTTCTTATTCAACCCTGTTGTCGTCATGTATCTTAAAAATCTTCTTCTCCATCACGCAAAATTTTGTGCCTGGTTAGGTCCTTCCACCTGCCTTAATTAGTCTGGCAGAGTTGATTTACCATTGGGGGCTGTTTTCAGAGCAGGGAAGTTCATCTTTAAAACTTTTAAAATGTGTTGCAGCAGTTGTTTTTTCTTTCCTGCATTTGGTGGGCTCTAGTCGTGGTCATGGAGCCATTTTAAACTTCAGCGATTCCCCAGAAAATCCTTCGAATGAATTGTTTTGGCCAGCTCGTTGCTTTCCTGAGTTTGGAGAATTGAATTGAAGCTAATTCTTTGCTCCGCCTTCTCTTTAAAAAATGTTTTTTTTTGTTCGCGTGCGGTCACCAGGTATCAAGGCCGTGACTCTGGATCTGGGCTACAGGATTATTCAAGCCGAGCTCGGTTTGATTTGCCAGTGCTGCCTGATTATTGCTCGGAATTTAAAAGCCTATTTCAGACTTTTCTTTTGGATTTTGCTCATCCTTTTGCAATCTGGCTATGTCCTTTGACTCTGCTTTTAATCAGGCATCACAATGGACCTCCTTGTGCTCCAATGGAGTCCTTTGACACTGTGCAGTGGATCTTTATTCTGCCCTTCAGCCTCCACCCATGTAATGTAGCTTCTTAGGTGACCTCCAGTTATGTATTTGAGGTCTCCAAGTTAGGCGCACTCCTCTCAGGTCAGAGTGAAATTTCGTCACTCTTATTGGGATTTTGAGGTCCTTCACTTGCAGCCACCATGTTGTAAACTTGTATGTTATATCATGAAGAGATCTAGAGGCTTGTATGGTTGAACAATAAGTGTTTATTAACAACACATAACTATAAAATGTAGGAGCGGTTTCAAGACCTGTGAATTGAGCCAGCTTCCACGTGGGGTTATTCCCTGTGACTCAGCTCAGTACAGAGAGGAACAAACACGACAACCTGGACAAAGAAGGCATATTTAATCAAGCTTATTACATGTACATAGAGAACAGACAGGATATCGGCCAAGACCTGTTCTGCCGAACAAAGACCCGAACACAGTAATTAAACAACGTTCAAAAATCAATAGCCCACCCCAGTTGAACGTGATCCAATCCCTGAAGCTGCTTCTTTTAAACTTATCCAATAGAGTTGCAAGCAGTGTTTAAACTTCACCCAATAGAATTGCAGGCAGTGCAGGATTGATCCTCATCCTGACAGCTGCTTACAATCCCAGCAGCTTACTGATTGTTTGTGAGAAGCAGAACAACAGAACCAGCGCCTGAATTGTTTCAGAGAGTCAAGGGGTGGGATTCTCCAGGAACAGGCGGGGCGGGGCACTCTGGCTCCGAGGAGTGGCGTGAACCACTCCGGCGTCGGGCGGCCTCGAAGGTGCGGAATCCTCCACACCTTCAGGACCTAGGCAGGCACCGCAGTGTTTGGCGCGCGCCAGCCGGCGCGAAGGGCTTGGTGCCACGCCAACCGGCGCCGAAAGGCCTCCGCCAGCCTGCGCGAGTTGGCGCATGCACGGGACGCCAGCGTGTGCTGGTGTCATCCCAGCGCATGCGCAGGGGGGGTTCTTCTCCGCACCGGCCATGGCGGATGTTGACAGCGGTCATTGCGGAGGGAAAGAGTGCCCCCACAGCACAGGCCCGCCCACGGATCGGTGGGCCCCGATCACAGGCCAGGCTACCGTGGAGCCAGGTCCTGCTGGTAAGGACCTGTTGTGATTTACGGCGGCGGGAACGGCCGAAAACGGGCACCCACTCGGCCCATCGTGGGCTGGAGAATCGCCCGGAGCTGCTGCCAACAGCCCCCGACCAGCGCGGCGCAATTCCCGTCCCCGCCAAAACCCCGGCGCCGGAGAATTCGGCAGAATTCGGTGTGGGATTGACGCCAACCCCCAGCGATTTTCCGACCCGGTGGGGGGTCAGAGAATCCCACCCAAGATGTCAGAAGTAATGTTTTTTTGGTCAAGTTAGCTATCCTAAATCCCATTTGATTACTTATTACTGCTATGTCCTAAAAATACATGTTTAATGGTTAATAATGATTACTCAGTCCTATAATTCATCTCAATCCTTAATAAAAAAACTTATGTAAAACTACTCTAGTAGCATGCTAACGATTCATTTTAAGAGGTATCATCGCTGAACCCCCCTTTCAATATATATATATAAAAGGCATAGTCCTGATTAGATGTTATCTTCAGTACTCCCTTGTGAGTTTCTATATCATAATGCAGATGTTACTGTTTCCCCAGTCACACGTTAACACTCAGGGGATGGTTTAGCACAGTGGGCTACACAGCTGACTTGTAATGCAGAACAATGCCAGCAGCACGGTTCAATTCCCGTACCAGCCTCCCTGAACAGGCGCTGGAATGTGGCGACTAGGGGCTTTTCGCAGTAACTTCACTGAAGCCTACTCGTGACAATAAGCGAATATTATTATTACAGTCCCGAACACCCTAATACCACACGTTCTTCCTACCAAAATGAAACACTTCTCTGCCTTAAATTTCATTTGTTTTCATTTTACCCATCTCCCCAGTCTGTCTCCTCCTCAGTTTGTCACTGTATCTTCTTATTGTTTGCATCCTCGGCAAATGTAGGCTCAGTATACCCAAGTCCAGGCCATCAGTATGTATCAAAAAGAGCAGCGATACTAATTTCCAACTTCTGGTGGCTCCACTGCATATTCCCTACTAGTCTGAAGAACAACTATTCCCAATGCTCTCCGCTTTCTGTCAGCTTGAGGAATTTTGTATTCACACTCTCCTTCAATTCCATTGATTTGGATTTCGCTTACAAATCTATGAGGTTGTATGTTGTCAGATGTATTTTGAAGGTCCCTGTATACATCCTCATTTTTAATCATTATCCCATGCACAATTCCAAATGCCAATTAATTTTCTCCTGGATTATTGGCTCTAAAGGTCTCCCCGCCTTTGGGGACATTAGGCTGATTGACTTGCAAATTACATCTCTTCCCTTTTCTGTCACAAAATGAAAGACATTTTCCGCTGATTCATTCCACATGCAACGTGGAAGTGGCCCCAGTGCACTGGACACAGCAAGTATCCCAGGTAAGGGGCACCAGCCCCACTGCATAAGACACTGTTGCTTCCCAAATCAAAATGCTCCGTGCAGCCATACCCTGCTGATGGTGGAAGGTCACCCAGGCAAGCAAAATAACTCTAATGTGCCCATGTGCAGCCTGTCCTGTCAATTCTACCCAATCAATAGTTGAGTGTTATTAAATAAAATGCTGGAAGCGCTCAGTAACTCAGGCAGTATCTGTGGACAGAGAAGCAGAGTTAACACTTCAGATCAACGACCTGTCACTGAGCGGTGAAGCACTCCTTTCTCTTTCTGTCAAGGTTGCCCAGTTTGCTGAGTGTTTCCAGCATTTCAGATCAGATTTCTTGCATCTGCAGCATTTTAATTTAGAATCAGCAGGGTGATGGTAGGAATCAGCATAGTGCCATCAGGCAACACCTGCACAATGCCAAACTGCTCACTAAGGCTAGGTTTCAGTTGACATTGTCAAAAAGGAATGGGTGATGAGTTGGAACATTTTCCTTTGCTAAAGGTGCTATACAATTGCAATCTGTTGTTGTTGGAAGAGCCATCCCTTTAACCTCAGCTGGGAGGAAGTTTCCACAACGTGGGGGGACCCGTTGCGGTTGAAAGTTCTGCGAGGGGTGCCTCAGGGTTAGTCATCTGATTAATGTATTTCTGCCGATTCTTGCTTCCATTTGAAGAGGAAGAGATGCAGCTGCACCAAAATTCTTAACCTTTGCTGAAACAATTCTGTGGCAAAATTGGTTTTTCACTGTTGGAGCTGCCTTGAGATCAATATACAGACAGATCTTTACATCTAATACAATAGATTACCCTGGAACTTTCAAACAGATGCAAGAGTATCAAGTAGAAAGCTGGGACCCTCTTTTTATTTCGCCGCGTAAAATAATCAATTCCTCCTAAATGGCCTAATGTATTAAATTAACTTCCAAGCCAAGCTGTTTGTAGCTGTAAGTGCAATCTGTTGAGAACAGTGCTGAGTCACAATCAATGGAAGTGGCAGGTTAGATTTACTGAAGGTAGGGCAGTACGGTGGCGCAGTGGGTTAGCCCTACTGCCCTACGGCGCCGAGGTCCCAGGTTCAATCCCGGCTCTGGCTCACTATCCGTGTGGAGTTTGCACATTCTCCCTGTGTTTGTGTGGGATTCGCTCCCACAACCCAAAGATGTGCAGGCTAGGTGGATTGGCCATGCTAAAATTGCCCCTTAATTGGAAAAAATGAATCGGGTACTCTAAATTAAAAAAAAAGATTTACTGAAAGTATTGCAGGTGTTCAGCTTGGGGTGGGCAAAAGCGAAGGAAATGCACTTTCTCAACATTTTATTCACACCTCAGCGTTCCGCAGTGCACACACACACAACCCGACACCACTCCCGCAACATATTTGAATTTGTTTTGGCCTCTTGTGTCAGTTGGATGTGCAGACGTCTGCCTCGATGAGGGAGCTACATCTTGATTTCCTGGTTGCTTTACTTTTAATGCAGCCTGCGTAAAACAAGAGGGCTAATGCCAGCTTCGAAATGGAGGCGGGTAAGTAAAGAGAGGCCTGTACTTCTATAGTGCTTTTTGTGACCTCAGAATGTTGCCAAGTGCTTTACAGCCAATTAAATACTTATTATTATTCACTCGCAGGATGTGGGCAGCGCTGGCAAGGCCAGCGTTTATTGCCCATTAAAGGAAAAGCAAAATACTGTACACGCTGGAATTCTGAAATAAAAGCATTCATTATGATCATGGCTAATCATCAAGTTCAATACCCTGATCCCGTCTTCCCTCCATATCCCTTGATCCCTTTAGCCCCAGGGGCTATATCTATTCCTTCTTGAAATTACACAACAATTTGGCCTCAACTACTTTCTGTGGTAGTGAATTCCACAGATTCACCACTTTCTGGGTGAAGAAATTTCTACTCACCTCAGTCTTAAAAGGTTTCCCCCTTATCCTCAAACCATGACCCCGAGTTCTGGACTCCCCCATCATCAGGAACATTCTTTCTGAATCTGCCCTGTCTAATCCTGTCAGAATTTTATAAGTTTTTATGAGAGTCCTTCTCACTCTTCTAAACTTCAATGAATATAGCCCTATTGCCTATCCCTCTTTGTCCTTGAGAAGATGGCATTGAGCCGTCTTCTTGACCCTCTGTACGTTTGGGGCGGTTCTGGTACAATTGAATTATCTGCTATGCTATTTGAGAGGTCAGTTAGGAAACAACCACATTGATGTGCATCGAGGGATTTTTCAAAGTGTGGTCACTGAAGTAATGTCGGAATCTCACCAATCCATTTGCTCGCAGCAAAGTCTCACAAAACGGTGATGTGATAATGACCAAATAATCTGTCTTAATGATGATGGTTGAGGGATCAATGTATGCCAGGTCACGGTGATCTCCATTTCCCTTCACTGAATTAGTGTCAGGCGTTCTTTCATGATGATCTGATGTAGTATCGGTTTAATGTCCTATCGAAAAGACAACACAGCTCTCTAGGGTTAGCTTGGATTTATGTGCCAAGAACTCCAGATTGGGACTTAGCCCCACGGCTGTTTGATTCAGAGACCAGTGATGGGCAACCTCGGTTAGTGAGTGGCCCTCCTTCATCTCAGTGGGCCTCAAGAATGAAATTGGGCATGTTCACTAACCCTGACCCCATGAATAAGGTTAAATAGGGCAACACGGTAGCACAGTGGTTAGCACTGTGGCTTCACAGCACCTGGGTTCCAGATTCAATTCCTGGCTGTGTCACTGTCTGTGTGGAGTCTGCACATTTCCCCGTGTCTGCGTGGGTTTCCTCCGGGTGCTCCAGTTTCCTCCAACAAGTCCCGAAAGACGTGCCGTTAGGTAATTTGGACATTCTGAATTCTCCCTCAGTGTACCCAAACAGGTGCCGGAATGTGGGCAACGAGGAGCTTTTCACAGTAACTTCATTGCAATGTAAGCCTACTTGTGACAATAAAGATTATTATTAAAAATACATTTAATACATGCTGAATATTTCACAACAAGTTATGGAAAATGCTTATTTATTTATATATTGATAGAACCATCATCAACTTCAAATGATAAAAGCAAAATAAATATTTACGCTTTGGACACAGAGCGCATGGCTCTCACAGTCAATATTGTGAACAATCTGCACACACCTCACTTCACTTGCCCTCGCTTTACGTGCAAATCACTTCAATCCTGGAACTCCCTTCCTAACAGCACAGTCGGTGAACATATACCACTTGGACTGCAACTGTTCAAGAAGGCAGCTCATCACCACCTTCTCAAAGGCAATAGGGATGGGCAACAAATGCTGGCCTACCAGCGAAGTCCACATCCTGTAAAAGTAAAATTTAAAAGAACTTCAGTCATACCAACAGAAAAAACACTACACAGATAGTGATCAGCGGGATGTGGCAACCCGGTGCATGGTAAACGGTCAACAAAATGTCTTGTGGGCTGAACTGAGCACCCAGCTGGGCCAGGCGTGGCCCCGTGCTGCAGGCTGCCTACCACTGGCTAAAGTGATATCACTGAATCACAGCTCACACTGCGTGCAGGTGAGGGTACCCTGGTGAAAGGGGCGGTTTGTTTCCTCAACCTCTCTTCCATCTTTTCCTCTTCAATATCGGAGTTAGCCTTCGTAACTTTGCAGGCCGATTCTTCCTGAGATGGAAAATAATCGCAGGTTGGTACGGAATCCCAGTCCCGACCCCGGTACAGCTTGTCGCCTGCGTGACAGCGCAGCCTTATAGGAGGCAGCTAATTAACAGGCTGTCTATGAGTTCACTGTTCAATTATGGACAGTGGGTGGCAGCACAACACAGGAAGCCCAGTGAGAGGGACCGCTGCACTGGACAGCTGCCAGCCTCGCTAGCCGAGACTGGCGCTGCTGAGGCAGGTAGGTGAGTGCAAATGGCGATGGTCTCAGATGGCTATGGGGCATTTTGGAAAAAAAAGTCTCAAGAGATGTCAGGGTCATCAGTGTGGAGGGGGAGCTCCTCCGTATTCTGATCTCTGGACTCTGTCAGGTGAGTGTGTGGGGTTTGTACATTCAATGCCAGGAAATAGTCAGTTGGCATGTAATAATGGCCCTTATTGGATCATTTGACTCCCCATTTGTTTCCCATGGAAAACTCACCGAGGGACTGGAAAGCATCAAGGAGCCACCCTGACAATGTTTTCTGACTTCCTTCCCAGCCCCCACCCTAATGTTGGTTAATGGTGATATATTTTTATTTCTAACAGATAGCTTCTGTCAAGATGTCCAACTATTTTCATCTTATTGGATTTACACAAATAATCGATTGGATAATTAGTCAGCAAAGGACTGTAGGTATCTTTCTTTATTAGAGAGACAGTCGGTTATATCGCTTGAGGAACACCACGGATAAGAGTGGGACAAGATGAGCAGCCAAACCTCCATTAACTGCCATAGCTGGCCTGGGGATTGAACCCTTGCCATTGACATCATTCTGCATCACATTCTAGCCATCTAAGTCAACTGATCCCCTATGTGGTCATATTATAGATTAACCCCTGTGACTCTAAAGATATGGGGAGGGATTTTTTGTTTGAAAGATTAAGTGCTGACACGGGACTGAATCGGTAGACTACCACGACAATAAAATTGGCGCCACTCCCAGACCAATTCATTAACTGTTAATGGTCACCGATGCCATGCGGAACATGAGTGATTCCAATGAAAAACAGTATCTGATTCGCTGGAGTTGAGATTGACACTTGAGAGGCTGACAAGCTGAAGTCGCATATTAGCACTCCACTCTCCACACACACTCATCTCAGCCAACAAGATGGCAGCACAGAGAGCGGCACCCAAGTTCGCATATGCGGAGTTTGAGACCCTGTTGGACGCCATGGAGGAGAGGCGGGCTACCCTGTATCCTAGGGCGAGAAGGAGGTTGCCAGTCGCTGCCATATACTGCACGTGCCTGGGTGCAGGTGGCAGAGGTCGTGAGCGCCATGGGCCCCACTGGACAGCAGTGCAGGAAGAAGCTGCATGACCTCCTCAGGGCAGCCAGGGTGAGTAAGCAGCACTGTCCCTGTCCCCCACACCTGTAACCACCCCCTTCACCCGGAGGGTGACTGAACCCCACCCGTCAGCAGTGTGCCCGCTCGCCACCCTGCACCACATTCCAGCACCCATACCGGCCACCATGGTTAGGTGCCCTGGCCACAGAGGCCACCAGCTGCCTACTCTATGTGCTGCATTCATCCGACTGCCTATTACTTTGCCCATTCTGTCTGCCTCCACCCAAGAGAAGGTGGCCCACTCCCTGTGCTCTATGGCCGTGAGCATTGAGACCCTGGTCAAGACAGAAGCGGGCCTCCAGGATTGGCAGCACCAGGTGGCGGGGGGCCTCCGGGGTAGCCACGTTCGCATGCCCGCCCCAAGACGTAGCCTTGGGGCCATCGGGCCCCCCGAGGGAGGAGGAGGTGATAGGGCCTGTGCTGGTGACACCCACAGAGGTGGTGCCAGAAAAGCACAGCACCTTGGACGCCCCTCACGTGTTCCTGGTGCATAATACCATACGATATAGGGACAGAATTAGGACATTAGGCCCATCGAGTCTGCTCCACCACTCAATCATGGCTGATAAGTTTCTCATCCCCATTCTCCTGCTTTTTCCCCATAACCCCTGATTACCTTATTAATCAAGTCTGATGGGCAGCCAGCAGAACAGGGTGGCACCATGCCACCTGGGACACCCGAGTGACTGCCGGGCCCATCCGGTTCCCCATGTCGTAGAGCAGGAACTGCAATAGGCCACTTCCACTCCAATCTACCACCTGGGAATCCACCTAGACGTAGATAGATCATTTGGTTGCATGGTGTACTGAAAACAACCTCTCTCTAAATGTCATTAAGACCAAGGAACTGGTCATCGACTTCAGGAAGTGTAGCACGACACCTCCCACCCCCCCCCCCCCCCAACCCCCCCCCCCCCCAACCCCCCACCCACCCCCGTCTACATCAATGGCTCCGGAGGTGGAGATGGTCGATAGCTTTATGTTCCTGGGGGGAAGTTACCATCACCAACAGTCTGTCCTGGTCCACTCACATTGATGCAACAGTCAAGAAGGTCCAACAATGTCTCTATTTCCGATGGTAGCTGAAGAAATTTGGCATGTCTGCATCAATTCTCACAAACTTCTACAGATGTGCGATAGAGAGCATCCTATCCAGCTGCATCACAGCTGGTATGGCAACTGCTCGGTCCAAGATCACAAGAAACTGCAGAGTGTGGTGAACTCAGCCCAGCGGATCACACAAGCTGGTTAGCCTCACATTGATTCTGTCTACACTTCCCGCTGCCTCAGGAAGGCAGACAGCATTATCAGAGACCCCTCCCATCCAGGCATTGCCTTCTCCCAGACCCTTCCATCAGGCAGAAGGTACAGGCATCTGAAGACCTGCACATCCAGACATAGGAACAGTTTCTTCCCCACAGCTACAAGACTCCTCAACGACCCTCCCTCGGACTGATCTGTTCCCTGTAAGAACACTATTCACGAGGCCCTATGTTGCTCTTGCTCATGCATTTGCTTTATTTGCCCCTTGTTCTGCACTGTAACCAATCACTATTTGTCGATGTACTATCTGTCAATGTACTTTGTCGATTATTCTTTTTGTCTACTGTGTACGTGTGTACGTACTGTGTACATTCCCTTGACCGCAGAAAAATACTTTTCACTGTACTTCAGTACATGTGGCAATAAATCAATCAATCGATCAATAGCGTTAGGACCTGTAAAGCCAGATATATGGACACTGGTTAAGTTGGCACGGGTGCAGCACACACTATAGTGTAGGGGCTCAGGCACTAACCTGTACAGAAATGTTCCCTGTTTCACAATAAACTCCTGTTCACAATGTTGCAACCAGCCATGGTGCTCTGTCAGAAGGGTGTGAGGAATGGGCTGGGCTGGGCTGGCTATGGAGAGGGTGCAGTGGAGTGGGGGGGAGATGGGCAGACATTGGTAGTGGGCTTGGGCCAGAGACCCCAGTTCAGCTACCGCTTACTACCCCGGTGGCCCACCCCACCCCCATCCCTTTCCACCCCTAACCCTGACCCCCCCTCCGCCACCATCCCCACCTCTGCCACCCCAAGGGTTCAGTGGGACCATGTGATGGATTGGCCAGCTCACATGCAGGGATCACCAAGGTGGACAGTGGAAAGTGTTACCGTAGGCAGGAGTCTGGCATTGTCAAATGACACGGAGCACCAGAGCTCATCAAAAAGCGGGTTGTCAGCATCCTCCATCCCATGGACCAGTGTCAACTCAGGGCCTGCACCCCGTAATGAGACAGGTAGGAATCATGGAGGGGGTTGCAAGGGGGGATGTAACAGGGGGAGGGTGGTCATGGGAGGGGGTGGCCGGCTGAGGGAGGGGGTGGGGGAGGGGTCTGTGCTGCTGGCCAGGCCTCCTAGTCGCTGAACCTGGAGGTGATTTGAGTACCCTGCGCGCTGGCCCAGACACACTTTGTGCGGCCTCCTGAACCTGCCTGGGCCCTACCTCCTGCCCATCCTTGCCCTCCCCCTCCCCTGGCATGCCGGGTCCGGCAGGTCTTCGAATGACAAGTGGTGCTGGTACACACAGGGCCCATGCGGCGCCTCCTTCCCACCTCCTCCTCGGCCTTTTGGGTGGCCAGCTCTCCATCCTCACCGGCTGCCTTCTGTCTCTCTGGGGAAAGAGCCTGGTCTGTGCGTTGATATGCCTAGAAGCAATATCATATACGGATTGTACGACCTCCGACCAGTAGGTGGCAGTGCAGACACACCATGCGGTCTCAAGACAGTGGTCATGTGACCAGCGCTTCCAACATAAGTGGGGACACCAGTTCGTTGTAGGAGATGGTAGTAAGACATACAAGTGAACAGTTGTACTAGGTGTAGTTCCAGAGGACTACACAGAAACTCCATGATAACTTGCTCTGTGTACAATGTTGAATTTTACAGGAGAAATTATTGCAGATTATACTGACTCCGATGATGAGTACGAAGGTATTGATAATGAGTGCGGAGATATTGATGATGAATATAAAGATAGTGATGATGAATATAAAGATAGTGATGATGAGTAAGAGGATATTGATGATGAATATGAGGATATTAACTCAGATGATGATGAAAATGACGACTCTGAGAATTACTCAGCGGAGGGCGATGAGAAAATGTTGGTAAGATAGTTTCGAGGACATGATGAGGTGATAGCTCTGGACATAAAACCAAAGGTGGAGACACTGGCTTCAGAGGCACATGGTGAATTGTCTCTGGCCTCGGGAATGGTTCGGTAATCGACTCCCTGCTGCTTGAGCTTAGTCCACTGGGAGATGAGTTAGAGGAGCTGATGACTATATCGCTATGCAGCTCAGTGGAACACACATGTATGCTAGAGCAAGACTAGGATGATCCATTGCCTGGATTGTCAGGGTCAGAGAGCATTTGCAACATCATTTCCAGTGATGAGAATAATCGCTTTTCCAACGAGCCAAGATGGGACAGCACCTGACGCTATCGATGTGATTTTCATCCAGGCACTAGAGAGCGAGGCTCTCCAACTTCCAGTTGAGGTTACAGAATTGGGCGTGACTACACAATCCCTTGGAAGCACGCCGGTGCCACAGCTCCCAACTGAGGATCCACACACTTTCTATGCACAGGGTGCAGACCAGCACGAAAACATGGGTTGCCAAACCCAAACATAAAAAGAAAAGAATTTGCCAGATGATCGTTAAAACAAAAAAGAGGAAGAGGAGAAGAGTGGGAGAGCTAGCACATCCCACTGATGAAAACAAAGAGAAGATGTTGGTGTTGTGACTGACAGACCAGAGAGAGAGAACATACAACAAAGCAGCAAACAGCGGCGTCGGAAGAAATTGAAAAAGAAGAAGCTGGTGGTGCAAGTGTGGCCATTAAGGATACGTGCCTGTAAAAGGCACAATGTTCAAAGGATACGAAGCAAGAGACTGGCACGCAAACCAATCTTTGAAAAGGCTGGCAACAGCCCAAGTGATCACAGGACAATCCCATGAGGGAGGGACATTGAGATATGCTATAGGCACCGACCAGGCATATCGGGCTGGATTCTCCCCTCCCTGAAGCCGAAACTGAGTTCAGCGGAGAATCCATTTTGATGCCAATATCGGGAGTGGCGCTGGTTTTTGTATTCTCTGCCCCTTGAAAAGCGGAGTACTCTAGGAGTACGCTGTGCCGATTATCCACGGCCTCAGGACATTGCCTGAAGTCCACCCTGCGATGCTCTGTCCCCGACCGGCCGAGTTCCCGACGGTGTGGGTTACATGTGCTCACACCATCTGGGAACCTCGCAAGGCAGCTGCGGGCTCAGTCCGATGCCACTGTGGGTGGGCAGTCTGGAGCCCACGAGCGGCTGAAGGGGGGCACTACTTTTGCGGTCCGGGTCCGCGGGCTGAGTCCGCCATGGTGCACGGCGCGGTCGCCACCGTGCGCATGCGCGGCCATGGAACCAGAAATGCTCAGGGCCATATCGGCGGCTAGAGCTGCGAGCACTACACTGCCTCCATGTTAGCACCCAGCAAAACGGCGAATCGGTGGCCAATTTGTGCCAGTTTTCCTGGCGTAAAAGACCATCGTTTTCACGTCGGCGTGGTGACTTAGTTTCCAAAACGGAGAATCCAGCTCATCATGTCTATGGAGACCCCAGCTAAATACGTTAATATTGTTTATGCACATTATAAATATATAAAGTAAAGATAGTAATCATGTTTGTACACATACATTAATATCTCCTAAGGAAGGGGGGTGTGGTGATATGCCTGTAGATAATATTACATGTACTCAGAAATGTGCCCTCCCACCAGCAGGTGGCCATCTACTCAGCATCATGACCTTCCACCAGCAGGTGGCATCAGACATTAGTCAGGTGACATCCGGCTACCAACAGAATGTTGTAAGGCGTACACGAGGACAGTCGCACATAAGCGTAGTCCCAGGAAAGTCTTATGTAACCCTATGAACACTTGGTCTGTATCTGATAGTTACCTTATCACTCATACATTAATAAATTCTATTTCTGGCTAAGTCACCAGCAGCTCTGTGTAATCATTGCAAGGCAAGATCACGGAACACAACAAACAGCTGAATATAAAAGACCCCATATTACTCCACTAGGGAGCACTGGGGGGTGGGGTTGGCGGCATTCTTCCTCTTGTCCTGGCCAATAGTTAGCCCTCAGCCAATATCACTAAAATGTATTATCTGGTTGCAATCACTTTCCCATAAGTGGAATCTTTCTGAGCACAAACTGGTTGCCATGTTGCCTACATTACAGCAGTAACCCCGCTTCAAAAGCACCTCATGACTGTAGATTGCTTTGGCACTTCCCAAGGTAATGAAGAAAACTGTACAAATGTATGTTCTTTCTTTCCCTCAAGAGCTGCAATAATAGCACATTCAGAATATATAACAAGTATGTCTTTACCAGAACACAAAAGGAGAGCATTGGCTTCCTCAGATAGCACCAGAGAGGTTTGTTATAAATAGAGTATTGATCTGTTTAAAGAGAATTTTTCTTTACCTCACCTCTTTAAGGCAGACATAATGGTCTCTAAATGTTAATATGGTCAGTAATCCTTTACCAGAAATCTGCTATCACCTCATGCCACGTCTTTTGTTAAACCCTCAGCAGCAGCAACAACATGACTCAGCTCACCATTTACTGCACTTCAACAAATTCAGATTTTTACTCATTATAGTCCTTCCTTGAACTTTTCAAAATGTGCACAGTAGGTGTTTATTAGTCTCGATGAGCGCATTGTACGATAAAAGTCTCACCAATACCTCTGCACCAGGATGTGGTTTCGAGCACATTTTGGCCCTCTTCTCTATACTCAGTGGTATTGGTCACTGGGTGTCAGGGGAAGCTCTGGAATGGGACTTCATTGCAACTGTTTTCATCAAAGAACAAGCTGTCAAAGAAAGCTTGAAACTTTCTCCTCCTCCCCCCCCCCTCCCCCCTCCTGGGGACTCCACATCACCCAATATTTCAAATTCTCATCCTCCTGTTTTAAACTCATTCTAGGCATTGATCACACAAATCCCCATCTCTGTGACTTCACCCATCCTTCTGTTCCTAACATGTTACGCATCACTCCTCCCCTTCCCTCCTCCCCCTTCCCTTCTCACCTCCTTTATTCTACCAAGGGCAGCCATGTCTTCAACATCTAAGCCCCTTTAATTCCCTTCCACAAGTCCCTCTCTTTTTCTCTCTCCATCTCTCCCTATTTCTTTAATCAAAGAATGATAGAATCATATAAAGGTAGTTCAGACTGAAGTTATTTGGCCCATCGTAGCAGTTCTGGCATTTTGGTCGAGCTAGTCTATTAGTCCCACAGTTTCTCCTTATTTAATCTATCAAAACCGTTCCTGAATTTGACTACCTCTGACCTCCCCCACTTCCACCTGGCCTGCTCTCCCCCTCCCACCAGAACTATTACCTCCACCAGGCTCTGATCTCTTGCCACTTGCTCGCACCCTCCCACTAGTTTTGATCTCCCCCACACCAGGCTCCAATCTCCCTGCCAGACCTCAATATCCGCAATCTCAACAAGGCCGCATTCCCACCCCTACTCCAAACACCAAACCCTCGATCCCTCCTACCCAACATATCTCCCTCCCCACCAGGCGGGTTATGGAGAGACGGATGATTTATTTGGTTCTGATGATTGATTCTGAAATGTTAGTCCTGTTTCTCTCTCCGTGGGTGCTGTCTGTCCTGCTGAGGTCTTCCAGCATTTTCTCTTTTTATTTCAAATTTCCAGTATCTGCAGTATTTTGTTTGTGATTCACACTTCGAGCTAAAGGGAGCAAAATTATAAACAGGTTCTTAGTGGCACACAAATTGTCCCATGTACTATCGCACACAAGGGGGATATATTTAATTTCAACTCTCTTAACAACAAATGTGACCTTTCATAAACCAAAGCCCTCCATATGGGAATAGCTAATGTGATTGGAATGGTGCAGAGTGACTGAGGATGCAAGGAAATTGTCCCAAGCTGGCTATTCACTCAATGGAGCTGTGTTTTAGATTTAATGGACTGTGCTCCTTTTGCGTCGCAGACTGTTAGTTTTTCAATTACAATATGTTTCTAATTGGATGGCAGACAGTGATTTGATGTTGCTAACAAGCTGCTGATTAATGAGAACACCCTGAGATTAGGTGTGGGTAGCTCCTTCATGCACCAATGTTGCCGGATGCTGGTTCCCTCTGCCAGTTGTACAGATGATGGATTAGTTATCTATTATGCGTTGATCAACAGCATTCATTAAATATTCATGGGACATTTTGTCTTCATTCCCTCTCTCTTTTGAATAACATGTTCTGTTTGTTGAACAAGGCAGACAACACAAAGCAGGGTAGTGGGGGGGGGGGGGGGGGGGGGGGGGGGGGGGGGGGGGGGTTGGCAAACAAATACTCCAAACCATTGGGAGCAAATCAGTCAGATACATCTTTACCTCTCATAAGCTGCCATCTCTCACTATCTGCTTGCATTGCTGGCACTCTTTCTCTCCCTCCCTCTGACCTTTGCATGTCAGTTTGGAACATTCTCGCCTCTCCCTTAGAAGGTTGTCTTTCTTTGAGCCAGGTCTCCATGTGATGCAATGTAGTATTCCAATATGCCTGCACCTCACCAACCGTATTTACCACACGTTGTGTGTTTACATCGGTGTACTGCAAACTTAATTTAGACCTTGTGGTATTCCCTCTTATTCTGACCCCACCGAACACTTTGGAATTTCTTACTCTGGTGCTGCCTAATCCTTTTTGCGTCGCGATTCCCCTTTCTCATACTTAAAGTAGCAAGTGCTGTCAATGAGGATAATTGCAGCAGGCCATAAAGTTACAGTGATATAATTGACGTGCAGCGTTGTTAATGTTCCATCAAAAAAAAGGCCTGATCCTGCTGGGACATCTCGATAATCGTAGAATAAAATTGAATGCTTACAGCACAGAAAGAGGCCATTTGGCCCATTGTATCCCTCCTGACCATCTTCAAGAGAAATTGGTCCAATCCCATTCCCCTACCTTTTCCCCGTGGCCCTGGCACTATTTACTCTTCAGTTGATGATCCACTTCTCTTTTAAAATCCAGTTTTCCTCACCACACTCTCAGGCAGATCATCAGAGTTTCCAGAGGGCAAGTCCATCTGGATTTGTCCAGGGGCACCAGGACCCAAGGCAGATAAATGGAAGTGAGGTGCAGATCAGTCAGGAGCTGGCGATCTGGCCAAGCAGTCTTGAGAGGCTGAACAGCCAACTCCTGTTTCCAAAATTCCTTCCATGGGCATAAAAGTCACAAAACCGTGCCTCGAGCAGCAGCTGATAATGATGGCTCTCGAGCAGTGGCAGAGATTGAGGCCAAGTTTTGGAGCCAATTCTCCTGCTGAGCAGGTTGAGTGTCACACAGCTCGTGATAGATCAGAGCTAGGCTTGAGCTGAAGGCGCCAAGGGCTGCACCTGCTGCTTCCTCATTGGATACAGCTGTAAACTGCCTCCTGACAATGAGGATGGAAGAAATAATTATTTTTGATAGTTTTATTAGCAGATAGAGAGGACTCACACTATGTGGGTCAGCATAGTCTTAATAAAGTATCAGCGATAAAGTGTGCAGTTAGAATAATCCTATATCTTTCAAGACATTCAACCAAGACAATGAGATTAAGTGTTGATGCTCATAGCTCAGTCACCTGCTGACCATCTTTGATTCTGTCAATGCAACAGCATTGCTAGGCTCTGTGTTAGAGAAGTCTGGTTTGAATTGCCCTTATATCCACCATCCCTGTTGATATGTGATGACCACTTGCATTCACATTTTTCTAATTGTTCCACAGAATGTGGGCCTTGCTGGCCAGACCATCATTTATCACCCATCCCTTATTGCCCTCGAGAAGGTGGTGGTGAGCCACCATCTTGAACCACTGCAGTCCTCCTGGTGCAGGTACACCCACAATGATGTTAGGGAGGGAGTCCCTGGATTTTTGACCCAGTTACGGTGAAGGAACGGTGACATAGGACAGGATTTCCGATCCCCCAGTCGCGTGTTTTTCGGTTTTGCGCCATTTGCTGGTGGTGTGATTCTCACTTCCCGCCGCTTGTTAATGGGGTTTCCCATTAAAGCCACTCCATGCCCAGAGAAACCCACAGATGGGGGTACACTGCTGGCGGGAACAGAGAATTCTGACCACAGATCTAATTCAGGTGGTAGTGCTTCCATGGGCCAGATACCCTTGACCTTCTCGGTCATTGGTATTCACCATGTGTTCCACCCACACCTTTCCCCTGGTTCCTCTTACTTTGTCTCCCTGGGCCTTTTTGTACCATAGGATGATGATGAGCTTAATGCCTAAGCCTGGGCTTACCACTCTATGGACCGTGACCCCATGAGTAGTTGGGGTCATGGGTTCTTCCTCCTCTGAGGCAGCATTGCCAAGTGTAAAGCAAAGGCTCTGGCTGTGAGATTGGCTCCAAGTCCCTGTGACAGGCATGTGCACAATTTTTGTTCTTGCTGTGGTTTGGAGAGTATGGCCAAAGGGAACGAGCTCTGAGATCCCAGCATTGCCTTGCTCAGAACTTGAAAGATGACTGGCAAAAAACATTGTTTCCCACTGTCACAGCACCCCCTCACCCTCTGTCAGAACTCTACCCACCCCCTCCCGCACTGTCACAACTCTACCCACCCCCTCCCCCACTGTCACAACTCTACCCACCCCCTCACCCTCTGTCAGAACTCTACCCACCCCCTCCCGCACTGTCACAACTCTACCCACCCCCTCCCCCACTGTCACAACTCTACCCACCCCCTCACCCTCTGTCAGAACTCTACCCACCCCCTCCCGCACTGTCACAACTCTACCCACCCCCTCCCCCACTGTCACAACTCTACCCACCCCCTCACCCTCTGTCACAACTCTACCCACCCCTCCTCCACTGTCACAAATCTACCCACCCCCTCCCGCACTGTCACAACTCTACCCACCCCCTCCCCCACTGTCACAACTCTACCCACCCCCTCCCCCACTGTCACAACTGTACCCACCCCCTTCCCCACTGTCACAACTCTACCCACCCCCTCACCCTCTGTCAGAAGTCTACCCACCCCCTCCCGCACTGTCACAACTCTACCCACCCCCTTCCCCACTGTCACAACTCTACCCACCCCCTTCCCCACTGTCACAACTCTACCCACCCCCTTCCCCATTGGCACAACTCTACCCACCCCCTCCCCCACTGTCACAACTCTACCCACCCCCTCCCCCACTGTCACAACTCTACCTACCCCCTCCCCCAGTCACAACACTACCCACCCCCTCCTCCACTGTCACAACTCTACCCACCCCCTTCCCCACTGTCAGAACACTACCCACCCCCTCCCCCACTGTCACAACACTACACACCCCCTTCCCCACTGTCAGAACTCTACCCACCCCCTCACCCTCTGTCAGAACTCTACCCACCCTCTCCCCCACTGTCACAACTCTACCCACCCCCTCCCCCACTGTCACAACTCTACCTACCCCCCTCCCCCAGTCACAACACTACCCACCCCCTCCTCCACTGTCACAACTCTACCCACCCCATTCCCCACTGTCACAACTCTACCCACCCCCCTTCCCCACTGACACAACTCTACCCACCCCCTCCCCCACTGTCACAACTGTACCCACCCCCTTCCCCACTGTCACAACTCTACCCACCCCCTCACCTTCTGTCACAACTCTACCCACCCCCTCCCCCACTGTCAGAACTCTACCTACCCTCCCCCACTGTCACAACTCTACCCACCCCCTCCCCCACTGTCACAGCACCCCCTCACCCTCTGTCATAACTCTACCTACCCTCCCCCACTGTCACAACTCTACCCACCCCCTCCTGCACTGTCACAACTCGACCCACCCCCTTCCCCACTGTCACAACTCTACCCACCCCCTTCCCCACTGTCACAACTCTACCCACCCCCTCACCCACTGTCACACCTCTACGCACCCCCTTCCCCACTGTCACAACTCTACCTACCCTCCCCCACTGTCACAACTCTACCCACCCCCTTCCCCACTGTCACAACTCTACCCACCCCCTCCTCCACTGTCACAACTCTACCCACCCCCTCCCCCACTGTCACAGCACCCCCTCACCCTCTGTCAGAACTCTACCCACCCCCTCTCGCACTGTCACAACTCTACCCACCCCTCCCCCACTGTCACAACTCTACCCACCCCCTCCCCCACTGTCAGACTCTACCCACCCCCTCCCGCACTGTCACAACTCTACCCACCCCTCCTCCACTGTCACAAATCTACCCACCCCCTCCCGCACTGTCACAACTCTACCCACCCCCTCCCCCACTGTCACAACTCTAACCACCCCCTCCCCCACTGTCACAACTGTACCCACCCCCTTCCCCACTGTCACAACTCTACCCACCCCCTCACCCTCTGTCAGAAGTCTACCCACCCCCTCCCGCACTGTCACAACTCTACCCACCCCCTTCCCCACTGTCACAACTCTACCCACCCCCTTCCCCATTGGCACAACTCTACCCACCCCCTCCCCCACTGTCACAACTCTACCCACCCCCTCCCCCACTGTCACAACTCTACCTACCCCCCTCCCCCAGTCACAACACTACCCACCCCCTCCTCCACTGTCACAACTCTACCCACCCCCTTCCCCACTGTCAGAACACTACCCACCCCCTCCCCCACTGTCACAACTCTACCCACCCCCTTCCCCACTGTCAGAACACTACACACCCCCTTCCCCACTGTCAGAACTCTACCCACCCCCTCACCCTCTGTCAGAACTCTACCCACCCTCTCCCCCACTGTCACAAGTCTACCCACCCCCTCCCCCACTGTCACAACTCTACCTACCCCCTCCCCCAGTCACAACACTACCCACCCCCTCCTCCACTGTCACAACTCTACCCACCCCATTCCCCACTGTCACAACTCTACCCACCCCCTTCCCCACTGACACAACTCTACCCACCCCATCACCTTCTGTCACAACTCTACCCACCCCCTCCCCCACTGTCAGAACTCTACATACGCTCCCCCACTGTCACAACTCTACCCACCCCCTCCCCCACTATCACAACTCTACCCACCCCCTCCTGCACTGTCACAACTCGACCCACCCCCTTCCCCACTGTCACAACTCTACCTACCCTCCCCCACTGTCACAACTCTACCCACCCCCTTCCCCACTGTCACAACTCTACCCACCCCCTCACCCTCTGTCAGAACTCTACCCACCCCCCTCCCGCACTGTCACAACTCTACCCACCCCCTCCTCCACTGTCACAACTCTACCCACCCCCTCCCCCACTGTCACAGCACCCCCTCACCCTCTGTCAGAACTCTACCCACACCCTCTCGCACTGTCAAAACTCTACCCACCCCCTTCCCCACTGTCACAACTCTACCTCCCCTCCCCCACTGTCACAACTCTACCCACCCCCTTCCCCACTGTCACAACACTACCCACCCCCTCACCCACTGTCACAACTCTACCCACCCCCTCCCGCACTGTCACAACTCTACCCACCCCCTTCCCCACTGTCAGAACTCTACCCACCCCCTCCCCCACTGTCACAACTCTACCCACCCACTTCCCCACTGTCACAACACTACCCACCCCCTCACCCACTGTCACAACTCTACCCACCCCCTCCCGCACTGTCACAACTCTACCCACCCCCTCTCCCACTGTCACAACTCTACCCACCCCCTCTCCCAATGTCACAACTGTACCCACCCCCTCCCCCACTGTCAGAACTCTACCCAGCCACTTCGCCACTGTCAGAACTCTACCCACCCCCTCCTCCACTGTCAGAACTCTACCCACCCCCTCCCCCACTGTCACAACTCTACCCACCCCCTCCCCCACTGTCACAACTCTACCCACCCCCTCCCCCACTGTCACAACTCTACCCACCCCCTCACCCTCTGTCAGAACTCTACCCACCCCCTCCCCCAGTCACAACTCTACCCACCCCCTCCCGCACTGTCACAACACTACCCACCCCCTCACCCTCTGTCAGAACTCTACCCAGCCCCTTCCCCACTGTCACAACTCTACCCACCCCCTCCCCCACTGTCACAACTCTACCCACCCCCTCCCCCACTGTCACAACTCTACCCACCCCCTCCCCCACTGTCAGAACTCTACCCACCCCCTTCGCCACTGTCACAACTCTACCCACCCCCTTCCCCACTGTCAGAACTCTACCCACCCCCTCCCCCACTGTCAGAACTCTACCCACCCCCTCCTCCACTGTCACAACACTACCCACCCCTCCCCCACTGTCACAACTCTACCCACCCCCTCACCCTCTGTCAGAACTCTACCCACCCCCTCCCCCACTGTCAGAACTCTACCCACCCCCTCACCCTCTGTCAGAACTCTACCCACCCCCTCCCCCACTGTCACAACTCTACCCATCCCCTTCGCCACTGTCACAACTCTACCCACCCCCTTCCCCACTGTCAGAACTCTACGCACCCCCTCCTCCACTGTCAGAACTCTACCCACCCCCTTCGCCACTGTCACAACGCTACCCACCCCCTTCCCCACTGTCAGAACTCTACCCACCCCCTCCCCCACTGTCACAACTCTACCCACCCACTTCCCCACTGTCACAACACTACCCACCCCCTCACCCACTGTCACAACTCTACCCACCCCCTCCCGCACTGTCACAACTCTACCCACCCCCTCTCCCACTGTCACAACTCTACCCACCCCCTCTCCCAATGTCACAACTGTACCCACCCCCTCCCCCACTGTCAGAACTCTACCCAGCCCCTTCGCCACTGTCAGAACTCTACCCACCCCCTCCTCCACTGTCAGAACTCTACCCACCCCCTCCCCCACTGTCACAACTCTACCCACCCCCTCCCCCACTGTCACAACTCTACCCACCCCCTCCCCCACTGTCACAACTCTACCCACCCCCTCACCCTCTGTCAGAACTCTACCCACCCCCTCCCCCAGTCACAACTCTACCCACCCCCTCCCGCACTGTCACAACACTACCCACCCCCTCACCCTCTGTCACAACTCTACCCACCCCCTTCCCCACTGTCACAACTCTACCCACCCCCTCCCCCACTGTCACAACTCTACCCACCCCCTCCCCCACTGTCACAACTCTACCCACCCCCTCCCCCACTGTCAGAACTCTACCCACCCCCTTCGCCACTGTCACAACTCTACCCACCCCCTTCCCCACTGTCAGAACTCTACCCACCCCCTCCCCCACTGTCAGAACTCTACCCACCCCCTCCCCCACTGTCACAACACTACCCACCCCTCCCCCACTGTCACAACTCTACCCACCCCCTCACCCTCTGTCAGAACTCTACCCACCCCCTCCCCCACTGTCAGAACTCTACCCACCCCCTCACCCTCTGTCAGAACTCTACCCACCCCCTCCCCCACTGTCACAACTCTACCCATCCCCTTCGCCACTGTCACAACTCTACCCACCCCCTTCCCTACTGTCAGAACTCTACGCACCCCCTCCTCCACTGTCAGAACTCTACCCACCCCCTTCGCCACTGTCACAACTCTACCCACCCCCTTCCCCACTGTCAGAACTCTACCCACCCCCTCCCCCACTGTCAGAACTCTACCCACCCCCTTCGCCACTGTCAGAACACGACCCACCCCTCCCCCAGTCACAACTCTACCCACCCCCTCCCCCACTGTCAGAACTCTACCCACCCCCTCCTCCACTGTCACAACACTACCCACCCCTCCCCCAGTCACAACTCTACCCACCCCCTCCTCCACTGTCACAACTCTACCCACCCCCTTCCCCACTGTCACAACTCTACCCACCCCCTCACCCTCTCTCTGAACTCTACCCACCCCCTCCTCCAATGTCACAACTCTACTCATCCTCTCCCCCACTGTCACAACTCTACCCACCCCCTCCCCCACTGTCACAACTCTACCCACCCCCTCCTCCACTGTCACAACTCTACCCACCCCGTCCCCCACTGTCACAACTCTACCTAACCCCTCCCCCACTGTCACAACTCTACCCACCCCCTCCTCCACTGTCAGAACTCTATCCACCCCCTCCCCCACTGTCACAACTCTACCCACCCCCTCCTCCACTGTCACAACTCTACCCACCCCCTTCCCCACTGTCAGAACTCTACCCACCCTCTTCGCCACTGTCAGAACACGACCCACCCCTCCCCCAGTCACAACTCTACCCACCCCCTCCCCCACTGTCACAACTCTACCCACCCCCTCCTCCACTGTCACAACTCTACCCACCCCCTTCCCCACTGTCAGAACTCTACCCACCCTCTTCGCCACTGTCAGAACACGACCCACCCCTCCCCCAGTCACAACTCTACCCACCCCCTCCCCCACTGTCACAACTCTACCCACCCCCTCCTCCACTTTCACAACTCTACCCACCCCCTCCTCCACTGTCACAACTCTACCCACCCCCTCCCCCACTGTCACAACTCTACCCACCCCCTCCCCCACTGTCACAACTCTACCCACCCCCTCCTCCACTGTCACAACTCTACCCACCCCGTCCCCCACTGTCACAACTCTACCCACCCCCTCCTCCACTGTCACAACTCTACCCACCCCTTCCCGCACTGTCACAACTCTACCCACCCTCTCCCCCACTGTCACAACTCTACCCACCCCCTCCTCCACTGTCACAACTCTACCCAACCCCTCCCCCACTGTCACAACTCTACCCACCCCCTCCTCCACTGTCACAACTCTACCCACCCCCTCCCCCACTGTCACAACTCTACCCACCCCTTCCCCACTGTCAGAGCTCTACCCACCCCCTCCCGCACTGTCACAACTCTTCCCACCCCCTCCTCCACTGTCACAACTCTACCCACCCCCATCCCCACTGTCAGAACTCTACCCACCCCCTTCGCCACTGTCAGAACACGACCCACCCCTCCCCCAGTCACAACTCTACCCACCCCCTCCCCCACTGTCACAACTCTACCCACCCCCTCACCCTCTGTCTGAACTCTACCCACCCCTCCTCCACTGTCACAACTCTACTCATCCTCTCCCCCACTGTCACAACTCTACCCACCCCCTCCCCCACTGTCACAACTCTACCCACCCCTTCCTCCACTGTCACAACTCTACCCACCCCCTCCCCCACTGTCACCACTCTACCCACCCCCTCCTCCACTGTCACAACTCTACCCACCCTGTCCACCACTGTCACAACTCTACCCACCCCCTCCCCCACTGTCACAACTCTACCCACCCTCTCCCCCACTGTCACAACTCTACCCACCCCCTCCTCCACTGTCACAACTCTACCCACCCCCTCCCCCACTGTCACAACTCTACCCACACCTTCCCCACTGTCAGAGCTCTACCCACCCCCTCCTCCACTGTCAGAACTCTATCCACCCCCTCCCCCACTGTCACAACTCTACCCACCCTCTCCTCCACTGTCACAACTCTACCCACCCCCTTCCCCACTGTCACAACTCTACCCACCCTCTCCCCCACTGTCAGAACTCTATCCACCCCCTCCCCCACTGTCACAACTCTACCCACCCCCTCCTCCACTGTCACAACTCTACCCACCCCCTCCCCCACTGTCACACCTCTACGCACCCACTGTCACAACTCTATCCACCCACTTCCCCACTGTCACAACTCTACCCAGCCCCTCCCCCAGTCACAACTGTACCCACCCCCACTCCCACTGTCACAACTCTACCCACCCCCACTGTCACAACTCTACCCACCCCCACTCCCACTGTCACAACTCTACCCACCCCAACACCCCCTCCCCCACTGTCACAACTCTACCCAGCCCCTCCCCCAGTCACAACTGTACCCACCCCCACTCCCACTGTCACAACTCTACCCACCCCCACTGTCACAACTCTACCCACCCCCACTCCCACTGTCACAACTCTACCCACCCCAACACCCCCTCCCCCACTGTCATAATTTTACCAACTCTACCCAGCCCCACTCTCACAACTCACCCCCCGCTCTGAGAACTCTTACCCCTACATGCTGCCCCCCCCCCCCCCCCCCCCCCCCCCCCCAAGCGTTTCTACAATTTCCCCTCATGCACTGTCACAATCCACCATCTGTTCTCTCAGAACATTTTCTCCCTTCATGGGACCTGATCAAATTTTTTTACTATCACAATAGGCGCTCACTATTTTTAGAGCGAATACCACTGTTCCAGGTGACACAGGTTGTGGGGTTGGAAGGTGCTACTGAAGTGCTATTTGGTGAGCCATTGCAATGTATCTTGCATTTGGTACACACTGTTGCCACTACAGTATTCACAGGTATATAGTACCGTTATTGTAGAATAACATCCTGAGATGCTTCATAGAACATAGAACAGAGAACAGAACAGGCCCTTCGGCCCTCGATGTTGTGCCGAGCATTGTCCGAAACCAAGATCAAGCTATCCCACTCCCTGTCATTCTGGTATGCTCCATGTGCCTATCTAATAACCGCTTGAAAGTTCCGAAAGTGTCCGACTCCACTATCACAGCAGGCAGTCCATTCGACACCCTAACCACTCTGAGTAAAGAACCTACCTCGGACATCCCTCCTATATCTCCCACCCTGAACCTTATAGTTATGCCCCCTTGTAACAGCTACATCCATCTGAGAAAATAGTTTCTGAACGTCCACTCTATCTATCGCCCTCATCATCTTATAAACCTCTATTAAGTCTCCTCTCATCCTCCTCCGCTCTAAAGAGAAAAGCCCGAGCTCCTTCAACCTTTCCTCATAGGGTACATCCAATGAAATTGGACGGTAAGACACAGATCAGGCGGGATTCTGCCATAATCGACGGAGCGGGCAACTCTGGCGGGAAGGAATGGCGTGAACCAGTCCGGCGTCGGGCCACCCCAAAGGTGTGGAATCCTCCGCAGTTGGCGTAGCGCCAAGCCCCTCCCCGCCGGCCGGTGAGGAAGGGGCTTGGCGCCATGCGAACTGGCGCCGAAGGGCCTCCGCCGGCTGGCGCTAGTAGGCGCATGCGCGGGAACGCCAACGTGTTCTGGTGTCACCCCGGCGCATGCGCGGGAGGATTTGTCTCCGCATCAGCCATCTTGGAGGACCACAGCAGCCGATGCGGAGGGAAAGAGTGCCCCCACGGCACAGGCCCGCCAGTGGATTGGTGGGCCCTGATCGTGGTCCAGGCCACCGTGAGGGCACCTCTCGGGGGCCAGATCCCCCCGCGCCCCCCCTGAGAACCCCGGAGACCGCCTGCGCCGCCAGGTCTTGCCGGTAAGGACCTACTCCAATTTACGCCGGCGGGACTAGCAAAAAAAGGGAGGGACTTCGGCCCATCGCGGGCCGGAGAATTCGGGCGACCCCGGGGCCCATTGAGTCGCGCAGGTCTCCGCCAATCTCCGAGGCGGGTGGCTCGATTCACGGCGGGACGATTGTTTGGGGGGGGAGAACTCGGAGGACAGGGGGGCGGGATTCATGCCTACCCCCGGCGATTCTCCGACCCGGCGGGTGGGTCGGAGAATTCCGCCCAAAGACTTTTCAGGATAGGTCTTGGCCAAAGAATTTTAAAGAGTGCTTTACACGAGGCGAGAGATGGAGAGATGGAGAGGTTTACGGATGGATTTCAGAGTATTGGGCCTTGGCAGTTGGAGGATGGGGACTATTGGCTGCGGACTATTGATTATCCCATGACTCCCCCCTATCAGGGAGGCGGGGAAATCATTAGTAATTGCACCTGTATAAATAGAGCTAGCCAGTGTGGTACCAGCTAGAGTAAGAAGCAATGGTGAATGACGACTGCTGTGTACATATTGTTGGAAATAAAGTTACTTTTTGTTTTGAATCTACAAACTGGTGCTGGATTATTCATGGCCCCCACAAAACTGGCAATGAGGGTTAAAATCAGATAGCTGTCTATGCTGCTGAAGCCACCTCATTGGACTTTTGTTGGATACAGTTTCGAAGTTTATTTTTTTTTGCTGTTGCACCATGCCTCTTTACGGACGTTTGGATGTCTTTGATGCTGTGCTGGAAAGTTGGACCAGCATTTGGAACCAGCATGCACAATGCATGCATTATTATGGTGAATAACATCACTGATAATGAAAGCTAGGTTGTCATTTTGCGAACCGCCTGTGGTGCACATACGTTTGGGGTGATAAGAAGCCTTACATACCCAACCGCACTTGACAGTAAAATGTTTAATGAACTTGTGACTTTGGTGGGGCAACATTTTAACCCGACCCCGTCTACAGTAGTCCAGCGTTACCGGTTTAGCACCGCAGAGAGGACCCCTGGAGAATCCTTTGCCGAGTTCTTATCCAGGCTACGCAGGATTGTGGAGTACTGTGGTGACACTTTGTCAGAGATGTTACGAGGCCGTTTGGTTTGCGGTATCAACAATGTAGCCACCCAGAAGAAATTGCTAGCCGAGCCAACATTGACTCTTCATCAGACGATCCAGATAGCGTTGTCCTGAGAGAGCGCAGAACGGGGAGTGTAGGAGTTACAGGGAATGGAGGTGCACACCTTGGGGCTCACCCCCGTTTGTCCAAAAGCGTCTCCCCGCACCCCTGCTGTACCTTGGTCAGGGTGGTGTAAGGACTGATGCCAGTGGCCATCAGATATTCCACCCTGAAGGGAGCCTTCTCCAGAACTGATGGATGAGGAGCCATGTCAGTGTAGGGCTTGTGGGCGGTGACCCCAATGCGGACGCCAGTCCTGGGGGCATCTGAGGCACCGTTGTTCCGGCAGAAGCTGGGGCCAGCCCAGGAGCCATACTTTCCATTTGGATGAACCCGAGGGTACTGCTCAAGGATGTGGAGACGGAAGACGATTGCCAGCAGCTGCATTGTGTGGCAGCTCCCCGAGTGGCCCCTTTAAGGTGACAGTACGGGACAATGGTCACCCGCTTGAGATGGAGTTGGACACTGGTGCAGCGGTCTCCATAGGTGGTCAGAAGACATTTGACCACACCAAGCAGGGTATACAGATCCTTGCGTTGACTGATACACAGGACAGGTTGGCCACCTATACAGGGAAACCATTGCACATTGCTGGAACTACGATGACCCCTGTTGTTTATGGATGCCAGGAGGGGCGTTTCCCGCTTATCGTGGTGCGCGTTCACGGGTTCAGCCTGTTGGGTCGGGACTGGTTGTGCCATTTACGGCTGCAATGGCAGCACATGCTTCAAACAGCTTCTGGAGGTTTGACGGAGGGACTAGGACCATACCCAGAAGTATTCCAGCCCGGTTTAGTGTAGATAAAAGGGGCCATAGCCCATATTCAGGTTGACCCGGAGACACGGCGCGCTATTTCTGGGTACACCTGGTGCCTTACGCCTTGCTCAAGAAAGTAGAAGCTGAGCTCACTTGTCTGGAGTCCCTGCGTATAATCAGGCCTGTCCGTTTCGCAACTGGGCAACGGCAGTCATACCAGTAATGAAGCCAGATGCCACGTTTCGCTTGTGTGGCGACTATAAACTTAGTAAACACGGCTTCCCGGCTCGACCGATATCACATGCCCACATGGAGGATCTCTCCGCAAAGCTTGCAGGCGGACCCTTGTTCACAAAATTGGATATGAGTCGCGTCGATCTGCAGCTGGAGTTGGACCCTGCCTCCTGACCATATGTTACTGTCAATACACACAGGGGCCTGTATGAGTATACACGGTTATCCTTTTGAGTGTCCTCTGCCTGCGTTATCTTTCAACATGTCATGGCGGGCATCTTGAGAGGTTTACCACGTAGCTGTTTACTTCGACGACATCTTGATTATGGGAGCTTCGGAGCAAGAACATTGGATACTTTGGAGGCTGCGCTTAAATATTTCTCAGAGGCTGGAGTCCGTTTATGTCGTGCAAAGTGTGTCTTTCAGGTGAAGGAAGTGATCTACCTTGGTTATCGGGTAGACCGTGGAGGTTTGCACCTCGTCGCGGAGAAGGTGCGCACAATCCACCAGCTCCCGGCCTGACTGACACTTCAGGACTTTGTTCTTTTCTCGGCCTCGTAAACTATTACGGGAAGTTCCTCCCTAATCTGGCAACTACCCTGACCCCATTGCACCTTTTGTTGAAGAAGAATCACGTCTGGGTATGGGGTCAGCTTCAAGAAACCACTTTTCAGCGGGTGAAGCAACAATTGTCGTCATCTGGGTTACTAACCCACTATGATCCTGGAAAGCCTTTGCTCATACATGTGATGCACCTCCATATGGTATTGGGGCCTTCCTGTCCCACAAGATGGAGAACGGAGCTGAGCGGCCGATAGCTTTCACCTCCTGCACGTTGATTGCAGCGGAAAAGAAGCACGTGCAGATTGAAAAAGAGGGCCTGGCGGTGGTCTTTGTAGTAAAAAGCTTCCAACAATATGTTTATGGCTGCCGCTTCAGTATTGTGACCGTTCATAAGCCGCTGCTTGGCCTTTTCAGAGAGGATAAGACAATACTGCCTATTGCTTTTGCGCAGACCCAGAGCTGGGCTTTGATAGCGAATGCCGATGCATGTGAGCCGATTGCCTTTGTTGACAAGCCTCTTACCAACACCCATGACAGGTGAGGTGGTCGCAACCCTGACTTTAATGGACTCACTGCTTGCCATGGCATCGTGGATCCGTGACCCAGACAGATCTGCTCCTATCCAAGGTTCAGCATGTAGTGTCCTGGATGGTGGGAAGCATAGACAGCTCCCAGTTGACTTGCGGGCATTTTCCTCCAAGCTGCCAGAATTTAGTGTGGAAGATGGTATCCTCTTGTGGGGGCACGTGTGGTCGTCCCAGATAAAGGGCAGGAGCTGATATGAAAGGACCTTCACAATGGTCATCCGGGTGTGACCAAAATTAAAATGTTGGCACTGAGTTATGTCTTGTGGCAGGGCCTCGACACCGACATTGAGAAGATAGCCCAACACTGCTCCATTTGCCGAGAACATCAGGGGTTTCCGCCAGCTGTGCCACTACATCACTGGGAATGACCAGGAAGGCCTTGGGCACGCTTGCATGCAGATTGTGCCAGCCCTTTTCAAGGATCACTGTTCCTTTTTTTGATCAATGTCCAATCGAAGAGGCTCGAGGTACATAGGATGGCGGGAACAACATCCCACGCAACCATCGAGAAGATGCGTTTATCTTTCAGCATGTAGTCCTCCCCCAGGTGCTCGTCATTGACAATGGCACTCCTTTCACAAGTGAGGAATTTGCTGGGTTCATGAAAATGAACATCATACGCCGTGTGCGCACCACTCCTTACCATCCGGCTTCCAATGGGTTGGCATAGCACACAGTGAGATGTTCAAACAGGGCCTCAAGAAACAGTCTTCCGGGTCCATGGACACTAGATTGGCTGGTTCTTTGTTTTCTTACAAAACCACTCAGCGTGCGGTGACTGGGGAACTCCTAATGGGCCGTAGACTTCGTACCCACCTCAGCATGGTTATCCCGGATATTGGCGTGAATGTATGCCAAACTCGAGAACGACAGGGACATGACCCTTCTCGGCATCGGCTGATCCGCAGTTTGAGCCTGGAAACATGGTGTTTGTTTGAAATGTTGCCGGGGGAGCTAGTGAGTTCCTGGCATTACCTTCCAATAAATGGCCCAATCTCCAGGTGCAAGCCCAGGGTCGTATTTTTTAATTTCTTTTTTAAATTTAGAGTACCCAATTATTTTTTCCAATTAAGGGGCAATTTAGCATGGCCAACTCACCTAACCTGCACATCTTTGGGTTGTGGGGGTGAAACCCACGCAGACACGGGGAGAATGTGCAAACTCCACACGGACAGTGACCCAGGGCCAGGATTCGAACCCGGGTCCTCAGCGCCGTAGGCAGCAATGCTAACCACTGTGCCACCGTGCTGCCCCCAGGGTCGTATTTAATGCAAGAATTTAGAACATATTTGGTCCAGAAGGTCACCTCTTCCACAGATTCCCCATCCTCGGAGATTGCTTCCCCACCTGCAGCAACTACTTGATTCGAACACAGTGGATGCTCATCCTCGATATCTCCCTCTCTGGTGCTGCACTCGCAGCCTGCTCGGGTTGTTACAGAACCCCATGGAGATACTGTGGTGGGCCTTATCTCGAACAACGATGAATCAGACTACAGGAGGGAGATAAATTACTTGGTTGCATGGTGTACCGAAAAGAACCTCTCTCTAAATGTCGGAAAGACTGATCATCGATTTCAGGAAGCGTAGCAAGGCACACACTCCCGTCTGCATCAATGGTTCCGAAGGGAGATGGTCGATAGCTTTAAGTTCCTGGGGGGAAGTTACCATCACCAACAGTCTGTCCTGGTCCACTCACATTGATGCAACAGTCAAGAAAGCCCAACAATGTCTCTATTTCCGACGGAAGCTAAAGAAATTTGGCATGTCTGCATCGACTCTCACAAGCTTCCACAGATTTGCGATAGAGAGCATCCTATTCAGCTGCATCACAGCATTATCAGAGACCCCTCCCACCCAGGCTTTGCCTTCTTCCAGACCCTTCCATCAGGCAGAAGGTACAGAAGTTTGAAGCCCCGCACATCCAGACATAGGAACAGCTTCTTCCCCACAGCTACAAGACTCCTCAATGACTCCCCCTCGGACTGATCTGTTTCCTGTAAGAATACTATTCACGTCGCCCTATGCTGCTCTTGTTCATGTACTTGCTTTGTTTGGCCCCTTATTCCGCACTGTAACCAATCACTGTTTGTCGATGTACCATTTGTCAATGTACTCTGTTGGTTATTCTCTTTGTCTACTGTGTACGTTCCACGGCCGCAGAAAAATACTTTTCACTGTACTTCGGTAAATGTGACAATAAATCAATCAAATCAAAAAATGCCGGAGGTTCTTTGACACCGACTCCGAGTCGCCTCCAAGGGGGAATCCATGGTCCGTAGACGTACAGCCATTATGCCATTCATCTCGGAAGCGCCATTCACCTTCTCGTTTCATGCCACCTGATCCAGTGCCTCGTGCGAATGATGTTGAGCCTGCTGTAAAACGAGTCCGGCGCCCTCCTTCGCCAGAGTCTTTGGTAGATTCCTCGGACTTTGCGTGGAAGAGATATTATAAACTGCCTGAATCCTATTGGTTATCCCATTAAATATTTTTATTAAAAACAGTAAAGATTACAATTGTACAAGGCGAAACGGTACAAACACTAATTTTACATTAGAGAAACCGGGTACCCTCTCCTCTGTATTAACATGTGGAAGGGGACCCAATAAGACACTGCCTCAACTATGTATGGAGGTAGAAAAAAACAGAATCTTCAATTATGATGTGACAGATTCCAGGAGTCCCTCAGAGGGGTTGAAGGGTGACCCAGTGTCAGGCACGACTAAACCCCCCGACATTGGACGGTTGACAGCCTTCGGACAGTCGCCCTCCGGGCCCAGATTCTCCACCACACTGAGTGTGGCGAACAACACAGGCCTGCCTCAATCCCAGAAACTGCTCCAGGATGATGGTGGAGGTGCCTGAAGACAGCAGTTGGGTCAGCGGGTCTTCCAAACCATAACCCACTAAGAACCCAAGAAGCAGGGAATTATCATTTTCCCTTCCTCTGAGGAATCAAACAAGTCTGGGGTGCTAAATTGCACTGAGTGCCACGGGCCTCCTAGGGTCCCGCCAGACCACGAAGCACCCTGCTTGGTCGAGGTCGCGCACCTGAGCCCCGCCACCCTCAGGGGCCTGCGCAGAAATGTCGGCGGGCCCGGCATCCAATGATGAAATGTCACCAGCCTGAGGGTGTTGCTGGGTGACGGTGGGGTGAGGCGTAACGGCTGCACCTGAGTCAGTAGTTAGGGGCACTGGGTCAGTCAGGGTCAGAGGGATCCAAACCTGACCGCTTTTGTACCATCCTCTTTGGCTTCATCTGAGTCTTCCGGCCACGTGGGTGCTCCCTCACCCCCACGCCAGCAGCCAAGGTGTCGGTGGGCGCCGGCATGGCTCCCCCCAATGGGGGGTTTGTTGCAAGGCCAGTGGAAGGAGAGGGGGCAGCGGCACCATCAGCGGCAGCCTTAGAGATGGGGCAATTGTTTCCAACATGCCCCACCTTCTTGTAGGCATGTTAGGCAAGTCACCACCCCAGACTGTACCTCCCCCAGTAGTTGGAGGTGGGTGAAGAGGAGGTCCGTGGGAATAAAGGGCAGGACATTAGAGAGAATAACTCTCTCGGCAGTGGCCTGCTGCGGGTCCACCACCAGGTAGGTTCTGCCCACTGTGAGCCCCTTTTCCAGGGCGAGGTGGACCGCCCGCTTGGTTCTCAGAAAGAAGACAGTCTTTCCATACACCTTCGAGGCTGCAACTATGGCTGAAGGGCCGACACCTTTGGCCATGGCACAGACGCGGGCCTCGAATGACATGGTGGGCGTAACACTTCACCCTGGGTTTTTGTGACATGAGGCGAAAGTGTCGGAGCCTCGGGAGTAGTGGGGAGGGTGGAGGCCACCATTCCCGCATAGGTGGCTTTGGAGGGCCCGTAAGTGGCATTGCCACCACCTGGTCAGTGGTGGACAATAAGGGAGGAAGGGGGGGGGGAGAGAATAATTGAATAGAGGGATGAGGGGGCACAGGAGGATGGTGCGCAAGGGGATGGACCAGTGCTCCAAGTGCAAGGGAAGAGAGGGGGGGAGCATGAAGGTGGGGCACAGAAGGATGGGGCAGTGCCCCAAGCATGACAGGGAAATACTAGCGGGCTGGTCTCCCAAAAGGTCTTCGATTCAGCAGTGGGTGGGTGGGAGACAGGGACCCCAGCAGGGGTCCAGCAAAACAGTCTGCGGATGTTATCCCATCTCAGCGCAATCGGCAGATGAAAAAGAAATAAAGTCCAGATGCACCAAACTTCTTTTCCTCTTTGTCCCCTTCCAAATGTTGCAGCAACCTCCTGTTTGCTGGGAGGCCTCAGACCCGAGGGCCCTGCAGATGAAACAAGCAGAAAACAGTCCCGGCCCTTCCTCCCCTCCTTCTGCTGCAGGCAGTGTGTAAATCCAGTCCCAGGCTGGAGCTCAGTCGAGGCCAGGCCAATCCTTCACCTGTAGAGATTTCTTTCCCTCTCTTGCAGCTCCCTGTAGCAGTCACTCAGCTTCAAATGAAACAGGCAGCAGCAATTCTCTTCTTTTGTCCATTTTCCAAGCTGCATGGAACAACAGCTTGCAAAGTTCAAAATACTGAGTTCAGGAGCTCATAGGACATAGGAGGGCAGGGAAATCAGTAGCTGAGATACCCTCAATCACGATACTGGAGAGAAGATAGATGATTCAAAGACTTTAATCATCTGAGAACTGTACAGCGGCCGAGAAGTGTGCTCATCACATGTTGCCTGAGTGAGCCTCATCTTATATACCGTTTCCTGGGGGCGGAGCCAGAGGCGGAGTCCCCCAGGGTTCCAAGCCCGGTCTTCAAGGGCCAATGCATTAAAGGTAAGGTACCATTATATCAGCTACTGATAACATTCATCACATTCACCCCCTGTTTAAAAAAAAACACATAGTCCGTCGGGGGTGAAGTGGAGTTACAAGTTCAGTTTTGCGGGTGGTTTGACCGTCCGTGCTGACTTTCTCTGCTCCGGTGGTGGTGCCATGGATACGGTTGGTATTGATGGTGGTATATCCGGGAGCACGGTTGACTGAGCCTTTGCCCGCCTTGGAGCGGGGGGGTATCCGGGATGACTAGGGTGATCGGTGCCGGCGCTGGCTGGGGGGCAGGGGGCGCTATGGGGGGGGGGCGCTGTCGGGGTTGGCGGTCGGTGCGGGGAGGGGAGCGTCAGTAGGAGGGGGGGTCGGTGGGGATAGTGTCAGGGTCGGTGGGCGAGCCAGCGGGGTCGGTGGGAGAGCCAGCGGGTGCCGGGTCTCGCAGGGAGATGGTGTTCTGCCTGCCGTCGGGGTACTCGACGTAGGCGTATTGAGGGTTTGCGTGTAGCAGTTGGACCCTCTGGACTACGGGATCGGATTTATGGCTCCTCACATGCCTCCGGAGTAGAACTGGTCCCTGAGTCGTCAGCCAACGTGGAAGCGAGATCCCAGAGGTGGACTTCCTGCGGAAGACAAACAAACGATTGTGAGGGGTCTCGTTCGTGGCCGTACAGAGGAGCGACCTAATGTAGGGCAGGGCATCGGGTAGGACCTCCTGCCAACGGGTGATTGGGAGACTCCTTGACCGTAGGGCTAGGAGGACGGCCTTCCAAACTGTTGCGTTCTCCCTCTCCACTTGCCCGTTTCCCCGCGGGTTATAGCTCGTCGTCCTGCTCGAGGCGATGCCCTTGCTGAGCAGGTACCGACGCAGCTCATCGCTCATGAATGATGTACCCCAGTCGCTGTGGATATAAGCGGGGAAACCAAACAGGGTGAAGGTGCTGTGCAGTGCCTTGATCACGGAGGACGAGGTCGTATCGGGGCAGGGGACAGCAAAAGGGAAGCGGGAGAACTCATCGATCACGGTGAGGAAATAGATGTTGCGGTTGGTGGACGGGAGGGTCCCTTTGAAGTCCACACTTAGTCGCTCAAAAGGCCCAGAGACATTTATCAGGCGGGCCCTGTCTGGTCAATAGAATTGCGGTTTGCATTCCGCACAGATCTGGCATGCCTTAGCCATGACCTTGACCTCCTCTGTGGAGTAGGGAACGTTGCGGGACTTGAAGTGGGCAAGCCGGGTGACCCCCGCGTGGCAGAGGTCATCATGGATGTCTCTCAGGCGGTCTTTGTGCGCGTTGGCGCACGTGCCGCGGGACAGGGCATCTGAGGGCTCGTTGAGCTTCCCAGGCGATATTTAATATCGTACGTGTAGGTGGAGAGCTCTATCCTCCACCTCAGAATTTTGTCATTCTTTATTTTGCCCCGTTGTGCGTTATCGAACATAAAGGCGACCGACCGTTGGTCGGTGACGAGGGTGAACCTCCTACCGGCTAGGTAGTGCCTCCAGTGCCGCACGGCCTCCACTATGGCTTGTGCCTCCTTCTAAACTGCAGAGAGCTGAATTTCTGAGGCGTTGAGGGTCCGGGAGAAGAACGCTACTGGTCTGCCCGCTTGGTTGAGGGTAGCAGCCAGGGCGACGTCTGACGCGTCGCTTTCTACTTGGAAGAGAATGGCTTCGTCCACCGCATGCATGGCGGCCTTGATGATGCTGGCCTTGATACGGTTGAAAGCTGACTGGGCCTCAGCCGTCAGGGGAAAAAACGTGGTCTTAATGAGTGGCCGGGCTTTGTCCGCATATCTGGGGACCCACTGGGCGTAATAGGAGAAAAGCCCCAAGCACCGTTTGAGTGCCTTGAGGCTACGGGGGGAGGGTGAGTTCCTTAAGGGGACGCATGCGGTCAGGGTCTGGGCCTAGGACCCCGTTTTCCATGACGTAGCCGAGGATGGCTAGCCGGGTTGTGTGGAAAACGCATTTCTCTTTGTTGTACGTGAGGTTGAGGGCCCGGGCAGTCTGGAGGAACTTCCTCAGGTTTGCGTCGTGGTCCTGCTGGTCATGGCCGCAGATGGTGACGTTGTCCAAGTACGAGAAGGTCGCCCGTAAGCCGTACTGGTCCACCATTTGATCCATCACCCTCTGGAAAACGGAGACTCCGTTTGTAACACCAAAGGGTACCCCGAGGAAGTGAAACAGCCGACCGGCTGCTTCAAAAGCTGTGTAGGGGCGGTCCTCTGAGCGGATAGGGAGTTGATGGTAGGCCGATTTTAGGTCGACCGCGGAGAATACCCGATACTGGGCGATGTGAGTCACCATTTCTGCTATGCGGGGAAGTGGGTAAGCATCGAGTTGCGTAAAGCGGTTTATGGTCTGGCTGTAATCCACTACCATTCGTTGCTTTTCCCCGGAGCGGACTACTAATACTTGAGCTGTTGCTGGCCTCTATGACCCCCTCTTTTAGTAGCCGCTGAACCTCTGACTTGATAAATGTCATGCCTTGGGTACTGTACCGGCGACTCCTGGTGGCGACGGGCTTACAGTCGGGAGTGAGGTTCGCGAAGATGGGGGGTGGCGCAACTTTGAGTGTCGCCAGGCTGCATACCGTGAGTGGGGGCAGGGGTCCGCCGAACTGCAGTGTCAGGCTCCGGTGGCTGCACTGAAAGTCCAGACCGAGCAGCAGGGGGGCGCAGAGTTGAGGAAAGATGTAAAGTTTAAAACGGGTGTATTCAGCGCCCTGAATTGCGAGGTCAGCGACACAATACCCCGTGATTTGGACTGAATGGGACCCAGAGGCGAGGGCGATAGTTTGGGAGGCAGGGTGGGTGCGCAGGGAGCAGCGTCTTACCGTGTCTGGATGGATAAAGCTTTCCGTGCTCCCGGAGTCGAATAGACAGGGAGTGTCATGGCCGTTGATTCGCACCCGCATCATCGAGTTACGCAGGTGTTTCGGCCGCGATTGATCGAGCGTGATCACTCCTAGTTGCGGGTAGTCAGAGTCCCTGAGTAAGTCGGACTCACAAAATGGCTACCTGGAGTCACAAAATGGCCGCCGCCGTCGGTCGCACGTGTCGGGGTTCGAAGATGGCCGCCGCCAAGATGGTCGCTCCCATGACTTGCACAAGGTCAATTACGCGTCTGAAGTGGGCGTGTCCGGCCGCCGAGCGGCCGCGTTGCGGGGCCTGTGAGACCGGGAGCTTGATTTCTGGGCCTGGTGAGGATTTTCTTTGTGGCCTTTGGGGCCAGCCCGGCAGACTTTAACGAAGTGCCCTTACTTCCCGCAGTCGTTGCAGATCGTGGAGCGGGCCGGGCAACGTTGCCGTGGGTGCTGACATTGCCCACAGAAATAGCATGGGGAACCCCCGGAGTGAGCGGATCACCGCGCGGCGCAGGCCTGTAGTATGGCCGAGTCTGGAGGGGATCGAGAGGGGTTTGCAAGGTCCGTGGAGTAAGTATGGAGGTTACGGTGGGCCGTTTCTAGGGAAGAGGCATCGCGAATATGCAAGTTCATGTGGGTTTCTGCCGTCACTGCTTTATGGTTGCAGTTCCTCGCGAGCACAGTGAGTCTCTTCACGTACTCGTCCAGAGTTTCCCTGGAACGCTGGCTGCAGGTTGAGAGCAAATGTCTGGCGTGTACCTCATTAATCGGCTTCATGAAGCGTTTCGTCAGTATCTTGACCGCAGCTTCGTAATTTGCCGCGTTCTCGATCGCGGAGGAGAGTCGGTGGCCCACCCGGGCATGTAGTAAACACAGCTTGCGAGCGCCGTCGACCTCAGTCGCTGAGGAGTCAATATAGTCCTCAAAACACCGCAGCCAATATTTAAGAATTTCTGGGGCTTCCGTTGACCGAGCGTCCAGGTTGAGTTTCTCCAGCTTGTCCATCTTGATGTATCAGATGATTAAATTGAGATACCCTCAATCATGACACAGGAGAGAAGATAGATGATTCAAAGGCTTTAATCATCTGAGAACTGTACAGCAGCCGAGAAGTGTGCTCATCACATGTTGCCTGAGTGAGCCTCATCTTATATACCGTTTCCTGGGGGCGGAGCCAGAGGCGGAGTCCCCCAGGGTTCCAAGCCCGGTCTTAAAGGGCCAATGCATTAAAGGTAAGGTACCATTATATCAGCTACTGATAACATTCATCACAGTAGCAGTTACACCTGTATAAATAGAGCTGGTCAGTGTGGTACCAGCTAGAGTAGGAAGCAGTGGTGAACTGCTGCTGCCGTGTATATAGACATAGAACAGTACAGCACAGAACAGGCCCTTCAGCCCTCAATGTTGTGCCGAACAATGATCACCCTACTTAAACCCACGTAACCCGTATACCCATAACCGAACAAGCCCCCCATTAACCTTACACTACGGGCAATTTAGCATGGCCAATCCACCTAACCCGCACATCTTTGGACTGTGGGAGGAAACCGGAGCACCCGGAGGAAACCCACGCACACACGGGGAGGACGTGCAGACTCCACACAGACAGTGACCCAGCCGGGAATCGAACCTGGGACCCTGGAGCTGTGAAGCATTGATGCTAACCACCATGCTACCGTGAGGCCCCTATATAGTGTTGTAAATAAAGTTACTTTCTGTTTGAATCTACAAACCCGTGCTGGCTTCGTCACAAAGCCATCAACAGTGAATCGATGATAGTCAGAGATGCAAAAGAGGCCAGAGCCTGAGTGCAGGATTCCTGATAGGTTATAGAGCTGGAAGTGGTTATAGAGTTAGGGAAGGGTGAAGCCGTGGATGGACTTGAAAACTTGAGTGAGCATTTTAAGATGAAGGTGTTGCTGACCAAGGAGCCATGACAGGGGTCGGACCCGGGTGTGGGGAGGACTGCCCTGACCATATGAGGTGGGGTGGGGGCTGAGGACCCCGGAAGAGGTCGGTTAAGTGAAGTATGAGGTCCAGAGGCCACAGTGCTGAGGGGGGTCGAAAGATTGGGGCTATGTTTTAAAATGGCACCCCGATCCGGACATGGTCTTCCTGCATTGGCGAACTCAGCTCGTTAGTGCAGGAAATGGCTTAGCGAGTGTCCTCAATGAGGAGATCCTCACTGAGGCCAAAAAGACTGTGTGTGTGTCTGTGTGTGTGTATTGTTGTGAGTGTGTGCATGCATGTGTGAGTGTGTGCATGCATGTGTGAGTGTGTGCATGCATGTGTGTGAGTGTGTGCATGCATGTGTGTGAGTGTGTGCATGCATGTGTGTGAGTGTGTGCATGCGTGTGTGTGTGTGAGTGTGTGCATGCGTGTGTGTGTGCAAGTGTGTGCATGCATGTGTGTGAGTGTGTGCATGTGCGAGTGTGTGCATGCATGTGTGTGAGTGTGTGCATGCGTGTGTGTGAGTGTGTGCATGCATGTGTGAGTGTGTGCATGTGTGTGTGTGAGTGTGTGTGTGTGAGTGTGTGCATGCATGTGTGAGTGTGTGCATCTGTGCGTGTGAGTGTGTGTGAGTGTGTGCATGCGCGTGTGAGTGTGTGCATTCGTGTGTGTGAGTGTGTGTGTGAGTGTGTGCATGTGTGTGTGTGAGTGTGTGCATGCATGCGGGTGTGTGTGCGCAATGTTGCTTCATTTTGACCTGTCTCGCAAAATCACATATTTTATCAGCGGCATCAGTGTATCTGCATCTTTGCCTTAAGAGGATAAAAGTACTTTGCGAGGCATGCGGTGAAAGTGAAAAGTATTCCAGCCCCATTATATCTGGATTACATTTAATGGCTTAATGTTGGGACTGATGCTGATTATGTGATTAAGGATGTACTCAATAGTAAAGCCAATTCTATTGCCCACATATGTGCTGGCTCATAATCATTACAGTTTGGATCATATCTGGCTGAACAGAGAGTTACTTTGCAGTTATGAAAAGATAAAAATGAAAGGAAGTTTGTATCTCTCTCCCTGTGTCAGTATTTGCTGCGTCTACCTCCAATCCTTTGTTTTGTATAAACCTCTATCCCAAATCCATCAATGTCTCTATCGCCTACAATCTCTGTCTCTGATCCTTGGTACATTTCTCTCTCTATTCATTTCTGCTCAGATGTGATCCTAACCTGGTGACCATTACCAAATGAATAACAGTCTGGACCAGCCTTATTTTGTAAGATTTGTATAGATTGCCCTTAAAGCTCATAATTACAAGATGTCCCTCTTTCATTCCAGGACATAGCTGTGTACAATGGAAGCAGCAGTCAATTGCCAAACGCTCCATTTATATCCATGCTGGTGTTAACCTTTTTTAACTAATGTGCTCAGTCCCAGTAAAAACAGCATCAGTGATTCATGACAATATGTAAGCAGACAACAGCAGCTCCCAGCACATTCACTTTCCTGTAAATGAGCTGACAGCACTCACACAGATGATTAAACACTGAGATAGATGACTGCACAAACAGTGTCTCCTTTCTCTTGTGTGTTTGTATTGTGAGCAATTAGAGAGTTTAACTTACCGAAACAAAGATCGGGCCCTTCCCTCAACACAAAAGAAATTACATCTCTTCAGTCCTCGCTATCAATTTGGAAATCACTACCCATGTCCTTAAACCTGGACCCCTCCATCCTCATTATTTGGTTTGTAAACCTTTACCCAGCCTAGAAAATTCCTTGTTCAGGACCTCCATCTGACCTATGCTGTCTCTTTGAAAGAGCTAACTAGTTAGTCCCACTGTCCTGCTCTTTATCATTTCCCAGTAATTAACATCTCTTTTCAAGTACTTATCCAATTTTGTTTTGACAGTCATTGAACCGGATTCCACACCCTGTTCAGAACTCGCTGTGTAAAAATAATTCTCCTCATCTCCACTCCGATACCCTCTGGTGGCCCCCAAGGATGGATCCTTGGCATTCTCCCATTTCTCATTTTAATTCTGCCCCGCGTCATCATCATCCAAAGACACAGATGTTCGCTGATGACACCCAGCTTTCCCTCACCAAACAGCTTTCTTGACCCCTCCACTGTCTCTTAGATGGAGGCTGTTAAATACACCCCACAGCTTCTGGCTTGTTCAGGTAGCTACAGTATTCATATGGCTGGTCCAGTTTAGTTTCTGGTCAATGGTAACTCCCAGAACAGTTTTTGGATGTGGGCATTTGTTGCCCATCCCTCATTGCCCATTGACAAGGTGGTGGTAAGCTGTCTTCTTGAACCACTGCAATACCTGTGATGCAGGTATACCCATAGTGCTGTTCAGAGGGAGTTCCAGGATTTTGACCCAGCGACAGTGAAGGGACAGTAATGTATTTCCAGGTCAGGGTGGTGAGTGATTTGGAGGGGAACTTCCAGGTGATGGGGTTCCCAGGTATCTTCTACCCTTGTCCTTCTCGATGGTATTGGTCATGGGTGATGCGACCATCAATTCACTCAAGGACACGAGTAGAAGTAAACTGTGGCTTTAATCGACTAACAACTGAGCCTGCCTGCGACTAGCTGAACTGAAGGCAGGCTTACAGGACCACAGCACTTTATACTTCCAGTTGTGGGAGGAGCCATGGGTGGAGTCATGGGCGGAGCCAAGAGTGGAGCCCTGTACAAGCTCCTCATCTCCCCCTGTGGGCAGAGCCGCGCAACGGCTCACAGATGGAGCCCACAGAGAGACAGTGATACACAGTGTGAATTATACATATTATACATTCACCACATTCACCAACTGTAAAAAAAATCAAGTCCGGCGGGGGTGACGGGCCTATAAGTTCAGTCGGTCCGGTGCTCGAATCGTTCGCTGGGACCGGCGGAGCACCGGAGTTGCAGCCGCTTTGGATGGCTGTGGACAGATGTCCGGTGTGAATCCGAGGGTGGACTCCGGGGGTGGTTCGTTCCGAACTTCGTTCCTGACCGGTGTGACGGGTGAAAGGGGGCGCAGGAAACCTGTAGGTGCAGGGGCGCAGGGGTGTGGGGGGGCGGGTGGGGTGTGGTGTGAGGGGTACCTCGGCGGTAGTGGTAGTAGTAGTGGTAGATCCTGCAGGCGCCAGGTCCCGGAGGGAAACGGTGTCCTGTCGGCCATTGGAGTGTACGACAAATGCGTAGTGAGGGTTTGAATGCAGGAGTAGGACCCTCTCTACCAGCGGGTCTGTTTTATGTGTCCAGACGTGCTTCCGAAGGAGGACAGGGCCCGGTGTCCACAACCAGGATGGAAGCGAGGCCTTCGTGGTAGTGCCCCGAGGGAAAACAAATAATCGCTCGTGAGGAGTCAGATTTGTGGCCGTACACAGGAGGGACCTAATAGCATGGAGTGCGTCGGGGAGGACCTCCTGCCAGTGGGAGGTCGGGAGATTCCTGGACCGTAGGGTCAGTAGGACGGTCTTCCAGACCGTCGCGTTCTCCCTCTCTATCTGCCCGTTCCCCCTGGGGTTATAGCTGGTAGTCCTGCTCGAGGCGATGCCATTGTCAAGCAGGCACTGACGCAGCTCGTCGCTCATGAAGGACGAACCCCTGTCGCTGTGTATATAGCTGGGGAACCCGAACAGGGTGAAGACACTGTGCAGGGCTCTGATGACTGTATGGGAGGTCATATCGGGGCACGGGATGGCAAACGGGAAGCAAGAGAATTCATCTATGATGTTAAGGAAGTACACATTTCGATTGGTCGAGGGAAGGGGCCCTTTCAAATTGATACTCAGTCGTTCAAAGGGCCGGGATGCCTTTACCAGGTGGGCCTTGTCTGGTCTATAGAAGTGCGGTTCACACTCCGCGCAGATCGGGCAATTCCTGGTGACAGCTTTAACCTCCTTGGTGGAGAACGGCAGACTGCGGGCCTTGATGTAGTGGGCGAGCCGGGTGACCCCCGGGTGGCAGAGGTCATTGTTGATAGCCTGTAATCAGTCGTCTTGCACGCTGGCACATGTACCGCGGGGCAGAGCATCTGGGGACTCGTTGAGCTTCCCCAGACGGTATACAATATCATAATTATAGGTGGAGAGTTCGATCCTCCACCTCAAGGTTTTGTCATTTTAAATTTTGCCCCGCTGCGAGTTATCGAACATAAAGGCAACCGATCTCTGGTCGGTGGTGAGGGTAAACCTCCTACCAGCGAGGTAGTGTCTCCAGTGCCATACGGCTTCCACAATGGCTTGAGCTTCCTTTTCGACTGAGGAGTGTCAAAGTTCCAAAGCGGAGACGGTTCGGGAGAAGAAAGCTACTGGCCTACCTGCCTGGTTCAGAGTGGCAGCAAGAGCAACCTCTCAGGCGTCGCTCTCTACTTGAAAGGGGACGGATTCATCCACCGCCCGCATGCAGCATTGGCGATGTCCACCTTAAGGCAGTTGAAGGCCTGGCGGGCCTCGGCTGACAGAGGGTACTCTGTGGCCTTAAATAGTGGGCGGGCTTTGTCCACATACTGGGGGACCCACTGGGCGTAGTAGGAGAAAAATCCAAGGCACCTCTTGAGGGCCCTGGAACAGTGAGGGAGAGGGAGTTGTAAGAGGGGGCGCATACAGTCAGGGTCAGGCCGTAGGACCCCGTTTTCCACGACGTAGCCGAGGATGGCTAGTCTGATTGTGCGGAAAACACATTTCTCCTTATTGTATGTGAGGTTGAGTTTTTGCGCAGTTTGGAGAAATCGGTTGAGGTTGGCATCGTGGTCCTGCTGGTCGTGGCCGCACATGGTGACGTTATCCAAGTACGGAAACGTGGCCCGCAGCCCGTACTGGTCCACCATTGGGTCCATTGCTCGTTGGAACACCGAGACCCCATTCGTGACGCCAAAAATGGAAGAGGCGGCCATCTGCCTCGAACGCCGTGTAGTGGCGGTCTTCCGGGCGGATTGGGAGTTGCTGGTATGCAGACTTCAGATCCACCGTGAAGAAGATGCGGTACTGGGCGATCTGATTAACCATGTCTGCAATCCGTGGGAGGGGGTACCCATCGAAGTGCGTGAACCGGTTAATGGTTTGGCTATAATCAACCACCATCCGGACCTTCTCCCCGATCATGACGACCACCACCTGAGCTCTCCAGGGGCTGTTACTGGCCTCCATAACTCCCTCACGTAAGAGCCGCTGGACTTTGGCTCTAATAAATACCCTGTCCTGCAGGCTATACCTCCTGCTGCGAGTGGTCACAGGTTTGCAGTTAGCAGTCAGGTTAGCAAAGAGTGGAGGGGGGGTCGATTTTTAGTGTTGCTAAACTGCATATAGTGAGAGGGGGAAGGGGTTTGCCGAAGCTGAGTGTTAGGCTCCTGAGGTTACACTGGAAATCGAGCCCGAGTAGGAGAGGGGCGCAAAGGTTTGGGAGTACATACAATTGGAGGTTGGAGTGGTTGGCGCCCTGTATCGTTACTGTTGCAATCGTGCGCCCTTGTATCTGGACAGAGTGCGACCCCGAGGCGAGGGAGATAGTTTGCCATGCTGGAAATATCGGGAGCGAGCAGTGTCTTACCAGGTCTGGGTGAACGAAGCTCTTGGTGCTCCCGGAGTTGAAGAGGCACGGTGTCTTGTATCCGTTGACTTGAACGGGCATCATGGAGCTTCTGAGGTGCTTTGGCCGTGACTGGTCCAAAGTGACTGTGTTGAGTTGCGGGTAGTCGGTGGCGTGGTCAGTGGTGCTGGAGCGGCCCCGTGATGACTGTCCATGGAGGTTGTAGTCATCGATTTGCATATCGGGTGATGGCCAAGGTGGCGGCCCCCGTTGATCGCACGTGGCGGGTGGCGAGGAAGATGGCATCCAAGATGGCCACCCACATTGATCGCACGTGGTGGGCGGCGAGGAGAATGGCGCCCAAGATGGCGGCCCCCATGAATCGCACATGGCTGGCTGCGTGGGGGAGGATTGCCAAGATGGCGGCCGCCAGGAGTCGCACATGTCGTGCAGAGGCGGAGTCGGCAGACACGCTGCCACATTGCGGGGTCTGCGGGCCTGTGAGTTGGAGGGGCGATTTTTCTGGGTAGCGTTCGAGTTTGAGGTTTTGGTTTTAGCCAGGCATACCTTCGCAAAGTGTCCTTTCCGCCCGCAGCTGCTGCAGGTCACGTTGAGGGCCGGGCAGTGCTGCCGTGGGTGTTGGGGCTGGCCGCAAAAGTGGCACGATAGCCCTCCGTGGTGGGCGGGTGGCCGCGCGGCGCAGGCCTGGGGTAGTCTCCGATCGGGGGTCCACGATGGTGTCGCGTGGTCGGCTGGGAACAAGTTTAAGCTTTGAAAAGCGACCTCTAACGAAGTCGCTAGTGTTACTGTGTCCTCCAGGTTCTGGGCCCCTTTTTCGAGGAGGCGCTGGCGCACATAATTGGACCATACATACTGCAACATACACATCTCAGACGGCGAGTTCCATGTGCTGGGAGGCTGTCACAGCCTGGAAGTTACATTCCCGTGCTAGAGCTTTTAGGTCGTGCAGGTAGTCTTCTAGCGACTCTGCAGGCTGCTGGCGGCGGGTAGTAAAAATATGCCGCACGTAAACTTCATTTACGGGCCGCACATACAGACGGTAAAGTATCGCGAGGGCAGGGCAGCACGGTGGCCTAGTGATTAGCACAGCTGCCTCACGGCGCTGAGGTCCCAGGTTCGAATCCCGGCTCTGGGTCACTGTCCGTGTGGAGTTTGCACATTCTCCCCGTGTTTGCGTGGGTTTCGCCCCCCACAACCCAAAAAAATGTGCAGAGTAGGTGGATTGGCTACGCTAAATTGCCCCTTAATTGGAAAAATAATTGGGTAATCTAAATTTTAAAAAAAGTATCGCGAGGGCCTCGGTGTACGGTGTATGTAACATCAAGTTGAGTTGAAATACGATGGCTCACCCGTGCGTGTAGAAGACTGAGTTTCTGTTCTTCAGTAACAGCGGAGGTAGTCGACGCAGCCAGGTAGGCCTTGAAGCACCGAAGCCAATGCAGAAATATTTCCTTTGCTTCTGCGGCCTGTGGATCGAGTTCCAGTCGATCAGGTTTGAGGGCTGATTCCATGGTAGTTTTTTAAAGTCGATTAAATTGATGCGACCATCAATTCACTCAAGGACACAAGTAGAAGTAAACTGTGGCTTTAATCGACTTACAACTGAGCCTGCCTGCGACTAGCTGAACTGAAGGCAGGCTCGCAAGACCTCAGCACTTTATACTTCCGGTTGTGGGAGGAGCCATGGGCGGAGCCATGGGCAGAACCAAGGGTGGAGCCCTGTACATGCTCCTCATCACCTTTTGTAGAAGGGAGTTTCAAGGACTCACGTCCCTCTGAGAGAAAAGATTTCTTCACATCCCTGTCTTAAACAGTGAACCCGAGTTCTAGATTCTCCCACAAGAGGAAACATTCTCTCCACATTGACCCTTTCAAAATCCCTCAGGATCTAATCAGGTCGCCTTGATTACTTCTACATCCCAGCAGATACAAACCTAGTCTGTCCAACCTTTCCTCATAAGACAGTCCGCCCAATCCAATTCTCTGAATTACTTCCAATACATTGACATCATTCCTTAAATTATGAGGCCAATAATCGATGCAGTACTCCAGATGTGGTCTCACCAGTGCCCTGTATAACTGAAGCATAATCTTCCTACTTCTGTACTTAACTCCCCTCGCAATAAATGGTGACATTCTATTAGCTGTCCTAATTACAGTGGTACCTGTATACTAACCTTTTGCAATCATACACTAGGGCACCCAGATTCCTCTGCACCTCAGAACTCTGCAATCACTCACCGTTTAGATAATATGTTTTTTTTTCTGCATAAATGGACAGTTTCACATTTGCCCACATTATGCCCCATTTGCCATGTCTTGCCAGTATACAGCACAATGTAAGTGAATATCAAATAGATATCATAGAATTTGCAGTGCAGAAGGAGGCCATTCGGCCCATCGAGTCTGCACCGGCTCTTGGAAAGAGCACCCTACCCAAGGTCAACACCTCCACCGTATCCCCATAACCCAGTAACCCCACCCAACACTAAGGGCAATTTTGGACACTAAGGGCAATTTATCATGGCCAATCCACCTAACCTGCACATCTTTGGACTGTGGGAGGAAACCGGAGGACCCGGAGGAAACCCACGCACACACGGGGAGGATGTGCAGACTCCGCACAGACAGTGACCCAAGCTGGAATCGAACCTGGGACCCTGGAGCTGTTAAGCGATTGTGCTATCCACAATGCTACCGTGCTGCCCTGGGATAAAAAGCCAGCAGCGAAACCTGGTGTGTGGATTAGTGCTGGGTGTGTCAGTGCGTGTGAGACAAAGAAGCAGGAAAAAACAGCAGCAGTCACCTCTACTCAATCAGGTACCTAAATACAAGTCACGCTCTCTCTCCTATTGCTGAAGCAGGCCAAGTCAGCAAAGCCGCAGTTGAAAAGGAAGCAGGAAAACTTCTCAAACTGCAGGACCCTGCAATCTTGAAACCAACTATTCAACTGCTGAAGTCAATGCTACTGCAATGGCAAATCTCAAACAGCCGCAACATTTCACCATCTACTCCTCACGGACAAGTCAAAGACTGATTTGCATATCTTTCTTTTACTTATTTTTGGACTCAGTTCTCATTTCTAACCTGAATGCATGTCCATGTGTTTTATTATATGCCTCGTGTTTAGAATCTAATAAATGCACACTTTCTTTAACTCAAGATAGTCTGGTTAAATTGGCTCCTTTTAAAACACAAATACATTGGAACTGGGAAAGGAAGGGATCATTTTTGAAGTAATCTTGTTGCGACCAACCGAGGGGTTTGAATAAAGAAAGGGGGTGGTTCATCCTTCCTCACCCACGGGGCTTAGCAACTTTGGGGTATCCTGTCTGGAATTTAACAAATTGGGACTGATGTTGAGACAGTCCTCAAAGAGTGGATGGAGGGTAATAAATTGGGGATATTGCCCAGGGACCAGTCAGAACATAAGGACTAATGACATGTGAAATACTCCAGTCAGTGAGCCAAGACTCCCATTTCCAGAGAAACTACCTCCTTCCAGATGCATCCCAAAGGCCATTGGAATTACATATATGGGGCATGGCTGGGAGAAGCTTGGGCCTTTGGAATTATATACACCGTGGTTGAATAGGAACATGTCCTTTTCTGATTTGAATGGCTCCTTGCTCATATAGTGTTAACAATATAACTACTTTACATCCCGAATTGACAACGATTCACAGTTATATAATCTATTGCAGTGATGTAAAAATAACCTAACAAACATAGGCTGACATTATTCATATAAGCATGCGCATGTTGGGACCAAAATTATCAAAGGAAGTAGAACATTGCCTTTGGAAGAATAATGGACATTCTCTCAGAATTATGGAGTTTAATTAAATTAAAATACTCAGATGGAATATAATTAGAACACTGGATAATTGAAAATTATTACCCAAAGTAATGTAGTGGCTTCGTTGGCAGAATAATGGCTATTTGGGAGTGAGTTGGAGGCTGGAAGCTATCCCAGGAGTTCAGAAGTCTTGTCTATAGAATAATGGTTGCCTGAAAATAATGGAGGCGTTTACACCACATCATGAGAAATTTAAAGGTTTGTGAATCTCGAACAAGACTCTGTAATGCTGGAATCTCTCCAGGATATAATTTTTCAAATGAAATGTACAGTATGGATTTTGTGACAACAGATTTATTCAGTTTTGTGCCACTGCTTCATAAGAAATCATTCTCATTGAAAAATCACAAATTGTAAGAGAAGAACACTGAAGGACTGGTAAATAAAAAGTGCAGGCCCTCTTTCCTTTTACCTTCACAAATCTGTCATTTGTTCCAGAGAGCAGAATTTTCCTGACGCAATCTATTGGAGACCCAATGGGACTGCAATCCTCAATTGCTATGGTAACAGACCTTGCCAGAGACTAGTGCCATCTCAATGCCCAGTGGGATTTTGAGGGAGGGATTAGCAAGAGTTTGCAGATCGAGGGTACAGACTTTTAATTTTTTTTTTTAGTTATTCATTCATGGGTTGTGAGCACTGCTGGCATTTATTGTCCATCCCTAATTTCCCTTGTGAAGGTGGTGGTGGGCCGTCTTCTTCAACCATTGTAGTTTGTGTGGTGGTGGTATTCTGTTAGGTGTTAGATTTGCCAGTATAATGTCCCAACGATAACGAAGGAATCACAATAAATGTATAAGTCTGGATGGTGTGTCAGTCAGAGGGAACATGGAGGTGCCGATGTTCCCATGTATCTACTGCTCTTGTCCTTCTAGGTGGTGGAGGCTTTGGAGTTAATAGTGCCGATCGCAAACTGCAATATTACTGCAGCACACCTTGAAGATGGTCGCACTGAATGTGGATTGCTATAATGCACTGCTGATAGAGGGAATGAATGTTTAAGGTGGTGGATGGGATGCTAATCAAGCGATCATCTTTGTCCTGGGTGGTGTTGAACTTCTTGTGCGCTGTTGGAGCCGCACTCATCCAGGCAAGTGGAGAGTATTCTGTCACACTCCTGACCTGTGCCTTATAGATAGTGGGTAGGTTTTGAGGGGTCAGGAAGTGAGTTACATGCTGTAGGATTCCTAGCCTTTAATCTACTCTTGTAGCCACAGCATTTATATGGCTGGTCCAGTTAGGTTTTTGGTCAATGGCAACCCCCTGTTGGTGGGGGTGGCGTGGCCAGTTCAGTGATGATAATGCATTGAAGGTGAGGGAGAGATGATTTGACTCTTCCTTGTTGGAGATAGGGATTGTTTGGCACTTGTATGGCACGAATGTTACTTGTCACTAATTAGCCAAAGGCCCATTGTTGATCATGTTTTGCTGAACATAGATATGGACTATTTCAGTATCTGATGAGTTGCGAATGGAACTGTGGGCTATGCAATCATTAGCAAACATCACCATCCTGCTTTTATGTCGGCGAGATTATTGATGAAGCAACTAAAGATGGTCAGGCCAAGGATGCTGCCCTGAAAATCTCTGCCCTGAAATGCAGCAACATCCTGAGCTGAGATGATTGGCCTTCAAAATACACAACCATCTTCTTTTATGTACGATACAACTCCAGCTATCAGAGAGTTTTCCCCTTATTTGCACAGATATATATTTTGTAAATAAATTTAGAGTACCCAATTTTTTTTTTACAATTAAGGGGCAATTCAGTGTGGCCAATTCACCTATCAGGCACATCTTTGAGTTGTGAGGTGAGACCCACGAAGACACGGGAGAATGTGCAAATTCCACACGAACAATGACCCAGGGCCGAGATCGAACTTGGGTCCTCAGTGCCATGAGGCCGCAGTGCTAACCACTGTGCCACCCTTATGCACAGATATATTTCATAGGTCTCCTTGGTGCCTCATTCTGGCAAATGCTGCCTTGATGTCAGAGGCAGTCATTCTCGCCTCATGTCTGGAATTCAACTAGAGAAGACTGGACTGAGGCCCAGACTTGAGTGGCCCTGACAGAATCCAAATTGAGCATTGACGGAGGCCAAGATGGATGATTTGCCAGAAATTTAAGCTGAAGATAGCAGCAAATGCTTTAGTCTTGATTTTTATTCCCATGTGCTGGGTCCACCAATTTTGAGAGTGTGAATGTTCATTGAGACTCTTTCTCCTGTTGTTGTTTAATTATACCCCATTATGCCCCACCATTCACAGCTAGATATAATTCTATGAATATATGACTACATCAGGTTTTTGCTGAACTAATCTGGAGGACAGTTCTATCATTTTGGTATTGAGTTGAGCTCTTTGCAGAGTTGACGGCCCTGGATGTACTTTTGCCTTGTCTAAGGTTCCTGCTGGTTGGTCTGAATCATTCTATTCCCAGTTTAATGGATTGGTAGAACTGCCATTTTCCAGGCCATGTCAGAAGGCAGTTTAGCTTATTTTAGTGTCTTGCAACGTTTTGATTTTAAAATTCTTATCCTTGTTTTCAAATCCCTCTGTGGCCTTCACCCTCCCTATTTCTGTAATCTCCTTCAGCTCCGCTTCTCTGGGATATCAACACTCCTTTAATTCTGGCCTCTTGAGCAACCCTGGTTGTAATCACCCCACCATTAGTGGCTTCATCTTCAATTGCCTAGGCCCCAAGCTCTGTAAATCCTTCCCTATACCTCTCAGTCTCTACCTGAATTCCCTCCTTTAAGACGCTCCTTTAATCCTACCCCATTGTCTACGTTTTTCATCATCTGACCTAATATTCCCTACCATGACTCAACGTCATCTTTCATAGAATTTACAGTGCAGAAGGAGGCCATTCAGCCCATCAAGTCTGCCCGACTCTTGGAAAGAGCACCCTACCCAAGGTCAACACCTTCACCCTATCCCATAACCAAGTAACCCCACCCAACACTAAGGGCAATTTTGGACACTAAGGGCAATTTACCATGGCCAATCCACCTAACCTGCACATCTTTGGACTTTGGGAGGAAACCGGAGCTCCCGGAGGAAACCCACGCACACACGGGGAGGATGTGCAGACTCTGCACAGACAGTCACCCCAGCCGGAATCAAACCTGGGACCCTGGAGCTGTGAAGCAATTGCGCTATCCACAATGCTACTGTGCTGCCCCAATCTTTTGATTGGTAATGCTCCTTTAGGACCTTTAGTTACCTCAAAGTCATTATATAAATATAAGTTGTTGTTGAAGAGAGAATGTAACCATCTCCCTATGACATTCATTGACTCTGACTGAATACTCCACCATCTACATTACCAGACTCACCATTGACCAGAACCTTAACTGGACCAGCCATATAAATACTGTACCTACAGGGCATAGACTGGGAATCCTGGAGCGAGTAATTCACGTCCTGAGCACCCTCCCAAAGCCTGCCCACCATTGGCAGGGTAGCACAATGGTTAGCATTGTTGCTTCACAGCGCTGGGGTCCCGGGTTCAATTCCCGCTTAGGTCACTGTCCGTGTGGACTCTGCACGTTCTCCTCGTGTCTGCGTGGGTTTCCTCCGGGTGCTCTGGTTTCCTCCCACAAGTCCTGAAAGACGTGCTGTTGGGTGAATTGAACATTCTGAATTCTCCCTCTGTGTACCCGAACTGGCACTGGAGTGTTGCAACTGGGAGATTTGCACAGTAACTTCATTGTGGTGTTAATGTAAGCCTACTTGTGACAACAATAAAGATTATTATTACAAGGCACAAGTCAGGAGTGTAATGGAATACTCTCCACTGTCTGGATGAGTGCAGCTCCAACAACACTTGAGAAACCCGACACCACCCTGGACAAGGCAGCCTGCTTGATTGGCAACCCATCCTTGAATATTCTGTCCTCCCACCACTCACGCACAGTGGTAGTAGTGTGCACTATCTCCAAGATGCACGATAGGAACTCACCAACACTCCTTCGACAGCGCCGTCCAAACCCGTGTACTTTACAAACTAGAAGGACAAGGGCAGTGGATGCATGGGAATACCATCACCTGCAAATTCCCCACGAAGTCACTCACCATCCTGATTTGGAAATCTATCACTATTCCTTCATTGGAGCTGGCAAAAATCCTGGAACTCCCTCCCTAACATCACTGTGAGGGTACCTACACCATATACTTCAGCGGGATTTGGACAGGCTGAGTGAGTGGGCATATGTATGACAGATGCAGTATAATGTGAATAAATATGAGGTTATCCACTTCAGTAGAAAAACTAGGAAGGCAGATTATTATCTGAATGGGTGTAAATTGAGAGAGGTGGACATTCAGAGAGACCTTGGTGTCCTGATGCATCAGTCGCTGAAAGTAAGCATGCAGGTGCAGCAGGCAGTAAAGAAGGCAAATGGTGTGATGGCCTTCATAGCGAGAGGATTTGAGTTCAGGAATAGGGATGTTTTACTGGAATTGTATAGGGCATTGATGAGGCCACACCTGGAGTATTGTGAGCAGATTTGGTGACCTTATCTGAGGAAGGGTGTTCTTGCTATGGAGGGAGTGCTGCAAAGGTTTACCGGGCTGGTTCCTGGGATGGCGGGACTGTCATATGAACAGAGACTATATCAGTTAGAATTATATTCATTGGAGTTTAGAAGAGTGAGAGGGCTTCTCATAGGAACGTATAAAATGATTAGACAGGGTAGATTCAGAAAGAATGCTCCTGATGGTGGGGGAGTCCAGAACTAGGGGTCATTGTTTGAGGAAAACAAACTTTTAGGACTGAGGTGAAGAGAAATTTCTTCATGCAGAGAGTGGTGAATCTGTGGAATTGACTACCACAGAAAGTAGTTAAGGCTAAAAAGCATAATTTCAAGAGGGAGTTAGATATAGCTCTTGGGGCTAAAGGGATCAAAGGATATCGGGGGAAGAGGGGATCAGGGTATTGAACTTGATGATCAGCGATGATCATAATGAATGACGGAGTAGCCTCAAAAGGCTGAATGGCCTACTCCTGCTTCAATGTTCTATGTATGTTTCTATGTACAGGAACTGCAGCGGTTCAAGAAGGCAGCTCATCACCTTCTCAAGGGTAACGCTGCTGGCGGACGACATCCCCCTTTTCCCGCCGACGCTGACCCTTTGCCAAAAAACCCCAGAAAATTCTGCCCAACATTTCAGGGTGATGACCTGTCAGCAATTGAAGATAAATCAGCCGGAACTATTTCCCAAGGGGGAACTTCAGTTGGTGAAGGAATCATTGCAAGGTTTCTATTTAACTGAGACGGGATCTTGCGCACAGCTGGCAGTCAGTGGAAAATAGCATGAAGGTGGGAACTCACTAGGGCCCTGTAAAATGAACCCTGGTGTTGTCAACAACAACCTGCTTTTGATCCATAGCCTTTAGTGAAAGGTGGCTCTTATCTAAGAACTTCAACTGCGGCCTTTTAACCCCAACAAACGGGCACCAAAAATACTCATAATTCCCCAGTTTAACTCCCCATTGACCGCACTGCTATGCAGGATGGGAAAGAAACAACCGGCCAGCAGAAAAGCCAGCAGAGACACGGTGAGGGAAACAGCCTCAGAGCAGGGAACCACACGTGGAGGCACAGAACCTGTGAGGGTCGACCCCGCAGAGCTCCCAGCACAGACCCAGGTGCTGATGGACAGGTTGACGAGCTTCATCACCTCCGAGCTCCTGAGACAGAGGGAGGAGATGAGGAGAGACCTCCTGGCAGCCGTCTAGGCGGCAGTGAGAGGCACAATAGCCCCATGAGGGAGGCAATGGACAATATGGAGCAGAGGTTAGAGGCCCAGGAGACTGCGACAAGGGTCCTGGAAAAAGCCGCCACGGACCAAGGGAACTGGATCGTAGCACTTGAGGCCAAGGTAGCAAGCCTGGTCAAGACGCAGAAGGAGTTGAAAGATAAAGCCAATGACCAGGAGAACCGATCACGTTGGCAGAATCTGAGAATCTTGGGGCAGCGATGCTCAGGAAGCTGGTCGGTGAGGAAGGCTTTGTCAAGCCCCCGGAGATAGACTGTGCCCACAGGTCGTTTTAGCAGTGGCCAAGGGCTGGGGAACCATCGTGGGTGACTGTAGTAATAATCTTTATTAGTGTCACAAGTAGGCTTACACTAACACTACAATGAAGTTACTGTGGAAAGGCCCTAATCGCCATATTCCAGCGCCTTTCGGAATGTCCAAATGACCTAACAATCACATCTTTCCGGACTTGTGGGGGGAAACCGGAGCATCTGAAGGAAACCCACGCAGACACGGGGAGAATGTGCAGACACCACACAGACAGTGACCCAAGTCAGGAATCGAAGCTGGGACCCTGGCGCTGTGAAGCAACAGTGCTAATCACTGTGCTACCCAGTGAAGCTCCACAGGTACCAGGACAAAGAGCAGATTCTGAGGTGGACGAACAGCACGAGACGGTGCAAGTGGGAAGGGCATTCCATCTACTAGTACCAGGACATTGGTGCCGACCTGGCCAAGCACTGGGCAGAATTCAATGGTGCTAAATCTGTGCTGTACAAAAGTGTGGTATGGTTTGGCATGCTTTACCCTACCAAGCTATGGGTCACGTACCAGGGCACACCACACAATTTTGACGCCTGGAGGAAGCCAGCAAGCTTGTCCAATAAAATGGACTGGACAACAAACAATAGATGGTAATGGCCAGAATGCGGGCTGCAACAATTCGAGAAAGTCATGAGTGACCACAGGCATAGAGGCTGAGAGAGAAGGCGGGGGGGGGGGGGGGGGGGGGGGGGGGAGGAGGGAGATAGACAGGGGTTAAATAGGGGAATCCAACTATTGGGGGAGTTCTACACTAGCGATCAGGCTGGAGTGTAGAAGTATAGCAAAGGGGGAGGCTGCGGTGTGCCTCCCGGGAGAGAGGGAGCGCCTGGGAGAGGAGAAGGGAAAAACAGAAGGGGGGGGAGGATGGTCGGGGGAGGTAGAGAAGGGGATTAAGCCAAGGGTTGAGGGGTGGGACTAAGAGAGGGGTGCACATGTGTAGGAGGGTACAGGGGGAGAAACAGAAGGAGGTAGGGGGAGCGGAGAGAGGGGAGGGTAGAACACTGGTTGCAGCAGACAACATAACGAGAATGAGGAATTAGTCAGTAGCCTCAGCGGCCCATGAGCACATGAGCAAGGGCAGGCCCGGACGAACAGGGCCAGGCTCACAGAGTGAGCATAGTTGCCCCACAGAAGGGGGGGAGCCCCCACACTGAAGAGAGAGGGACCTACTGAGGTTAAGGAGGGCTGGCTGGTGTTATGTTTCTTAAAAGAATGCTAGAAGTCGTTCAGCAGTTGAAGGATGGTTTATTGTGCTCCACAATAAATTACTTCGTTAGCTTTTACTTACAGAATGGCACTTGTAAAGATACTGCTTTTCTATGCTCTGCAACTAGGCCTAACCACTTGCAGCCCTGAGCTCAACTTCCGTCCCTGTCCTGCTCCCCTGTCTCTCCAGCCAAAGTGAGCGAGGGCGGGCCTTTGGCGTCACTATTATATGTCCCCATGCTGCCCCCTGGTGGTACTTCCATTTCCCATCAGCCCCTTCTGTACACACTCAGGCGAGGATCACTACATCCCCCGTTTTCACTTTTATTTTAGTTGCAGAGCTGTAACTAAACACAAATTCAAACACAGTTAGGTTTATATACAGAGACAAGGCAGAGCAATGATATTGTCAGTCCATGTTCATAAGTTCAGATGGCTGGGTGCACGTCTGCTCCGGGTAGACCTCCTGAGTGGTCATGGAGATCCAGAGTCTTTTACGTCCATTTGGACACCTGCTGCTGGAGTTCCAGAATGTTGCATGACAACGTCCTGCAGATCTAGTGTTGGAAATACCTGTCAATGAGGTGTAACTTTTAGAAGGTCTCGGTGATTTCGTCGAAACAGTGTTCCATCGTCAGACTGCACAACGTAGGATTGTGCCGATATTTGGCCGTCGCCATTTTAGACCAGCCCCCAGCTGGGTGTCGCAACCTCACCGTATCGTTGATTGCCAACGGATGCAGTACTTTTGCCTGCTGGTCATAGTGCTGCTTTTGCAATTGACGTTGGTGACGCATCTTATCCAGGTCAGGCGAGTGATCGGGATTGGTGAATTGTAGTGCCGGTAATGTTGTCCGCACATCTCTGTTGAAGAGCATTTGAGCCGGTGATAGTCCAGAGCTCAAAGGTGATGAATGGTATGACAAGAGGGCCAAGTGTATGTCGGACTTTGAGTCCGCAGCCTTGCTGATTAGTTGTTTGATAATGTGGACACCTTTCTCCACCCTGCCATTCGATTGCGGAAAGTGTGGACTCAACGTCACATGCTTGAAGTTGTAGTGCTTGGCGAAGTCCGTCCATTCCCAGCTGGCAAAGCAAGGACCATTGTCGGACATGACCATCCGTGGGATGCCATGCCTGGAGAAGGTTTCTTTGCAGGCCTTGATGACTGATGCCGCTGTGAGATGGCCACATCACCGTGGGACAAAGTTGGCATTGACTTGTTCCACTCACTTTGACACCAGGTCAAGGGGGAGGGAGGGGTGGCCATGCTAATCAATTTGTCCGCTGAAGTGAGGGGCCGCAGGCCCGGCAGTCCCCCTCTAGTCTTCTCCCTCCCTCAGTGATTGTGTGCAGCCTTCCCCTGGGGGGGTAAACAGAAGACGCACAGTGTTAGACAGTCAGATACATGCTGCCCAGTGGAAAGATAGCTGGTGGCTTCAGTGGCCAGGGCACCCGGCCTTTGCGGCCGGTATGGGTACCGGCTTGTGATGCAGGGCGGGGATTCAGCCGCCCTCCGGGTTGGGGGATTGGGGTTGTGGGTATGTGGGATGGGGATTAATGCTGGGGGCACAGTGCTGCCTACTCAACCTGGCGACCTGGACAGTGTTTCCCACAGAACTGACAACCTCTGCCACCTGTGTCCAGACACAATGAACGGTGGCGGCTGGCAACCTCCATCCCATCCGGGAGTACAGGGTGGTCCGCCTCTCTTCCACAGCATCTAGCAGGGTCTCCAGTTCAGCATCAGTGAATCGTTGTGCCACTCGTCTTGCTGCCAGCTTGTTGGCTGCAATGGTTTGTGTAGGGAGTGGAGTGCAACTTGTCAGCCTTCAGAATGCCAATCCCAATTCCGGCGAATTGGACACTGTTTTTCATTGGAATCAGTCATGTTCCACATGGTGCTGGTGCTAGCCAATTAACGATCAGTGAATTGGTCCAGGTGCGCCGCCAATTTTGCTGTTGCCGAAGTCTACTAATCCTGCTCCGGCGTCAACATTTAGTCTCGGAAACGGAGAACCCGGCGCAGGGAGTGTGAAACTCCAAATATTGCAAACAGCGGGCAAGGTTCTGGGTTATCTGCCAAATCTTAGCTATTGTGTCAAAAAAGAAAACCCGGTATCCAGCAAGCTTAGGACAAGACCAAAATATATGCGTGTGGTTAGCCGGTGTAAGTGAACAGCGGTCACACTTACACTCAACGTCTCGAAAGAACACAATCATCCTTGCCTTCATCCAATGAGTTCTATGTAGCACTTTGAACTCAACCAAACTCAGTCTGGCACAGGATGAAGTGGAATTCACCCTGTGGAGGGCTTTCCTCTGAACCTCCTCAGTAAGCACAGAGCCCAGCTCCTCCACCCATTTCTCGAATACTCTATCCAAAGGGGCAGGATCTGAAGATAGAATGAAGTTGTACAGATTTGAAATTGGCCCTCGCCCCTGCTGTGCCGAGGTAAATACCTTTTCCAGCAGGGAAGAAGGAGGACCCAGGGGAAGGAGGGAAAGTGCTTATGTGTGAAATCCCAAATTTGAAAGAAATGGAAAAGGGTGGTCTAGTCCCGGCAGTATCTGTAAATGCATATGTAAAGTTGTGTATACATCTTATTTAACATTAAAGGTCTGAATAAGAACACTTTTATCCAAAACTGTATGATACACACTAATGTGGGGAAATGATAGAAGTTGGACCACTATCACAGACATGGTGGCAGCTGAGATTCTTGTGTCGGTGTTATTGTTTTGGTTATTATTATTGTTTCTATATTGTTCTGCAAAGTTTCGATATTAAATGCAAAAATTCCAATAAAGTATTTTCAAAACAAAAGTATTGAGCTACCTGGGCCTAGACCTCTGAAAATCCCTCGTTAAACCTCTCTATACCTCTCTCCACTTTCAGCATGCTCTCTACGGCTTGTCACTTCCAACAAATTGCTAGATTTTCTTTTTATGCGCTGATAATGTGGTGGCCAGTAAACTGTGGCCTATTAAATGTGTTTCAAATCAAAAATATTACCTCGGGATAAAAATACGTTTATAGCTTTCACATCCTAGGTTTATGATTTATTGCAGGCCATCTGACAAGCAATATTGTGGGCCAAAGCCACAGGCAAATATAGCCCTCTGCTGCTAACTTTATTATTCGGGCAGCCAGGCCTGTTGTGCATTGTGTGAGAGTGACCTCTGCCCTGGGCAGCTGCTGCAGTCAGCCTGGAGGATATCGGTTTGCAAACATCTTTCCCAGAGCAATGTCCAGTCCTGCTTCTGTTCCTAGCAGTGCACAAAGCAGTCATTCCCACGTAACAAGGTGGGGGCAGGGGGGAAGAGAGAAGAATCGAGGAGAGTGAATGTGTGCGCGCAAGAGACTGGAGTAAGAATGGAATGGGAAGGAGAGAAAGAATGTGGAACAGCGGGCAGAGAGAATGTGGAACAGGTGAGAGGGACAGACAATGTGGAACAGGTAGGGGGCAGAGAGTGTGGAACAGCAGGCAGAGTTAAAGTATGGAAAAGGTGGGAGAGAGAGAGAGTGCGGAACAAGTAGGAACAGGTAGGACAGAGAGCGTGGTACAGGTAGGAGAGAGAGAGAGAATGTGAAACAGGTGGGGACATGTGAGAGAGAGAGTGGTATAGTTGGGAGAGAGAGAATTGGAGCATGTGGGAGAAACATAGGGCGGAACAGGTGGGGGACAGAGAATGTGGAACAGCTGGAAGAAAGTGTGGATCATTGAGAGAGGGTGTGTGTAACGGGTGGGAGGGAGAGTGTGGAACATAGGCAGAAGAGAGAGTGGAACATTGAGAGAGTGAGAGTGTGAAACAGGAGGGAAAGAGAGAGAGCATGGAGCAGTGGGAGAAAGAGAATGTGGAAGAGCTGGGAGATAGAGAATGTGGAACAGGTGGGTGAGAAAGTGTGGAATAGATGGGAGTGTGAAAGTGGAACAGGTGGGAAGAGAGCGTGGTGAATGTAATTCACACTGTATTGTATTGTATAGTATTATGTCCTTGTGGGCTCTGTCTGTGAGCCGTTGCGCGGCTCTGCCCATAGGGGGAGATGAGGAGCTTGTACAGGGCTCCACCCTTGGCTCCGCCCATGGCTCCGCCCATGGTCCCTCCCACTACCGGAAGTATAAGGTGCTGCAGCCGTGTGAGCCTGCCCTCAGTTCTTCTGGTCGTAGGCAGGCTCAGTTGTAAGACTATTAAAACCACAGTTTACTTCCAATCGTGTTCCGAGTGAATTGATGGTCTCATCAATTTAATAGTCTTAGAAAACTTGAAGAAAACTACTATGGAATCAGCCCTCAAACCTGATCGACTAGAACTCGACCCGCAGGCTGCAGAGGTGAAGGAAATCTTCCTACACTGGCTTCGATGTTTCAAGGCCTACCTGGCTGAATCAAGCACATCCGAGACTACAGAGGAGCAGAAACTCAGCCTACTGCATGCATGGGTGAGCCATCGCATCTCTACGCAACTCAATTGTACCACCTCATATACGGAGGCACTGGCTATGCTCGACCGATTGTACGTGCGGCTGATAAACGAGGTCTATGCGCGGCACATTTTCACGACCCTCCGCCAGCGCCCCGCAGAGTCGCTAGAGGACTTCCTGCCCAACTTAAAAGCCCTTGCTCGGGACTGCAACTTTCAGGCTGTAACGGCCTCCCAGCACATGGAACCCGCTGTCCGTGATGTTTACGTTGCGGGGCTCCGGTCTAACTATGTGCGCCAGCGACTACTTGAGAAAGGGGCCCAGAACTTGGAGGACACGGTAGAGCTAGCAACTACTATGGATATAGTTCCAAAGTCTAAACTCATTCCCCGCGGACCAAGCGACCCTATCGTGGACCCCCGACCAGAGACTGCCCCAGGCCTGCGCCGCGCGGCCACCCACTCACTATGGAGCGCCAGTGTGCCATTTTTGTGGCCAGCCCCAACACCCACGACAGCACTGCCCGGCCTGCAACGCGACCTGCAGCAGCTGCGGTCGCAAAAGAAAATTATGCCAGAGTATGCCTGGCGAAATCGAAACTCTTTAACTCCCCCGCAGTTCAGAGCACTCACCCCCCAACTCGCAAACCCGCAGACCCCATAATGTTGCAGCGTGTCTGCCGACTCCGCCTCCGCCCAACATGTGCGACTCATGGGGGCCGCCATCTTGGCAATCCTCCCCCATGCGGCTGGCCATGTGCGAGTCATGGGGCCTCCATCTTGGACGCCATCTTCCTCGCCGCCCGCCACGTACGATACACGGGGGCGACCATCTTGGACGCCATCTTCTTCATCACCCGCCACGTGCAATCAACGGGGGCCGCCATCTTGGCCATCAACTGAAGTTCACCTCGACGACTACGACCTCAGCAGACAGTCATCACGGGGCCACTCCAGCACTGCTGATCGAGCCGCCGACTACCCGCAACTCAAAGCAGTCACGTTGGACCAGTCGCGTCCAAAGCACCTCCAGAGCTCGATGATGTCCGTTCAAATCAACGGGTACAGGACACCGTGCCTCTTCGACTCCGGGAGCACCGAAAGCTTCGTACATCCTGACCTGGTAAGACACTGTTCGCTCCCTATCTTCCCTGCACGGCAAACTATCTCCCTCGCCTCGGACTCGTACCCGGTCCACATACAAGGGCGCACCGTCACGACCCTAACGATTCAGGGCGCCAGCTACTCTAATTTCCAGCTGTACGTACTCCCTGACCTCTGCGCCCCACTCTTACTCGGGCTCGATTTCCAATGTAATCTCAAGAGCCTCACACTCAGCTTTGGCGGACCCCTACCTCCACTCACTATCTGCAGCTTAGCGACTTTAAAAATCGAACCCCCCTCCACTCTTTGCTAACCTGACGGCTAACTGTAAACCAGTAGCCACTCGCAGCAGGCGGTACAGCCTGGAGGATAGAGTATTCATCAGAGCCGAAGTCCAGCGGCTCCTACGTGAGGGAGTCATAGAGGCCAGTAACAGCCCCTGGAGAGCTCAGGTGGTGGTCGTCAAGACCGGGGAAAAATTCCGGATGGTGGTTGATTATAGCCAAACCATTAACCGGTTCACGCACCTCGTTGCGTACCCCCTCCCCAGAATTGCAGACATGGTCAACCAGATCGCCCAGTACCGCATCTTCTTCACGGTGAGTCTGAAGTCTGCATACCACCAGCTCCCAATCCGCCCGGAGGACCGCCACTACACGGCGTTCGAGGCAGATGGCCGCCTCTTCCATTTCCTCCGGGTCCCCTTTGGCATCACGAATGGGGTCTCGGTGTTCCAACGAGCAATGGACCCAATGGTGGACCCGTACGGGCTGCGGGCCACGTTTCCGTACTTGGACAATGTCACCATCTGCGGCCATGACCAGCAGGACCACGATGCCAACGTCCACCGATTTCTCTAAACCGCCCAGAAACTCAATCTCACCTACAATAAGGACAAATGCGTTTTCCGCACGACCAGACTAGCCATCCTCGGCTATGTTGTGGAAAACGGAGTCCTGGGCCCCGACCCGGACTGTATGGGCCCCCTCTTACAACTCCCTGTCCCTCATTGTCCCAGGGCCCTCAAGAGGTGCCTGGGATTCTTCTCTTATTCCGCCCAGTGGGTCCCCCAGTATGCGGACAAAGCCCGCCTACTATTTAAGACCACACTCTTCCCACTGTCAGCTGAGGCTTGCCAGGCCTTCAACTGCATCAAGGAGGACATCGCTAAAGCCGCCATGTGGGCGGTGGATGAATCCGTCCCCTTTCAGGTGGAGAGCGACGCCTCAGAGGTCGCTCTCGCCGCCACTCTGAATCAGGCAGGGAGACCAGTCGCCTTCTTCTCCCGAACCCTCTCCGCTTCGGAACTTCGACATTCTTCAGTCGAAAAAGAAGCTCAAGCCATTGTGGAAGCCATACGGCACTGGAGGCACTACCTCGCAGGTAGGAGGTTTACCCTCATCACCGACCAAAGATCAGTTGCCTTTATGTTCGACAACTTGCAAAGGGGCAAAATCAAAAACGATAAAATCTTGCGGTGGAGGATCGAACTCTCCACCTATAATTATGATATCATATATCGACTGGGGAAGCTCAACGAGCCCCCAGATGCCCTGTCCCGCGGCACATGCACTAGCGCGCAAGACGACTGCCTGAGGGCTATCCATAATGACCTCTGCCACCTGGGGGTCACCCGGCTCACCCACTACGTCAAAGCCATCACCAGGGGTTGCCCGATCTGCGCGGAGTGCAAACCGCACTTCTACAGACCAGACAAGGCCCACCTGGTAAAGGTTTCTCGGCCCTTTGAACGCTTGAGCATTGATTTCAAAGGGCCACTCCCCTCGACCAATCGGAATGTGTACTTTCTCAACGTCATAGACGGATTCTCCCGCTTCCCCTTTGCTATCCCGTGCCCAGATATGACCTCCCACACAGTCATCAGAGCCCTGCACAGTATCTTCACCCTGTTCGGGTTCCCCAGTTACGTACACAGCGACAGGGGTTCGTCCTTTATGAGCGACGAGCTGTGTCAGTACCTGCTTGACAAGGGCATCACCTTGAGCAGGACTACCAGCTACAACCCCAGGGGGAACGGGCAGGTGGTGAGGGAGAACGTACGGTCTGGAAGACCATCCTACTGACCCTCCGGTCCAGGAATTTCCTGACCTCCCACTGGCAGGAGGTCCTCCCCGACGCGCTCCATGCTATTAGGTCCCTCCTATGCACCGCCACCAACCAGACACCCCTACCCGGGACACCGACACACATGACACTGAAAGACAGGACAGTGACACACAGCGGACGGGTGGACACGAACTGCCACCCCAGGGGACCATGGATTCTGGGTCGGATGATGCTCACGACGCAACGCCATTGCTGTCTCCAACACCCTCCGCCATCGCAGAGACACTCACCTCGGTTGGACATGTTAGTGATGAGGCTTCTGGTACACTCACTGGTGCGCACAACACAGCCATACCAGTACAGCAGGTGGAGGTAGGAGCAGCCGAGGGGCCAGGAGGTCGGAGGGCATCCTGGCACAAGCAAACATATGCCGCCTGATGTGTTGGGCAGGCTGGGTCAATGTGGACTGCGCTGGATGCAGTGTAGCATGAGACAGACTTCCAACACTTGATGAGATGCAACACGATTTTATTTAACATCTAACTATTATACATGTTCAACTGTGGGTTGACACTATGCTGACTTGACTGGAGACCTGATGCTAGCCTGACCAGACTTAGTAGCTACCGCATGGTGTTTGCACTGACTAGCTCACGAGCTCTGACTGTCTCAGAGACTGGATCCCGAGAGAGCGGGAAAACTGATGCCCTCTGGCTTTATAGTGTCCTGTCTGGTGATTGGCTGCTGTGTTCTGTGTGCTTACTGGTCATCCTGTGTGTCAATCACTGCCTGTTTGCACTCCATTATATACATAGATATATGTTATGACATCTCTCCCTATTTTTTTTTGTAGTTTGTATTCAGATAATAAATATTAAGGTGCATGTGTGAGAATGTGTATATGTGCGTGACTATATACAGAAGGTGCTAAAATTGAGTTATATACATAGGTATATATAGGGCAGGTGAAACGGTAAAAAAACAATATTTACAGAGGTCAAAACGATGAGGTAACAAAATTGTTCAAAAGTTCAGTCTATAAGTTTAGTCTCTGTGGCGTGTGACGAACTCTGGTTGACCGCCCCAAAGGCAGATCAGGGGACGCCTGCACTTGGATAGGTGGGACCGCCGCCACTGTGGTGGTCGCAGGGGTCGGCAGGATTGCTGGTAGATCGGTGGCCTCGTGGTCGGGCACATCCGGAGGAAGCATTGTGTGTGGCGGGGCATCACGGTCGGGTGGCGGGCGTGGAACTCTGCGCAACGCCCGCCTGTTGCTTCGTAGGAAGGAGCCATCAGCCATGCGGACGAGGAACGATCTCGGGGCCACTTGCTTGACCACCACAGCTGTGGCTGACCATCCGCCGTCATGGCAATTGTACACGAACATGATCAGTTGGGACCAGCTCGGGGAGATCCGTGGCATGAGCGTCGTTTGCTGATTTCTGTTGGGCCCGAGACTGCTGCATCTTTTGTACGACCGTGAGGTGGTCAAGGTCTCGAACATGGCTGGCTGGAACCGTGGTTCGCAGAGTGCGATTCATGAGCATCTGCGCTGGAGACAACCCAGTGGACAGCAGGGTCGCTCTGTATGCCAGCAGTGCCAGGTTGAAGTCAGAGCCTGAGTCTGCAGCCTTGCAGAGCAATCTCTTGACGATATGGACCCCTTTTTCGGCCTTCCCATTTGACTGCGGGTAGTGGGGGCTGGAGGTGACATGATGAAAGTTGTATAGCTGGGCAAAATCAGACCACTTCTGGCTGTAAAAACAGGGGCCGTTGTCACTGATCACCGTGAGCGGTATCCCATGTCTGGCAAATGTTTCTTTGCCAGCCTTAATCACCGCCGTCGACGTGAGGTCGGACAGCCTCACCACTTCGGGGTAATTGGAAAAGTAGTCGACCAGGAGGACATAGTCATGCCCCTTGGCGTGGAAAAGGTTGACACCGACTTTGGACCATGCGGAGGTCACTATCTCATGTTGCTGCAGAGTTTCTTTAGGTTGAGCTGGCTGAAATTTCTGACATGTAGGGCAGTTGAGGACCATGTTGGCAACGTCCTGGCTGATGCCCGGCCAGTAGACTGTCTCCCGAGCTCTGCGTCGACATTTCTCGACCCCCAGGTGACCCTCGTGGAGTTGGCCGAGCACCATAGCTCGCATGCTCTGCGGGATCATGATTCTGTCAAGCTTCATGAGGATGCCGTCCACCACCGTCAGGTCGTCCTTGACATTGTAAAACTTGGGACACTGTCCCTTCTGCCAACCATTCGTGAGGTGCTGCATCACACGCTGTAGCAGAGGATCCTTGGCCATTTCCTCACAAATTTGGATGACCCTCTCATCAGACACCGGAAAGTTGGAGGCACACAATTGCACCTGCACGTCGATTTGGCAAAGTCAGTTTGTTCACACGGTGTGGTGATAGTCCTGGAAAGGGAATCTGCAACAATGAGTTCTTTGCCTGGGGTGTAGACAAGTTCAAATTCGTAGCTCTTGAAGGATTTGTTGTAACTGTGGCATCATGTCATTGAGGTCTTTTTGGTTGATGTGAACAAATGGCCTGTGGTCCGTCTCAACCGTGAATTTTGGGAGGCCATACAAATAGTCGTGGAACTTGTCAATTCCGGTTAGGAGGCCCAGGCATTCGTTCTCAATCTGAGCGCACCGTTGCTCAGTGGGCGTCATGGCTCTGGAGGCATACGCCACTGGAGCCCAGAACGAGGAGTCATCCCGTTGGAGGAGCACCACCCCAATACCGTCCTGACTCGCGTCAGTGGATATTTTGGTTTCCTTGGCGGGGTCGAAGAACCCCAGCACCGGTTTTTTGGTGACTTTTGCTCTCAGCTCACGCCATTCTTTCTCATGAGCGGGCAGCCACTGGAATTCCGTCGACTTTCTGACGAGATGGCGGAGGGCTGTGGTGTGGGACGCCATGTTGGGAATGAACTTCCTGAGGAAATTGACCATCCCTAGAAAATGGAGGACCGCCTTCTTGTCCTCTGGGGTCTTCATGGCGTTGATCGCTGAAACCTTGTCAGCATCTGGCCATACGCCTTGCTGCGAGATGTGATCACCAAGGAATTTGATGTCTGATTGACCGAGCGAGCACTTGGCCCTGTTGAGTTGGAGACCATGCTGATGGATTCTGTGGAATACCTGCTTGAGGCGATCGATGTGTTCTTGAGGAGTTGTGGACCAGATAATGACATCGTTGACGTACACTCACACCCCCTTAATACCCTCCATCATCTGTTCCATTATGCGGTGAAATACCTCTGAAGCAGAGATGATGCCAAAAGGCATCCGGTTGTAGCAGTAGCGACCGAACGAGGTATTGAATGTGCACAGCTTTCGACTGAATGCATCCAGCTGTATTTGCCAGAACCCCTTGGAGGCGTCCAGCTTCGTAAAGAATTTGGCCTGAGCCATCTCGCTGGTCAACTCTTCTCGTTTTGGTATCGGTAATGTTCCCTCATGATGTTGCAGTTTAGATCCTTGGGGTCGATGCAGATTCGAAGCTCCCCTGACGGCTTCTTGATGCAGACCATGGAGCTGACCCTGTCCGTGGGTTCTGTGACCTTTGATATGATGCCCTGGTCCTGGAGGTCCTGTAATTGCTGCTTGAGGCGGTCCTTGAGGGGTGCCGGCACCCGACGTGGTGCGTGAATTACACAAATTTTATGGCAAATTTTATGGCAGCTCCTAATTGGAGCTCATTTTCTCGTAAAAGGTGCCCATGCACCTTTGTATCATGCAATCCAAAAACAATTTGACCGTTAATCATGGAGGATTTCAGAGTCCCGAAGTTGTACATTGGGCTTTCAGCTTCAGGTCAGTAAGAAAACTATTAAACGATTCGCTAGTCTTCTGCGTGCACATTGGAAAAATGAACCATTTTTATGTTTCATTTTTCTTAGGTTTATAAATCTCGTCAATTTTTTTTGATCACAGCATCAACTTTCTTACTGTCTCCCTCTTGCTCTTGCATGAATGTATTATATATTTCAATCATCTGCAGGCCTGCTACTGTGAGCATTTTGTATCTCATCGGGCTGTGGCTACAAGCTGATAGCTGAGATTATACAGCGTGAAGTGCTCCTTAAACGCGTACCAATTTCCATCCACATTACCAGTAAGCTGAAGCTATTCTGGAGCTTTCAGACTTTCCATTTGAAGAACGACTTATTTCTTGTAGCAATGTTTCTTCTTTGTTTGAAAACTGTGCCGCTCAAATCACTCCTGCTACCATGTTATATTTGTGTACTATGATAATAAATGAATCAGTGTACGATAGACCATCTAGTTCAAGACTAGTTATTTAATGCTGAATAAACTGTGGGTAGACTAAATTATTGCTAAGCAACATGTGGAGCTTCTAACCATGCTACTAACTGCTCCTGAAATTTTGATCAAGACTGGTTTTGTCTGGTTCCAGTGTCCTGTTCCTCTTGCATGACACCAAGTGGTTGGAGGCCATATACAATTGTTATATACACTGTTACGGCATATCCTTACACAGATGATAGAGAGCGAGAGTTTGGAACATTGACAGAGAGTGTGTGTAACAGGTGGGAGAGAAAGAGTGTGGAGCATTGGGAGAAAGAGAGTGTGGAACAGGTGGGACAGAGAGTGTGTGGAACATTGGAAGAAATAGAATGTGGAACAACTGGGAGAGAGAGAGTGTGGAACAGGTGGGAGAGGGTGGAACAGTTGGGAGAGAGAGAGTGTGGAACAGGTGGGAGAGAGAGGGTGGAACAGTTGGGAGAGAGAGAGTGTGGAACAGGTGGGAGAGAGAGGGTGGAACAGTTGGGAGAGGGATAGCGTGGAACAGGTGGGAGAGAGAGAGTGGAACAGGCGGGAGAGAGAGAGAGTGTAACAGGGACTGGAGAGAGAGAGAGTGTAACAGGTGGGAGAGAGAGCGTGTAACAGGGACTGGGAGATAGAGAGAGTGTAACAGGTGGGAGAGAGAGCGTGGAACAGGCTGATAGATTGTGGAACATTGACAGAGTGAGAGTTTGGAACAGGAGGGGCAGAAAGACAGTTTGGAGCATTGGGAGGAAAAAAGTGTGGAAGCACTGGCAGCACAGTGGTTAGCACTGTGGCTTCACAGCACAAGGGTCCCAGGTTCGATTCCCTGCTGGGTCACTGTCTGTGCAGAATCTGCACGTTTTCCCCGTGTCTGTTTGGGTTTCCTCCGGGTGCTCCGGTTTCCTCCCACAGTCCAAAGTTGCGCAGGTTAGGTGGATTGGCCATGATAAATTGCCCTTAGTGTTTGTGGTGGTATAACTAGGAGGTTTACGGTACCTATCTGCCATTGGTGTAGAGCACTTGCTGCCCATTGGCTCAGGTCGGCCGTGTGCCTCTCTGCTGATTGGTTGAGGCTAGTCATGTGACTGCTCACCCATTGGCCGAGACGCAAGGGTATAAGAATCTGTAGGACCCAACAGTCGGCCTTTCTCTGTAAGTCGACTGCCGGGCACACAACTAGTTGATTAAAGCCTGATATATGGAACTTCTTCACGACTCGAGTCATCAGTGTCCAAAAAGATTAGGAGTTATTGGGTTACGGGGATAGGGTGGAAGTGAGGGCTTAAGTGGTTTGGTGCAGACTCGATGGGCCGACTGGCCTCCTTCTGCACTGTATGTTCTATGTTCTCAGAGCAGGGAGAGAGAGAATGTGGAACAGGTGGTAGATAGAGAGCATGCAAAAGGTGGGAGAGAGAACGTGGAATAGGTGGGAAATTGAGAACTTAGGACAGATGGGAGAGAGAGAGATTGGAAGAGGTGGGGGAGAGAGAGAGCATGGAACAGGTGGGAGCGGGATAGTGTGGAACAGATGGGGAGAGAGTGTGGAACTAGTGGGAGATGGAGAGAGTGTAAAGGCAGGTGGGAGAGAGAGTTTGGATCACATCCGAGAGAAAGTGTGGAACAGGTGTGAGAGATAGAGGGTGAAGCAGGTGGAATTCTGAGAGAGTGTGGAATATTTTGAGAAAGGGAGTGCGGAACAGGTGGAATTCCGAGAGTGTGGAACAGGTGGGAGAGAGAGAATGTGGAACAGGTGGGAGAGAAAGAGCTTAGAACATGGAGCGAGAGATGGTGCAGCAGGTGGGAGAGAGAGTTTGGAAGAGGATGGAAAGTGTGTGGAACAAGTGGGAGAGAGTGTGGAAGAGGTGGGAAAGTGTGTGGAACAAGTGGGAGAGAGAGTGTGGAACAGTTGGGAGAGAGCGCGGTCCATTGACTGAGAGAGAGAGACGGGTAAGTAACACAGAGATAGAGTGTGGTGCATTGGGACCAAAAGATTCTGAAACCGATGAGAGTGAGAGAGAAAGAGAGCATGGAACATGTAGGAGAGAGAGGGGGTGGAACAGATGAGAGAAAGATGTGTGAGAGAGCGTGGAACATTCAAGGAGGGAGAGTGTGGAATTGATGGGAGAGCGAGAGAGTGGAACAGACAAAGGAGAGATAGAATGTGGAACGGGTTGGAGAGAGTGTGTGGAAAAAGTGGAAGAGAGAGAGAGGGGGGAACAGCTGGAATAGAGAGTGTGGAACAGCTGGGGGGATGAGAGTGTGGAACAGGTGGGAGAGAGAGAGAGTCTGGAACAGGTGGAGTAGAGAGTGTGGAACAGGTGGGAGAGAGAGAGAGTGTGGAACAGCTGGAGTAGAGAGTGTGGAACAGGTGGGAGAGAGAGAGAGTGTGGAACAGCTGGAGTAGAGAGAGTGGAATGGCTGGGAGAGAGAGAGTGAAATGGATGGGCAAGAGAGAGTGTGAAACTTTAGGAGTGAGGGAGTGGAACAAGAGGGAGAGAGAGAATGTGGAACAGCTGGGACACAAGAGTGTGAAACGTTGGGAGAGAGTGTGGAACAGGTGGTGGAGAGAGTTTGGAACAGGTGGAAAACTGGTGGGAGTGAGAGTGAGTTTGGAACAGGTGGAAGAGAGAGTGTGTGTGTGATGGGACCGTTCAAAGAGAGTGATTGTAGAATATTGGGAGAGAGAGAGAGGATGGAACAGATAGGAAAATGATATGTGGAACAGATTAAAGAATGCATGTGGAACAGGTGGGAAATAGTGTGTGTGGGACAAGTAGTGGAGGGAGGGAGTGTGGAACAGGTCAGAGAGAGAATGTGGAGCAGGTGGTAGAGAGAGAATGTGTGAAACATTCAGAGAGACAGTGTGTGGAACAAGTGCGAGAGAGAGTGTGTGGAGAAGGTGGGAGAGAGAGGGGGTGGAACTGGTGGGAGAAAGAGTGATGAACAGCTGGGCGGCACGTTAACACAGTGGTTAGCACTTTTGCTTCACAGTGCCAAGGACCCAGATTCGATTCCCAGCTTAGCCCACAGTTTGTGTCTGCCTGGGTTTTCCCCGGGTGCTCCGGTTTCCTCCCACAAGTACCGAAAGACATGCTTTCTGATTTCACCCTCAGTGTACCCGAAGGTGCCAGAGTGTAGCGAGTAGGGAATTTTCACAGTAACTTCATTGTAGTGTTAATGTAAGCCTACTTGTGACAATAATAAGGATTACTGGAATGAGTGTGGAGCAGGTGAGACAGAGACAGTGTGGAACAGGTCCCCGAGAGGGTGTAGAACAGGTGGAAGAGAGGGTGTAGACCAAGGGCAAGAGAGAATGTTGAACCGATGGGGGAGAGGGTGGAGCAGCCTGGAGACAGAGAGTGTGGAACAGGTGGGGGAGAGAGAGTGTGTAGAACAGGTGGGAGAGAGAGAGTGTGGAACAGGTGGGGGAGAGAGAGTGTGTAGAACAGGTGGGAGAGAGAGAGTGTGGAACAGGTGGGGGAGAGAGAGTGTGGAACAGGTGGGAGAGAGAGAGTGTGTAGAACAGGTGGGAGAGAGAGTGTGGAACAGGTGGGAGAGAGAGAGTGAGAGAGTGAAATGAGAATGAGAGAGATTGCGGGACAGATGGGGGAGAGAGAGTGAGAGAGTGAGATGAGAGCGAGAGAGATTGTGGGACAGGTGGGAGAGAGAGAGAGTGAGGATAGGCAGGAGAGAGCGTGGAATACGTGGTAGAGAAATAGAGAGTATGGAACAGGTGGGAGGGAGAAAGTGTGGAAAATATTGTAAAGAGGGAGTGTGGAACACATGGGAAAGAGAGAGAGTGGAACAGGTGGGAAAGAGAAAGTAAGAGAGTGGAACATTGAGAGAGAGATAGAGAGAGAAGGAAATGATGTGGAACAGGTGGTGGAGAGAGGAAGAGTGTGGAACATTGAGAAGGTGTGTGAAAAAGGTGGCAGAGAGAGAGAGAGAGTGTAGAACAGGTGGGAAAGGGAGAGTTAGGAACATATTAGCGAGAGAGTGGAATATATGGGTTAGAGAGTGGGTGGAACAGGTGTGAGAGAAGGAGCTTGGAACAGTTGGGAGAGAGCATGGAACATTGGGAGAGCGAGTTTGGAACAGGTGGGAGAGGGTGTGCAACAGGTGGTATAGAAGGAATGAGGAACAGGTGGGAGAGAGATTTTGGTGTCGGAGGGAGAGTGTGGAATATTGGAAACAGGTGGTGGAGAGATAGAGAATGTGGAGTAGATGGGAGAGTGATAGTGTGGAACAGGTGGGAAAGAACGAGTGAGGAACACATTGGAGAGAGAGGGTGGAATATATGGAAGAGAGAGGGGGTGGAACAGGTGGGAGAGAGAGTGGCAAATAGGTTAGAGAGAGTGCGGAGTAGCCCGCAGAGAGAAAGTTTGGAACAGGTGGGAGAGAGTGTGGGACAGATGGGATAGAGGAGTTTAAACAGGTGGGAGAGAGAGTGTGGAACCTGTGGGAGAGAGAGAGAGAGAGCATAATTGAGAGAGAGAGTGTGGAACCTGTGGGAGAGAGAAAGAGAGCATAATTGAGAGAGAGAGTGTGGAACAAGTGGGAAAGAGAGAGTGAGAGAGAGCATCATTGAGAGAGAGAGTGTGGAACAAGTGGGAGAGAGAGAGTGAGAGAGAGCATCATTGAGAGAGAGAGTGTGGAACAAGTGGGGGAGAGAGAGTGAGAGAGAGAGCATCATTGAGAGAGAGTGTGGAACCTGTGGGAGAGAGAAAGAGAGCATAATTGAGAGAGAGAGTGTGGAACAAGTGGGAGAGAGAGTGTGAGAGAGAGCATCATTGAGAGAGAGAGTGTGGAACAAGTGGGAGTGAGAGAGAGCATCATTGAGCGAGAGAGTGTGGAACAAGTGGGAGAGAGAGAGTGAGAGAGAGCATCATTGAGAAAGAGAGTGTGGAACAAGTGGGAGAGAGTGAGTGAGAGAGAGAGCATCATTGAGAGAGAGAGTGTGGAACAAGTGGGAGAGAGAGAGTGAGAGAGAGAGCATCATTGAGAGAGAGAGTGTGGAACAGGTGGGAGAGAGAGAGTGAGAGAGAGAGCATCATTGAGAGAGAGAGTGTGGAACAAGTGGGAGAGAGAGAGAGAGCATCATTGAGAGAGAGAGTGTGGAACAAGTGGGAGAGAGAGTGAGTGAGAGAGAGCATCATTGAGAGAGAGAGAGTGTGGAACAAGTGGGAGAGAGAGAGTGAGAGAGAGAGCATCATTGAGAGAGAGAGTGTGGAACAAGTGGGAGAGAGAGTGAGTGAGAGAGAGCATCATTGAGAGAGAGAGTGTGGAACAAGTGGGTGAGAGAGATTGAGAGAGAGAGCATAATTGAGAGAGAGAGTGTGGAACAAGTGGGAGAGAGAGTGAGTGAGAGAGAGCATAATTGAGAGAGAGAGTGTGGAACAAGTGGGAGAGAGAGAGTGAGAGAGAGCATCATTGAGAGAGAGAGTGTGGAACAATTGGGAGAGAGAGAATGAGAGAGAGCATCATTGAGAGAGAGAGTGTGGAACAAGTGGGAGAGAGAGAGAGAGTGAGAGAGAGAGCATCATTGAGAGAGAGAGTGTGAAAGAAGTGGGATACAGAAAGTGAGGAACAGGTGAGAGAGAGAGGGTGAGAAAGAGTGCATCATTGTAAGAGAGTGTGGAACAAGCAAGGGAGAGGGTGTGCAACAGGTTGGATAGAAAGACTGAGAAACAGGTGGGAGAGAGTGTGGAACAGGTGGGAGAGAGAGAGTGAGGAACAGGTGGGAGAGAGGGAGAGTGAGAGAGAGCATCATTGAGAGAGAGAGTGTGGAACAAGTGGGATAGAGAGAGTGAGAGAGAGCGCATGGTTAAAAGAAAGACTGTGGAACCAGTGGGAGAGAGGGTGTGGAACAGGTGGGAGAGAGATTGTGGAATAGATGGGAGAGACAGAGTGAGGAACAGGTGGGAGAGAGCGAGTGTGGAACAGGTGGTGGGGAGAGGGAGATTGTGGAACATTGAGAGAGGGAGTGTGGAACAAGTGGCAGAAAGAGGATGTGGAACAAATAGGAGAGAGACAGAGAGTGCATCATCACGGAATGCGAGTGGAACCAGTAGGAGGGAGGGTGTTGTCCAGGTGGGAGAGAGATTGTGGAATAGGTGGGAAGGAGAGAGTGTGGAACCGGTGGGAGAGAGGATCTGGAACAGGTGGGGGAGCGAGGGAGAGTGTGAACAGTGAGAGAGAGAGATTAAGGACTAGGTGGGAGAGAGAGAGCGTGGACAGGTGGGCGAGAGTGTGTGGAGTAGGTGAGAGAAGGAGTTTGGAACAGGTGGGAGAGAGATAGGGTGGAACAGTTGGGAGAGAGTTTCGAACATATCGGAGAGTGTGGAGCAGGTGGGAGAGAGGTTATTGACTAAGTGGGATAGAGAGAGTGTGGAACAGTTGGTAAAGTGAGTGTGGAACATATGGGAGAAAGCGTGTCAAACTGATAGGACAGAGAGAGTGTGGAACAGGTGGGAGAGAGAGAGTGAAACAGTTGGCGGAGAGAGAGCAGACTAGGTGGGATAGAGAGAGTTTGGAACATATGGGAGAGAGAGCATGGAACTGATGGGTGGGAGCGTGGAACAGGTGGGAGAGAGTGTGGAACATGTGGGGGAAAGAGTGAGAGAGTGTGGAACAGGTGGGAGAAAGAGCGAGAGAGTGTGGAACAGGTGGGAGAAAGAGTGTCGGACAGGTGGGAGAAAGAGTGTAGGACAGGTGGGGGAGAGAGAAAGAGTGTGGAACAGGTGGGAGAGAGATAGAACATAGAACGATACAGCGCAGTACAGGCCCTTCGGCCCTCGATGTTGCACCGACATGGAAAAAACTAAAGGCCATCTAACCTACACTATGCCCTTATCATCCATATGCTTATCCAATAAATTTTTAAATGCCCTCAATGTTGGCGAGTACACTACTGTTGCAGGTAGGGCATTCCACGGCCTCACCACTCTTTGCGTAAAAAACCCACCTCTGACCTCTGTCCTATATCTATTACCCCTCAATTTAAGGCTATGTCCCCTCGTGCTAGCCACCTCCATCCGCGGGAGAAGGCTCTCGCTGTCCACCCTATCTAACCCTCTGATCATTTTGTATGCCTCTATTAAGTCACCTCTTAACCTTCTTCTCTCTAACGAAAACAACCTCAAGTCCATCAGCCTTTCCTCATAAGATTTTCCCTCCATACCAGGCAACTTTCAGGGATCTATGTACATGGACACCGAGATCCCTCTGCTCATCCACACTGCCAAGAATTTTACCATTAGCCAAATATTCCACATTTCTGTTATTCTTTCCAAAGTGAATCACCTCACACTTCTCCACATTAAACTCCATTTGCCACCTCTCAGCCCAGCTCTGCAGCTTATCTATGTCCCTCTGTAACCTGCAACATCCTTCCGCACTGTCTACAACTCCACCGACTTTAGTGTCGTCTGCAAATTTACTCACCCATCCTTCTGCGCCCTCCTCTAGGTCATTTATAAAAATGACAAACAGCAACGGCCCCAGAACAGATCCTTGTGGTACGCCACTCGTAACTGAACTCCATTCTGAACATTTCCCATCAACTACCACTCTCTGTCTTCTTTCAACTAGCCAATTTCTGATCCACATCTCTAAATCACCCTCAATCCCCAGCCTTCGTATTTTTTGCAATAGCCGACCGTGGGGAACCTTATCAAACGCTTTACTGAAATCCATATACACCACATCAACTGCTCTACCCTCGTCTACCTGTTCAGTCACCTTCTCAAAGAACTCGATAAGGTTTGTGAGGCATGACCTACCCTTCACAAAACCATGCTGACTGTCCCTAATCATATTATTCCTATCTAGATGATTATAAATCGTATCTTTTATAATCCTCTCCAAGACTTTACCCACCACAGACGTTAGGCTCACCGGCCTATAGTTACCGGGGTTATCTCTACTCCCCTTCTTGAACAAAGGGACCACATTTGCTATCCTCCAGTCCTCTGGCACTATTCCTGTAGCCAATGATGACCTAAAAATCAAAGCCAAAGGCTCAGCAATCTCTTCCCTGGCTTCCCAGAGAATCCTAGGATAAATCCCATCCGGCCCCGGGGACTTATCTATTTTCACCTTGTCCAGAATTGCCAACACTTCTTCCCTACGCACCTCAATGCCATCTATTCTAATAGCCTGGGTCTCAGCATTCTCCTCCACAATATTATCTTTTTCTTGAGTGAATACTGACGAAAAGTATTCATTTAGTATCTCGCTTATCTCCTCAGCCTCCACACACAACTTCCCACCACTGTCCTTGACTGGCCCTACTCTTACCCTAGTCATTCTTTTATTCCTGACATACCTATAGAAAGCTTTTGGGTTTTCCTTGATCCTACCTGCCAAAGACTTCTCATGTCCCCTCCTTGCTCGTCTCAGCTCTCTCTTTAGATCCTTCCTCGCTTCCTTGTAACTATCAAGCGCCCCAACTGAAACTTCACGCCTCATCTTCACATAGGCCTCCTTCTTCCTCTTAACAAGAGATTCCACTTCTTTGGTAAACCACGGTTCCCTCGCTCGACCCCTTCCTCCCTGCCTGACTGGTACGTACTTATCAAGAACATGCAATAGCTGTTCCTTGAACAAGCTCCACATATCCAGTGTGCCCAACCCTTGCAGCCTACTTCTCCAACCAACACATCCTAAGTCATGTCTAATGGCATCATAATTGCCCTTCCCCCAGCTATAACTCTTGCCCTGCGGGGTATACTTATCCCTTTCCATCACTAACGTAAAGGTCACCGAATTGTGGTCACTGTTTCCAAAGTGCTCACCTACCTCCAGATCTAACACCTGGCCTGGTTCATTACCCAAAACCAAATCCAATGTGGCCTCGCCTCTTGTTGGCCTGTCAACATATTGTGTCAGGAAACCCTCCTGCACACATTGTACAAAGAATGACCCATCTAATGTACTCGAACTATATCTTTTCCAGTCAATATTTGGAAAGTTAAAGTCTCCCATAACAACTACCCTGTTACTTTCGCTCTTTTCCAGAATCATCTTCGCCATCCTTTCCTCTACATCCCTAGAACTATTAGGTGGCCTATAGAAAACTCCCAACAGGGTGACCTCTCCTTTCCTGTTTCTAACCTCAGCCCATACTACCTCGGAAGAAGAGTCCCCATCTAGCATCCTTTCCGCCACCGTAATACTGTCCTTGACTAGCAGCGCCACACCTGCCCCTCTTTTGCCCCCTTCTCTGAGCTTACTAAAACACCTAAACCCCGGAACCTGCAACAACCATTCCTGTCCCTGCTCTATCCATGTCTCTGAAATGGCCACAACATCGAAGTCCCAGGTACCAATCCATGCTGCCAGTTCCCCAACCTTATTTCGTATACTCCTGGCATTGAAGTAGACACACTTCAAACCACCTACCTGAACACTGGCACCCTCCTGCGAAGTCAAATCTGTGCTCCTGACCTCTATACTCTCAATCTCCCGTACCCCAAAACTACAATCCAGGTTCCCATGCCCCTGCTGAATTAGTTTAAACCCCCCCAAAGAGCACTAACAAATCTCCCCCCCAGGATATTGGTGCCCCTCAGGTTCAGATGTAGACCATCCTGTCTATAGAGGTCCCACCTTCCCCAGATAGTGAGGAACAGGTGGTGGACATATTGGTTGGCATGGTAGCACCACCACACCCACCCCCCCTCCAACCCGGCCAATGTCCTCCATGATTGGCATGTCCAGTTGACCGAGAAACCGATTCATCCCCGAGTTCATGTCGGGGGGTTCGGAGGTGTACAGTTCTCAGTAAATGGTCTCAAACACTCAGTTACCATTCTGCCTCTGCTGTTCCTTACCTGGGCTACCTCCCTTGTGACGGGAATGGTACCATTTGGCCCCGCCATTTTGGCGCCAATTTTGTGGCGCCGTCGTTTTGGCGCCATATGTTTTGGCGCCCATGATTTTGGCATTCAACGATTTGGCGCCGCCAAAATTCAGTGCTGACTAGCCCACTACAAATTTTAAGTTACGAAACCTGCCCAAACAATTTAACAATTTAGCCGTTTTTGCACAAGTATTACTCTGGTGAATGTATGCCAATATTACCTAGTTAATGCTTATTAAGAGTATAGGAACTGCCTAGTTAGTACTAATCACCTAGTTCTGTAGCGCAACATACTGTTAGAATTTCACTTTTAGAATTTCACTTTCTCTTAAAGATTTAAAAGTGGTTAAGTTGAACCCATCTGCAGAAATGGCTGAAAGTATTTTAAGTAAGGAAGACAAACCTAAATTTTCTCACAATGGATATCTATATGTGTTCGACAAGCATAGCAAAAAGGACACTTTGATGAAGTTTTGGAGATGTGAAAACAAGAACGAGTGCAAAGCCCGTATACACACTAAAAACAATGAAGTGATAAAGGAAATAAACGAGCATTCTCATGGTGCTTCAGCAGCAAGCGTGGAAGTAGCTGCAATTAAAACAAATGTAAAGCGCCGGGCTGGACAGAGTCAAGATCAACCATCGGCAATTTTAAGTTCTTGTACAGAAAATATTTCTCAAGCCGCTCAAGGAGTACTTCCAACTGCAGACGCAATGAAGCAAATTGTAAGGAGAAGAAGAAATCAAATGAACCTCGGTCCTCCAAACCCTGTTCATGTTCGTGAATTAGGATCCCCGATGATTAAAAACATTATATGAAGAACAATGGTGAACGTGAGAACTTTTTAATAGCCGACAGTGGTCATGAAGATGATAGAGTTTTAATTTTTGGGAGACAGAGCTGGACTGTGTTTTTATTAGATTCTGAAGTGTGGTATGTTGATGGGACCTTTAAATTATCTCCTCCGTTATTTACACAGGTTTATGTAATTATGGGAAGAAGGCATGGAGGAGTTCATCCAGTTTTATATCCCTTATTACCAAATAAAAGGCGTGCAACATGTTGCCGAGCCACCCTCTCTTCCCATCGCTTTGTACCTTGTCGGCTTTAATCTCTCCCCTAATCACCGGCTTCTCCAAGAATGTGGAAGCTGAGACCTCCTCACTCTAGTTATTTGTGATGTACTCGCCTATGGCCTGTGATATTTTCTGGCAGAAGCCCTTATCGGCCAGTAGGTCCATGTCCACCTCCAGGTGGGGTGCTGGGCACGGCCCTTCCCCAACCTCACATCCATGTAATATGGAGCATGGTCGGAGATAACTATCGAGGAATTTTGCGCTCTTACTATTCCTGGAAACACCATTTTCCCCACTGCAAACATGTTTATCCTCGAGTATGCTTTGTGCACCGGTGAAAAGAACGAGAATTCCTTCTCACCGGGATGTAGGGACCGCCATGGATCCACTGCCCCCAATCTGCTCCATGAATGTTCCCAGTTCCCGAGCCATGCCCATCCTTTTCCCCGATCTGGGCTTTGATCTGTTCGTCAGTTTGTCAATGTCAGGTATTTCCACCATGGTCTTTTTTTATGAAATCTAAATCGTCCCAGTTGGGCACCTACACATTTAAAAAAAATAAATTTAGAGTACCCAATTATTTTTTTCCAATTAAGGGGCAATTTAGCGTGGCCAGTCCACCTACCCTGCACACCCTGTGGGGATGAAATCCACACAGACACGGGGGAGGGTGCATGCACATTTACAAGGACTACCGATGCCCCGTTCAGGACACCGCTGACAATGATGTACCGTCCCCCTTTATCCGTAATCGTCCTTGTCGCTGTAAATATCGTCCTCTTGCTAATCAGTATGGCTATTCCACTGACCCTCGACTCATAACACGAGTGATACGCCTGTCACACCCAGCCCTTTCTTACCCGCAGTTCGTCCTTCTCCCTCAGGTGTGTCTCCTGCAGGAAGACTATCTCGGCCTTCAAACATCTGAGGTGGGTGAAGACTCGGGATCTTTTCACTGGGCCGTTAAGCCTCCTGACATTTCAAGTGAGAATCCTGGTAGGGGGTTTCTGGACCGTCCAAAATGGCCGTGGTCACCGTTCTCACCCTGAGGCCGGTCCCTTGCACTTCAGGGTTTCTCTTTGTCCAAGGGGCACCCAACATGGCCACCAACTGGGTGTGCCCCTGCACTCCGGCGATTCCCTTTGCCCAAGGACTCTCCAAAGTGGCTGCTTGCGGCGCTACCTTGTTTCCTCAGCCCATTCCTCACCTGCCGAAGCCCTTGCAAAAACCAACTCATTCTCCCTGTTCTATTTCTTTTGTGCTCTTACCCCCCCTGCCCCCCCCCATCCCCCCTTCCTGCGTCGCCATTTCCCTATCTCCCCCTGTGCTTTCCCCGTCCCTGTGTGCCCCACCTCCTGCTGGGAGGTGCATTGCGACCCCCTTGCTTTCTGTATTCGCCTGCTAGCTATTTCTGCTAGAGTGGTGACTCCCCTCCGCAGGCCTGGTCTAGCCCCTACCTTATGCCCGCTGACTGCCAATTTTCGCTGTTTAATCTCTCACCTGCCTTCCCCTGTCTTCGCTCCCTTCTGCGACCCAATCTTTCCCTGACTATCAGAGTGCGGCGTGGAACAGGCGAGAGTAAGAGCGTGGACCAGGCGAGGGTGAGAGTGTGGAACAGGCAAGAATGAGAGTGTGGAACAGGCGGGAATGATAGTGTGGAACAGGCGGAATGAGAGTGTGGACCAGGCGAGAATGAGAGTGTGGAACAGGCGGAATGAGAGTGTGGAACAGGCGAGAGTGAGAGCGTGGAACAGGCGAGAGTGAGAGTGTGGAACAGGCGAGAGTGAGAGTGTGGAACAGGCGAGAATGAGAGTGTGGAACAGGCGGAATGAGAGTGTGGAACAGGCGAGAGTGAGAGCGTGGAACAGGCGGGAATGAGAGTGTGGAACAGGCGAAATGAGAGTGTGGAACAGGCGAGAGTGAGAGTGTGGAACAGGCGAGAGTGAGAGCGTGGAACAGGCGAGAGTGAGAGTGTGGAACAGGCAAGAATGAGAGTGTGGACCAGGCGAGAATGAGAATGTGGAACAGGCGAGAATGAGAGTGTGGAACAGGCGAGAGTGAGAGCGTGGAACAGGCGAGAGTGAGAGTGTGGAACAGGCGAGAGTGAGAGTGTGGAACAGGCGAGAGTGAGAGTGTGGAACAGGCGAGAGTGAGAGTGTGGAACAGGCGAGAGTGAGAGTGTGGAACAGGCGAGAGTGGGAGTGTGGAACAGGCGAGAGTGAGAGTGTGGAACAGGCGAGAGTGAGAGTGTGTAACAGGCCTGAGTGAGAGTGTGGAACAGGCGAGAGTGAGAGTGTGGAACAGGCGAGAGTGAGAGTGTGGAACAGGCGAGAGTGAGAGTGTGGAACAGGCCTGAGTGAGAGTGTGGAACAGGCGAGAGTGAGAGTGTGGAACAGGCGAGAGTGAGAGCGTGGACCAGGCGAGAGTGAGAGTGTGGAACAGGCCAGAATGAAAGTGTGGAACAGGCGAGAATGAGAGTGTGGAACAGGCGGAATGAGAGTGTGGAACAGGCGAGAATGAGAGTGTGGAACAGGCGAGAGTGAGAGTGTGGAACAGGCGAGAATGAGAGTGTGGAACAGGCGAGAGTGAGAGCGTGGAACAGGCGAGAGTGAGAGTGTGGAACAGGCGAGAGTGAGAGTGTGGAACAGGCGAGAGTGAGAGTGTGGAACAGGCGAGAGTGAGAGTGTGGAACAGGCGAGAGTGAGAGCGTGGAACAGGCGGAATGAGAGTGTGGAACAGGCGAGGGTGAGAGTGTGGAACAGGCGAGAGTGAGAGTGTGGAACAGGCGAGAGTCAGAGTGTGGAACAGGCGAGAGTGAGAGTGTGGAGCAGGCGAGAGTGAGAGTGTGGAACAGGCGAGAGTGAGAGCGTGGAACAGGCGGAATGAGAGTGTGGAACAGGCGAGAGTGAGAGTGTGGAACAGGCGAGATGAGAGTGTGGAACAGGCGAGAGTGAGAGTGTGGAACAGGCGGAATGAGAGTGTGGACCAGGCGAGAATGAGAGTGTGGAACAGGCGGAATGAGAGTGTGGAACAGGCGAGAGTGAGAGCGTGGAACAGGCGAGAGTGAGAGTGTGGAACAGGCGAGAGTGAGAGTGTGGAACAGGCGAGAGTGAGAGCGTGGAACAGGCGGGAATGAGAGTGTGGAACAGGCGAGAATGAGAGTGTGGAACAGGCGAGAGTGAGAGTGTGGAACAGGCGAGAGTGAGAGCGTGGAACAGGCGAGAGTGAGAGTGTGGAACAGGCGAGAATGAGAGTGTGGACCAGGCGAGAATGAGAATGTGGAACAGGCGAGAATGAGAGTGTGGAACAGGCGAGAGTGAGAGTGTGGAACAGGCGAGAATGAGAGCGTGGAACAGGCGAGAGTGAGAGTGTGGAACAGGCGAGAGTGAGAGTGTGGAACAGGCGAGAGTGAGAGTGTGGAACAGGCGAGAGTGAGAGTGTGGACCAGGCGGGAGTGAGAGTGTGGAACAGGCGAGAGTGAGAGTGTGGAACAGGCGAGAATGAGAGTGTGGAACAGGCGAGAGTGAGAGTGTGGAACAGGCGAGAATGAGAGTGTGGAACAGGCGAGAGTGAGAGTGTGGAACAGGCGAGAATGAGAGTGTGGAAAAGGCTGGCATGAGAATGTGGAACAGGCGAGAGTGAAAGTGGGAAACAGTGTAGCCACCTGGGTTGGCCACTTCCCGACTTAAATGGAGATTCGCAAAGAGCGCAGGGAAAAATGGACAGCATTCGAAAACAAGCAGTTTTGCAGAGTTCCTTTGTGTATTCAGTCTGCAGAAAGCAGACAGCACTGAAACCAGCAGTGATCTGCATATTGATGAGCGATCCCAGGGAACAATTAGCTACATTTGAGATACTCAATAACAAGTCAGACTCCTCGGCGCCAGCAGGAGTCCAAGACAAAAGAGGCTAACGAGCACCCAAGGAACGCCCAGCGATCAGGGAACAGCCCCAGTATTGGGGAATTCAAACTGATCGATTGGTACGTGATCCAATCGACTGGAGTCAGGAACGGGGTCTGCCCAAAAGGGCGCGAAGCCCCTGGGGCCTATAAAAGACAGGTCCCAAGTTCAATTCAGTCTCTTAGCCGGCCCTCCCAGCAGACCATCTTAGCAGCTCGGAAGAACTCTTGACCGTGTGAAGGAGAGTCCTAGCTAACAGCTACACCAACAAGTAAGTGTCCAGTCAACGCATGCTACGAGACAGGCGCTCTTGACTCTTAGTCCGTACCAGTTGGAGGCCCGCAGCCCCAGGATTGAACAAGAGGCCATTGTTCCCTGACCCAGTGGGTTCTTTTCCAAAGATAAGTATTGGCCTGTAGTGGTAGAGATAGTCTAGTTTTGTAGTGTTTATGCATGAGTGGCGATTAACTGAGTATATAATAAACGTGTTTTGATTTGAACCTTACTAATTGGTGTACCGAGTTATTGATCAGCACTTGAACTTGAGCCTTGTGGTGGTATCATAAAGGTACCTGGCGACTCTAGAGCAAGGTAATAAAACAGAGCCAATTGAGTGTAAAGCACACTCACCAGAATGAGCAACATTTAGTGGCGACCTCTGACGGGACTCAACCTAGAAATGGCCCCTCCACTCCGAGAGAACCCAGAAATTTGAAATCAGAAATCCAATTGGGAACAGAAACAACCACAAGAGTTCAAGCAGTTCTCATCAATCCTCATCATTCGGATGTGTGTTAATGCATGCGTAACTAACAGGGCTAGAAGGTAAAACTGTTAGATTTTGTTGCGAAAAACTGTCGGGAGTTTGTATTCCAGAAATTAGCGAAAGCCGTACCCGTGTCTACAACATCGCCTTAGTACCCCTCGTTCCAAATTTAAAAGAGAGCATAAGATAGGAAAAATGGCCATGCAGGCAATGGAATGCCTCATGAATCTGCAAGAATTCGTGGTCGCAGCGACCAGCAGCAGAGTAGGTCAGTGTCCTGTTTGGGAAGTTGAATTGAGGAAGTACCTCAAAGGGAAGGGATGGCCCCTTTGGAGTGACGTTTGCTCAAATGAAGAAACAGGTCCCGGGTATATAGGACATACTTGGTGGGAGAACCTGAGTGAGATTTATAAAAAGAGTTTAGGAAAAGCCCGTAAGCCGATGGCAATTGTGTCCTGTTTGGCACAATTGCGAGGCACAGAGGTGGTCGTTCGGACGCTCCGCAAAGAGTTGGAGGAGAAACATCAAATGAGTAAAGTCGATGTTAGCGAAGTAGAAAGCGAGAATTTAGAGTTAAAAAAGAAGTTGGCAGAAAAGGATAGAGAGATGGATGATGCCAAGAGGGCACACCAGTCTTGTCTAGCGCATCTGAGCAGCTTCCAGACACACTACGATAAGGCCTATCAGGATACGCAGCGTGCAGTCCAGGTAAGAGAGGAAACAGAGAAGCAGGTAGAGGCATTGCGAAAGCAATGTAATGACTATAAGGCAGCGTTAAGAGCACTCCATGCTGCTACCACGGAGCAGAGACAAAGCTCCTGAGACCATGCGAAATGCCGGAAGCAGATTGCTGAGCTGCAGTCTTTGCTTTCAGTACAAAATGGGTTTCAAAGCACTTTTGGATCCCAGTTAGAGGAAGAAGATGGCCCTGATTGGCAGGAACTGAGTGAGACAGCGCAGAGATATGTTCAGGGAACATGTGCGCAGGGAAAGCCCCAGAAAAGAAAAGCACCTCAACCCCCCACAGAGCAGATAGAGCAGACACCAATGAATCCGGTCACCACCCACCGCACAGTCACAGCGGACAGAGAGGCGGAATTCACGTACACCACCCCCTTAATCGTAACCCAACTAAGGGACGCGTGCGAGAGGATCCCACCGTTCCTTCCCACCGCAGACCCCCACCAATTCGTCGCTAGAGTAAAACAGCAGGCGACCATGTACAGCCTGGATGAGCGTGAGCAGGTGAAGCTCACCATTTTAAGTTCAGACCCCTCAGTTGTAGCGGCCCTTCCCGACCCGCAGAACGTAGGAGGAGGCACCCTTGCAGAGATCCTAGACGCAATCGGATATAACAGAGGTGACCCAGTTGAAGGCCTGAATAAGTGCAGGCAAAAGAAAACAGAACACCCCACAACTTTTGCAGGACGTCTGTGGATACATTTCACAGCTGTTTTTGGTGACTTAAACCCAGACAATACGGCCAAATGGACCCGCAACTTTATCTCTCATGCCACAGAGGCAGGACAAAGAGCCTGTGCTAACTACGACCCCTCAGAGGAAAGTCATAATGAGAAATGGGTTTTAAAAAGGTTGTCCCGCGCCTGGGAGCAATCTATACACAGTAAACCGCAGTTAGGGAACCCGAAGATCAGCAGGCAGAGGCTGATATTCAGGCAGTTAGAGCACACCAGATCCCCGCATGGGTGAATGAAGGCAGGAACAACCCCCCGCAGAAACCACAGGAGTGTTACAACTGTGGACAGTTGGGACACTTTGCTCAAGAATGCAATGCCCCACAAAAGTCACAGAGAGCCCAGCAGACAGGCACTCTGAATAGGAACAGGACAAAGCCCATTCATAGTGTAAGTACTCGTTCAAAACAGACAGACGTGGATGGAACGGACTGACGGTGTTCGAGCTCCCCCACTTGGGTCTGTGACACCCTTTGGGATAGGTCCGGACGACCAGTGGTCGCAGCAAAAATACGGGGACAGCCCATAGAATTACTCTGGGTCACAGGAGGGTCCCGCACCACAATTAATTCCGCCAATATGTTTCAAAAGGACACGTGGCCCACTACAGCCACAATCACCCTCAGCGGCTTCACTGGCCACTCACAGCAGGGACACATCACAGCCCCTGTACCCATTCAGATAGGTAACATCACGACAAGACACCCCATAGTTTTAGTGGATCTGCCCCACACAGCAGAGCACATTTTAGGCATAGACTTTATGAATTCATTTGATCCATTGAATCAATGTGTCTGGAAAATGGCAAGGTCAGCAAGAGCCCCCGCAACGCTCACAGTAGGTGAGTATGCAAACAAGATTAGCGCAGTCGGAGAATATTGTTTTGATCCGACCACACTTAGTACGGACAAACAGGTTAGGGCAGTTTTGCAAAAGAACAGACCAGCATTTGCCAGTCACAGGCACGACTGCGGCAGAATGGCCGGAGCAGTTCAAATTACAGGACCTGACCCCAGACCCCAAAGGCAGTATGGATTTCCCCAAGAGGCAGAGGGAGGATTCCACAACTCCCCCTCCATTTTCCACCGACAGCTGGCAAATGGTTTGTCTAAATTCACTCGCCCCGAATGTCTGGTCCAGTATGTGGACGACCTATTACTGCAGATAGACACCAAGGCAGAGCACATCACGCTTCTGTCTGAACTCCTGGAACTACTACAGACAATTGCTTGTAAAGTAAACCCCAAAAAGGCCCAAATTTTGGAAAGTAAAGTGATATATTTGGGTACGATTATCACGCACGGCAAACGCGAGATCGAGCACAAAAGGATTGACTCGATTGTCAAATTGCCCCTTCCCCAGAATGTATCAGCTCTCCGGTTGTTTTTAGGACTGGTTGGTTACTGTAGAAACCACATAGACGGTTTTGCGACCAAAGCAGCCCCCCTCTCAGACCTCCTAAAGAAAGGAACCCCTTGGGAATGGCTTCCGCAGCATACAGATGCTGTGGATGATTTAAAATGAGCCCTTATTGCAGCCCCCGCATTACAAGTTCCAGACCCTCTTTCCCCCTATGCTACTGAGGTAGCTAGTACGGATCACACCCTTTCGGCCGTGCTGCTCCAAGAACGTCACGAGCAGTTAAGACCAGTGGCTTATGCCTCCAGAATCTTAGGTCCTGTGGAGCAGGGATTTTCAGCCTGTGAAAGGCATCTGCTCGCAGTTTTCTGGGCAGTGCAAGATTTTTCCTACATAACCGGACTGAACCCCATCACAATTCTGACCGAACACACCCCCACACAGCTTTTGTTAGACGGATGACTAAAGGACGGAACTGCTAGTCAGATTAGAGCAGCGAGATGGACCCTTCTTTTACAGGGATGGGACATCACAGTAAAAAGGACTAAGACTCACACTTTCTTAGCAGACAACCTCCAGTACCCAGGCACCCCCCATGAATGTGAAATCATCTCCCCACTTAATAACACAGGCCCCTTTATTGCAAAGACACCCCCCAGAAAGATCGGAAGTTCACCCCAAAGCCCCAAGCACACAGACACATGCGCACCTTTAAGGATTTATGTGGATGGTTCGTCCACCATTTTAAACGGAAAGCGCATTACAGGATGCGGTATCTATGTTGAGGACGCGCAGGGACGTGCCCTCGATGAAATTTCGTTACAGTTACCAGGTCACTTAGGCGCGCAGGCAGCAGAGCTCGCGGCCATTGCGTACATTGTAGAGCACCCAGATTCCTTCCTCAGCCCGGCAGACATCTACTCAGATAGCCTTTATGTCTGCAACAGCCTCACAGAATTGCTACCCCTGTGGAAAGCAAGAGGATTTGTTTCCGCGGACGATAAACCCCTTCCTTCAGCCCCATTGCTCCGCCACATTTTAGAGAAAGCGAAAGATAGGACTTTCGGAATAATTAAAGTAAGAAGTCACCACCGTTCATCCCCCCCTGGAAATGTGAAAGCCGACGCACTGGCTAAGGCAGGTTCCAGGCACGGACATTTTTGGAACCCCCCCCGAAAGCGCCCCAGTGAATGCAGTTCAGGTCTCGCAAACTAATATCGAGGATTTAGTGCAGGCCCAGAAGCAGGATAGTAATCTCAGGGAGATTTTAAAAGGAAAGTTTACAGCCCCGTACGATAGGTTCAGAAATGCACTGACCACACATGATGGTGTGGTTCTCAAAGACACCCTTTATGTGGTTCCTGAACAGGACAGGAATCAACTAATTTCTTTGTTCCATGATGGTCATGGACACCAGGGAATAGACCCCACCACAGCCCACCTGAGACAGCTCTGTTGGTGGCCAAATTTGAAAGAAGACATTACTCATTACGTGGAGAATTGCCTTATCTGTGCCCAAAATAATCCGGACAGATATTCCAAGAAAGCTCAGCTCAGTCACACTCGCCCCATTAATGGCCCCTGGACTAATCGCCAGATTGATTTCATAGGACCATTGCCCCCTTGCAGGAATGGTTACAAGCATGTTTTAGTAGTGATAGACACGTTTACTAAATGGGTTGAAGCATTCCCTTCTAGGACCAATACAGCAAAGACCACGGCTAAGATTTTAACCCACCACATCTTTACGAGATGGGGACTCCCCCGCAGCATTGAATCGGACCAAGGTTCCCATTTTACGGGACATGTCATGAAGAACGTCCTCACGATATTTGGCATAACACAAAAATTCCACATAGCATACCACCCCCAGTCGAGTGGTATTGTGGAGCGCATGAATCGGACTCTAAAATCAACCCTCAGAAAAATGGTCCAACAGAATAACACGACTTGGGATTCAGTCCTCCCATTCGCTCTAATGTTTTTGCGAAATACTGTTTCGACTTCTACAGGTTTCACCCCACACACTCTCATGACCGGATGCCCCATGAAAGGTACCGAATATCTGTTAGGACTTGACTTGACCAGCCCCGAAGTGACGGCCCTCACCCACGAGAACGCAGTTAAGCAATTGGTTGAAAATGTAAAATCGGCTCAGCTAGCAGCCGCAGTAAAATTAGGCACACGAAAGAAACAGAGCAAGGCCTGTTTCGATAGGACAGTACATGCGACTGAGTTTCAGGTAGGACAGCAGGTCATGCTGTCTATCTACAACCCCAGCACGTTTCTGTCGCCAAAGTATTCAGGTCCGTATTCGATTGCGGACAAAGTAAGCCCCTCAGTTTATAAAATAAAGTATAAAAACGGAATGACTGCGTGGTTTCATATAAACCAGCTGAAGGCATATGGCTCGCAGTCTAACCACGCACACCACGTCATGCTTGACGCAGGACACCACGCCCCGCCCACAGCAAACTCAACTCCACCCTCCCCCAGCACGACTGACCCATCCACGGACTCGACCTCGACTCCGCCCACCAACTCCAGGCTCCGCCTCGGAACGGCCACAAGCAGCAGCAGCAGAGACAGCGACTGTGACTTAGACGACAGCCACAGCACGCCTCCCTACTTTTCCCCAGCAACAGGCCCCACACCCGACAATTCTGAACACGATTCTAGTGACCCCTTCCTCATCACCTTCCTCAACAAACCCCACCTAAGACCACCACCCTACGATGACGACCCCGACTTTGTACACTCGGATTTAGATAACACTGTTTGGCACCGTGACAACTCGTACAGGCTCGTCCGGAATGACGAGATGGACCCAAGGTCACACCATGCAGCCTTAGCAGCCATTATTCATTCACAAGTATGGCATCCGGGAGAAGAGGATGACAATGAGTCTGACTCCCAAAACCAGAGCCCCTTTGCGACCCTGTTCGCAGATGACAATTGAGGTGTCCAGATGATGTAAAAAGAGGAACCGCTTGAGAGAGAAACGGTGTCCTTTTCTGATGGAACCTGCACTCTTTATGTTGCATGTTTGTTTGTTTGTGTTTGTATGTTTTTTTTCCCAGGAACAGCAGCTCTGCAGACACACACCCCATTTGTCCGCCGATACCTTTGAGAACTTGCCGGCAAGCTTGTCAGCTGAGACCACTGAGAGCTTGCCCGACCCTCGTTCATAACTGCTCTTCTGATTTGAGGGTACTCTTATCAGCAGAAACCTCTGGGAACTTGCCAGAGCCCCGTTCTTAACTGCTCTTCTGGTTCGAAGGTAGAACCATTACAGCAACCCCCACAATGACTACACTCTTGCCCGTTCTTGTCAGGTCACTCAGGCAGTGGAGTAACGGCAGTGGTTCCCGCCCTGTCTGAGGACCCCCCCTCCGGTCAGCTAAGCTCGGGTACAGCACAGCACGTCCTACCCGGGGATTACATCCAAATCTTACCCGTCGCAGCCCATACGCACCTCATTTCGGCACTCTTGGTTTACAAAGTTTGGTTTTGTTTTGTTTAGTTTCAGGTGACCCTTTGGTTGCTACTCCCCATGCTATTTACATTCACGAACATTTGGATGGTAGATCGCAAAGCTTGCGAGACGGCTCGCACTGGTACTGTATTTTTGGAGTATGTCTGGTCCTGAAATTCGTTTTTTGAAAAAAAAAATGAGGGAGTCACAGAGAGTGACCAATTGTAAAAGGGAAATTGACATTAGAGGACAGACATGCTAATGTTCAAGATATTAAACAAGATAGTAACAGACACTATGCTTGATCCTAGAGATTTCCAGAAGCTCCAAGGAGAGATCAAGAGAAGAAGGAAGAGAAGAAAGAAGAAAGAAGACCACGATGAAGACCTATATGTTTTTAGTTATTATTTGTGTATATCTGCGCGCGAACGTGAACCCCCTCACCCCAACCCCCCTCCCGGCCGTTAATGATTCACTTCCCCATAGCACCCTGAGCCCAGTAACGAGTAGCAACGCACTATCATGGTGTGAGAAGTTCATAACATGGTACTCCCTTTCCTATGTAATCGAATCACTTTTAGTATTGGCGATATTCTGCAGCATCGTGCAGACGATCCGAATGAGGAAATGGCGAAGGAGAGCCTACCGCTCTCGCACCCCAGTTTACAGGATGAGATCCCCTATTTTCAGTTTTCACCAAGCCCCCGAACCCTTAGAGATGTAATAAAGAACTTTCATTCATTCGCGTTTTGTAAATAAAGAAATGTGTTCCGTTTTGCGACTATAAGAATGTATTGCTCTGAGCTTGACTGCCAAGCCAGAGAAAAATGTAATTGCTGTTGTATTTGTCTATCGTTAGGAAGCTAGTATGTTTGGATGTTTGAGTGAGTATAGTTTATGAAGGATAGTTAGAGGTACCGTTTTTGTTGTTTTGTAGTGAATGTCCCTTTTATGACATAGCGCCACTCAGAAATCGTTAGGTAAAAGTTTTCTTGCATAGTTGAGGACAGTGTAGAGGCCATGGAGGAGTGCTCGCTGAGGTCAGGGAATGAAGACGACATAGTTATGTGATCCTTCACGCTTTGCATTAGGATCACAAGGAGGGAGTGTAGCCACCTGGGTTGGCCACTTCCCGACTTAAAATGGAGATTCACAAAGAGTGCAGGGAAAAATGGACAGCATTCGAAAACAAGCAGTTTTGCAGAGTTCCTTTTTGTATTCAGTCTGCAGAAAGCAGACAGCACTGAAACCAGCAGTGATCTGCATATTGATGAGCGATCCCAGGGAACAATTAGCTACATTTGAGATACTCAATAACAAGTCAGTCTCCTCGGTGCCAGCAGGAGTCCAAGACAAAAGAGGCTAACGAGCCCCAAGGAACAGCACGGTAGCATGGTGGTTAGCATAAATGCTTCACAGCTCCAGGGTCCCAGGTTCGATTCCCGGCTGGGTCACTGTCTGTGCGGAGTCTGCACGTCCTCCCCATGTGTGCGTGGGTTTCCTCCGGGTGCTCCGGTTTCCTCCCACAGTCCAAAGATGTGCGGGTTAGGTGGATCGGCCATGCTAAATTGCCCGTAGTGTCCGAAAAAAAAAAAAGAAGTAAGGTTAAGGGGGGGTTGTTGGGTTACGGGTATAGGGTGGATGCGTGGGTTTGAGTAGGGTGATCATTGCTCGGCACAACATCGAGGGCCGAAGGGCCTGTTCTGTGCTGTACTGTTCTATAATAACGCCCAGCGATCAGGCAACAACCCCAGTATTGGGGAATTCAAACCGATCGATTGGTACGTGATCCAATCGATTGGAGTCAGGAACGGGGTCTGCCCAAAAGGCGCAAAGCCCCTGGGGCCTATAAAAGACAGGTCCCAAGTTCAATTCAGTCTCTTAGCCGGCCCTCCCAGCAGAACATCTTATCAGCTTGGAAGAACTCTTGACCGTGTGAAGGAGAGGCCTAGCTAACAGCTACACCAACAAGTAAGTGTCCAGTCAACGCACGCTACGAGACAGGCGCTCTTGACCCTTAGTCCGTACCAGTTGGAAGCCCGCAGCCCCAGGATTGAACAAGAGGCCATTGTTCCCTGACCCAGTGGGTTATTTTCCAAAGATAAGTATTGGCCTGTAGTGGTAGAGATAGTCTAGTTTTGTAGTGTTTATGCATGAGTAGCGATTAACTGAGTATATAATAAACGTGCTTTGATTTGAACCTTACTAATTGGTGTACCGAGTTATTGATCAGCACTTGAACTTGAACCTCGTGGTGGTATCATAAAGATACCTGGTTACTCTAGAGCAAGGTAATACAACAGAGCCAATTGAGTGTAAAGCACACTCACCAGAACGAGCAACAACAGGCGAGAATGAGAGTGTGGAACAGGCGGGAGTGAGAGTGTGGAACAGGCTGTAATGAGAGTGTGGAACAGGTGGGAGTGAGAGTGTGGAACAGGCTGTAATGAGAGTGTGGAACATGTGGGAGTGAGAGTGTGGAACAGGCGAGAGTGAGAGTGTAGAACAGGCGAGATTGAGAGTGTAGAACAGGCGAGATTGAGAATGTGGAAAAGGCTGTAATGAGAGTGTGGAACAGGTGAGAGTGTGGAACAGGCGAGATTGAGAATGTGGAAAAGGCTGTAATGAGAGTGTGGAACAGGTGAAAGTGTGGAACAGGCGAGAGTGAGAGTGTGGACCAGGTGAGAGTGAGAGTATGGAACAGGCGAGAGTGAGAGTGTGGAACAGGCGAGAGTGAGAGTGTGGAACAGACAAATGTGAGAGTGTGGAACAGGCGGAGAGGAGAGTGTGGAACAGGGCGGAGTGAGAGTGTGGAGCAGGCCTGAGTGATAGTGTGGAACAGGCGAGAGTGAGAGTGTGTAACAGGGAGAGTGAGAGTGTGTAACAGGCGAGAGTGAGAGTGTGGAGCAGGCCTGAGTGAGAGTGTGGAACAGGCGAGAGTGAGAGTGTGTAACAGGCGAGAGTGAGAGTGTGGAGCAGGCCTGAGTGAGAGTGTGGAACAGGCGAGAGTGAGAGTGTGGAACAGGCGAGAGTGAGAGTGTGGAACAGGCTGAGTGAGAGTGTGGAACAGGCGAGAGTGAGAGTGTGGAACAGGCGAGAAGTGAGAGTGTGGACAGGCGAGAGTGAGAGTGTGGAACAGGCGAGTGAGATTGTGGTAACAGGTGAGCAGTGAGAGTGTGTAACAGGCGAGAGTGAGAGTGTGTAACAGGCGAGAGTGAGAGTGTGGAGCAGGCCAGAGTGAGAGTGTGTAACAGGCGAGAGTGAGAGTGTGGAACAGGCGAGAGTGAGAGTGTGTAACAGGCGAGAGTGAGAGTGTGGAACAGGCGAGAGTGAGAGTGTGTAACAGGCGAGAGTGAGAGTGTGGAACAGGCGAGAGTGAGAGTGTGGAACAGGCGAGAGTGAGAGTGTGGAACAGGCGAGAGTGAGAGTGTGGAACAGGCGAGAGTGAGAGTGTGGAGCAGGCCTGAGTGAGAGTGTGTAACAGGCGAGAGTGAGAGTGTGGAACAGGCGGAATGAGAGTGTGGAACAGGCGAGAGTGAGAGTGTGGAACAGGCCTGAGTGAGAGTGTGGAACAGGCGAGAGTGAGAGTGTGGAACAGGCGGGAATGAGAGTGTGGAACAGGCGAGAGTGAGAGTGTGGAGCAGGCCTGAGTGAGAGTGTGGAACAGGCCTGAGTGAGAGTGTGTAACAGGCGAGAGTGAGAGTGTGGAGCAGGCCTGAGTGAGAGTGTGTAACAGGCGAGAGTGAGAGTGTGGAGCAGGCCTGAGTGAGAGTGTGGAACAGGCGAGAGTGAGAGTGTGTAACAGGCGAGAGTGAGAGTGTGGAACAGGTGAGAGTGGGAGTGTGGAACAGGCGAGAGTGAGAGTGTGGAGCAGGCCTGAGTGAGAGTGTGGAGCAGGCCTGAGTGAGAGTGTGGAACAGGGCGAGAATGAGAGTGTGGAACAGGCGAGAGTGAGAGTGTGTAACAGGCGAGAGTGAGAGTGTGGAGCAGGCCTGAGTGAGAGTGTGTAACAGGCGAGAGTGAGAGTGTGGAACAGGCGAGAGTGAGAGTGTGGAGCAGGCCTGAGTGAGAGTGTGGAGCAGGCCTGAGTGAGAGTGTGTAACAGGCGAGAGTGAGAGTGTGTAACAGGCGAGAGTGAGAGTGTGGAGCAGGCCTGAGTGAGAGTGTGGAGCAGGCCTGAGTGAGAGTGTGGAGCAGGCCTGAGTGAGAGTGTGTAACAGGCGAGAGTGAGAGTGTGGAGCAGGCCTGAGTGAGAGTGTGTAACAGGCGAGAGTGAGAGTGTGGAGCAGGCCTGAGTGAGAGTGTGGAACAGGCGAGCGTGAGAGTGTGGAGCACGCGAGAGTGAGAGTGGGGGACAGGCGAGAGTGATGTTGTGTTCTGTGATCATGCTGTTGCAATGATATACACAGAACATCTGGCTGTTTAACTGGAACGACAATTTATTGTCAAACATGCAATAATAATAATAATCATCTTTATTGTCACTAGTAGGCTTAGATTAACATTGCAATGAAATTACTTTTAAACCCCAAGTCGCCACACTCTGGCGCCTGTTCGGGTACACTGAGGGAGAATTCAGAATGTCCAATTCACCTAACAGCATGTCTTTTGGGATTTGTGGGAGGAAACCGGAGCACCCGGAGGAAACCCACGCAGACACAGGGAGAACGTGCAAGCTCCGCACAGATAGTGACCCAAGCCAGGAATCGAACCTGGGACTCTGGGGCTGTGAAGCAACAGTGCTAACCACTGTGCTACCGTGCCACCCATAAGTGGAAAGGTAACTAACAGATTACTATACAGACAAAGTTATTTGAATTCACCGGAAGCTACTCTAAATGTGACTATCTTGTTGTATGTTTGACTATCAACAGGCGGGTCACTCGAGTCACATGATGGATGTCTGATGCCACCTGCTGGCCGGAGGTCATACCGATAGTTATGTGCACTGGCATACAACTATATACATTTATTTATTTTTATAAATTTAGACCACCCAATTCATTTTTTTCCCCAATCAAGTGGCAATTTAGCGTGGCCAATCCATCTAGCCTGCACATCTTTTGGGTTGTGGGGGAGTAACCCACGCAGACACGGGGAGAATGGGCAAACTCCACACGGACAGTGACCCAGAGCCGGGATCGAACCTGGGACCTCGGCGCCGTGAGGCAACAGGGCTAACCCACTGTGCCACCGTGCTGCCCTTACTATATACATTTATATTTGCATGCATATCACAAGTGAAAGTGTCGAACAAACGAGAATGTGGAACAGACTGGAGAGTGAGAATGTAGAACAGGTGAGAGTGGCAGTGTGGAACAGGTGAGAACATGGAACAGGGGAGAGTGGGAGTGTGGAACAGGCTGGAGAGAGGGTATAGAACAAGCGAGAGTGAGAGTGTGGAACAGGCAGGAGTGAGAGTGTGGACAGGTGAGAATATGGAACAGGCGAGAGTGAGGGTGTGGAACAGGCTGGAGAGTGAGAGTGTAGAACAGGTGAGAATGAGAGTGGAACAGGTGAGAATGAGTGTAGAACAGAATAGAGTGTGAGAGTGTAGAACAGGCGAGAGTGAGTGTTGAACAGTCTGGAGAGTTAGAGTGTAGAACAGGCGAGAGTGAGTGTGGAACAGGCGGGAGTGAGAGTGTAGAACAGGCGAGAGTGAGTGTGGAATAGGCGAGAGTGAGAGTGTAGAACAGGCGAGAGTGAGTGTGGAATAGGCGGGAGTGAGAGTGTAGAACAGGCAAGAGTGAGTGTGGAATAGGCGGGAGTGAGAGTGTAGAACAGGCGAGAGTGAGTGTGGAATAGGCGAGAGTGAGAGTGTAGAACAGGCAAGAGTGAGTGTGGAATAGGCGGGAGTGAGAGTGTAGAACAGGCGAGAGTGAGTGTGGAATAGGCGGGAGTGAGTGTAGAACAGGCGAGAGTGAGAGTGTGGAACAGGTGAGAGTGAATGTGTTGAACAGGCTAGAGATTGAGAGTGTAGAACAAGCGAGAATGAGTGTGTTGAACAGGCTGGAGAGATTGTACTTTGACTAGTGAGAGAAAATGTGGAACTATGAGTGGCTCAGCTTACGTTCAGAGACTGAATCGTGACTGTCAGCTCATGTTCTCTGCAATTTCTTCAAAAGGCAAATGTTTATGCAAATAAATAGCTCATGCAAATAAAAACTTTGTATAAAACTGGTTTATATTTAAAATGGGATTAATAAAAATAAAGAAATATTGGGGAAAGACGCTGTGGTAAGTTGTTAGCTGGAAAGGCTTGCTATGAGCTATAAGTCTGACATTGAACAGGCTGGGCTCTCACAGTTAATGTGTGAAGAGGTTTGCATTGGGCTCATTTCAAGGAGCAATTAAGAGATAAATTTTTGTCAAAACTGGAGGCTAAGTGGCTTTCATTTTCTCCTGGTGTGTGCATTATATCCAGGAGGTTTCAGTAAGTTGGGTTTCCAGGAACGCACTGAATTTTGTGGCCTTTCAATTGAGTGTAGATGGGCGGTATCATAATAATGATCTTTATAGGGCAGCACGGTGGCCTAGTGGCTAGCACAGCTGAGGTCACTTGAGGTCCCAGGTTCGATCCCGGCTCTGGGTCACTGTCCGTGTGGAGTTTGCACATTCTCCCCGTGTTTGCGTGGGTTAGGGCAGCACGGTGGCCTAGTGGTTAGCATAACCGCCTCACGGCGCTGAGGTCCCAGGTTCGATCCCGGCTCTGGGTCACTGTCCGTGTGGAGTTTGTACATTCTCCCCGTGTCTGCGTGGGTTTCGCCCCCACAACCCAAAAATGTGCAGAGTAGGTGGATTGGCCACGCTAAATTGCCCCTTAATAGAAAAAATAATTGGGTAATCTAAATTTAAAAAAAAAAAAAAAAAAGTGTTTGCGTGGGTTTCGCCCCCACAGCCCAAAAATGTGCAGATAGGTGGATTGGCCACGCTAAATTGCCCCTTAATTGGAATAAATAATTGGGTAATCTAAATTTATAAAAAAAAAGATCTTTATTGTCACAAGTAAGCTTACATTAACACGGCAAGGAAGTTACTGTGAAAATCCCCTCGTCGCCACATTCCGGCACTTGTTCGGGTACCCAGAAGGAGAATTCAGAATGTTGAAATCACCGAACAAGCGTGTCTTTCGGGACTTGTGGGCGGATACCGGAGCACCCGGAGGAAATTCACGCAGACACGGGGAGAACGTGCAGACTCTGCACAGTCAGTGACCCAAGCCGGGAATCGAATCTGGGACCTTGGAGCTGTGTGAAGCCATAGTGCTACCCACTGTGCTACCGTGCTGCCCAGACAAGCACTTCACAGGATTAAATTATATGGGGACAATTTTGAGTCTTCCTACAGCATCAGCATAAACAGTGACAGGGGCCCAAAATCCCACAGGAGTCGGGAAAGGACATTCTTGCCGGTGAGATCTCATTGCCCGATTTTCTCCGCCCCTTGCCGGTGTCACGATGATGATCCCGCTGTTCATTTCAATAAATTTCAACATATTAAAACATTATTAAAGGTCTTCCCAGCCACATGCTCTCCTTACTGGATATTCATATCTCACTGACATGACATCACGTCGGCGAAGTTTACGACTGCGATGTATGAATAGGATTCAGCTGAAGGGAATCTACTGGGGGGGGGGGGGGGGGGGGGGGGGGCAAACAGAGGTAGACTTTCAATGAAACACACAGTGCTGAAGAGCGGGGCCCCAACCAGTGTGGGGTGCCCATACGGAGAGGTGACTGTTTCCATGGGAACACCATGGAAACACCAATCATAGTCTTTGTAGCTTTAAATTTGCTGATAGGCTCATTCTTGAGCCTTTCTGCCGGTAATAGAGAATAGCATTGGGCTCTGATTGGTGGACTCCCGTTTAGAATGGGAAAATAGTTAGCCAGACATTGAGAGGTGGTGGAGATTTTGAGCAGTTCAGAAACGGAATTCCCATTGATAGCGGCGGGAGCAGAGAATCCCGCCACCAGTGAACGGCGCACCGCCTCCTGCCATTGAGAAACACCTGGCTGGGAGGCTGGAGAATCCCACCCACTGTTGCAATCTGGGAGCTCTGTCAGTCAATTTATGCACAGCAAGCTCCCACAAACAGCAAAGTGATAATGTTGATGTGACCTCAACTGTCTTGAGTGGGAGATCTGAAACAGATGGTATAAAGCAAGGCTGTGTGACCATTTACAATCTGCTAGACAGTGGCTACTCACCTTATCCAGGAGCGACCACCCCATGATGTCAGTGTGAAATACTGTCTCGATGGACAACTCTTTAACCTTACTCACCTCCATGCCAAAACTAAGCTCACCACTGTAGACATAGACGATCCATTGTGTGCGGGTGACTGCAATGTTGTTGTCCACTGCACCAGATCTGCAAGTCACGCTCGATCACTTCAATTCTGCAAAGGGAAATGTCCTTGAATGTTGCCAAACAAAACATATCAATCCACACCGGGCCAGTCAAATATTCCACCTCCCGTATATGTTGAAAGGGAGACTCTGGAATAAGTTGAGCACTTCCCATACCGCAGCAGTCACCTCTTTCAAATGGAAACCATCGATGAGGAGATCCAACACCAGATCAACTGCACTGGTTCAGTCTTTTCCAAACTAAAGCACCGAGTGTTGGACAACAAAGAGTGTTGGGCACTAGTCTACAGAAATCCTAATGTACAGAGAAGTTATTGTCACCGCATTCCATGTAGTGAGACCCGGACTGTGTAGTGGTGACACATAAGAGTGTTCGACAAATTCCATCAGCAATGCCTCTGCCGCATTTTCCAGATTCAGCGTGTACCTTTTTAAAGCCAGCTCCGCAAGCATTCAGGCAAAACCCTTGCATAATCAACTGTGATGATCGTGGCATTGTGGCAGGATTGCCAAAAGGCACCACCCCAGGCCAGCCCCTGTTTTCCCATGTTGCAAATGGCCAGCATTCCAGGAAAGAGAAAAGAAAAACATGACAAAGACCCTGTGAAGCTCTCCTTGAAGCACGGCAGCTTGAATGGCTCCTCCTCAGGGAGGAGCTTTTCGCCAATGGTTCAGAATGAAAGCAATTTGTCCACTAAGCTGCAGCATGCTTTGAGTAATAATGTCTTAATGATCAGACAAAGTGGTGGCAGTGAAAGAAAGAAAAGGGAGCAGATCGTGCACTTCAGATCTCACTGCCTGGGAGAGATCCTGCCACAGGTGCCCTAAGATCTGTAGGTGGAGAATCGGCGTATTCAGTCACGTGAAGACCCATGCCACAAACACATGATCCTGAGTAGAAGATATCCTCAAATCGAGGGATGGCTGATGTCGACGATAATTTGCTTTAATAATGTAATTTGAAGGATGAATATTTGTTATGTATCAGGGAATACATTCTTACTGGTTCTGTGTGACACGATGTGCAGTGACATCAGCAGTGTGCTTGAGCAGGTCACCATTGTGATTGTATTGAGCAACACCCTGAATAAACCTCTCAGCGTGTTTTACAAGAATCCACAGTGTGGACACCTCCATTTGCGGTAACAAAGAAAGATTAGGTTCGGACCTAATCTTCAAAATAGTGCTGTGGGTTCTTGCACACCCACCTGAGAGGGCACCTTTGGTTTCATATCTCATCCAAAAAGTGACACCTCTGACAGTGCAGCACTCGCCCAGTGGTGTGCTAGGGTGTCAGCCAAGATCATGTTCGCAAACCTCTTGAGGTGGAGTTGATGCGCTGACTTTCTGATTCAGGAGATGAGGATGTGATACACAACTGCAGCAGTTCAAGAAGGCAGCTCACCACCACCTTCTCAAGGGCGACTAGAGAAGGACAACAAATGCGGACCTAGCCAGCGATGCCAATAAATGAACTTTTAAAAAACTGGGCAATTCTGTAATAATTTGTGTTGCTGGGTGTAACAGTGGGCCATATAACCAGGTGGGATTTTGAACCATGTTACCATAGTAACTAGCAGAATTCAACCCCTCCAGCCTATTCTGCCATTCAATATGACTGTGACTGATGCGTATCTTAATTCAATTTACCTGCCATGGTTCTATCTCCCTCATGATCTTGGCTATTGTGATTCATTTTTCTCACTGGGAGTGCACCCCGGGCCTGTGAGTTTCCCTGCGGTGTGATGTGGCTTCAGTGGAAAATCCCATTGACAAGCGGAGGGAAGATAGAATCCCGGCACCAGTGAACAGCACGCTGCCGAGAAACACGAAGTTGGAGTCGGGAGGGGGGGGGGGGGGGGGGGGGAGAATTCAACCTCTTACCTAAACGAACAATCTCGGTTTTGACATTTTTAGTTGAATTTCAACCATGAAAATTTACAGATTTCCCGGATCCTTTGTGTGGAGAAATGCTTCATAACAGTCTCCCTGCGCAGTGCTAAGATTAACATTATGCCTCCTTTTTCTGGAACCCCACCCCACCCCATACCGAAAGGGATAGCTTCTCTCTCCACTCGACCAATTTCCTTAATTATCCTAAATACCACAACGGAATTGTCACCCCTAAATCTGCTATACTCAGAGGAATGCAGAGTCTGTGTAAGCTATCCTCACAATTAAATCCTTTCTAGTACCAGGATGTCTAGTGAATCTATGCTGGAACCCCTTTCCCAGGGCACTATACCCGACCCGAGATTGAATGGCGTATTCAAAATGGAGGCTGTAATCCGAGGCATCATATGACTGGTATGTAACTTGCACCCGATGGTCTGCCGGCCACCTTTGCGGTGAGACGCTTGTTCAACGTGTACTTTTGAAAATATATGAACACGTCGTTAGACAAAGGGAACTTTGATCTGGTGGATGTGTGACACTTCCCAGGTTGTTATCCTGTTGTGATCTTATTTTGATGCCGTGGTCTTGATCAGCAGAGTGCTTCTGCTGAGACAGCTCCTTCACATTAATTGCTGCATCTGTCCCATGCACCAGAAACTTACACTTCACTTGTATTGCTGACTCCTCATTCATCCAAACTCAACTGCTGCCTGTGATGATCTGCAAAAGGCAAGTTTGTACATAATATTACGCACCACCTCCGACCACTGGGTGGCGGTGTAAACTCATCATGTGACCCTGTGGTTTGGGAGTTGGGAGTAGGTTGTGCTGCAGGATAGAAGTATTTTGTAGTCGTTCTACAATAGTTAATTAGTGTTAGTAGTTTATTATTTTATTTTTCCTAGTTATCATATCACGCAGTTGTTTCATAATCAATTATTTAAACTGGATGTTCTGTAGTTCATCATTCACTTCAGCCAGTCGACAGAACATGACACTGCCACTATTTAAATTCCCTCCAGTTAATATTTTCACCTCTTCTCCTCAAAGGGCTAAACAACTTGTTGCCTTTCTGATGACACCCCATCTTTCCTATGGGATGGATGCAAGCCATTACTTACATAAGAGCAATGAGAGTTCTCCTGCTGCCTAGGCCACCATTTATCCCTCAGCCAATGCTGCCATTTGCTGTCTACAAGATCTCGCTGCGCACCAGTTGCCAGTTGTATTTGTTGCTGGCAGTAACTGTAAAAGTTCCTGATATGTTGAATTTGATTTGCCAGGCATGGTACTTTACCAAGTGTTGATAAGTGTGTTGCTGTTCAGTGGACTGTCACTCCCTTGGGTATAGTCATGTAACCAAGGCCTCAGGCCCACCGTGTTGTCAGAGATCAGTCAGAGGGAGACATGTGCAGGGGTTCAATCCCAACTTAATAACTCTGCTTAAATTCTAAAGCTGCAACCTTGGTGAAAATAGAGCTGGCAATTCCACAGGGTTCTTAATGAGCATTTCAGCATGTCAATCAAGTTGGATTTGTATTGATGGAATGCTTGAAAAACCCAACTCCTTCTATTAGCTGTTTTCTGTTCAACTCTCTGACCACATCCTTGCCGCTATCACTTTCTGATATTCTCAGTCGCTCCCTGTGTCATTGTTTGTTTCTGCCTTTCTCTGTTTCTTCTCCCTGGATTCTGTGCCATTATTCTCACTATCTCTCTCTTCTATCACATTCTGTCTCTCTCTCTCCCTCATCAGCCACAGAGCCTGTTTCCCGATTATAAAATCACAAGTGAAACCCGCCATCGGTAATTCCCCGCGACAGGAGCGCAGCATTGCACAGGCCCCGGAGAATACCGGGCCAGGCCAGCTAATAATATGTAACAGTTTTTACTGTACGTATGGTGCAGAAAGCATTGACGCCCCTGTCAAGGCACCGGAACATGGCATTCTGAAGTGCGCCCAGCACCCGCCATGATTTTAGCACCATGACCGATTCACCGCCCAATTGTGTTTCCTGATTCCGGCGTCGGCCGACGGAGAATCCCGCCTCAGGTCTCCCTCTCTCTCTTTCTCCCATTCTAGTCCATCTTTATCCCAGTCCATGTTTCTCTCTCTCTCCCATTCCATGTCTCTCTCCCATTCCATCTCTCTCGCTATCTTATTCCATCTCTCTCTTTCTCCCATTTCGCCCACTCACTCAGCAATTCTATGTCTCTCTGTTATTCTGTATCTCGTTTTCTCCCATTCTGTTTTTCTCTCTCTCTCCATCACATCTGCTTTATTCTGTGTCTGTTTTTCTCTCACTTTTTCCAACTGTCTTTTTCAGTACGCTTGGCGTGTGTGCCTGCCTATGCCTCTTTCTGTGTGTGTGTGTCTGTCTCTCGCTGTCCTCCGTAATGTGAGAGATGGGTATAGCTAGGTATTGCCAAGGGATTGCTAAACAAGTAGGTCAGAAAACTAAGCTTCCAGAAATAAATAAAACCTGTCACCTCAGGTCCTGTTAAGATTAACTGGGACTGCAAGCAATGACTGCACTCAGATGCAGTTTGTCTTCTGAGCTGATCTGACACAATCAGTGTGTCCCACAGCAGAGAGGGTCTGGATGAGAAACGTTGGAACATTGCCAACACATGTGATCATTCGTCAGGGTTATACGAGACCAATCTCAATGTCTCTTCTGCAACATTGTCCACTGACATGCTGGTATCAGCTGTGCCACGGTGGGTAGAACTCTCTCTTTCTCAAGTGAGAAAATTGTGGGTTTGAGTCCCACGCCAGAGAGCTCAAAATCCAGGCCACCATGCCTTTCAAAGGTGCAACCTTTCAGTGGGGCAGTCAAATGTTTTAAAGAAAGGGCGGGGGGTGGGGGTGGGGGGGGGGGGTGGTTTTCCAAGACTCTGGGTAATATTGATCCCTCAATCATCATCACTAAATGTAGGGCAGCACGGTAGCACAAGTGGCTAGCACTGTGGCTTCACAGCGCCAGGTCCGATTCCCCGCTTGGTCACTGTCTGTGCAGAGTCTGCACGTTCTCCCCGTGTCTGCGTGAGTTTCCTCCGGGTGCTCCGGTTTCCCCCCACAGTTCAAAGACGTGCAGGTTAGGTGGATTGGCCATGATAAACTGCCTTTAGTGGCCAAAAAAAGGTTAGGAGGGGTTATTAGGTTACGCGGCTAGGGTGGAAGTGAGGGCTTAAGTGGGTCGATGGGCTGAATGGCCTCCTTCTGCACTGTATGTTCTAAAGACAGGTTATCTGGGCGTTAGCACACTGCTGCTTGTGGGAGCTTGCTGTGCACACATTGGCCACCACGTTTCCTGCATTATGACAGTTCTTACATTTCAGAAGTAACTCATTGATTGTGAGATGCTTTGGGACATCCTGAGATTATGAAAGGCACTATATAAATGCATGTTGTAAGGATCCTCCTGTTAACCCCTGTCTGTCCCTTTGTTTCCCCTTTTGATTTCTGTTACCTTGCTATTTAAATTATTGTACATGGACAATTAATGGGACCTATGCCTTTAAGATTAACTGTATCTTTAATTTCAAAAGGAAACTCCAGCAGGAAATGCTGTTTGGTCTGACATCAGTAATGACACCTCTTGATGGACTTGGTTGGTGGCCAATGAGCTGTTTTAAACTTGCCGGGCCTTAGTTGATACTCGATGCTGATTGGTGCTGACCACTCTGGAATGTTCCTTCCCCTGTATAACTGTGTTTTTTCTTTATTTTCATTTTGGTTAGAAGCTGGAGGGTCATAGCTCCCATCTAATGGATTCTTTCTAAAGAACCAAAGTAAAACCTTTCTTTCTGTACAGCCAGATTGAACTGCAAAGAATTCCAATCCAGCCAGCAGCTGCAGGCAGGACCAATTGTTTAAAAACCCTTAAAAAAATTTTTGTGGGGAAATCTGTTCTTCCTCAGTAAAGCTAGGGGACATTCTGATAAGTCTGGAAACCAGTTAAATTTGAACAACAGGCTGAAGCTGGGGGGGGGGGGGGGGGGGGGGGAGGTGAGGCCGAGAATCGTAAGAATCAATCTGACCTGACGTTGTTCCTTTGAGTGAAGGCCCAGGGTAATAAAGGTTAAAGTGACTCCCCCAGAGCAAATACTACAGCTGGGAGTTCTGACTGAATGCCACCGCCAGAAGATCCTCGTTAGCAATCCAACTGGTGGTTTCAATCTCTCCACATCCTTAGAGGACAGCCTGCTGCACCGACCACAACATCGGAAAAAAAGAAACTTATCCCTCTCTTTTCAACCTTCATTTCATTTTAATTCTTATTATTTTACCTTCCACCCTCCTCTATGTGTGTGTGTGTCTTGCATGTGTTTGGGTAGAGGGTGGGACGGTAAAAGGAGGAGTAGATTAGCTGTCATAATTATTACATATTTCAACTTTGTTCATGCTATAAATAAACTGTTATTGCATTCAAGTGTTAAACCCGGTGTCTATAACTTGTCTATAGCTCGTATCAAAACCTAGGACTTGGCTCCTCACTCTGCAACTGGATCCTCGACTTTCTGATCCATGGACCACAAACAGTAAGGATAAACAATAACACCTCCTCCATGATAGATCTCAATACCTCGGCACCGCAAGTACGTACTTAGCCCCTTACTAAACTCCCTGTATACTCCCTGGGAAGGTGGACAAAATGGCGGCCGGTGGAGCCCCTGAGGAGTGGAGGCAGTGGGCTGAGGAGCAACAGGCGGCCCTTCTGCGCTATTTCACGAAGCTGAAAGGGGAGTTGTTGGAATCCCTGAAGGTGACGACGAGTAAGCTGCTGGAGACCCAGACAACCCAGGGTGCAGCGATACTCGAGTTGCAGTAGCAGGCCTCTGAGCGCGAGGAGGAGGTTTTGGCCCTCGTGGGGAAGGTGGAGATACACGAGGCACTTCATAAAAAGTGGCAAGATCGGTTCGAGGAGATGGAGCTTCGGTCACGGAGGAAGAACCTGCGGATCCTGGGCCTCGAGGAGGGGTTGGAGGGGTCGGACCTGCCGGCCTATGTGGCCGTGATGTTGAACTCGCTGGTGGGGGCAGGATCCTTCCATCTGCCCCTGGAGCTGGAGGGGGCCCACAGAGTACTGGCCAGGCGACCTAAGGCGAATGAACCCCCGCGGGCGGTGCTGGTGCGGTTCCATCGGTTCAGCGACCGGGAGTGTGTTCTCCGATGGGCCAAGAAGGTGAGGAGTAGTAAGTGGGAGAATTCGGTAGTGCGTGTCTACCAGGACTGGAGTGCGGAGGTGGCCAAGCGGAGAGCCGGGTTTAACCGGACGAAGGCGGTGCTCCATGGAAAGCAGGTGAAGTTCGGCATGTTGCCGCCTGCGCCTGTGGGTCACCTACAAGGACCGGCATCACTACTTTGAGTCGCCGGAGGAAGCGTGGGCCTTTGTGCAGGCTGAAAAGCTGGACTCGAACTCGAGATTGGGGGCTGTGGGAGTTTTTCTATTTCTGTATTATTGTTTATGCTGTAGTGGGTTATTCTGTTTGTTTCTGTTTTTTCTCTCGCTTTCAGACGATGTGGGTTATGGTTTCGTGTTCTAAGGGGGGTCCTGGGGTTTGTGGTTGATCTGTGTCTTTGTTTGTACGGAGTTGGTGGTTGGGTTGGGACTGCTGTTTGGGAGCTGCGTTGGTGGGGTGGGGCAGTGTGAAAGCGCGGGCTTTTCTCTGGTTTCCCGCACTGCGGGACGAGGGGATGTAGCTGGTGGCGAGGGGCATGGTTATTAGACCGGGTCTCCCGCACTGAAGCGGTGCCAAGGAGCTGATGCAGGGGAGGAGGGGGGACCTCATATCAGGAGGGGTCGGAGTTAGAGCGGGAGCTGCCGGGGTCAGCAGAAGTCAGCTGGCTCACGGGAGTACAGTGGAGGGAGAGTCGCGGCTAGGAGGGATCCTAGCCTGGGTGGGGGGAGGGGGGGGGGGATTACGGGTTGCTGCTGGATTGGCCAGGGAGGAGTTGGTGCGGGTCGGGGGGGGGGTCGGGGTGAGGTTCTATTGCCGTGGGAAACGGGCCGAATGGGTGCTGGCCAGGGGCGAGCAGTCGATGGGCTATGGCTAGTCGACGGGGGCGGGGTGCCCCCTGATCCGGCTGAACACGTGGAACATGAGGGGGTTGAACGGGCCGTTTAAGCGAGCCAGGGTGTTTTCGCATCTGAAGGGGCTGAAGGCGGACGTGGCTATGCTCCAGGAGACCCACCTGAAGGTGGCGGACCTGGTCCATCTGGGGAAGGGGTGGGTGGGGCAGGTTTTCCACTTAGGGCTCGACTCGAAGAATCGGGGGGTGGCGATTCTGGTGGGGAAGAGGGTGGCATTTGAGGCGTCTGAGGTTGTGGCTGATAGTGGCGGCAGATATGTGATGGTGGGCGGTAAGCTGCAGGGGGAGAGGGTGGTGTTGGTTAATGTGTACGCCCCAAATTGGGATGCTGCTGGTTTCATGAGGCTTATGTTGGGCCGCATTCCTGGCCTGGAGGTGGGGGGCTTGATCATGGGGGGGACTTCAATACAGTGCTGGATCCCCTACTGGATCGTTCTAGTTCAAGGAGAGGCAGGAGGCCGGCGGCGGCCAAGGTGTTGAGGGGGTTTATGGACCAGATGGGGGGAGTGGATCGCTGGAGGTTCGGGAGGCCGAGGGCTCGGGAGTACTCTTTTTTCTCCCATGTGCACAGGGTTTATTCCCGCATTGATTTCTTTGTTTTGAGTAGGGGACTGGTCCCGAGGGTAGAGGAGGCCGAGTATTCGGCTATTGCGATTTCGGACTATGCTCCGCATTGGGTGGATCTGGAGATGGGGGAGGTGCGGGACCAGCGCCCACTTTGGCGTCTGGACGTGGGGTTGTTGGCTGATGAGGAGGTGTGTAGGAGGGTTCGGGGATGTATCGAGAGGTACCTCGAGGTCAATGATACTGGGGAGGTCCAGGTGGGGATGGTGTGGGAGGCTCTGAAGGCAGTGATTAGGGGGGAGCTAATCTCCATCCGAGCCCATAGGGAGAGGGGGGAGAGGAGGGAGAGGGAGAGACTGGTGGAGGATCTGTTGAGTGTGGATAGGAGGTACGGGGAGGCCCCGGAGGAGGGATTGCTGGGGGAACGGCGTAACTTGCAGGCCAAGTTTGATTTACTGACCACTGGAAAGGCGGAGACACAGTGGAGGAAGGCGCAGGGAGCGGTCTATGAGTATGGAGAGAAGGCGAGCAGGATGCTGGCGCATCAGCTTTGTAAGCGGGACGCGGCTAGGGAGATTGGTGGATTGAGGGATAGAGATGGGAAGGTGGTGCGGCAGGGGGCAGAGGTCAATGAGGTCTTTAGGGACTTTTATAGGGAATTGTACCGGTCGGAGCCGCCGGCGGTGGGAGGGGGAATGGAGAGTTTTTTGGACAGGCTCCGATTTCCAAGAGTGCAGGAGGAGCAGGTGGAGGGACTGGGGGCGCCGATCGAGTTGGAGGAGCTGGTCCGTGGGATTGGCCACATGCAGTCGGGGAAGGTGCCGGGACCGGATGGGTTCCCGGTTCAATTTTATAAGAAATATGCAGACCTGCTGGGCCCCCTGTTGGTTAGGACCTTCAACGAGGCATGGGAGGGGGGTGTTCTGCCCCCAACGATGTCTCGGGCGCTAATCTCCCTGATCCTGAAGCGTGATAAGGACCCCTTGCAGTGCGGTTCATACAGGCCGATTTCATTGCTGAATGTAGACGCCAAGTTGCTGGCGAAGATCTTGGCCACTAGAATAGAGGTCTGGGTGCCGGGGGTGGTACATGAAGATCAGACGGGTTTTGTGAAGGGGAGGCAGCTGAACACTAATGTGCGAAGGCTGCTAAATGTGATAATGATGCCAGCAGCAGAAGGAGAGGCGGAGATTGTGGTGGCGTTGGATGCGGAGAAGGCCTTTGACAGGGTTGAGTGGGGGTACTTGTGGGAGGTGTTGGAGAGGTTCGGGTTTGGGGTGGGGTTTATTAAATGGGTGAGGTTGCTGTACGAGGCCCCGATGGCGAGTGTAGCGACAAATGGGAGGAGGTCTGAGTACTTCAGGCTCCACCGTGGGACTTGGCAGGGGTGCCCCCTGTCCCCCTTGCTTTTTACGCTGGCAATTGAGCCTCTTGCCATGGCTCTCAGGGGGTCGAGGAGGTGGAGGGGTTTGGTGCGAGGTGGGGAGGAGCACCGAGTGTTGCTGTATGCGGACGACTTGCTGTTGTATGTAGCAGACCCGGTGGGGGGAATGCCGGAGGTGATGGAGATTCTTGCTGAGTTCGGGAGTTTCTCGGGATATAAATTGAACCTGGGCAAGAGTGAGCTGTTTGTCGTGCACCCGGGAGATCAGGAGGAGGGGATTGGTAGACTCCCGCTAAAGAGGGCAGTGAGGAGTTTTAGGTACCTGGGGGTTCAGGTGGCTAGGAGCTGGGGGACTCTGCACAAGCTCAATTTTACTAGGTTGGTGGAGCAGATGGAGGAGGAATTTAAAAGGTGGGACATGCTGCCGTTGTCATTGGCGGGTAGAGTACAGTCCGTTAAAATGACGGTGCCCCCGAGGTTTTTGCTTTTGTTTCACTGCCTCCCCATTTTCGTTCCGAGGGCCTTTTTTAGGAGGGTGAACAGCAGCATTCTGGGATTTGTTTGGGCGCACGGGACTCCGAGGGTAAGGAGGGTCTTTTTGGAGCGGGGCAGGGATAGAGGGGGGCTGGCGCTGCCCAACCTCTCTAGGTACTATTGGGCGGCTAAAGTCTCGATGGTACGTAAGTGGGTAATGGATGGGGAGGGGGCAGCATGGAAACGGATGGAGATGGCGTCCTGCGGAGGCACGAGCCTGAAGGCACTGGTAACGGCGCCGCTGCCGCTCCCTCCAACGAGGTACACCACGAGCCCAGTGGTGGCGGCCACCCTCAAAATTTGGGGGCAGTGGAGGCGACACAGGGGGGAAGTGGGGGGCTCGGTGGAGGCCCCGTTGCGGAGGAACCACCGGTTTGTCCCAGGGAACATGGATGGCGGGTTCCTGGGGTGGCACAGGGCGGGCATCAGGAAGTTGGGAGACCTGTTTATTGACGGGAGCTTCGCGAGCCTTGGTGAACTGGAGGAGAAGTTTGAGCTCCCCCCGGGGAATATGTTCAGGTACCTTCAGGTCAAGGCGTTTGCTAGGCGACAGGTGGAGGGGTTCCCTTTGCTGCCCCCGCGGGGGGTAAGGGATAGGGTGCTTTCGGGGGTGTGGGTCGGGGATGGGAAGGTGTCTGACATCTACCAGGTAATGCAGGAGGTGGGGAGGCGTCGGTAGAGGAGCTGAAGGCTAAGTGGGAGGTGGAGCTGGGGGAGCAGATTGAGGAGGGGACATGGGCGGACGCCCTGGAGAGGGTGAACTCCTCCTATTCATGTGCGAGGCTTAGTCTCATCCAGTTCAAGGTGCTGCACCAGGCCCACATGTCCGGATCTAGGATGAGTAGGTTCTTTGGGGGCGAAGACAGGTGCGTCAGGTGTTCGGGGAGTCCAGCGAACCATACCCATTTGTTCTGGGCATGCCCGGCACTGGAGGAGTTCTGGAAGGGGGTGGCGGGGACGGTGTCGAGGGTGGTGGGATCCAGGGTCAAGCCAGGCTGGGGGCTCGCGATATTTGGGGTTGGGGTGGAGCCGGGAGTGCAGGAGGCGAAAGAGGCCGATGTTTTGACCTTTGCGTCCCTAGTAGCCCGGCGGAGGATCTTGCTGCAGTGGAAAGATGCGAGATCACCGAGTGTGGAGACCTGGATTAATGACATGGCGGGATTTATTCAGCTGGAGAGGGTCAAATTCTCCCTGAGGGGGTCGGTACAAGGGTTCTTTAGGAGGTGGCAGCCTTTCCTCGACTTTCTGGCTCAACGATAAGGTACTAGGTCAGCAGCAGCAGCAACCCGGTTGGGGGGGGGGGGGGGGGGGGGGGATAGTGCTTAAGTTAATTTGCTTATTGTTAATTTATTTTGTTGTTTATTGGGTTTGGGGGGTTTGTTATATGCGTTGATACGGGTGCCGGGGTTTTTTTATTACTATTATTGTTATTATTGTTTTGTTGACATATATTTTTCAAAAAATTCCAATTAAAATTATTTTTTTTTAAAACTTGCTACCAGCACGGTAGCATTGTGGATAGCACAAATGCTTCACAGCTCCAGGGTCCCAGGTTCGATTCCGGCTTGGATCACTGTCTGTGTGGAGTCTGCACGTCCTCCCCATGTGTGCGTGGGTTTCCTCCGGGTGCTCCGTTTTCCTCCCACAGTCCAGGTTAGGTGGATTGGCCATGATAAATTGCCCTTAGCATTCAAAATTGCCCTTAGTGTTGGGTGGGGTTACTGGGTTATGGGGATAGGGTGGAGGCGTTGACCTTGGGTAGGGTGCTCTTTCCAAGAGCCGGTGCAGACTCGATGGGCTGAATGGCCTCCTTCTGCACTGTAAATTCGATGAAATGACACAACCACAGTGGGTCAGACCTTGAACAATGATGAGTCAGAATACATGAGGGAGATAGAGAACCGAGTGGAGTGGTGTAATGACAACAATCTATGACAACAATCTCTCCCTCAATGCCAGAAAAACTAAAGAGCTGGTTATTGACTTCAGGAAGCAAAGTATTGTACAAGCCCTGTCAGCATCAACGGGGCCAAAGACGAGATGGTTGACAGCTTCAAATTCCTCGGTGTGCACATCACCAAAAATCTGTTATGGTCCACCCACGTCGACACTGCCACCAAGAAAGCACAACCACGCCGATACTTCCTCAGGAAACTAAGGAAATTCAGCATGTCCACACTGACTCTTAGCAACTTTTACAGATGCACCATAGAAAGAATCCTATGTGGCTGCATCACAGCCTGGTATGGCAACTGCTCGGCCCAAGACCACAAGAAACTTCAGAGAGTCATGAACACAGCCCAGTCCATCACACGAACCTGCCTCCCATCCATTTACTCTATCTACACCTCCCACTGCCTAGGGAAAGTGGGCAGCATAATCAAAGACCCCTCCCACCCAGCTTACTCACTCTTCCAACTTCTTCCATCGGGCAGGAGATACAAAATTCTGAGAACACGCATTAAAAGATTCAAAAACCACTTCTTCCCCGTTGTTACCAGACTCCTAAACGACTCTCTTATGGACTGACCTGATTAATACTACACCCCTGTATGCTTCACCCGATGCTGGTGTCTATGTATTTACACTGTGTACCTTGTGTTGTCCTATTATGTATTTTCTTTTCATGTACAAAATGATCTGTTTGAACTGCTCACAGAAAAATACTTTTCACTGTATCTCGGTACACGTGACAATAAACAAATCCAAATCCAAACAACTGATATCAGGTTAACATCTCACTAATATCTCAGAAAAATGATTTCAATTTGAAATTATTATCATGTTAATATTTAAAGAGCTGAGTTTGCGCCATTGCTGTGATATTTCAAACAGGAAGAGCTGTTTGTGTTAAACTCTCTCTGACGCAGTCATTTAGCATCCAAATTATGCGTTCACTTACAGGCTCGGAATCATGGTTCAGTATCGGGAAAAATCGTTGTGAGAAGCCAAGGATAAATATATGAAGAAGAAAATGTCTATTATGCAAATGCTCTCTTCATATATCTGAGTCACCCCCGATCTGATAGCAGCAATGATGAATGGCCGAGAAATAAATAATCACAACCAATTTAAAATATATTTGGTGGGATTTTCTGTTTGCCGATGGCGAAATCGCGAAACGCAAATAGGTTCCGGCACCAAAATCGCAATTCCCCATCACCTCGACAACAGCGTCAATGTGTACCAAACACATGCACAGTAAACACCGTTTGCATATAATTACCGGGCTTGACCCAGTATTCTCCGGGGCCTCTGTGATGCTCCTCCTCTGATGGGCCGAGTTCCCGATGGCACGTTTCGCTTGTGTTTTCAAAAAGCGTGAAACCGGCGTGGTGGCTGCTGAGGGAGAGATAGAGAAAGCATGACATGGAGGGGAGCAACTGCGGGCTGCCATGCCAGACATGGCCAGGCTGGCTGGGTTGGGGGGGCCCTGCCAGGGCGGGGAGGGAGGCGGGAACAGGGTTGACATGGGATTGGAGCAGTGGCCAGGCCCAGACAGCCATTACTGTGGCCATCATGCTGCGCACCCACTGACCCCACCCACCTTGATCCCTGTTTCTGCAGAGCGACACCGGCTGTACGGATACCCCCACTCCCGTACCCCACCCTCCGCCACACCCAACACGCTCAGCCCCCCGCCAGACCCCATCCCAACCCGGCCACCACCCACTAGTGGCACACCGAGGGCAACACCCACAGAAGCCCCTATGGGGGCCGCAATGCATACCACTAGAGAGGGCAGTGCCAGTCAATGGTATCCCTGGCATCCAGAGACTGGCACCAGGGCCAGAGGCCCCACGGTACCAGCCACTGACGGGGCCAGGATTGCGGAAATGGGGGGGGGGGGGAGAAGGGCATGCGGGGGCAGAGTCCGCGGTGCCAACTGGGGCCACTGTGTAGCCCGGTCGACCTAGTTGAGCACGGAGGAATGCACCATGTTAATATGTGGATATTGGAATTTAACCAGCAATGTTGGCCATCCTGCTAGTTGTTGTAGCCCTGGGGGATGCCCTGCGGCTGTACGAGCTGGAGTTGCTCGAGGAAGGGAGGAAGCTGCAGCAGCGGAGCGTGCAGCAGAGGGACGGTTGGCAGCCACCTAGGTTGGAGAGCCAGCTGCCCACAGTCCGAGGAGGAGGAGGCGCTGCATGAGGCCTCGTGAGTACCGGCAGCGCCTGTCATTTGAGCACCTGCCGGACCAGGTATGTCATCAAAGACTGAGCAGAGAGACAGTGCGACATATCTGCCAGATGATGGCACAGCTGGCACCGCGGGGGTACAGGGGAGGACATTTGCTCCTGCTGGCTGTCGAGATGATGGTCGCCCTGGACTTTTATGCGATGGTGTCCTTCCAGGCGCCGATAGGCACCTGTCGGGGATCTCACAGACCTCTGTGCACAGGTGCATCCGCGCCGTCACGGAGGCCTTGTATGCCAAGTCGGCTCAATACATCCACTTCAATGTGGATCAAGCCCACCAGGATGCCCGAGCAGTGGATTATAACCCCCGACAGGGGCTATCCACTGCGGTCGTGGCTGATGCCGCCTATCCGGAGGCCACAGACAGACACGGAGACCCGCTACAAAGAAGCCCATGCAGCGACCATGAGTGTAATCGAGCGGTGCTTCGGCATCCTGAAGATGTGGTTCAGGTACCTGGACCGCTCTGGAGGGGCCCTCCAGTATAACGCTGAGAGGGTCGCAAGCATCATGGCGGACTGCTGCGTCCTCCACAATAGCGTGCAGCAGAGGGACGATGTGCTGGAGGAGGAGGATGAATTCCAGGCCTCGTCCAAAGAGGAGGATGCGTGGGAGGGGGAGGTTGGGCAGGACATGGGGCTCAGGCAGACATGGGAGGCCGCACGACATGTGAGGCAGGGTCAGCACACACTGGACGCTCTGATCGCCTCCAGGTTCACCGGGGGGCGGGGGCTGGAGTGGGGGACTGGCCAGGGGCACGGAGAGCACATCCCAACCCCACACCCACTCACTCCCCACCCCCACAGCTAACCCTTTGACTGCAACTCCCTTCATGATACATACCTGCCACACTACTGGGTACGGGCCCTGGGTTGGCAGTAACAGTGGGTTTGGTCCATGGGATGGAGGATGATGATAACCCGCTCTGTGACGAGCTCTGGTGCTCCACATTGTTTGACAACGTCTGACTCCTGCCCACGGTAGCACTTCCCACCGTCCACCTGGGTGATCCCTGCAAGCGAGCTGGCCATTCCATCACACGGTCCCATCGGATCCCTGGGGTGGCGGTGGTGGGGATGGTCGGGAGAGGTGTGGAGCCCAGGTCATCGACAGGGTTGATGGATGACACAGTCACCCCTAAGATGAGAGACCCCATGTTGTGTGCGAAGGGGATTTTGTCCATTTGACCTCAGTTTCTAGATGGCGCTAGTGGAACTTTTCTGCATGTCACGACAGTCAGCATATTGCTGAATGTCTCGGGCTTTCTCTTCCCAACATACCTTATTTATTTTCTGTAAGTTTCTTTGGGAGTATGCTTCTGGAATGTTGGAAAGTGCCATCTTGACTCGCGACAATGGGTTGCTCGTGTTTGCTCCAAGAAGTGACATATTTCAGCATTGTTTACGTGTACTCAGTCAGGGTGATGATGATGTTCAAACCCAATGATCTGGGCACAGGAGGCCTGTCCAACTCGCTTTATTTGATCCCCATGCTCCCCGGGATTGAATTGGATGTGCGAAGATCTTTCAGATCGGCCCTGAGTTGCACTTGGAATTCCTCTTTTCAGTAAGAGAGTAAATACCGTGCAGCATACTAAACGATGGAGATTAAATACTATATGACTCATATCACATGGCCAGTTGACTTTCTAGCATATCCTGGATACCCAAGAGTTGGTTATGGGTTGGAATATCTTTGAGGGTCTCAGCTGATTCATATATTAAAACTTTTCCGGGGTGAATTATATGTAAGAATCTAATCCAGAATAAAAACATGCTGGGTAAACTCAGCAAGTCTGGCAGCATCTGTACAGAGAAAAACATTTTGAGCCTGTTCTTCAGAGCTAAAGAGAAGGAGAAATGTGATTGATTTAATACTGTTTGAGAAGAGATGGAGCAGAAGGAACAAAATAGAATGTCAGGGATAGGTGGTAGCTGGGAGAGATTTGACAAAGATGTCATGGGTACAAGACAAATGGAGCCTTAATGGTGGTGTTAAAGACTAAAGGAGGATCTGATGATGGCGTAAAGGTAAGAACGCAAAGTATATTAACAGCAAAATATAATGTCATGTGAGAGTACCTTTAAGAAATAGATGTTTAAGCAATGTACCTTTTAAGAAGTTGAACACCTCATATTAATGAAGCGATGTCAGAGTGTGGGTGGAGCTGGGTTTTTAGCTCAGCCATTTTGCAGTGTTTTAGCTTCAGTTTTGAGAGAAAGCAGCTGAAAAGTGCCTGGCTGGTTTGCTGTGAGCTGTTTGAAAGGAGAAAGCCAGTTTTGAGAAAAAGAGCTTGGGTGTGTCTGTGTTTGCAGTAAGCTGGATCTGATGTGATTGAGTTTCGGAGCCATGAGGTCATGTTGCAGCTGTACAAAACTCTGGTGCGGCCGCATTTGGAGTATTGCGTGCAATTCTGGTCACCACATTATAGGAAGGATGTGGAAGCCTTGTGAAGGGTGCAGAGGAGATTTACAAGAATGTTGCCTGGTATTGAGGGAAGATCTTATGAGGGAAGGCTGAGGGACTTGAGGCTGTTTTCGTTAGAGAGAAGAAGGTTGAAAGGTGACTTAATTGAGGCATACAAGATGATCAGAGGATTAGATAGAGTGGACAGCGAGAGCGTTTTACCTCGGATGGTGATGTCTAGCACGAGGGGACATAGCTTTAAATTGAGGGGAGATAGATATAGGACAGATGTCAGAGGTAGGTTCTTTACTCAGAGAGTAGTAAGGGCATGGAATGACCTGCCTGCAACAGTAGTGGACTCGTCAACACTAAGGGCATTCAAATGGTCATTGGATAAACATATGGATGATAAGGGAATAGTGTAGATAGGCTTTAGAGTGGTTTCACAGGTCGGCGCAACATCGAGGGCCGAAGGGCCTGTAATGCACTGTAATGCTCTATGTTCTATCTCTGCCAGGAAAGACTATCTCTGAATCATTTGGGTGATTTAAACTCATAATAGTAATGTCTTTAACCTGATGTGTTTCTGTTTAAAGGTCTTTTGGAGGTTTGAAGGAACATTTTGAGGGATTATTTAGTGTTGTATTATTTTCGGGGTTATCTTTGAAGTAAGGGGTGTTAAGGGATCCAATGTTTATTTAAAAAGGTTAAGTTGAATTCATGGAATAAACATTGTTTTGTGTTTAAAAACCCACGTGTCCATAATTGTAATACCACACCTGGAGACCAAGCCGTGTGCTTCAAAAGCAACAATATATTAAAGGGAGAGGTGGTTGAAGTCCATGATACATTTTGGGGTTCTGAAAACGCCGCTCCCATAACAATAAGAACAAGTGACAGATGGCCTAGAGGGGGATGGGGTACAGCATTGGGACAAAATAATTGGATTAAAAAGGGAGTCAAGATGGAGGAGTGTGTTCTTGGTCTGACGTTCGTGAACTCAATCTTGAGTCCGGAAGGCTGTAATGTGCCTAATCGGAAAATGAGATTGCAATTTCTCCAGTTTGTGTTGGGCTTCACTGGAACATTGCAGCAGGGCAAGAACGGACATGCGGGCATGAGATGGTGAGTTGAAATGGTAAGCGTCAGGCAGGTCCACATTATGCCTGTGGACCGAGTGAAGGTGTACCACGAAGTGGTCACCCAGTCTGCATTTAGTCTCCCCAATGTAGAGGGACTGCATTGGAACCTGAGTTTTCAAGCATTTTCTGTTTTTTAATTTCAGATTTCCAGCATCCGCATTATTTTGCTATTAATCTAATCCAGAAGTCCAGACAATTTAAGTATATGGAATCATGGATACCTGGGAGTGAGTTAATAATAATAATCGCTTATTGTCACGAGTAAGCTTCAAATGAAGTTACTGTGAAAAGCCCCTAATTGCCACATTCCGGCGCCTGTTCCCTGTTCGGCGAGGGAATTGAACCCGCGCTGCTGGCATTGTTCTGCATTACAAGCCAGCTATTTAGCCCACTGTGCTAAACCAGCTAAAGGCCGGATGTGGTTTCCGTAGACTTTCAGAAGACTTTCGACAAGATCTCACATAACAGATTATTACGTACAGTTAAAGCACATGAGATTGCAGGTAGTATCGTGAGATTGGTAGAAAGCTGGTTAGTAGACAGGAAGCAAAGAATTGGAATAAATGGCTCTTTTTCTGATTGGCAGGCAGTGACTAGTGGGGTACCGCAGGGATCTGTGCCAGGACCCCAACCGTTCACATTATATATAAATGATTTGGCCAACGGAACTAAATGCATTGGCCAGAATTCTCCAGTATCTGGGGGGGCGGCCCGTACCGGCGCCGAGGAGTGGTGTGAACCAATCCGGCGTCGGGCCGCCCAGAAGGTGTGGAATCCTCCGCACCTTCGGGGCTAGGCTGGCTCTGGAGTGTTTGGTGTCGCGCCAACTGGCGGCGAATTGTCTCCGCCGTTCGGTGCGAGTTGGCCCATGTGCAGGAGCGGCAACGTGTCCTGGCGCAGGCGCAGAACCTCTGCCGTGTTTCCTGGGCATGCGCAGGGGGTTTCTTGTCCACGCCAGCCATGGCGGAGCTTTTCACAGGCCGGCACGGAGGGAAAGAGTGCCCCCACGGCACAGGCCCGCCTGCAGATCGGTGGGCCTCGTTCGCGGGCCAAGCCACCATGCCCCCCCCCCCCCCCCCCCCCCCCCCCCCCCGGGGCTGGATCCCCCCGTGTCCCCCCCCGAGGACTCTGCAGGCCGTCCTCAGAGCCAGGTCCTGCCGGTACGGACCTGGTCTAATCCACGCCAGCGGGACTGGCTGAAAACGGGTGGCCGCTCAGCCCATCGGGGACCAGAGAATCACCGGGGGGGGACACAACTGCCAACGGTCCCCGACCGGCGCAGCGTGATCCCCAACCCCGCCAAAAACCGGCGCCGAAGAATTCGGCAACCGACGTCGAAACAGCAGGGTGGGATTCACGCCGCCCCCCGCCCCCCCGGCAATTCTCCGACCTGGCCCGGGGTGGATTTGCCGCATTTGCGGAGAATCCCGCCCATTATCTCCAAATTTGCAAATGATACAAAGTTGGGTTGGAGGGTGTGCTGTAAGGAGGATGAGAGATGTTTCAGCATGATTTGGACAGACTGAGTGAGTGGGCATATGCATGGCAGATGCAGTATAACATGGATAAATGTGAGGTTATCCACTTCAGTAGCAAAAATAGGAAGGCAGATTATTATTTGAATGGGTGTAAATTGAGAGAGGTGGATACACAGCAGGACCTTGGGGTCCTTGTGCATCAGTTATCTAAAGTAAGCAGTCGGTATAGCAGGCAGTAAAAAAGGCAAATGGTATGTTGGCCTTCATAGCGCGAGGATTTGAGTCCAGGAATAGAGATGTTTTGTTGCAATTATATAGGATGTTGGAAGATTATGTACGATTTTGGTGTCCTTATCTGAGGAAGGATGGGCGCGATTCTCCGCAAATGCGGCGAGTCGTAAATGCTGCCGTGAAACTGGCCGTGTTTCACGGCAGCCTCCGCGCCCCCTCCCGGGACCCGATTCTCCCCCCCGGGCGGGGCTAGCAGCGCGGCCCCGTGAAGCACGGCATCGCAGGCTTAGCGACCTTCGCATGCGCGGGCCGTCATGCCCCTCAGCCGCCCCACGGACTGATCCTGCGGGGCGGCGGAGGAACAAATAGTGCGCGGGTATCAGACCCGCTGCCCGCGATCGGTGCCCACCGATCGCAGGCCCATGCCACCCTTGGCACGGCCGTGGTGCGGCCGTGCCAATTGGTGCCATGGTTGACCGGGACAGCGCTTTGCGGCCGTTTTCACGAACGGTGAGAGCAGGTGTGATTGCGTTCGTGAAAACGGCCATAAAGGCCTGGGAACTCGGCCCATCGGCCAGGGGAGAATCACTGTTCGCCGTAAAAAACGGCGTGCAGCGATTCGTGTCGTGGGGCGGCCGTGGGGGGGAGGAGAGAATAGCGGGAGGGCGGGAAAAATGTCGGGAAGGCCCTCCCGCTATTCTCCGACCCGTCGTGGGCAGCGGAGAATCGTGCCCGATATTCTTGCTGTGGAGGGAGTGCAACAAAGGTTTACCAGGCTGATTCCTGGGATGGCTATACTGTCATATGAGGAGAGACTAAGTCGGTTAGGATTATTTTCATTGGAGTTTTGAATAATAAGAAAGGATCCCATAGAAATTTATAAAATTCTGACAGGATTAGACAGGGTATGCTCCCGATGGTGGGGGAGTCAAGAACATTTTAAAAATAAATTTAGAGTACCCAATTCATTTTTTCCAATTCAGGGACAATTTGACGTGGCCAATCCAGCTACCCTGCACATCTTTGGGTTGTGGGGGCGAAACCCAGGCAAACACGGGGAGTCCAGAACTAGGGGTCATAGTTTAAGGATAGGGGTAAACCTTTTAACACTGAGGTGAGGAGAAATTTCTTCACTCAGAGCGTGGTGAATCTGTGGAATTCACTACCACAGAAAGTAGTTGAGACCAAATGTTGTGTAATTTCAAGACGGAATTAGATATAGCTCTTGGGGCTAAGGGGATCAAGGTATATGGAGGGAAAGTGGGATCAGGCTATTGAATTTGCTGATCAGTCATGATCATAATGAGTGGCAGAACAGGCTCGAAGGGTCGAATGGCCTACTCCTGCTTCTATTTTATAAGTGTGTTTCTATGTATGATTCTAATCGAGCGGTTTAGATTTTGTATGTCGGTGATGTTTTGTTGTACCAGAAGTTTCTACAATGGAGTGACAAAGCGGGTTAGCATTTTGACTGCCCCTGCTGGGATCAAATGTGTGTTTAGCTGGAATTGACTTCATGGCCTTAGCCATCTCCTTGTCCTTAGATAAATGTTACTGTCATTTGAGCTGAATGTGCTTGACTTTCTGTTAATGATGGTAAATAAGGCAGCAGCAGCCTGTCTGGATTAATATTCCCCTCAAACGCTCTGTCCATGTCTAGAAAATGGAAAGTGCTCCTCAAACGCAGAGGTGCTGAAATTAATTTCACCGAACACAAGTGTAAATGTTTGAGGTGCAGGAGATCATTTCTCCCTGCCTGATGCCACTTTGCAAGAAGTTTTAAAAGTTAAACCCTCGCTCGAGGTGGATTTACACTTTGTGGGGCCCCGCGCTCACTTTCATTTCTAGGCACCATCAAACCAAACTACCCCCACCCCTCCCTCTCTCCTGCCACCCTATGACAGCTGGTGACACCAATCAATAGGCTCACCTTGTGGCCTTCACCCAGTACCTTGCCTCGATGTTGTTGGCTGGCCTGTCCTCCTCAGTCCTGGGGGTTGCGTCGCCTCTCACTGCTCGAGGGCTGCTAATCGGCTGCTTCGCCTTGGCTTGTGCTTTTTGCCCGGCGCCTCGGCCTCATCTCACTGTTGCTGGCCGCCCAGCCCTCAGCCCTGGGCCGAGAAACCTGCTGGCTGCACCTTTATTCATAAAGGGAAAACACAGAGGACGGGATTCTCCGGTTCCCCAGCTGCGTGTTTCTCAGCGGCTTTCTGTTCGCTGGCGGTGGGATTCTATCTTCCCTCCGCGTGTTAATGGGATTGCTCATTGAAACCACCCCACTCCGCCGGGAAACCCGCTGGCGGAGATGCACAGCCAATGGGAAAAGTGAATCTCAAGGCCTGGAGAATTCTGACCAGGATCATAGAATCATAGAATTTACAGTGCAGAAGGAGGCCATTCGACCCATTGAGTCTACACTGGCCTTACAAAAAGCACCCTACCCAAGCCCACACCTCCACCCTATTCCCGTAACCCAGTAACCCCATCCAACTAATTTATCATGGCCAATCCACCTAACCTGCACATCTTTGGACTGTGGGAGGAAACTGGAGCACCTGGAGGAAACCCACGCAGACACGGGGGGAACGTGCAGACTCTGCACAGACAGTGACCCAAGCCGGGAATCGATCCTGGAACCCTGGCGCTGTGAAGCAACTGTGCTAACCACTATGCTGCCGTGCTGCCTCTCTCCCTCCTCGCCTCACATTCCTCACGCACGCGCACCTCAACGTCCAGACCAGACTGTTTTCCCTCTCTCAGAGGACTCGACCGGTCAGAGTCTGATGTTCTCTGCATTGCCTGTTGATAGGCTCATTTGAGCCTAGCCTATCAGCAAATGCAGAGTTAACAGATAAAAGCAAATTACTGCGGATGCAGCAACAGAAACAAAAAATGCTGGACAATCTCAGCAGATATGACAGAGTCTGGATGACTCTTTGTCAAACTTTGACACAGTCTCACCAAGACTCAAAACGTTAACTCCATTCTCTCTCCACAGATGCTGTCAGACCTGCAGAGTTTTCATAATCTGATCTGTGTCCACAGACACCGGTCAGCAGGGGGCCCCCATTCGTCGGGGCTTTGTGCTAGGCACAATGTGTTTCAGTGTAAATCCTCCCCTGACCCTCGTGGCTAGTGAAATAGCGAAATGCGGCCTGCTGTCACATATTGAACTCTCGCTGCACTACCAGACCAACTAACTCCCCTCTGTCAGTGGCCAATCCGGGTGGTTGTTCAGTAGTAGCAGTGAATCCCTCTGTAAGACCAGTCCCTGTACACTCAACAAGGAATTTTCACAATTTTTCTGGAAAATTGGAATCAACTCATCTAAGTCATTGTCCCCTCCTTACTCTCACTCCATTCTCCAGAACTTATTATCATCCAACTGCATTGAGCCATAGAGTCATGTGTCACACAAAAGGAGAGCATTTGGCCCATCGCATCTGTGTCGGTCCTCTATGGAGTCAGTCTGATTCCCCATTTCATCCCCACCACCTTCAAGTTTATTTTCTTCAAATGCCCATCCAATTACCTTTCCAATTCATTGATTCTTTCTGCATCAACCATCTCCACATGCAGTGATGTTCCAGGTCACTACCACACACTGTCAAAAAACTGCTTCCTCATATATCCCCCTGCCTCTCTTGTTCAAAATCTTAAATCTGTGCCCCCGTTGTGCTTGTGCCATCAGCTAAAGGGGAGCATTTTTTATTGTCTATCTTTTCTAAGTCTGTCATAATCTTGTGCACCTCTATCAAATATCCCCTCGATCTCCTTAATCATAGTATCATAGAATTTACAGTGCAGAAGGAGGCCATTCGGCCCATCGAGTCTGCACCGGCTCAAAGGACAACAACACCAGCCTTTCCAACCCAACCTTTTAACAAACCTCCTCCATCCCTGGCACTATTCTGGTAAATCTCTGGGCCCTCTCGTGATCTTCACATCTTTCCTGAAGTGTGATTACCAGAACTGAAAAGAACATTGGTATTCATAGTCCCTTAAAGCCTTTCGAAGCACTTGGAGGTGGCAATCAAACTATGATTTTACAGGGACCCCACATGATAATGATAGGTTGCGAAATCAGTCAAGCAGCACTAAATCTGTAATGATGGCCTCAGGCTATGTCAACAGCCAGAGTGAAATAGCAGGCACTGATTTTTTTCAACACTGCAAACAGGTTTTTATATCAAACATTGAAAGGGAAGAAGATTTAAAGTCAGCTCCCTTTGACATATAGAACATAGAACATAGAACGATACAGCGCAGTACAGGCCCTTCGGCCCACGATGTTGCACCGACATGGGAAGTCAAAAACTAAAGGCCATCTAACCTACACTATGCCATTATCATCCATATGCTTATCCAATAAACTTTTAAATGCCCTCAATGTTGGCGAGTTCACTACTGTTGCAGGTAGGGCATTCCACGGCCTCACCACTCTTTGCGTAAAAAACCTACCTCTGACGTCTGTCCTATATCTATTACCCCTCAATTTAAGGCTATGTCCCCTCGTGCTAGCCACCTCCATCCGCGGGAGAAGGCTCTCACTGTCCACCCTATCTAACCCTCTGATCATTTTGTATGCCTCTATTAAGTCACCTCTTAACCTTCTTCTCTCTAACGAAAACAACCTCAAGTCCATCAGCCTTTCCTCATAAGATTTTCCCTCCATACCAGGCAACATCCTGGTAAATCTCCTCTGCACCCGTTCCAAAGCTTCCACGTCCTTCCTATAATGAGGCGACCAGAACTGTACGCAATACTCCAAATGCGGCCGTACCAGAGTTTTGTACAGCTGCAACATGACCTCATGGCTCCGGAACTCAATCCCTCTACCAATAAAGGCCAACACACCATAGGCCTTCTTCACAACCCTATCAACCTGGGTGGCAACTTTCAGGGATCTACGTACATGGACACCGAGATCCCTCTGCTCATCCACACTGCCAAGAATTTTACCATTAGCCAAATATTCCGCATTCCTGTTATTCTTTCCAAAGTGAATCACCTCACACTTCTCTACATTAAACTCCATTTGCCACCTCTCAGCCCAGCTCTGCAGCTTATCTATGTCCCTCTGTAACCTGCAACATCCTTCCACACTGTCAACAACTCCACCGACTTTAGTGTCGTCTTCAAATTTACTTACCCAACCTTCTGTGCCCTCCTCTAGGTGATTTATAAAAATGACAAACAGCAACGGCCCCAGAACAGATCCTTGTGGTACGCCACACGTAACTGAACTCCATTCTGAACATTTGCCATCAACCACCACCCTCTGTCTTCTTTCAACTAGCCAATTTCTGATCCACATCTCTAAATCACCCTCAATCCCCAGCCTCCGTATTTTCTGCAATAGCCGACCGTGGGGAACCTTATCAAACGTTTTACTGAAATCCATATACACCACATCAACTGCTCTACCCTCATCTACCTGTTCAGTCACCTTCTCAAAGAACTCGATAAGGTTTGTGAGGCATGACCTACCCTTCACAAAACCATGCTGACTATCCCTAATCATATTATTCCTATCTAGATGATTATAAATCGTATCTCTTATAATCCTCTCCAAGACCTTACCCACAACAGACGTGAGGCTCACTGGCCTATAGTTACCGGGGCTATCTCTACTCCCCTTCTTGAACAAAGGGACCACATTTGCTATCCTCCAGTCCTCTGGCACTATTCCTGTAGCCAATGATGACATAAAAATCAAAGCCAAAGGCTCAGCAATCTCTTCCCTGTCTTCCCAGAGAATCCTAGGATAAATCCCATCAGGCCCCGGGGACTTATCTATTTTCACCTTGTCCAGAATTACCAACACTTCTTCCCTACGCACCTCAATGCCATCTATTCTAATAGCCTGGGTCTCAGCATTCTCCCCCACAACATTATCTTTTTCCTGAGTGAATACTGACAAAAAGTATTCATTTAGTATCTCGCTTATCTCCTCAGCCTCCACACACAACTTCCCACCACTGTCCTTGACTGGCCCTACTCTTACCCTAGTCATTCTTTTATTCCTGACATACCTATAGAAAGCTTTTGGGTTTTCCTTGATCCTACCTGCCAAAGACTTCTCATGTCCCCTCCTTGCTCGTCTCAGCTCTCTCTTTAGATCCTTCCTCGCTTCCTTGTAACTATCAAGCGCCCCAACTGAAACTTCACGCCTCATCTTCACATAGGCCTCCTTCTTCCTCTTAACAAGAGATTCCAATTCTTTGGTAAACCACGGTTCCCTCGCTCTACCCCTTCCTCCCTGCCTGACTGGTACGTACTTATCAAGAACACGCAATAGCTGTTCCTTGAACAAGCTCCACATATCCAGTGTGCCCAACCCTTGCAGCCTACTTCTCCAACCTACACATCCTAAGTCATGTCTAATGGCATCATAATTGCCCTTCCCCCAGCTATAACTCTTGCCCTGCGGGGTATACTTATCCCTTTCCATCACTAACGTAAAGGTCACCGAATTGTGGTCACTGTCTCCAAAGTGCTCACCTACCTCCAGATCTAACACCTGACCTGGTTCATTACCCAAAACCAAATCCAATGTGGCCTCGCCTCTTGTTGGCCTGTCAACATATTGTGTCAGGAAACCCTCCTGCACACATTGTACAAAGAACGACCCATCTAATGTACTCGAACTATATCTTTTCCAGTCAATATTTGGAAAGTTAAAGTCTCCCATAACAACTACCCTGTTACTTTCACTCTTTTCCAGAATCATCTTCGCCATCCTTTCCTCTACATCCCTAGAACTAATAGGTGGCCTATAGAAAACTCCCAACAGGGTGACCTCTCCTTTCCTGTTTCTAACCTCAGCCCATACTACCTCGGAAGAAGAGTCCCCATCTTGCATCCTTTCTGCCACCGTAATACTGTCCTTGACTAGCAGCGCCACACCTCCCCCTCTTTTGCCCCCTTTTCTGAGCTTACTAAAACACCTAAACGCCGGAACCTGCAACAACCATTCCTGTCCCTGCTCTATCCATGTCTCTGAAATGGCCACAACATCGAAGTCCCAGGTACCAACCCATGCTGCCAGTTCCCTACCTTATTTCGTATACTCCTGGCACTGAAGTAGACACACTTCAAACCACCTACCTGAACACTGGCACCCTCCTGCGAAGTCAAATCTGTGCTCCTGACCTCTATACTCTCAATCTCCCGTACCCCAAAACTACAATCCAGGTTCCCATGCCCCTGCTGAATTAGTTTAAACCCCCCCAAAGAGCACTAACAAATCTCCCCCCCAGGATATTGGTGCCCCTCAGATTCAGATGTAGACCATCCTGTCTATAGAGGTCCCACCTTCCCCAGAAAGAGCCCCAGTTATCCAGAAATCTGAATCCCTCCCGCCTGCACCATCCCTGTAGCCACGTGTTTAATTGTTCTCTCTCCCTATTCCTCGTCTCACTATCACGTGGCACGGACAACAACCCAGAGATAACAACTCTGTTTGTTCTCGCTCTGAGCTTCCATCCTAGCTCCCTAAAGGCCTGCCTGACATCCTTGTCCCCATTCCTACCTATGTCGTTAGTGCCAATGTGGACTACGACTTGGGGCTGCTCCCCCTCCCCCTTAAGGACCCAGAAAACACGATCCGAGACATCACATACCCTTGCACCTGGGAGGCAACATACCAAACGTGAGTCTCTCTCGCTCCCACAAAATCTCCTATCTGTGCCCCTGACTATTGAGTCCCCAATTACTAATGTTCTACTCCTTTCCCCCCTTCCCTTCTGAGCAACAGGGACAGACTCCGTGCCAGAGGCCCGTACCCCATGGCTTACCCCTGGTAAGTCCCCCCCCCCACAAGTATCCAAAACGGTATACTAGTTACTCAGGGGAACGACCGCAGGGGGTCCCTGCACTGACTGCTTCTTCCCAGTCCCTCTTACAGTTACCCATCTATCTCCAGTCTTTGGTGTAACTACTTCCCTGAAGCTCCTATCTATGACCCCCTCTGCCTCCCGAATGATCCGAAGTTCATCCAGCTCAAGCTCCAGGTCCCTAACACGGTTTTTGAGAAGCTGGAGTTGGGTGCACTTCCCACAGATGAAATCAGCAGGGACACTGACGGCGTCTCTCACCTCAAACATTCTGCAGGAGGAGCATTGTACTGCCTTCCCTGACATCACCTCTAGATTAAAAAAAAAACAAGAAAAAGAAAAAGAGAAAGAAAGGAAGAGCTTACCTGATATCCCCTCAAACCCTGCTCCCGCTGAAAGGTAAGCAAATTTAAAGGCACTCACTCACCTTCACGACAAGCCCCTGCTCCCGCTTCCCAACAACCGTGGTTTTTTTTTTGGTTAGAGGAGGAAGTAGGGTGGGAAACACTGATGAAGTGTTTTGGGTTTAACTGTCACTTGACAACAGCCCCTCCACAAACCACCTTCAAATTAGGCTGACCGCACTGCACGTATGCAAATGTCCCCAGAACAGCTGATCAGTAGCTCTGCTCTGCTGCCCTCTGCTGGATGCTTGCCTTCACTCAAACTCCTCGGGTCTCCTTCGCAGGTACACCTTCAAATTAGGCTGACCGCACTGCACGTATGCAAATTTCCCCAGAACAGCTGATCAGTAGCTCTGCTCTGCTGCCCTCTGCTGGATGCTTGCCTTCACTCAAACTCCTCGGGTCTCCTTCGCAGGTACACCTTCAAATTAGGCTGACCGCACTGCACGTATGCAAATTTCCCCAGAACAGCTGATCAGTAGCTCTGCTCTGCTGCCCTCTGCTGGATCCAATGAGCTTGACAGTTTCAATTATTTGATACACTTTCTAGATACAATGGGCGCGATTCTCCGCTCCCCACGCCGGGTGGGAGAATCGCGGGAGGGCCGGGCAACTCATGACACGCTACCCTGGCACCCCCCGTGATTCTCCCACCCCCCCGCTCAGAGAATCGCCGCTCGCCGTTTTTCACGGCGACCGGCGATTCAATGGGCTGAGCGGCCTAACGTTCCCGACCTGTTCACGCCGGCGGCAACCACACCTCATTGCTGCCGTCATGAACATGGCGCCAAAGGTTCGTTTGTGGCTTGTGGGGGGCGGAGAGGGGAGTGAGCACCACGGCCGTGCTCGGGAGGGGATTGGCCCACGATCGGTGCCCACTGATCGTTGGGCCGGCGTTTCCAAGAGATGCATTCTTTCCCCTCCGCCGCCCCGCAAGATCAAGCCGCCACGTCTTGCGGGGCAGCGGAGGGGAAGACGGGAACCGCGCATGTCACTTAGGCGCCGCCGTTGCGTCATTCTCGGCGCGCCGCCTTGACGCAAGCGTTAAGGTCTGGCGGCCGAGATTTACGGAGTGCCGCTCCTAGCCCCCTGGGGGGGGGGGGGGGGGGTGAATAGGGTGCGAGGAGCGGCGTCCGAGGCCGTCGTGAAACTCGGCCGAGTTCACGACGGCCTTCTCGATGCCGTGCGGGAGCGGAGAATTCCGCCCAGTATGTGTGCTTTTCACAGTCCCGAAGGGCATTTTACCTCTCTCAAGGTGCACCTGAGCTCTCCTATAGGTGTCCCAGAACCATCTCCAAAAGGGTACCTGACCTCTCTCTGGGGGAAGCTGAAGCATTGGAAATAGATTAGCGCCTGGTGTCAATCCTATTTTTCCCTGCGCTGGATTCTCTGCTGCATCAGAAACTCTGCTACCGCCACCAGTGTGAGGACGCAGATGTGTCATTAAGAACCATTTTCAACCTATTAATGGGTCGGGCATTACATTCTCCTGGCCGTCATGGTTCTTCGGTCCTCTGGACCAGGAATCATGTGGGCGACAATTGGTGCAGGATCAATACAGTGGACTTCGCACTGAGCCAAGGTGTAAACTTTCAGGGAGTTGCTCCAGAGTCCATTGGAGGGCCTGGCTACCCCACCTCCACCAGACATCACACCCCAGCAGAGACTCCGAATTAAAGAGTCCCCTCCAGATACCCTCTAATTAAAGAGACCCCCATGGACCCCCTAAATAGAGGGACATTTAAAAAATTCATTTATGGGACATGGGTGTCGCTGGTTAGGCCAGCATTTATTGCCCAACCCTAGCTGGCCTTCAGAAGGTGGTGGTGAGCTGCCTTCTTGAACATTTGCAGTCCTTAGGTGTGGATACACACGCTGTGCTGTTAGGGAGGGAGTTCCAGGATTTTGCCCCAGCGACAGTGAAGGAATGACGCTATATTTCAAAGTCAGAGTGGTGAGTGACTTGGAGGGGATCTCCAGGTGGTGGAATTCCCAGGTACCTGCTGCTCTTGTCCTTCTAGATGGTAGTGGTCACGAGTTTGGAAGGTGTTATCTAAGGAACCATGGTGAGTTACTCCAGTGCATCTTGTAGGTGATACACAAGGCTACCACTGTTTGTTGGTGGTGGAGGGTTTGAATGTTTGTGGAAGGGGGAGCAATCAAGCAAGCTGCTTTGTCCGAGATTGTGTCGAGCTTCTTGAGTGTTGTTGGAGCCGCACTTATCCAGGCAAGTGGAGAGTACTCATTACACTCCTGACTTGTGCCTTGTAGATGGTGGACAAGCTTGGGAGGGTCAGGGGTATGTTACACACCGAAGGATTCCGAGCCATTGATTTGCCCTGGTAGCCACAGCATTATTGTGGCTAGTCCAGTTTTGTTTCTGATCAATGGTAACCCCCAGGATGTTGACTGTGGGGGATTCAACGATGGTAATGCCATTGAATGTCAAGGGTGGTGTTTAGATCTTCTCTTGTCGGAGATGGTCATTGCCTGGCACTTGTGTGGCATGAATGTAACTTGCCACTTGTCAGCACAGGCCTGGATATTGTCCAGTCTTGCTGCATTTGGATATGGACTGCTTCATTATCTGAGGAGTCGTAAATGGTGCTGAACATTGCGCAGTCATCCGCAAACATCCCCACTTCTGAACTAGAAGGGAGGTAATTGATAAAGAAGCTGAAGATGGTTGGGCCTAGGAAACCTCAGAGACCCCTAAATAGAGACCCCCGACAGATCCCTTGAATAAAGAGACACCAGAAACCCCCAAATTAAAGAGACAACGACAAAGCCCCTAAATAAAGAGACACCCACAGAGACTCCCTATATAAAGAGGCACCCCCTCCCCACTCACCCAGAGACCGCCCAGAAGCAAGACTCCTGTCTGGAAGTTCCCAGAAGAAAGGCCCCTGTCAGGAAGCCCCCAGAAGAAAGGCCCCTGTCAGGAAGCCCCCAGAAGAGAGGCCCCTGTCAGGAAGGCCTCAGAAGAGAGAACTCCTGTCAAGAAGCTAGAGAGCAGTCCAGACAGAGGCAGTGGAAAAAAATCACTGATTTAACACTCACCTGTGCAATACACATGGTGGCTCAGACACAGGAAGTAGCAGCTGTCAATTCCTGCAAAGAGACAATAAGTCAGCTGCGTTTAAACCCCCTCAGATTTTTGATCTGCCAGCCTTTCATTCATTTCTCTTTGATATTGATTTTACAATGCAAACTAAAGTCCCATAGTCCCAGATGACCATAGGCAGCTTTCCCCTTTGAGGGGGAGAGCTGACTGGTGGTGATTTAACCTGAGGATCACTACACCTCAGGCGAGGGGAAAGCCTGAGAAGGCACAGCCTTCATAAATAACCTTAGCCGGTAAGGGAATTGATCCCATGCTGTTGGCCTTAGTTATACATCACAAACCAGCCAACCAGCCAACTGAGCTAAACTGCTCTCTAGCTTCCTGACAGGGGTCTTTCTCTTCTGGGCAGTCTCTTTAATTAGGAGGTCTCTGTCATGGGGTCTCGATTTAAGGAGACTCTGTGGTGGGTCTCAATATTTAGGGGGTTTGCGTGAGGGGTCCCTTTATTTTGTGTGACTCTGTGGGGGGGGGGGGGGGTGTCTTTATTTAGGGGGTCTATGGCGAGGTCTTTTTACTGAAGGAATTTGGGGTTTTTGGAAGGGGTCTCTTTATTTAGAGGGGATTCTGTGGGGGTCTCTTTATTTAGGGGGTGTTGCTCGTTCTGGGTGAGTGTGCTTTACACTCAATTTGGCTCTGTTTTATTCCTTAGCTCTAGAGCCGCCAGGTATCGTTAAGATACCGCCATAAGATTCAAGTTCAAGTTCAGACCAATAACTCAATACACCAGTTAGTAAGTTCAAACAAGACACGTTTATTATTACACAGTTATTTACTACTCATGCATATAACACTAAAAGACTAGGCTATTCCTATCACTAACAGGCCAATACTCATCTGGAATAAGGGAACTGCCGGATCAGGGAACAATGGCCTCTTGCTTTGTCCTGGATCCACCAGGTTTCCAGTTGGTGTGGACTAAAGGGGTCAGGAGTGTCTACTCTCGTAGTGTGCGTTGTATGACACTTACTTGATGGCGGCTGCTGACCAGGCCTCTCTTTCACAAGGTCTTCTGCTGCAAAGGTGTTCTGCTGGGAGGGCCGGCTGGTCAAGAAGAAAGAATCAGTCCTGGGACCTGACTTTTATAGGTCCCAGGGGCTTCGCGCCCTTCTGGGTGGACACTCTATAAACCTGCAATCGATTGGGTCTCTTCCCAATCGATTGATTTGAATTTCCCCAATAACAGGGCTGTTCCTCGATCACCGGGCGGTTCCTTACACCTTATTGGTGTCCTTTGTCTCAGACTCCACTCGCGCCGGGATGTCTGATGTTCCATAGAATGTAGCGATTGCAGTTAACTGTTGTGTCCATTGTGCCAGGGAATCACCGTAAATCGTTCACTTAATATGCGCAGCTCGTTAGTTACAATTCTGTCTGGTTTCTGTAGCAGCTAGAATACAGGGGATTCTGCAAACTGCTTGTTTCTTTGCCAATGTCCATTTTTCCCTGTAACCTTTGCGTTCTTCCATTTTGTGTGAGGAAGTGGCCAACCCAGGTGGCTACAGGGGTCTCTGTGGGGGTCTCTTTATTTAGGGGGCGGTGGTTAGGGAAGCGAAGGGGGTCGGATCAACTCCATACTGGGGAGGGAGGGGCGGGGATGACCCAGAAAATCCGGGGGGGGGGGGGGGAGGGGTGCTGAATTGTGCTGTGGGGGCACTGAATTACGCACGGGACCTCGCTATCGAGCCGTCCGCTCAAAAACTTGCACGGCTAAGGATTGGAAATCGCTTCCCAATTTGGGCTCCCAGTGTGGATGCAAATCAGGCACAATTCAGCTGGGGGGGGGGGCAAACATCGGCAACTGCATGTGGCACCAGCATGCCAACCACTGGATCGTGTGTATCCTTTCTGAGAGCGACACTTGTCCCTGCCCGTCTGCCCCATCGACCACCCATAACACCCACCGACTGCTGAGGCCTCTAGCCGTGTGGCTGAAGGCTATTCCTAATAGGGAATCGGCAATCATCGTGAAATGAGCACTTCACGCCTCCCAAGTGGATTCCTGTGGGTGGGCGGGCCATGTAGCTTGTGGGAGTCTTTGCCTAGCATCCCAATCATGGGATGCCTGGACACTGTGACTGAACACTGCGGGAGGCAACACCATACATACTACAGCCAACATCCAAACACCCCAGGTCTCTGTCACATCACTCCAGATTGCTGGGACTATGTCAGCACTGTCAGCGGGTCACTGTCGAGGGCAGGGAGGTGATGATAACCCACAGTGAGCTGAGTGCCAGTGCTTATCAATCTATCCCATAGTCTGATCCCTGCTTGTCAGCTGAGTGCTCGCTCACATCCATCACCTGCAGGCGATGTGCACTTGGGGGAGGGGGAGATGCCTGGAGAGATGGACTAAGGGTTCGGAGGTCGGCCCGCATTGCGGAAGAAAGTGATAGAGGCGTCATACTGATGTGCTCAAGGGTGTTTAATGTGTTTTACAATTCCCCACTCTCCTTTTGGTGCCTCCCTGCCCCCTGTAATGTTCTTGTCGGATGACCTGCTTTATATTATAAGAACACTTGTAGTCTAAGATGGCCACCTGCAGATGGCTACCTCCATGATTCATGGGAATTATGGCTAACCCAGGACTCAGACAGATACAGAGTCTATGTGTATCTGAAACACAGGTAACCAGACCTGATCGAAACCCCCACTCATTTGCATTTTAATGGCCCATTTTCCCAGGACAATAGAACTCCAATCAAGCAACCGGTACAGCCACAGACTGATCGGCGCCACTCCCCTTACTCAGAAAGTCCAACTGCCAAGGTCAATGACCGCTAAGGACCCGCCCAGCTACCAAGGCTCCCAGCCCTATATTGGCCGAAATCGAAGACAGTGAGCAGAGCCCTGTTGAACTATTGGGTCCAAGGTTAAGGACCACCACAAAGAGCGCAAAATCCCAGAGGAATAAAAGAGAGCACGGCCATGTATTCTGTCTCTTTTGGATCCGGCCTGTGCCACCCAAGTGCAGCAGGAACAGCCAGCTAAGTTCAAGAAAAACAATCGCTACCTGACGGATGAGCCCAGCAGAGACACAGCCACTTCCTTCAAACCAGCCAAGTGAAATCCAGATAAAGGCTTTATCTATTTGCACAGTGCCGGGCGCCCTGAAGTTAAGTACAGGTTATTGTGGTTGATAGGTGTAGTTTAACTCGTAGTAGATATTGGGTGCGATTCTCCCAACGGGAGGCTGAGGGCGCGATTCTCCCAACGGGAGACTGAGTGCCGACGCCGGAGTGAAACCCGGAGTGTTTGACTTGCGGGGCGGTGGAGGGGAAAGAGTGCGTCTCTTAGAGACGCCGGCCCGACAATCGGTGGGCACCGATCGCAGGCCAGTCACCTCACGAGCACGCCCGTGGTGCTCGTTCCTCTCTCCGCCCCCCACAGGCCCCACACTTACCTATCATGCGATGTTCACGCTGGCAGTGACCAGGTGTGGTTGCCGCCGGCATGAACCGGTTGGGGTTATCAGGCCGCTCGGCCCATCCTGGCCGGAGAATCGCCGGTCGCCGGGAAAAATGGCGAGCGCCGATTCTCCGAGTGGCATGTCGCAAAACGTGACACGCCATTTTGGGAGGGGTGGGAGAATCGCGGGGGGTGTCAGGGTGATGTGGCATGATTCACCCGGCCCTCCCACCATTCCTCCCCCCCCCCCCCTGCTGAGCATGCCCGTGGTGCTCGATCCTCCCTCCGCCCCCCACAGGCCCCACACTCACCTGTCGCGCGCTGTTCACGCCGGCATCGACCAGGTGTGGTTGGCGCCAGCGTGAACCGGTCGGGTTCGGCAGGCCGCTCGGCCCATCCAGGCCGGAGAATCGCCGGTTGCCGTGAGAAATGGCCATTAGTGGGGGGGTGGGAGAATCGCAATGGGGTGCCAGGGCGGTGTGGCGTGATACACCTGGCCCTCCAGCGATTCTCCCACCCGGCGTGGGGTGCGGAGAATCGCGCCCATTGTGTTTGCTTGTTGAGATAACTCTTGTGTATGTAAATAAACCATCTTTTGAACTAACTGGTTGTGTGGTCATTTGATCGATATAAGGGAAAGGTTTGTGGTTCACCGAGATAAATAAATAGAGCAACAGTAGCTAAAGTTATAAACAATTTATTAACATTAACTGTGGGTCAACTGTATAGAAAACAACAGATCAGTAACAGTATTGACATGCACAAGCAACCTCTCTCTTCCCTGCTCTCTAGTCTGAAGTCACCTGACTCTAACATTCACTGATATATTAGTGAGACTCCTAGTGGTCAGTCGGTGAATTACAACACAACCATGCTATCACTACATCCCTTTCCCTTGATGGAATAAATTAATGCATTATCATCAGTATATTTACATGTGGTATCATGAGCCTGTGAGCCTAACAGTATATACAACAGCAGCAGCATAGTATGTACAAATATTCCCAATCTACAAATTGAGTCGATCAGGTTTTCTTCTGACTCTGGTTGATCTTCTCAAAGTTTGTCCTTGCTGCTCAGAACTTGTAGGTGCAATGTTCTCCATGACATTCTCATGCTCGGGAACTGCTGAACTATCTGACATTGCAGCTGACATTGATTCTGATGTAGAAACATTATCCATCACATTGTTGTGAAAGTCTTTTCTGGTTTTCAAGAGTGCGCGATGATTTCTTCTCAAACCCAGCTGTCCCTCTGTCTGTACATTGCAGGAACGAGGTGCTACTGCTTCAAGTACAATGGCTTTTCTCAACCAATTGCCCGAATTTTCTATTCTCACAATGTCATCACTACTCAGAGGTGGTAAAGTTCTAGACACTCTATCATGGAACTGCTTTTCTTTATTTTATTGTTTTGCATTTCCTGCAGTACCACTGCATTCTCTCCTTTTCCAAGTACGGTAGTGTAGTACACAACCTTCTATTCATGAGTAACTCTGCTGGTGATCTACCATGTGACACTGGTGATGTTCTGTAACTCAATAGTGTGAGATATGGGTCAGAAAGGCTGTCCATTGCATTCTGCAACAATTGCTTAACAATATGTACACCTTTTTCGGCTGTTCCATTGGCTTGAAGATACAACAGGCTCGACATGACGTGATTGAAATCATACGTGACTGTAAAGTGTTGCCACTCTTTACAGCTAAAACAAGGTCTATTGTCACTAATGACGATTTGAGGAATTCCGTGTCTCGCAAAAATTGACTTGGTATGCAGTATTACACTGCTTGCAGTTATGCTTGACATTAGAGCCATTTCGGGATAGTTTGAAAAATAGTCTATGATCATTGAATAACCTTCCCCTCGTAGGTGGAAGGGATCCATAGCTACTTTCTGCCATGGTGCCGTAGGTAAATCAGATATTTGCAGAGATTCTCTTGTTAACTTGCAAAGATGCGTCTGGCATGTGTCACAACAACTGACCATCTTTCAATATCCTATTTTATACCTAGCCTGTAAGCAGTCACAAGCTCTCCGTTTGCTTTTTACAATCCTGAGATGTCCTTCATTATCCTCTTTAGTACATCCTTGCGAAGAGATTGAGATATGACTACAGTGTTCAAACGAAGTACCACTCCATTAATGATACTAGTTCAGATCTTATATTGTAGAAGTCCATACATTGATCTCTGGGCCAGTGTGAGTTGATGTTCCTCATCACCTCTTGAAGAGTTTGATCTTTCCTGATTTCTTCTTGGATCTCATGTAGTTTCATATCTGATACTGGTAGTAATGTGGAAATAAGATTGACATGCAGATCTACATCTCAGCAATTTCACTACTAATATTTTGTATTGGTTCTCGATAATGCATCTGCTGAGAATAAATATTTGCCTGGTGTGTAGATGAGATTGAAGTCATAGCATTGTAACTTCATCATCAACCTCTGAATGCCTGGAGACATCTGGTTGAGATTTCTTTTGATGATGTTAACCAAGGGACGATGATCTGTGAAATGTGAAAGTTGGAAGCCCATACATGAAGTCATGGAATCTCTCGAAGCCTACAACTAAACCCAGACATTCTTTTTCGATTTGAGCATACCTCTGCTCTGTCATAGATGGTGATGTATATGCGATTGGTTTCCAATCGTCATGCTCGGGTTGCAGAAGAACTGCTCCTAGGCCACCTTTTGGCATGTCTGTTGACACTTTAATCTGCTTAGATGGGTCAAAAAACAAGAGAACTGGCGTGGTGGTTAGTGAAGTCTCGAGCTTCTTCCACTCTTGCTGTTGCTCAGTCCAAGTGAAATCCATTGTCTTGTGCAGGAGATCACGTAGATGTGCTGTTTTTGCTGACAGGTTTGGGATGAATTTCTCAATAAAATTGATCATACCAAATAACCTTAAAGATGGCTTTCTTGTCGTGTATCAAAATCAAAATGTCAAAGGCGACTTAACTAACTAAACCAAAATGTAATTCCCCGGAGGTGATGATGCACCCCAGCCCCTAAGCTGCCCACAGGTCATGGAAGGCCTGAAGAGTGCTGGTCTATATTGTGTGCTCCCTCTCTTCAGGCAACCCAGCTGCGGACATAGCCACAGCAAAGGGGCAGACAGTCGGGTTGGATGACTCTCTTGACCTTAACGCGGGTACTGCAGCGAGTGGGCATCCAACCCGTCTGTCTGCCAGTAGAGAGACTGCACCATATGATTTGTTACCTGTGTGGTAGGTAACATAGAACATAGAACAGTACAGCACAGAACAGGCCCTTCGGCCCTCAATGTTGTGCCGAGCAATGATCACCCTACTCAAACCCACGTATCCACCCTATACCCATAACCCAACAACCCCCCCCCCCCCTAACCTTACTTGTTAGGACACTACGGGAAATTTATCATGGCCAATCCACCTAACCCGCACATATTTGGACTGTGGGAGGAAACTGGAGCACCCGGAGGAAACCCACGCACACACGGGGAGGACGTGCAGACTCCGCACAGACAGTGACCCAGCCGGGAATCGAACCTGGGACCCTGGAGCTGTGAAGCATTTATGCTAACCACCATGCTACATGTGCTACTCAAACCTTGGTTAGTAATGAGGTCTTCTGAATCTCGATGAAGAGGACTCGAACTCGTCCAGTAGTAACAAAAGGTTTATTGAGTCACTATAACAATAATTGCATGAGTTCTTTACTTTAACTTTGACACTAATGATAAGGTTAACAAGATCTAACTACGGTAACTATACATAATTCCACTAGCCATCTGAACTAGTCTGCTATTGCCCTGGTCACAGTGCACCAACAGAGACCCAGAGACCCAATGTGGTTGCCTTTTACACCCCTGTTGGTCCTGCCCTCTAACGATCATGTGGTGCGACTGATTACATATTAACCCTTTGTGTACATGCACATATAGAGACCACTACATATGAAAAATTAAAGGAGAACATGAGAACATTTTTAAGAATGTGATTAAAAGGCAGACAAAGAAAGTTAAGAAGGGCATCGTGAAAAATGACACAAAACCAGAAAAGAATTAACAGAGAAAAAGGATTGTTAAAAAATATGTGAGATTATTTTTATTCATTCATGGGGTTTGAGCCTGGCTGGCCAGCCTTTATTGCCCATCCCTAATTGCCCTTGAGAAGGTGGTTGTGATTTGCTTCCTTGAACCGCTGCAGCCCATGTGTTGCCAGAAGACCCACAATGCTGTTTGGAAGTTCCAGGCTTTTGATCCAGTGGTAGTGATGGAACAGTGATATATTTCAAAGGCAGGATGATGAGTGACTTGGAAGGGAACTTCCAGATGGTGGTGTTCCCATGTGCCTGTTGCCTTGACCTTCTAGATGGCAGCGGTCATGGCTTTGAAAAGTGCTGCCTGAGGGGGCTTGGTGCGTTTGTGCAGAGTATCTTGTAAATGGTACACACATGGATGTCAGAGAGAAGAATTTATAGATGATCGAAAAAGTGATGGACAAGAGAAGGATGGGCAGCACGGTAGCATTGTGGATAGCACAATTGCTTCACAGCTCCAGGGTCCCAGGTTTGAATCCGGCTTGGGTCACTGTCTGTGCGGAGTCTGCACATCCTCCCCGTGTGTGCGTGGGTTTCCTCCGGGTGCTCCGGTTTCCTCCCACAGTCACAAGGATGTGCAGGTTAGGTGGATTGGCCATGATAAATTGCCCTTAGTGTCCAAAATTGCCCTTAGTGTTAGGTGGGGTTACTGGGTTATGGGGATAGGGTGGAAGTGTTGACCTTGGGTAGGGTACTCTTTCCAAGAGCCGGTGCAGACTCGATGGGCCGAATGGCCTCCTTCTGCTCTGTAAATTCTATGATAATTTATGATATCAGAGAGGAGATGAATCCTTATTTCTGGAGACATTGATGGGAAATATTGAAATGGATAAAAGGAAATGGTTAGCTAAATAAGGAAGAATTGAATCTAACTAGTCTAGTCCGAGTGGCCATGTGATGACATGGCTACAAAATGGGTCATGTGTCGGGAGGGCGGGTGTTCTCCCTAGAATGCGGGCATGGAGTCGCTGCTCAGCTAGTGAATTAAGTATTGTTTGTTACAAGTCCTTGTTGTCAGTATTTTGGAGCCCAGCACCTCCACACAAGCAACTTTCACGACCTCAGCATATCCCAAAGTGGGAAACACAGAGGCCGATTTGCACACAATGTGATGAGACCAACCAGACAGTCTATTTTTGGTGAGGTTGGTTGGGGGATAAATATTGGCCAGGACAATACTGGGACAGCACGGTAGCACAGTGGTTAGCACAGTTGCTTCACAGCTCCAGGGTCCCAAGTTCAATTCCCAGCTTGGTCACTGTCTGTGTGGAATCTGCACGTTCTCCCCGTGTGTGCGTGGGTTTCCTCCGGGTGCTCCGGTTTCCTCCCACAGTCCAAATATGTGCAGGTTAGGTGGATTGGCCATACTAAATTGCTCTTAGTGTTAAAAAAAAAGGTTAAGTGGGGTTACTGCGATAGCGTGGAGCTGTGGGCTTGAGTAGGGTGCTCTTTCCAAGGGGCGGTTCAGACACGATGAGTCGAATGTCCTCCTTCTGCACTGTAAATTCTATGAATCAATTATTTTAGGCCACCAAGGAGAACTCCACTTTCAAAAATAATTTCTTTCCATCCACCTGAGAGGGCAGACAGTGTTTAATACCTCATCTGGATGATCAGTGTTGTGGCGAAATATCAGCCTAAATGTTGCCTCCATGTTTTGGGAGTGGGACATGGATTTACAATTGTCCAATTTGTAGGTGAAAGTGTTACCATTGAGCCTAGACTAGCCACTTGTTCTCCTCCTCTCTCCTTTCCAAAGCACTCTGAGGCAATCTTCTTCATGATAAATTTAATATCGTTGGTATGTGAAATCAATTGAATCCAAGGATCATGTTGGAACCTCCTCTCATTTCCAACATATATATAAATGACTACCATTAAAATCTCCCCACATTCTTTTGTTGATGGATTGATAGCTAACTGGGATATGGTGGGGTACATGGTGAAATAATATGAGAGGAATTCTAGTTGGACAGATTTACAATCATTTGACAATAAAATACATTTTTAGAGATGGATATAACGTTTATTCGTCACGTGTAACAATCACATGTCATCACTGAGATTGATAGGTTTTTGTTAGGTTGGGGTATTAAAAAAGTTAAGGTAGTTGAATGGAGTTGAAGTGCGAATCAGCCACGATCTAATTGAATAGCAGAGCAGGTTTGAGGGCTGAATGGCCTTCTTCTAGAAAGACAGGGATTTAATTAACTCCTTTCATTTGTTAGTTATAATACTGCTATCAATTTGCATGCACTAATCTCCTTGACAGTGTCTTTTTTCCTATCAAATCAAGCTATGCTGGATGAAGATTTCACATCAATTAATCAATAGACAATTTCTGTACGGACTCCTTCATTGTCCTTATCCTGCTGTTTTATCAATGCTTCATCAACAAGGGCTCATGTTAGACAAGCTTCACAGTTCAATGGTCTGCATTTACAAGCAAATAAATCCCAATAAACCTATGCCTCATTTGTTGAGAAATATCTGATAACCGGTGTAAAAACAACAAATGTTCTGTTAACGTCCAAACTACCCCCCCCCCCCCCCCCCCCCCCCCCACTCCAGTCTCTCATTCAACAATTCAATCAACAGTGAAACAATAGAAAACACTCAACTAAGTGATCTGTGCTGATGCAGAAGTGGCAATGATTTATAATTCACCAAACTGAGCTGGTTAGCGTCTGAGCTGATTTTGAAAAAACGAACATTTAGAGATTAGTTTATCTCTGATTGAAATGCTGTGCATTGGTAAAATAGTTATAGCTGGAATGAATAGGAAAATTGTGACACAGGAATGTGAGGGAGAAGACAGGAGTTTGCTTCCCAAGAGATATAGTTTTTAGAGAGTGAATGTAAAGGATTTGATCGATTTACATTCTCTATCACGGATGGGTAACCGAGTGAGTGGGCTACACGAGGGGCCCTCCTTCAATCTCAGTGGACCACAATTTGAAATCAGGCTTGTTCACTAACCATGACCCCATGAATAAGATTAAATACATTTAATACACGCCATATATTTCATAATGAGTTAGAGAAAATGCTTCATCGTTTATGTATTAATAGAACTATCATCAACTTCAAATAGGTTAAAACAAAATAAATATTTACACTTTGGATGGGGAAGAAGCACACAGCTCTTATAGTCAATGTTGCACGGATTCAGCCTCCCGAGTGTCAATTGCGAATCTGGCAAATACGGAACCGTTTTTCGTTGGAATTGATCATGTTCCATGTGGCGACGGTGCTAGCCCCTTAACAGTTCCTGAATCGGTCCAGGCGTGGCACCGGTTTTGCTCTCGTGGAAGTCCACAAATCCCGCCCTGGCATCAACAATTAGTCTCAGGAAAAGCCAGCTGACTGCCTCTATGTATTTTAAGACAAGGTTTTGATAACATTACTGAAATAGAATGTAATATACATTTTCTACATTCATCTCTGTGCTTACACATATTAATGGAATTTCTTCACACCATATATGTCTACTGAGCTCTCTTCGACGATTTGAGCATTGTTCTGCTCCACTTCTGAAAGGTGATGGGGCGCTTAAAACGAGGGAAGTGGGGTGGAGGTGGTGGTCACCATGGATGCGCAGAAGGCCTGTGATCAGGTGAAGTGGGAGTATTTGTGGGAGGCCCTGAGGCGGTTTGAGTTTGGGCAGGGTTTTGTGGACTGGGTCCGGTTGCTGTATCAGACACCGGTGGCGATCATGGGGATGAACCAAGTGAGCTCGGATTATTTAAGGCTGCACCGGGGACGAGGCAGGGATGTCCACTTTCCCCACTGTTGTTTGTCTTGGCCATAGAGCCACTGGCGATGGCGTTGAAAGCGTTGAGGGACTGGCAAGAGATAGTATGGGGGTGGGGTGGAGCACGGGTCTCGCTATGTGTGCTTTTGTATATTTCTGACCTGCTGGGGGGATTGGAGGGATTATGGGGATCCTTGGGAATTCGGCTAGTTTTCGGGGTACAAATTGAGGAGAGATAAATATAGGACAGATGTCAGTGGTAGGTTCTTTACTCAGAGAGTAGTAGGAACGTGGAATGCCCTGCCTGCAACAGTAGTGGACTCGCCAACATTAAGGGCATTTAAATAGTCATTGGATAAAATATGGATGATAATGGAATAGTGTAGATGGGCTTTACATTGGTTCCACAGGTCGCTGCAACATTGAGGGCTGAAGGGCCTATACTGCGCTGTAATGTTCTAATGTTCTAAATGTTCTAAAACCATCTCCCACCTTGGGGGGTAATACCCTATACCGTAAGCAAACTGTCATCGAGGCCCCGGTGTCGACTTCCAGTTTCAAAGGTTTACCATTCACACCTAACATAATTTCAGTTGGGCAGTCTTGGTTAATTGGACTGCGTTCTAACAGTACATTGCGTGCTCACGCTCAGAGCTCCTCTCCACTACGTTCAGTGGCTCTGTGGAATACCGTTGCTGTTGCTTTTTTTGCATTGGCACACTCTGCCTTGTGCAGCGACCTCTATAATTACAACGGAAACTTTGTGGGCGCGATTCTCCGCACTCACGACGGGGCGGAGAATAGCGGGCGGCGCAAATTTTTACGACGACACTGGTCCGAGGCCCTCCCACTATTCCCCCCCCCCCCCCCCCCCCCCCCCCCCAGGGCCGCCTCCCGACACGAATCGCTGCTCGCCGTTTTTTTACGGCGAGCAGCGATTCTCAGCTGGCCGACGGGCCGATTTCCAAGGCCTTTACGGCCGTTTTTACGATCGTAAAACACACCTGGTCCTACCGTTCGTAAAAACGGCAGTAAAGTCCCGATCTGGGAAACCATGGCACCGATTGGCACGGCCGTGGTAAGGGTGCCATGGGCCCGTGATCGGTGGGCACCGATCGCGGGCAGCGGGTACTTACCCTGCGCACTCTTTCTCCTTCCGCCGCCCCGCTAGATCCATTCGCGGGGCGGCTGAGGGGCATACCGGCCTGCGTATGCGCGGGTTTCACGCATATGCTGATGATGTCACCCGCACATACGCGGGTTGGAGTCGTCCAATCCGCGCATGCGCGGCTGACGTCATATGACGCGTCAGCCGTCGCTAACTTTGGCTCGCGGGCTTAACGAAATTCATTAAGCCCGCGATGCCGGAGTTCACGGCCGCGCGATGCTAGCCCCGACCGGGGAACAGAATCGGTTCCCGGTCGGGGGCACGGAGGCGGCCGTAAAACACGGCCGTTTTCGTCGCAGCCTTTCGTCGCGGCGGCCGTTGGGGAGAATCGCGCCCTTAAATTCTCGACAATGGCAAATCTCTTGGGCATGCTCCCTCCCACATCAATAGCAGTCCAGCTCTATCTTAGGATGATGTCCTGATCTTTTCCTGGTCCTTTGACTCTGGTCCAGTCCCGAGGACCTGTTTGTATCTTTGCTCTACCTGTTGATCCTGCCACACACTTGGCGGCAATACCGCCCCATACTCAATTGCCTTCCTCTTCAGCCATGCTTTGGAGCTCAGTGGCACCTTTTTTGACGCACTCAGCCGCCTGAGTTATCTTGAACGATTTTTCCAACATTATGGTGGTATCAGTCAAGAGTTTCTTTTAGATGTTGAGATTATGGATCCCACAAAGCAACTGGTTGTGCAGCATATCACGAAGAGCACCCCCAATTTTTCAGTGCTCAGCGAGCTGGCAAAGCCTGGCTATGAAGGCTGAGATGAACTCTTCAAGGTCCCTAACCATGGAGTTAAATCTATTACATTGGAGGATAATCGAGAGCTTTGGGTTAAAATGTTCTTTGACTAACTGATCAAAGGTTTTGGGTCGGGTGCCTCTGGGGACGTGTTGTTTCTTATTCAATTATAAGTTTGGGATCCACAATCTGTCAGATATATGACGTTTTGCTTGCCTTCCCCTGTGATCTCATTTGTGGTGAAGAAATCACTGAGCCATTCGATTACTGACTTTAATCTTCCCCTTGGTCAAATGGGTCTAGTTTACTGATGGTAGGCATTTTTACTCACATGGTCCCCAACTCTTGTTGGCCCTTTTTCCAATTGCTGCTTCCTCCTCCCCCCCCTCGAATCACAAAACACTGCAGGCTGTGATCGAACCTTTTACCTTGTCGCCAATGTGGTTGCTCACGACAACACTCTGGAGGTTTCCAGTTGTAACAAAGGAAAGGCAATGGCTGGGTTATATGCAGGCACAGAACACAATAGGATGGGTTTTGTCTCTTCGGCTCCAGGGCCCAAACTGCCCTGGCCCTTGCTCCCTGGGCTGCATGCTAACTCGCTATTGGCCGGGGTTCGCACACTCCCACGCAATCGGCTCTGAGCTGGTCACGTGGTCTGCCAGGCCCGTGCCATTAAAGGGGCCTTGCTACCACAGCAGCTGTCAACAAAATGTCTCGTGAGCTGCCCTCTGAACATAGACAGGCTGCAGGAGGCCCACCTCTGTTCTATATAATGGGATTGAACATCAGGGTTTTGATCAGTTCGCATTCTATATAATGTCAGCAAATAAGAAGGAGGTTTGGTCTATTTACATTTCGACTGCTCCCCTCTTGCCCCCATTCCTCCGGCCCCTACTTCTCCTGGTGCATTTTGTTGCACTATTCTCACCCTTGCTTTGAAATTCCTTGTTCTGTACCACACACTCAAGTACCTTCAAAATACTCTCAAGATATCTTTACCACCTGTCCGCTGCCTATAAGCTCTCCCTCCAGCTAAACTCCACATCCCCAAGGCACGACAATCACCAGTGAGCCCAGCTTTCAGACTTGGCCTCCCATTGTGTCAATCACAGACAACACTGTTTCTAATTGCTTCCTGTTGTGCTCTCTACCCACAACCACTTTCCTCTCCCACTTTCTCCTGTCTCCACTGATGGAGAATAATTTCTTCTAATTCACTGACAATTTGCATTTTCAAAGTCCCCAACTGTTTATCATAGAATCATAGAATTTACAGTGCAGAAGGAGGCCATTCGGCCCATCGAGTCTGCACCGGCTCTTGGAAAGAACACCCTACCCAGGCCCACATGTCCACCCTATCCCCATAACCCAGTAACCCCACCCAACACTGAGGGTAATTTTGGACATGAAGGGCAATTTAGCATGGCCAATCCACCTAACTGCACATCTTTGGACTGTGGGAGGAAACCGGAGCACCCCAAGGAAACGGGGAGAACATGCAGACTCCGCACAGATAGTGACCCAAGCTGGGAATCAAACCTGGTACCCTGGAGCTGTGAAGCAATTGTGCTAACCACTATGCCCGTGCTGCCTTGGGCCCTCCATTTACCACGATTCTGCAGTGACATATTAGCTCAACTGCACCCTCATCTCTACATTTGATGCCCTTGTCCCAAATAAAACCATTAGTCTCTCACCCTAGTCCCTCTCCCAATATGACCACCATCTCTACTTCACTATGCTTAAGGAATGCAGGCTTGAATAAATATGGTGGAAAACTCGTTCAGCCGTTCGTCACAAGATCTGATTTTGCCATAGAAAGTACAATCATGTCCTGCTCCCAGCTGTCAAAGCTGCTCACCATTCCAGGATCATCCTGGATTACTTAAACTCCTCTCCCCTGCCTCCTCCACCCTCACCTCCAATGATCAATGTGCAGAGCTCATGGATTTCTGTGCCAGAGATGGAAACCATCCAATCAGCTCCCTCTGCCATGTCTTCCCTTCCCCTCGGCCACCAGGCCAAACTGCCTTGATGGTTCCTCCATGCCTCCCACCAGTTTAATCTTTCTCTAATTTCTATCCTCATGGACAGTCCCTCTCTCCTTCAAGTCTGCCATCATCACCTCTCTCCTCAAAAACACTACTGACCTCTATGCCCTTGCAAAATACCACCCCATCTAGCTTTAGTCTCCAAAGAACGTTTTGCATCTTATTACCCCCCCCAATTCCGTGCCCATCTTTTCCGGAACTCCTTTATTGAATCCCTTTAATCAAGTTTGACCTGAACCACAGTACAATACAGCTCCTATCAAAGAGCTGCGCAGCATGGTGACACAGTGCTTAGCACTGTTGCCTCACAGTACCAGGGACCCGGGCTCAATTCCGGTCTTGGGTAACTGTATGGAGTTTACACATTCTCCCCCGTGTCTGGCGTGGGTTTCCTCCGGGTGCTCTGGTTTTCTCCCACAGTCCAAAGATGTGTAGGTTAGGTGGATTGGCCACGCTAAATTGCCCCTTTGTGTCCAAAGATGTGCAGGTTAGGTGGATTGGCCACGCTAAATTGCCCCTTAGTGTCCAAAGATGTGCAGGTTAGGTGGATTGGCCACACTAAATTGCCCCTTAGTGTCCAAAGATGTGCAGGTTAGGTGGATTGGTCACGCTAAATTGCCCCTTTGTGTCCAAAGACGTGCAGGTTAGGTGGAATGAACACACTAAATTGCCCCTTAGTGCCAAAGATTAGGTGGAGTGTGGGGATAAGGCTGGAGAATGGGCCTAGGTAGTGTGCTCTTTCAGAGGCTCTGTGCAGACTCGATGGGCTGAAAGGCTACCTTCTGAACTGTTGGTATTCTATGATTCTAAAGTCACAAACATATCCCAGGTGACTGAGACAAAGATTAACCATCCCTCCTCACCCTTCTGGGCCTGTCTGTAGTGTTTGACATGGTTTAACAGCACCACCCTCCTTCAAGGCCCAGCCACTGGCAACCAGTTAGGTAAATGTCACTCACCTGGCTCCATTCTTATCCCTTTATTTGCAGCCAGCGGATCTGATGTAATGACTTTTCTTTCTGTTCCTATTACCTCTGCAGTTCACCAAGGACCAACGCAAGCCCTCCCCATCCCAATTTCCCATCTATATTGTGCTCTTTGCGGCATCGTCCGAAAACACAGGGTAACATTTTCTGGCCCCTCCATGATGTTTTTTCTAGTGGCAGAGGTGGAAGCGACTTGCCATTGGCAACCGATGGGATTTTCCTGTCCCACAAATATCGATACATTTGTGTGGTCCGCCCATCTGGCCGCCAAGGACCCGCTGTGGGGCGTAGTGGGGGGCGGGGGGGGGGGGGGGGCCTGTGGAGGGATTGGAAGGTCCCGCCACATATGGGCGGGATTAGCACAGGGCTAAAGAGCTGGCTTTTAAAGCAGACCAAGGCAGGCCAGTAGCACGATTCAATTCCCGTACCAGCTTCCCCGAACAGGCGCCGGAATGTGGCGACTAGGGGCTTTTCACATTAACTTCATTTGAAACCTACTTGTGACAATAAGCAATTTTCGTTTAATTTCATTTCACAAAGTGTCAGTTTCCACCTTTACACTGATGGCGCCCAGCCCTAACACCAGAGCCTCGCTTGACCCCACCATCGCCTCTAAATTGTCAGACTGCTTGTCTAACATCTTGGTCAGGAGAAAATCACTCCAACGGAAGAGTGGTAAGACCTGAGCCAAGTGTCTTCCAGCCCCAGTCCAAATATTGTTCCCAAGCTACTGACTTCATTTCTCTCCCAGACAACTGTCTGAGGTGGAACGGGTCTGTTTGCGACCTTGGTGTTATTCTTGACCCTGAGGCGAACTTCCGATCATTTATCCGCCCATTATCCGACCATGCATTTCCACCTCTGTGGAGTTTCCGAATTGTCCTCTGTCTCAGTTCATCTGCTACTGAAACCCTTGTCCATACTGTATATCACCTGTCATCTTTACCGATCCAACACACTCCTGGCCGGCCTTTGACATTATGCCCTACACAAACTTAAGGTCATCTAAAACTCTTGCCCATGTCCTAACTTGCACCAAGACCTATTCAGGCATTGCCCCTTGTTCATGGACCTACATTGGCTGCTGACTAAAATTCATACCCTTGTTTTCGAATCCCTCTATACCAGTGGTGGGCATCCTCCAGCCCGGCAACCCATCTGGGCTCTGGGTGCGACACACAAGATATCTTGTTTGACCATTGCCCATGCATAGGGTTGCCACATTCCACTGATTTCTGTCCATGTAGTTTTTTTCCTATTGGTATGACTGAAGGGATCTGCACATGAAGTGAGGTGCCCGCTGATTGCTCACAACATTGACTATGAGAGCCGTGCGCTCCCTGTGTCCAAAGCGTAAATATCTCTTTTATTTTTCCTACTTGAAGTTAATGATAGTTCTATTAATATATAAACAATTAAGCATTTTCTATAACTTATTACAAAATTTTTGTGTGTATTAGATGCAATTAATCGTATTCATGGGGTCATGGTTAGAGAACAAGCCCGATTTCAGTCATGTGGCCCACTGAGATAGAGGGCCACGCATGAGGCCCACTCACCAGCCCAGATTGCCCATTGTTGCTCTATAGCCTTACCCTTTAACCCTTCCATCTCTGTAATACCCTTCAATCCACAAGCCTCTACAATTTCTGTGCTGCATCTATTCAGGCCTCTTGGATCATCCCTGATTTCAATCGCTCCACCATTGACATTCCGTGCCTTCAGCTGCAAAGACCCTCAGCTGGATTCTCCATTCCTGAGACTAACCGTTGACGCTGGGGCAGGATTCGTGGACTTCAACGGCAGCAACACTTGCGCCACACCTGGACCGATTCAGCGACTGTTAAGTGGCTAGCACCGGTGCCACTTGAAAAACACAATCGATTCCAATGAGAAATGGTACCAGATTCGCCAGATTTGCAATTGACACTCTAGAGGTCGACAAGCTTCTGCCGCATACACACACTTCACTCCCCACACTCACCATCTCAGCCAACAAGATGGCACTGGCTGCGCTGGAGTGCCCATACAGCTGATGGGTCGGCAGGGCCAGCGGACACCTAGGGAGGTGGTCTGGGGGGGGGATGGTACCCATAGGACCCATGTCCCTAAGTTCACAGTGGGCAGTCAGCAGCGTGCGCAGCTGCATAGCTGCCTTGCAGGCTGTGGCATAACTGTCAGCAAACTATGGCAATGTTGGACACTTTCCATACCCCCTCTCTCTCCCTCAGCAGCCCCGGTGCCTGTTTCATGATTTTTAAAAGTACAAATGAACCTCGCCATCGGGAATTCAGCCCATCGGAGGCAGAGAATCGCAGAGGCCCCAGAGAATACTGGGCCGGGCCAGCTAATTATATGGAATTGGAATAGTTGTCACGTGTGCCGAGATACAGCAAAAAGTATTTTTTTACGTGCAGCTGAGCGCATGAAAAAAAAAGAAAATGTGTGCCAACAGCGTTTACTATACAGATGTTCTGAAATGCATTGACGTTGCGACGGAGAATTGTGCTTTGGTGTGAAATTGTTGGCTGCCGTGATTTCGGCATCGGAACCAATTCTCTGCCCGATCGTGTTTCCTGATTCCGGCATCGACCGATGGAGGATCCCGCCTATTAAGTTCTGGAATTCCATCCCTCGAACTCTCTCTGCCCCTCCACCACTCATTCCTCCTCGCAGATGAACTGATAAGGCTCGCTCTTTGACCAGACGTGCGACCCTCTGTCCTCAAATCTCCTGGGCCAGCCCTTTATGGCCCCTCCCACGCGATGGGATGTTACAGCCCCATCAAAGTAAACGGCAATTCAAATGGTCCACGTTGGGAGACACATGGTGTTAGGGTCTGTAAAATCCTGGCCCTTATGTGGCTAGATTTCAAATTTTGTTAATGGACATTCTTTTGAAGTGCATTGGGGACCATCACTCCATCACAGCTGCAATAAAAATGCAATGTGCTGTTGTCGTTATTCTTTATGATACTGATAAGTGGGAAAAGGATTAGAATTTCTACAATGTGAGAGAGAAGGGGTTGATTAATTTACATGATATAAATTGTGAATAAGAGGTAAGCAGTTTAGTCCATTGCCAATCTATTTACTCAGTGTAAATTGGAAGAGGGTCAATGTAACTTCACTCTGTGATCAATGATTTGGTTTACGATTATCTGGGCCTCACTGCCTGAGTGTAAAAAGCAAAAAACATATATCCAACACACGGGCTGGAGGTGGGAATACAACAGAAATTAATCAAAGATTTTGTTCAAGGAACAAAGGGAGGAATGCATTAACTAATTAATTTATTGCGCAGGCCTTTGAATTTTCCTTGTCACTTACGCCTCTGCCTATGACTAAGATCCCCTGGCGTCCTGAACATAGGCAGACTCTCGAGCTTCCACTTATCATTGTCCTTGACTCCTCCTTCAATATAAATATCCCTGTCGGTGGTGCATGCGTAATTTCTAAATGGACTGAGCTGCTGATAATCACAGCTAGAAGTCCTGGAAGCAGTGTGACATTGACAATTAGAAGTGGCATTTGCCATCATCATCATAGAATCCTGGTAGTGGTCCGATTACCGGGCTCGGTCCAATAACAAGTGCCACGCATTCAGAAGCACTTTCCCAGAAGGAGTGCAGCAGACATTCATTATTTAAAACAAAAACTAGTTTGATCCTCGGGATGAGTGCATTGAGCAGGAAAAAGTGCAGTTTCCTCGGGGGCAGGCAAGTGGTGGATATTCCCAACGGACGGAAGGCTCGGTGGCACAGTGGTTGGCACTGTTGCCTCACAGTGCCAGGGACCCGGGTTCGATTCCAATCTTGGGTGACTGTGTGGAGTCCATACATTCTCCCCGTGTCTGCGTGGGTTTCTTCCAGATGCTCCAGTTTCCTCCCACAGTCCAAAGATGTAAGATTAGGTGGATTAACCATGCTAAATTGCCCTAAAATGTCCAAAGGTTAGATGGAATGATGGGGATAGGCTGGGGATTGGGCCTAGTAGAATGCATTTTCAGAGTCTCAGTGTGGACTCAAAAAGCCAAAGGCCTCTTTTTGCACTGTAGGGATTCTATGATTCCATGATTCAGGGGACTTCGACCCAGGAGAGCCTGGGAGTGACAAGCCCTTCTGAATCCCCCTTTCCTGATACTGTTGTATCTCAGGGGCTGAAGGCTAAACAGGGTGATGCAGCAACAGCAGTGCCACCTGAGATTAGGCAGGGGCACCCCAGATCCCACTTGCTTGCTTGTCGCCTCTAATGCCTCCACCACGGTCGCCACCGTGTGGTGTCAGCCTGGGTGACATGCATGACCGGCACCACCCCCTGCTCCTCCACCTGCTGCCGCAGATGCTGGATGCCCGCCATCATCCCCTCATGGAGTTCCTTGGTCTCTGACTGACCTGCACTGTGGCTGGGACTGGATGTTCCAGAAGCCCCTCGACTACTCCTACCTCCACCTGGTGTACCAGATGCGATGTGTGGTGTGCACCAGGAACCTCTTCACTAATGTGCCCAACCGAGGTGATAGTCTCTGGGATGGTGGAGGTTATAGGAGACGGAACTTCCGTGTCCTCCTCTGACCCGAGCTCTGGGGTGCCCTGATTCACGGCGGGAGGGCTGGTGTTTGGGCTGCTCTCCCCGTCAGTGCTCGGCTGTCTGGGGACAGCGGCTCTGGCACTGGCTGGGGGCGGCGCTCCGGATGGACGGGCCCCATCTCTGACACCCTCATGGACGCCGTGGAGGGGAGATGGTGACCCTGTACCCCGGCCCGGGAGGAAGGCCACCAGGCGCCGTCGTTCGCCATGTCTGGGCGCAGGTGGCAGAGGCAGTCAGCGCCGTGGGCAACGTCGTCCGGACTGGCATGCAGTGCAGGAAGAAACTCCACGACCTCCTCAGGGTGGCCAGGGTGAGTAGGCAGCACTGTGCCCCAGGCACTAACCTCGCCCACCCCACACACCCGCAAAACCCCCCCCCGGGGACAGCCGACATATTTGATTAGACAGCGGGCAGGAGGTGTGAGGCTGTGGGTGAGGAGGGTGCCGGTTGAGGGGGGGGGGGGGGGTGGGGGGGTTGGGGGGTATGATGTGTTGGGTAAGCTGGGTCTATGTGGACTGCGTTTGATGCAGTGTAGAGAGAGACAGGCTTCCAATACTTGAAATGAAATGAAAATCGCTTATTGTCACGAGTAGGCTTCAATGAAGTTACTGTGAAAAGCCCCTAGTCGCCACATTCCGGCACCTGTCCGGGGAGGCTGGTACGGGAATCGAACCGTGCTGCTGGACTGCTTGGTCTGCTTTAAAAGCCAGCGATTTAGCCTGGTGAGCTAAACCAGCCCCTGGTTGGTGAGATGCAACATGATTTTATTTAACATCTAACGATAATACATGCTTAACTGTGGGTTGACACTATGCTGACTTGACTGGAGACCTGAGGCTAGCCTGACCAGACTGTCTTACTACCACATGGTATTTGTACTAGCTGCTGCTCGCGAGCTCTGACTGTCTCAGAGGCTGGATCCCAAGAGAGCGGGAAAACTGGTGCCCTCTGGCTTTATAGTGGCCGTGTCCTGTCTGGTGATTGGCTGCTGTGTTCTGTGTGTTCATTGGTCATCCTGTGTGTCAATCACTGCCTGTCTGCTCTCCATCATATACATGGATGTATATTATGACAGGGTATGGGGTGAAGGGGGTGCAGACAGGAGTGAGGGGGGCGCACACATGTGTCATGCAACTAAGCGGGTCTCACTTGCTTTCCCGCCGCCAAACTCTGCCTCGGCGACCTTCCTTTCCTCCGGCCCGCCGATTACTTCCAGTGCCCTCTGCTCGGGAATGGTGAGGGGCCGCAGCTCTGCTGGTCCCCCTCCGGTCTTCTCCCACTCCCAGCGGTCGCGCGTGGCCTTCCCCTTGGGATGGGGAGGACCACAAACAGCACAACTGTTAGATGTTCGGACGCAAGCAGTCCAGGTGTTAGGTAGATGATGGCCTCAGTGGCCAGGCAGCTGGCATGGTGGCTGACATGGGTGCTGGCATGTGAGGCAGGGTGGAAGTTTGGCCGTCCACCGGGGCGAGGTTAGTGCTGCCTATTCACTCTGGCTGCCCTGAGAAAATCGTGGAGTTTCTTCCTGCACTGCATGCCAGTCCGGATGATGTTGCCACGGCGTTGACCACCTCTGCCACCTGCGCCCACGCACAGCGAACGGTGGCGCCTAACGGCCTTCCTCCCGGGCCGGGGTACAGGGTCACCTGCCTCTCCTTCAAGTGTCCATGAGGATGTCCAGCTCAGTGTTCCTGTACTGTGGCACTGCTCTCCTTGCAGCCATCTTGTTGGCTTGGGCGGTGTGTGTGGGGGGGATGGATCGTTTAAGTGCGTATGCGGCGTGTGAGCCTCGTGTGCGCGGTGAATCCGGCACCGTTTCGCATGAAATTGGTTGTGTTCCAATGGTGATGGTGCTGGCCCATTTAAAGTAGCTGAATCGGTGCAGCTGTGGCGCCATATTCTCTGTCGTAAAATGCCACTGTTTCCACGCTGGCGCGGCACGTACCCTCAGAATCGGAGAATCCAGCCCGCTGGACCTGCATACCGATGTTCTGCAATTCATGAATAATTTGATTCACGATTCTGGCATTAATCATTGAGCCCTAGACCCTCTCCTCTAATCCCCCTCTAGCGCTATGCGACAAATGGATCTAGGGCCAGATCTCACTTGCACATGAGCTGGGGAGTCAGCATGCTGGTAACAGACAGACTTGGGTCAGACATAAGCAATAACAGAGGTGCATCACAGAGCTTTCCTCACTGTGAGTTGTCATCACCCTTCTGCATTTTCTGATCAGCAGGCACAAGGACTCCCCAGGCCCAGCAGCCTGATGACTATGGTTTATTGTGACCTTCATTCTGTTAGCTCAGTCTTGGTGGGGAGCTTCTTGATCTTTCCAACAACATGGTGTTCCTGTAGTGAGAAGTGGGAAGCATTAAAGGCTGCACTGGTCCTTCTGCCCATCCAGGTCCCCACCAGTCCTCCATCGTTGGCTCCTCTCTGGACTCTTCCTCTTGTCTTCCTCCTTATCTGAGGAGACGTTCCACTGCTCCAGGTCTTCATTAGTAAGGTGGTCACCCTGCTGCTGTGCCAAGTTATGTCGGGCACAGCAGACCAGTATGGGGACTGTTGTGTAGGTCCCCACTGGACCTGTCAAGGACCAGGTGGCACTGTGAGCCCCGTTGTAGTGGGCCTCTGCTTCAGTCTCAGACCTTCGCACTGGCGTCATCAGCCAAGACCTCCTTTGTCCCCAACTAGTCATGCCTGACCCTCGAATATTTCATGGATTTGCGATTGCCCAAGGACATAACTATTATGCTCATAATGGATGAAGTGCAGTACCATAGAATCCATAGCATCCCTGCATTGCCGAAGGAGGCCATTCAGCCCATTGAGTCTGTACCTACCCTCCTAAAGAGCACTATACCTCACTGATGCATTTATGGGTGGATGACTGCAAAATGACACACAGGTCACTGTGGAGCCCTGGAATGAATATGCCACTTAGAAGTTGAGGGCTGCTGGGACCTTCACAGGCACAGGAAGGGGTGCCCTCTTCCTCCACGTGGCACCAAGTTGGACAGAATGTGGCACAGGTACTGCGCTGTTTCCTTGACAGGGCGGAGTCTCCTGCATCACATGTTGTCTGACAACTCCACGAAAGCTACACAGGTCCTAAATACCCTTGGTTTCTTTCTTCACCTTGGACCACCTGTTTGGCTGCTATTGCCTCTATTCCCTGAGCCGGCTCTGCAACCCTTGGTCCGCTGCCGCTGGATGTTCCCTGGATGCTGCCACTCGTCATTGGCATTGTTGCCACCCCTGTGCACAGCATCAGAGGTGCTCCATCCAATCAGTTACTTGATGCCTATCAGCTTAACACCTCCCTATCTCAGTATCTTTGTCCAGCCCCTACTAACGCTGAGACCTGTGTGCATTCCACCAAATCTTGTGCACTCCCTAGTTCCTTTAACTCATCATCGTCTTTATTTGTCCATATCCTGAACTGCTGCAATTCCGTCCATGCACCTTTCTGCCTCACAACCTCTCTTCTTTTACTCCATAGATTCGCTACATTGCAGAAGGAGGCTATTTGGCCCATCGAGTCGGCACTGATCCTTCGAAAGAACACCCTACCTTGGCCCACTCCCCTGCCCTATCCCTGCAACCCCACCTTAGCTGCACATTTTTGGATTGTGGGAGGAAACTGGAGCACCTGGAGGAAACTCACGCAGCCACGGGGAGAATACAGTGAACCGATGTGGGAACTGAACGCAGGTCTCTGGCGCTGTGAGGTAGCAAAGCTAATCATTGTGCCACCCAAGACACACCTTAAACCCTGCCTCTTTGACTGAGCTCCTGATCACCTGTCTAGATATCTCATGTGACTCGCTGTCATATTATGTCTAATTACATGCCCGTGAAGCTCCATGGCACAGTTAACTAATTTAAAAGATGCCAAATTCCTGCTGTTATCATCTTCGGCTCATTAGCAACACATTCGTCTCTGAGCTAGATCGCTGTGGGTTCAATTCCAGAGACTGGAGTATAAATCCTAGCTGACACATCCAATACAGCATTGAGAGAATCATTGCATGGTTAGAGGTACTGCCTTTTCTGCTCCCACAGTTGGACAAAAATGATCACATGTCACTACTTCAAAGAAGAATATGAGGTTTTCCCAGTGTCCATTTTCCTTTGTTGTCTGTACAACATGAACTTGCATTTATATAGCATCAGTGCCAGATAATTCAGTGACAAAACTACATGGGAATGGTATCCTTTTCTGGTTGCTAAAGTGAAGCACCGTTGGGCAGCCAATGCCTCTGGTGTTATACCCCAGCTCGTCAGAGCCTATTCTCTATTCTTTCACGTGATATGGGTGCCACTGGCATTTGTTGCCCATTCCTAATTGCCCTTGAACTGAATGACTTGTGCGGCCATTTCAGAAGGCGGTTAAGAGTCACATGTAGGCCGGACCAGGTAAGGACAGCAGATTTCCTGCACTAAAGGGACATTAGTGAACCAGATGGGCTTTTACAACATCTGATAACCGTTGTCACGGTCGTTATTACTGAGACAAGGTTTTATATTCCAGATTTATTTATTGAATCAAAATTCCACCAACTGCAATGTTGGGGTTTGAACCCCTGTTCTCAGAGCATTAACCATGGGTCTCTGCAATACTAGTCCAGTCACATTATCATTACGCCACCATCTCCCCGGAGGAGAACAACCGCAATGAAGAACCTTCCAAGACGTGAAAGAAATGGGGAAACTTGTTGTATCTGAAAAAAAAATTGCAGCCAAGTTTACTGTGTGATTCCAAACTAACTTGGCCGCTGATTCTCCAAACCCCAAAACACAGCCAAAGATCCCACAGATGCCATGTAACAAAAATGGTCTTGGACTTATTCCATCACTGTTGGCCCCTGGCACTGGTGACAACAACAATCATTTAAAATTACATAGCAAGGAAATATGGGGGGCACAACAGGAGGAGACATTAGGAAGGTGTGATCACAGAGCTTGGTTGATAGCATGGGTTTCAAGGAGGGTACTAAAGGCAGAGAGAGAGAGGTGTGATGAATGGAGGAATTGTTATATATTAAATGTTATATTTGTGGCAGTGATGTTATTAAAAGCACAGATTTAAAATATATACAGCAGTATGCTTGCTAAAGCTGTAATTAACAAGTCATAAAAGGTGAGGTAATCATTCATTCCAACCACTTATTTAGTTACAGATAAAGGGCGAATGGAACATTGTTTATATTTTGGATGGTTCCCTGGAGAGTAGATAATTTATGAGGATTTGTACTTAGTCCTAGCTAAGCAGGTCATGGAGGTTAATGGGATACAGATGATGTAATTAATGGGAGAAACCAGGTCTGTCTATAGTTTGCCATAGGATTTGAGTCTGACAAGACATAAGTCTTGACATAAAACATAGGGGTTGGTTTAGCACAGTGGGCTAAGACAGCAGGCTAGTAATGCAGAACAAGTGCAGCAGCGCAGGTTCAATTCCTGTTCCAGCCTCTCCAAACAGGTGCCAGAATGTGGCGACTAGGGGCGTTTCACAGTAACTTAATTGAAGCCTACTTGTGACAATAAGTGATTATTATAAGTGTACTGGATCTGCTCTTGAAACTTTCTCTCTCCAAAAGTCTCTGGACAGATAAGCAAGTAGTCTGTTAACGTTATTTAGAAGTGGCATTTGAACTGTATTGGGTTACTTGGTATTAGTGGCAGAGAGTAAATACAAGTTTCTTTCCTTTTATTTAAGAACTATTTAATTGATAATTGTAAAAATATTTATTTGACATTAATGTGGTTAATTCAGTGTTTAATTTAAAGTTTGTTTTAACATAGAAGATACCTATTTGTCAGAGTCATTACTCCTGGGGTGAAGTACCCTTTTCTCACAGTTTTACAAATTGAAAAAAATTGTTTGGGGTTCTTGTCTGGTATCCTAACCAGAAGACCAGAAGACATAGAAGCAGAATTAGGCTACTTGGCCCATTGAGTCAGATCCACCATTCAATCATGGCTGATATTTTTCTCATCCCCATTCTCCTGCCTTCTCCCAATAGCCCCTGATCCCCTTATTAATCAAGAACCTATCTATCTCTGTCTTAAAGACACTCAGTGATTTGGCCTCCACAGCCTACTGTGGCAAAGAGTTCCACAGATTCACCACCCTCTAGCTGAAGAAATTGCTCCTCATCTCTGTTTTAAAGAATCGTCCCTTTAGTCTGAGATTATGTCCTCTGGTTCTAGCTTTTCCCACAAGTTGAAACATCCTTTCCACGTCCACCTTATCCAGGCCTTGCAGTATCCTGCAAGTTTCAATAAGGTCTCCCCTCATCCTTCTAAACTCCAACGAGTACAGACCCTGAATCCTCAACCGTTCTCATACGACAAGCTGTTAATTTCAGGGATCATTCTTTTCCTCAGATACGGGGCCCAAAACTGCTCGCGATACCCCAAATGGGGTTTGACCAGAGCCTTATACAGCCTCAGAAGTACATCCCTGGTCTTGTATTCTAGCTCTCGACATGAATGCTAAGATTGCATTTGCCTTCCTAACTGCCGATTGAACCTGCATATTAACCTTAAGAGAATCATGAACAAGACCTCCCAAGTCCTTTTATGCTTCTGATTTCCAAAGCATTTCCCCATTAGAAAATAGTCTATGCCTAAATTCCTCCTTCCAAAGTGCATAACCTCACACTTTTCCACATTGTATTTCATCTGCCACTTCATTGCCTAGTCTCCTGGCCTGTCTAAATCCTTCTACAGCCCCCTTTCTTCCTCAATACTTTTTAAAAAAAAATTTAGATTACCCAATTATTTTTTCCAATTAAGGGGAAATTTAGCGTGGCCAATCCACCTACCCTGCACATTTTTGGGTTGTGGGGGCGAAACCCACACAGACACGGGAAGAATGTGCAAACTCCACACGGACAGTGACCCAGAGCCGGGATCGAACCTGGGACCTCAGCGCCGTGAGGCGGTTGTGCTAACCACTAGGCCACCGTGCTGCCCTTTTCTTCCTCAATACTAAGTTTCCCTGTATAGATCTTTGTATCATCTGCAAACTTAGCAACAGTGCCTTCAGTTCCTTCTTCCAGATCATTAATGTATATTGTGAAAAGTTGTGGTCCCAGCACAGACTCCTGAGGCACACAATTAGTCACCGACTGCCATCCTGAAAAAGACTCCTTTATCCCCACTCTCTGCCTTCTGTCAGTCAGCCAATCCACAACCCATGCCAGGATCTTACCCATAACACCATGGGCTCTTAACATATTTAACAGTCTCTTATGCGGCACCTTGTTAAAGGCCTTCTGGAAATCTAAATAAATCACGTCCACTGGTTCTCCTTTGTCTAACTTCCTTGCCACCTCCTCAAGAACTCTAACAGCTTTGTCAGACACGACCTCCCTTTGACAAATGTTGGGGTTTGGTCTGGTATCCTAACAGAGGAAGAGAGGCTCAGGGTAGGAATTTGACAAATCAAGCATTCAGGAAAAAAGCAGTACAAACTGGGAAATAAGATACTGGTCCGAACTGGTCTTGTATGTTTTAAAATGGAGCACCAGAAAAACTGACAAATAAGAAAGCTGGCCCGAATTGTTTTCTGATTGGGAGCTGAAGGCATGATCACCAATAGTAGGAGGAAGGGGAGGAAGAACATGCAGAAGGGGGCAGAGTCAGCTGAGCCAAACATGTGGGCACATTGCAGTGACATTAATTGTCTCAGGGATTACAACACACATCTGCATGGTTTAGTATAACTCTAGCCTCAGACAGCTGTGGCACCAGACCTCCTGCCTGTAAGCCTTTGGCACTAGGTTTGTCAGCTGAGTCCGTGCCCTGTTATATTTTACACAGCAGGGCTGATCATTTTGCTCATTCACACAGCTGCCACAAGGTGGTTGACAGGAAGAAAAACAGAATTAAACTGGGGGCTAAATGTCTGGCTGGTGTGCCAGCGCCGCTCTTATCCCTCACCTCGACACCTATTGTGAACAGATTAAGCTTTTATTCATCAAATGTCAGCCCTGATTAACCTCAGGAAACAGAACTAATTATCACAAATTAATGGGTTTCCTTCTCAGCCCTGGAACGTTGAGAGAGATCTCTTTGTTTAATGTGGATGCCGATATTTTTCCTTGCATTCTTTCCCAATTCTTTTCCCTCGTTTGGGGAATCGCTGAATTGTGTCAGCTGTGGGTCAGTGGGTAGCGCACTCACTTCCCAGTCAAAAGGGCATAGGCGCATAGTCACACTCCATGAGAGATGAGGGCAAATACTATCCCCACATTCCCAGTACAGGACTGAGGGAGTGCTGCACTTTCCAAGGCACCACCTTTAGGATGAGCCATTAAACCTAAACCCCGTCGGAGCTCTCAAGTGACCGTAATGATCCTGTGACACTCAAAGAAGTTCTCCTTCAAGTCCTGACCAATATTTATCTCTCAGTCAACATTGTTCAATAAACCTGGTTATCTGCTCATTACTACATTGTTGTTTGAATGATCTGGGGCAAAATTCTCCCCTACCCGGTGGGGCGGGGGGTCCCGGCGTAGCGGAATGACGCCAACCACTCTGGCGTCGGGCCTCCTCAAAGATACGGAATTCTCCGCACCTTTATGGGCTAGGCCTGCGCCGGAGTGGCACCCACTCCGCTGACTGGCACCAAAGCTGGCGCCAACAGGTTTTGGCGCCACGCCGCCTGGCGTCGGGGCTGGCCGAAAGGCCTTCGCCGGTCGGCATGAGTCCGCGCATGCGCCGGGGCGTCAGCAGCCGCTGACGTCACCACCGGCGCATGCGCGGCGTAGGGGGTCTCTTCCGCCTCCGCCATGGTGGAGGCTGTGGCGGCAGCGGAAGAAAAAGAGTTCCCCCACGGCACTGGTCCGCCCGCCAATCGGTGGGCCCCGATTGCTGGCCAGGCCACCGTGGGGGCACCCCCCGGGGTCCGATCATCCCGCCGGCACAGAGGTGGTTTAAACCACGTCGGCGGGAGAGGCCTGACAGTGGCAGGACTTCGGCCCATCGCGGGCCGGAGAATCGCCGCGGGGGGCACGCCGAATGGCGAGGCGCGATTCCCGCTCCCGCCGATTCCCGGGTGGCGGAGAATTCTGCCCATGGTGGGGGCGGGATTTACGCCGGCCCCGGGCGATTCCCTGATCCTGCGGGGGGTCGGAGAATTCCGCCCCCAGTGTTGAACAAACCGATTGCCATGTTTCCTACATTACAGCAGTGACTACCCTTCCAAGGTACTTCATTGACTGTAAGACACACTGGGATGTTATGAAAACATGAAAGAGGGCATCGAAAAACAAGCCTTTCTTTTTAGACGTCTTGGTCGCTTCTTCATTTCCCGGGGTTCTGACCTTTGACCCCTGCCACAAATATTATCACACTAGTGTGGTGGACGCTTAAATGCTCTCTGAAATGACCTCGCAAACGCTCAGTTCAAGGGAAATTAGGGATGGGCAATAAATGTTGGCCCAGCCAGTGATGCCCAATGAAAAAAAAACTAAATCCTACGGTCCTGCTCTGCAGCCGAATATCCCACTGGCTCTTCCAGCACAGCAGCTGCCGAGAGGCCCACCAGGCATGGAAGCATGTCAAATCACTTCAAACCTGTCACTCGGAGCAGCCGGGGAAAGCCAGGGTAACAGCAAACATTCATATTTCATCAATTAGGCCACCTTTTTCTGGTTTGCAGAGTTAGTTGCAGGATATCTCACGCTTCGGAACACACCTGATGAGAGCTGACAATTCCCTGCTGCCTGGTACTGCAGGAAATATTGAACAGAACGAAATACTTGAATTTTTATAGTTCCTTTCACAAACAAAGTGAAACCCTACGATCAACATCCTGGGGTTACCATTGCCAAAATCTGAACTGAACTGGACCAGCATATAAATACCATGGCTACAGGAGCCGGCCAGAGGCTAGGAATCCTGGAGAGTTAGCTCAACCTCTGACTTCCGAAAACCTGTCTACCTGCTAACAAGGCACAAGTGAGAATACTGTCCACTTTCCTGGCCAGATGCGGCTCCAACAACATTCAAGAAGCTCGACCTCATCCAGCACCTTCAACATTCGCTCCCTCCAGTACCAGCACACAGTGACAGCCGTGAGTACCATCTACAAGCTGCACTGTAGCAACTCACCAAGGCTCCTTCAAGAGTACTTGATAAAATAGTCAACAATGACAATTAAGTCAGTGACATGGACATGAAAGAGTTCAGAAGCAATTTTGGATCAAAGGTGGATAGGAGCCTTATGTGGAATCAGTGGTTCGTTGTGCTAACTTGGATTTGCTCTTGACACATCTTGCACTTTTTGATGATAACTTCAATGTCAATGTTCAAACCCAGCCAATAGACTGTGTCTCTTGCAAACTCTTCTCATCCAATCTATGTCCATGTGTGAGTGATGAGGTTGTTGAAAAGAATCAGATTCCTGTATGATGGCCTAGCTGCCTTTCAAAATGATTCCCCGGGTGATGTTTAACTTGTCCCGATTAAGGCCAAAATGTCTCATGTGTTCACGGACAAATTGAATTGAATTTTCCAGCATTTTCATTTTGAATTGAATTTGAAATCACCCTTCGAAGATGATTTTCCACAGATTTTGTAGTGTTGAATCATTCGCTGTTTCTTCTTGTAGCTGTTGCCATTTGTGCTCCACAAAATGTACCAGAACAATTTGGAGTACGTTTTCAAGTTTGATGTATGAGGCAAGTTTTTTACGCAGAGGGTAGTGGGTGCCTGGCACTCGCTGCCAAAAGAGGTGGTGGAAGCAGGGACGATCGTGATGTTTAAGGGGCGTCTTGACAAATACATGAATAGGATGGGAATAGAGGGATACGGACCCCGGAAGTGTAGAAAATGTTAGTTTAGACGGGCAGCATGGTTGGCGCAGGCTTGGAAGGCCAAAGGGCCTGTTCCTGTGCTGGATTTGTCTTTGTTTTTATGTCCCTGAAAGGCATATTGCAAAACTGGGGCTATATCTCCGTTCCTTCACTGATGCCAGGTGAAAATCTGTAACTCCCTTCCTAACAGCTCTGTGGCAGTACATACATCACATGGACTGCAGCAGTTCAAGAAGAGAGCTCACCACCACCTTCTCAAATGTATTTAAGAATGAGCATCAAATATATGCCTGTGCCGGCGCACGTGACACGGGCACTTTTGAAGTGTGGTTACTGTTGTAATGCAGGAAACATGGCAGCTAATTTGCAGGCAGCAGGTTCTCACATGTAACAATGTGATGACAAGCAGGCAATCTGTTTTAGGGTATTGGTTAAGGCTGTGTTTCTCAAGCTTTTTTCCACAAGACCACTTTTATCAACCAACCAACCTTCGGGATGCACACCGGCCAACCTTCAGGACCTACGTCAGCCGATCTTCACGACACACCATTTTTGCTTTCCTTTAATGTGACAGGTGAGCCTGCTTGTTCCCCGCAATTTCGCTTGCTTTGTCATTCAATGTTACATTTCTGCTAAGGACTTCAACTGATGGTTTAAGTTCTCGCTGTATCCTTCGAAAAAAATCAAGAAGTTTGTCCTCAAACTCGCCATGCTTAAGCTTCAACTGCCTTTGAAGTTTTGAGGGTTTTAAACTTTAATTTGCCAGTACATCCCTGCATATAACACACATGGGCTTTGCATCCTGATCTGCATTAGCACAATTAACAAAGCCGTACCTCAAGAAATCAACTTTACACTGCTGTGTTCCCAATTTCTTTGTTTAAAACAATCCATCTTCACTTCTTCACAGTCCTGTTGCTTGCTTGCTCGGAGCTAGAAAATGGAGGAGCCTCTATTCCTTAATTTCACGCCAAAAGCAAGCGGGATGTCACTGTGTATACCGGGCGTGTGACCTGCTATCTGCCATCACTTCTGGAAGACTGCATCATTGTATTTAACAGCCAGGCATAGCCGGCGCTCTCAATTTAAAAGTGCTCCACGACCCTCTCGGCACCCGTCCGCGTGCCGCGGGTCATAACCCGCAGTTTGTAAAACCCTGGGTTAAGGACACTGGATAGCTCTGCTCCTCTTCAGAATGTGCCATGGGGATGTTTTACATCCATTAAAGAAGGCAGATGGGGTAGGTTTAATGTCTCATCCGAAGGATGGCACCTCCGGCAGTGCAGCACTCCCTTAGTGTTGCACTGGAATGCAATTCTGACAGAAGTTCTACAACTGCAGCAATTTGCATTCAACTCGTGCCTTTAATGTATTAAAAATAATTCCAAGATGTTTCAGGGATGCATAATCAGAAATAAGTAAAGGCCAAACCAAAGAAGCAGATGGTAAGAAAGCTCAAAAAGGCCCTGGTATTGAGGACTATTGTGGATGAGGTGTTGTTGTTTATTCTTACTGATTGTGGTCTATGGGTCAGGAAGTCGAGGATCCAGTTGAGAGTGAGGATCAAAGTCCCAGGTTTTGGAGCTTTGATGTGAGCTTGGCTGGGATTATGGTGTTGAAGATGGAGTTGTAGTCAATAAATAGGAGTCTGATGTCGGAGTCCTTGTTGTCAAGATGCTCCAAGGATGAGTGTAGGGCCAGGGAGATGGTGTCTGCTGTGGACCGGTTGCGGCGGTATGCGAATTGCAGTGAATCTAGGCATTCTAGGAGCATGAAGTTGATGTGCTTCATGATCAACTTCATTACGATTGATGATGGGGCACCGAACGATAGTCTTTGACGCATGTTGCCTGGTTCTTCTTTGGCACCGGTATCATGGTGTTCTTCTTGAAGCAGGTGGGGAACTCGGAATGGAGTAGGGAGTGGTTGATGATGCCCGCGAACACATCCGCCTGCTGGTCCACGCAGGATCTGAGAGCATGACCTTGGACCCCATCCGGGTCTGTCGCCTTCCAAGGGTTCACTTTCAAGAAGGCCAATCTGACTTCGGAAGCTGTGACGGTGGGTGTGGGTGTGTCCAGGGCTGCCGGGGCAGTTGACAGTGGTTTGATGGTTTCCAGCTCGAACCGAGCATTGAATGCATTGAGTTCATCGGGGACGGGTGCGCTGCTGCCAGATATTCTGCTCGGCTTCGCTTTGTAGCCCATTATGTTGTGTAGCCACCTAAGATGGACACTGTGCTACAAAATGGAGAACTGCTAAGGCTGCAGGGAGAAAACAGTCTTAGCAAGGACAAGTAGTTTGCAGAAGGATAATTAGCATTCTGCACGTACAGAAACCAGTTTGTGGCCAGGTGCAGAATCTCAGCTAAAGGTGTAAATGGCAACAACGATTTACATAGTAATGAGGTGATCCAGATCCAGGCCCACACAATAGAAACATTTAGGTATGAATGGATACTTTTGAGTAGACGCCCAGACGAAACGGCACCATAGTATCCATCACAAAGAACCATAGAGACCGCCCCACCCATCGAGAAGCGACCCTCAGATTGGGGGGTTTGGAAAATATCGATTGGGAGAAGGCCCAATCGATACACGGCAGGTAGAGAACCGCCCCGAAGAAGCACGGACTTTGGGGGACCTATAAAAGTAGACCCCGCACATGGTCCGGTCTGTTGTTTTGGCTCCGGCTCTCTGCTGTTTTCATCGCTTTGCTGATACATCGCATCCTGACTCCAGTTCCATCACCAGCCGTTGAGCCACCAGCCATCGAACTGTAAGTGTCACCACAACGATCGCTATGTGATCCAGAATTTGCTGGACCCTGACGATTTTAAGACCCTGAGAGTTGCAGACTAAGAACGGGACAAAGGCCTCGCTCCCTGACTTTGCCTGTTCCTGTCTAGATAAGTATTTTAGTCGTTTAGTTTAGAAGTAACTTAGTCTCTTTAGCGTATGCATGTGTATTTATTATATTTGTTATAATAAATATCAATCGTTTGAACTTACTAATCGGTGTACAGATTTATTACTTTGAACCTGACCTTGATGTACTTGTGAGGTGTCTAAATACGGCACCTGGCGACTCCTGAGCAGAATTACATACACAGAGCCGTAGTAGTGTTAAGCACACGGCCTTTAAACGGAGGCGTGTTAATACACTCCAATAAAACGCGTAATACACTCAAGTAAAACGTGTAACAGTTGTTTAAGCCTTGCCACAGCAATAGAACATATAGAACGTGGAACATACAGCAGAAGGAGGCCATTCAGCCCATCGAGACTGCACCGGCCCAATTAAGCCCTCACTTCCACCCTATCCCCGTAACCCAATAACCCCTCCTAACCTTTTTGAACACTAAGGGCAATTTAGCATGGCCAATCCACCTAACCTGCACATCTTTGGACTGTGGGAGGAAGCCAGAGCACCCGGAGGAAACCCACGCAGAGATGGGGTGAACATGCAGACGCCGCACAGACAGGGCCCCGCAAGGCTGCGTACTTAGCCCCCTACTATACTCTCTATACACACACGACTGCGTGACAATATTTAGCTCCAACTCCATCTACTGACAACTTTGCTGACAACACAACTGTAGTGCGTCGGATTAAGAACCTGGGACCCTGGCGCTGTGAAGCCACAGTGCTCTCCACTTGCACTACCGTGCTGCCCTAAGCCGTTGAGTCTGTAATGCTAGTCTGTGACTTTAGCTTGGTCTGATATTGTCTCTTGGCATCCCTGATGCGTTTGCGGCAGTCGTACCTGGATTTCTTATATAGGTCAGGATCGTCTGACTTGAACGCCTCAAACCTCTCCTTTAGTAGGGAGTCAATCTTCCAATTAAGCCATGGCTTCCGGTTGGGGACGTATGTTCTATTTTCTTTGGCATGCAGTCGTTTACACATTTGCAGATAAAGTCTCTGACGGTGGTGGCATACTCGTTTAGGTTGGTCCCTGAGTTCTTAAATATGGACCAATCCACTGACTCCAAGCAATCACGTGGGAGCTCTTCTGTTGCCTCAGACCAGCACTGGTTGGACTGAGGAGCTTATGAAGGAGATTTCTGAGTGGGGCCTAGAATGCCAAAGGATGTTGATGGGAGGGGTGTTCACGAAAGGCCAGGAAATTGGCAGTGTTGGGGGAACTGAAAGCCAATGTAGGTCAAGCAGGACATTTGTCATTGGGCCAGCTGTACTTGGTGCTTTTAGGGTATGGGTAGCAGATCTTCGGGTGATACGGGATTTGTGGAATGGAACATGGTAGAGCCTTGGAATAGCCGAGTCAGGGGTGACAATGGCATGGATGGAGGTTTCAGCTGCAGTTACGCTGACCTGGTTATGGCAGTGATAGCAATGAACAATCTTTACATTGGAGAGGCAACAGGGTCGGAAAATCAGAGTCAAGTATGTTGCCAAGTCGGATAAACAGGCTGTTTTGAGACTACAATGCTTTGTGCACGTGAAGTTGAGACAGCCTGAGTGAGTGAGAGAGAGCCTGTGTGAGAATTGGAACTTGGTCATTTGGAGTAAGGCAGTCATTCGGTGCAGAGTGGGCGGAGGTGCTTTTTCCCTTTCGTTTTGTTTTGTTTGTTCTGGCTTTTCAGGAGCGGAGTGGAGACAAGTGGTTGGACCAATGGCATCTTGGTAATATAAGCAGGTAAATGGTGAATCTGAGGTTTAGACTGGGGAGATACTGAAGAGTGATGTCACAGGAGGGCTGTGATTAGATTACATTGGAAAAGAAGGTACCTGCTAAATTTTAATCTATCTGGTAAGTACTGGTGACTGGGAAGTAGTTTTTCTTTTCATTTATCTATTGTTTTTGGCATTGTAGTTGTACAAGTTAACCTAAGGTTTAAGACATGGCAGGAGATCCCAGACCCGTGTCATGCTCCTCTTGTGCGATGTGGGAGTTCAGGGACACGTCCACTGTCCCTGGCTCCTTCATGTGCAAGAAGTGTGTTCAGTTGCAGCTCCTGTTAGACTGCTTGACGTTTCTGGAGCTGCGGATGGACTCATTTTGGACATCCATGATGCTGAGGAACTCGTGGATAGCATGTTTAACCAGTTGGTCACACCACAAATAAAGAATACTGAGGGAGATAGGAAATAGGTGACCATCAGACAGAGGAAAAGTAGGAAGGTAGTGCATGGGTCCCCTGTGGTCATCTCCCTCCAAAAAGGTAGACCGTTTTTGGATATTGTTGACGGAGATGGCTCACCAGGAGAAGGCAGCAGTGGTCACGTTCATGGAACCGTGGCTGGCTCTGCTGCACAGGAGGGCAGGGAAAAGAGTGGTAGAGCTATAGTGCTAGGGGATTCGATTGTAAGGGGAGTAGACAGGCGTTTCTGCAAATGCAAACGAGACCCCAGGTAGGTATGTTGCCTCCTGGGTGAAAGGGTCCTGGATGTCTCAGAGCAGCTGCATGACATTCTAAAGGGGGAGGGTCAACAGCCAGCGGTTGTGGTGCATATAGGCACCGATGTAGGTAAAAAACGGGATGAGGTCCTACATGCTGATTTTAGGGAGTTAGGAGCTAAACTAAAAAGTAGGACCTCAAAGGTAGTAATCCCGGGATTGCTACCCGTGTCATGTGCTAGTCAGAGTAGGACTGACAGGATAGACAGGATGAATGTGTGGCGTGAGAGATGGTGCAGGAGGGAGGGATTCAGATTTTTGGGACATTGAACCGGTTCTGGGAGAGGTAGGACCATTACAAATTGGATGGTCTACACCTGGGCAGGACTAGAACCAATGTCCTAACAGGGTTGTTGCTGGCGCTGTTGGGTGGGTTTAAACTAATGTGGCAGGGGGATGAGAACCAATGCAGGAAGTCGGAAGGTAGAAAAGAAACAAAAGTCAGTAAGGAGAAAAGTGGAAGGCAGAGAAACAGATTGAACTGCATTTATTTCAATGCAAGAGGCCTAACGGCCAAGGCAGATGAACTCAGGGCATGGATAGGTACATGGGGCTGGGATGTTATAGCTGTTACTGAAACATGGCTAAAGGAGGGGCAGGAATGGCAGCTCAATGTTCCGGGGTACAGATGAAATAAGAAAGATAGACCAGGAGATAGGAGGAGGGGAAGTTGTACTTTTGATTAGGGACAGTATCACGGCAGTACAGAAAGAAGATATATCCGAGGGTTCGCCCACTGAGTCTATATGTGGGTGTATCAGGCAATGGGACCCTGGGTGAGAACCTCTCTGGCTACATCGAGGCCATCTTGCAACCCATCGTACGAGGGGCCGTCCATGGGCCAGTTGAACCAGGAACATTCCTTGCCACAATGGACGTCTCGGCACTCTACAACAGCATTCCCCCATGATGATGGCATTGCTGCAACAGCATCAGTACTCAACGCCGACAACTGCCAATCTCCAGACGCAATTCTGCAACTCATCCACTTCATTCTGGATCATAACGTCTTCACCTTCGACAACAAGTTCTTCATCCAGACGCACGGAATAGCCAAGGGGCCAAAGTCGCACCTCAATATGCCAACACTTTTATGCACAAGTTCCACACACATGAGTACCTTGGATTCATGTTGCATTACATTCATCCCCCACCATCTGGCCTGGGCTTGCAAAATCCTACCAACTGTCCTGGCTTGAGACAATTCACACCTCTTTAACCTGGGGTTACTCCTATCTCTGGATCTGTAAAGACTTAATTACCTACAAATGCTCGCATTCAAAGCATTGTCTTGCATCTTTGACTTTGTCTATATATATATATATATATATATATATGTGTTTCTGGACCATACCTCTTCATTCACCTGAGGAAGGAGCAGTGCTCCGAAAACTAGTGATTTGAAACAAACCTGTTGGACTTTAACCTGGTGTTGTAAGACTTCTTACTGAGTCTACATGGGTGGAACTGAAAAATAAGAAGGGTGAGATCACTTTGATATGACTGTACTATAGGCCCCCAAATAGTCAGCGGGATATTGAGGAGCAAATACATAAGGCGATTACAGATAGCTGCTGAAAAATAGGCTGGTAATAGTTGGGGACTTTAACTTTCGCAACATTAACTGGGACAGCCATAGCACTGGGGTTTTGGATGGAGAGAAATTTGTCGAGTGTATTCGGGAAGAATTCCTCATTCAATATGTGGAAGGCCCGACTAGAGAGGGGGCAAAACTTGACCTCCTCTTGGGGAATAAGGAAGGGCTGGTGACGGAAATGTTAGTGAGGGATTACTTTGGGACCAGTGACCATAATTCCATTAGTTTTAAGATAGCTACGGAGAATGATAGTTCTGGCCCAAAAGTAAAAATTCTAAATTGGGGCAAGGCCGATTTCGAGGGTATTAGGCAGGAACTTTCAAACTTAGATTGGGGGTGCCTATTTTCAGGCAAGGGGACAGCTGGTTCATGGGAGTTTTTCAAAAAGGTGTTAACTAGGTTCAGGGTGAGCACATTCCTCTTAGAGCGAAGATTAAGGCTGGTAGAAGGAGGGAACCCTGGATGTCTCGGGATATTGAGGCCATAGTCGAAAGGAAGAATGTTGTGCTCTTGTTTAAGAAGGGCTGTAGGGATAAGCCTGGGAACTACAGACCGATTAGCCTTACTTCTGTAGTGGGTAAATTGTTCAAAGGTATTCTGAGGGACAGGATCTACAGGCATTTAGACAGGCAAGGGTTAATTAGGGAAAGTCAGTATGGCTTTGTAAGGGGAAAGTCATGTCTCATGAAGTTGAGTGAGTTTTTTTGAAGGGGTAACCAAGAAGGTAGATGAGGGCAGTGCAGTTGACGTTGTCTACATGGACTTTAGCAAGGCCTTTGACAAAGTACCGCATGGTAGGTTGTTGTAAAAGGTTAAATATCAAGGAATCCATGGTGAGGTAGCCAAAGGGTGGTTGTGGAGGGTTGTTTTTCAAACTGGAGGCCTGTGACCAGTGGTGTGCCTCAGGCATCAGTGATGGGTCCACTGTTATTTGTTTTATGTATTCCTGATTTGGGTGATAATGTAGGAGTCATGGTTAGTAAGTTTGCAGATGACACCAAGATTGGTGGCATCGTGGATAGTGAAGGTTATATAAGATTGCAACAGGATCTTTGACCAATTGGACCAGTGGGCCAATGAATTGCAGATGGAGTTTAATTTGGATAAATGCGAGGTGATGCATTTTGGAAGATCAAATCAGGGCAGGACCTACTCAGTTAATGGTACGGAGTTGGGGAGAGTTACAGAACAAAGAGATCTAGGGGTACAGATTCATAGTTCCTTGAAGGTGGAGTCGCAGGTGGTCATGTGGTGAAGAAGGCATCTAGTATGCCAGGTTTTATTGGTCAGAATATTGAATACAGGAGTTAGGATGTTTTGTTGAAGCTGTACAAGGCATTGGTAAGACTAATGGAATACTGTGTTCAGTTCAGGTCACCCTATTATAGGAAGGATATTGTTAAACTAGAAAGAGTGCAGAAGAGATTTACGAGAATGCTACCAGGACTTGATGGTCTGAGTTATAAGGAGAGACTGGATCGCCTAGGACTTTTTTCCTGGAGCATTGGAGGCTTAGGGGTGATATTATAGAGGTCTATAAAATAATGAGGAGCATAGATAAGGTAGATAGTCAACATCTTTTCCCAAAGGTAGAGGGGTCTAGAGCTATGGGCATAGGTTTAAGGGGAGAGACACAAAAGAGACGACTGGGAAACAATTTTCACACAGAGGGTGGTGAGCATCTGGAACGGGCTGCCAGAGGCGGTGGTAGAGGCGGGTCCAATTTATTCCTTTAAAAAAGGTAGACAGTTACATGGGCAGGGTGATTATAGAGGGATATGGGCCGAATGCGGGCAAGTGGGACTAGCTTAGTGCTAGAAACTGGGCGGCATGGACAAGCTGGGCCGAAGGGCCTGTTTCCATGCTGTAAACATCTATGGGCCCAGGCTCATTTCTTGGCCTGTGCCCAGATTTGGGCGGGATTCTCTGATCCCCTAGCCGCGTGTTTCTCGGCGATGTGCTGTTCGCTGGCGGCAGGATTCTCTACCCACCACTTGTCAATAACATTTCCCATTGAAGTCACCTCGTGCCGCCAGCAGTAAAAGAGAGTCCCAACGCCCAGAGAATTTTGTTCTTCGTCCCAGACGTGACAGTCAGAAGTGGCACATTGACCTCAGTGCGCTTCAGGCAGGGAGAGAGGCGAGTCATCGTTCCCACACTCATCTTTATCTGGTGCCATGCCTGAGGAAGGCAAGAACGGGAGGAGGCCGGTCTTTATTCTTTTTCACCATTCAATGAGATCATGCCCTATCTGTAATCTAACTCCATTTACCAAACCTTGATTCCATATCCCTACCGAATAAAAATCAACCAGTTTAACTTTTGAACTGAGTCAACCCCCCTCTCTCCTCTCTCCTTGGAGAGAGATTTCCAATGCGCCTTCGCGTGTGGACACCTTGTGGAGAAAAACATTGATATCAGCCCGCCTGCCCCATGAAGGACGGGCATACCGGAAAGTTCCAGAAGGGAGAGATTCCTAACAACCTGCTTCTCAGAATCGACCGCAGTTAAACAGTCCCGCCCGACACCGTTCCCGATGGTGCCGTCAGCGCGTGGCGCCACGTGCACGGGCTGCACACGAGCCCAAAGGCCCACAAGGCGGCTGCACAGGGCAGTTGAGCGGCACCAAAGCCTCAGTTCCGGGCTTTTGCCAGCAGATGGTGCTCCGTAGCGGAGCAAAACCCCCAGAGGAAGAGCCTTGAGGTTTGCGGGATCCCTGTTGTTCCGAGTTGGATAACAGGGCCCAACTTTCGTTTGATTTGATTTTTTATTGTCACATGTGTTAGTATATACAGTGAAAAGTATTGTTTCTTGCATGCTGTACAAACAATGCATACCGTACATAGGGAAGGAAGGAGAGACTACAGAATATAATGTTACAGTTATAGCAAGGTGTAGGGAAAAGATCAACTTAATACGAGGGAGGTCCATTCAAAAGTCTGATGGCAGTAGGGAAGAAGCTGTTTTTGAGTCGGTTGGTGCGTGACCTCAAACTTTGGTATCTTTTTCCTGACGGAAGAAAGTGGAGGAGAGTATGTCCGGGGTGTATAGGTGTCCTTAATTATACTGGCTGCTTTTCTGAGGCAGCGGGAATTATAGATAGAGTCAATGGATGGAAGGCTGGTTTGCGTGATGGACTGGGCTACATTTACGACCTTTTGTAGTTTCCTGCGGTCTTGGGCAGAGCAGGCTCCATACCAAGCTTTGTGAGGAGGATTGCAAAGCTCCTGTCCTTTGCTGGTCTAATGGTCATTCAAGGAAGGTTTCTTGCCGCGGATAATTCTTTTTTCAAAGCGGCAAGGTTAAGCACGCGAGGCTTGCATTTGTATAGCGCCTTTTACCACCTCTGCACGTCCTCATAACTTTACAGCTCATTTAAAATTATAGTCACTGTAATGTGGAAAATGTAACATCCCATTTTCACTCAGGAATCCCCACTCCCCCCCACATACACAACAATAAGGTAACTAGCGAACCCGTTTCAGTGATGATGGTTGGATGAAGACTATTGGGTGCCGAGGTTGGGAAAGATGTTGTCCCAACTTAATTGAACCTGATAATATTTTTATCTTTTCTTGTCACAAGTAGGCTCACATTAGCAGAGCAATGAAGTTACTGTGAAAATCCCCAAGTCGCCACATTACGGCGCCTGTTCGGGTGCACAGAGGGGGGAATTCAGAATGCCTGACAAGCACGTCTTTCGGGACTTTTGGAGGAAACCGGAGCATCCGGAAGAAACCCACGCAGACACGGGAGAACATGCAGACTCCGCACAAGTCGGGAATTGAACCTGGGACCCTGCCGCTGTGAAGCAGCGATATGAAGGAACCGCGAGAAGAGCGTAGAAATGAAAATAATACGTTTGATGAGTTGCTCTCAGATTAATGACTAGTGTTAACTACGCACTGCTATTCCCTGTCTGCAGATGGCCTGCTCATTTCGGAATATTCTGTCCCAAGGAGGACAGGAGACCCTGAAAAGGGCTCAAAATGGAACTGGTTACTAGGCAATGATAGTTATGGTTTTTGGTTCAGCTTCCGTAGGCCGAGTGGCCTTTATAACTAAATCCCCGCTCAGCACAGCCCCAAGGTTTGCTGGAATTAGGAAATTTGAACTGCAAATATAGGCAACGACAACTTTAAAATTCTACTGAAAAGACTCGTATTGACAGATGTAAAACTAGGTACAAACTTGCATCATTTACAGCTCCCAACACCGCATGGTCCACAACTGCATGCACATCTTTCTCAAATCCAAACTCAAATTCTCCCCAGTAAAACCCTTTACTTCAGCTATGATTGTTAAATTTATTATTTATACTATAATTTGTAAATCATATGAATAATTTATATATCATGTCAATTAGAATTTTTATAAAATTATAATTTTATATAGCCTATGCCACCACCTGCCCACTGTTCATTCACCATCCTGTATAGGCATTCGGTAATGTGACGGTGTTTTGATCAGTATGCATCTCAGTTTCTGTTGGACATGGGATCCTCTGGCAGACTATTTGCATCTCAACTGGTTCTATATTCACTTTTCATCTCAAGGCTACATATTATTAAATAGCGAGAACGAAAGGAGACACAACACCAGTTCCATTCATCATTTGGTGTTATCAGATAGTGAAACGCCAGCCACCTAGGGCAACATTCCTCACATTCTCTATATGTTTGAGCTTCCTTTAGCTTTCATAACACAGATCTATAACTTATCACCTGATTTGATTTACAAAATATACTAGAGTTGTTGGAAGTGTCGTGTACAGAATGTAATATGGTCATTGGCAATGTGATATACAATATTATAGGGTAGTTGGCAGTGTGATATACAGAATGCGCTAGGAATGTTGACAGTGTGATACACAGAATATAATAGGAATGTTGGCAGTGTGATATAAAGGAGGTAATAGGATAGTTGACAGTGTGATACACAGAATATAATAGGAATGTTGGCAGTGTGATATAAAGGAGGTAATAGGATAGTTGGCAGTGTGATATACAGAAGTTAATAGGATAGTTGGCAGTGTGATATACAGAAGATAATAGGAACGTGGCAGTGTGATATACAGAAGGTAATAGGAACGTGGCAGTGTGATATACAGAAGGTAATAGGATAGTTGGCAGTGTGATATACGGAATATAATAGGATCATGGCAGTGTGATATACAGGAGGTAATAGGATAGTTGGCAGTGTGATATACAGAAGATAATAGGATAGTGGCAGTGTGTTATACAGAAGATAATAGGAACGTGTCAATGTGATATACAGAAGATAATAGGAACGTGGCAGTGTAAAATACAGAATATAATACGCTAGTTGGCAGTGTGATATACGGAAGATAATAGGAACGTGTCAATGTGATATACAGAAGATAATAGGAACGTGGCAGTGTAAAATACAGAATATAATACGATAGTTGGCAGTGTGATATACAGAATATAATAGGAACGTGGCAGTGTGATATAAAGGAGGTAATAGGATAGTTGGCAGTGTGATATACAGAAGTTAATAGGATAGTTGGCAGTGTGATATACAGAAGTTAATAGGATAGTTGGCAGTGTGATATACAGAAGATAATAGGAACGTGGCAGTGTGATATACAGAAGGTAATAGGAACGTGGCAGTGTGATATACAGAAGATAATAGGATAGTTGGCAGTGTGATATACGGAATATAATAGGTACATGGCAGTGTGATATACAGGAAGTAATAGGATAGTTGGCAGTGTGATATACAGAAGTTAATAGGATAGTTGGCAGTGTGATATACAGAAGGTAATAGGAACGTGGCATGTGATATACAGAAGATAATAGGATAGTTGGCAGTGTGATATACAGAAGATAATAGGAACGTGGCAATGTGATATACAGAAGATAATAGGAACGTGGCAGTGTGAAATACAGAATATAATAGGATAGTTGGCAGTGTGATAGACAGAAGATAATAGGAACATGGCAGTGTGATATACAGAATATAATAGGAACGTGGCAGTGTGATATACGGAAGATAATAGGAACGTGGCAGTGTGAAATATAGAAGGTAATAGGAATGTTGGCAGTGTGATATACAGAAGGTAATAGGATAGTTGGCAGTGTGATATACAGAAGGTAATAGGATAGTTGGCAGTGTGATATACAGAAGATAATAGGAACGTGGCAGTGTTATATACAGAAGGTAATAGGAATGTTGGCAGTGTGATATACAGAAGGTAATAGGATAGTTGGCAGTGTGATATACAGAATATAATAGGATAGTTGGCAGTGTGATATACAGGAGGTAATAGGATAGTTGGCAGTGTGATATACAGAAGGTAATAGGATAGTTGGCAGTGTGATATACAGAAGATAATAGGAACATGGCAGTGTGATATACAGAATATAATTGGATCATTGAATGTGTGATAGTTGGCAATGTGATATACAGAATATAATAGCAACGTTGGCCGTGTGATATACAGAATATAATAGAAATGTTGATAGTGTGATATTCCGAATATAATGGGTAGTTCACAGTGTGATACATAGAATATTGTAGAAAAGTTGGCAGCGTAATATACAGAATATCATCTAATCGTTAGCAGTGTGATATGCAAAATATTATCCGATAATTGGCAGTATGATATACAAAATATAATTGAAAAGTTGGCAGTGAGATATACAGAATTTAATAGGAATAATGGCAGTGTGATATACAAAGTACAATTGGATAGTTCACAGTGTGATATCCGGACTATAACCCGAGAGGCTGGCAGCGTAATATACAGAATATAATAGGATTATTGGTAGTGGGATTTACAGAATATAGTAGGATATTTGGCAGTATGATATACAGAATAGCTTATGATACACCAGCAGTGTGCTATACAGAATATAATAAAATAATTAGCAGTGTGGTTGGCAGAATATATCTCCTTGGATTGCCCCTTGCCGTGGTGGAGAGGCTTGAACGTTTCACTGATCCCGAGAGGAATGCCGTTGGGAATCGTAAACTCCTGGCAGGGTCACCGTGATGGTAAGGTTGGAGGGGAGGAACCAGACAAAGCACAATCCAAAACAAGTCCTCAATGGCGGATCAAGCCGAAGATACTCGAATGGTATCAACGGCTGTGTTGGCGGACGAAAGCTACAGCAGTAGGGAGACCCTCAGTAGCTGAGGTACCCTTGCCATTGAAACTGGACCCATTCTCCGTCAAAGGCCATGTGTCTGCTGATGTGCAACGTCATGCCCACGTTAAAAGATGTCCCACATTAGGTGCCTACCTAGAGGAAACCCGCACACACCCCACATAGACCAGCCCTGTGATGATCAGCGGGAAGCGATGGGGACAAATCCGTGAGATCTGGCAATCCCTAACTTTGACCAGCACATAGGTGTGGAGGTTGATTCAATTGTCTTGCTCTTGGAATAAAAACAGGAGAGCGTTTCAACAGCTTTCTTCACGACGAAGCAGCCCCCTTCAAGATCCACTCTGCTCACCCCACATGGGGAAAGGGCTAGAAAAGGTGGCGTAAAAATAGTCGGCTCCATCCCAACCTGCTGGAAAACTGCATCCAGCAGGCTCATCTACTTGCAGTCAGAAAATCAAAGTTAAGCTAAATTTCGGAAGCTGGAATGTATGAACCTTCACAGATAATGAGCAAAGCAATCGACCAGAACGGAGAACTGCCCTTGTTGCCTGTGAACTTAGGCACTTCAACATTGACGTCTTTGCCCTGCTAAGAGACCCAAAGAGCAGGGAAAGGGGAGTTTAGGGAAGATGGCGGTGGCTACTCCTTCTTCTGGAGAGGAAAACCCGAGGATCAGGCCAAGAAGCATGGAATTGAATTTGCCATCAAGAATAAACTCATCAACCAACTCTCAAAGCTCCCTGTCGGCATTAAGTGCACTTCATAACCCTCGTCTACACCTTGCCAAGAACCAGCAGGCAACGGTCATGAGTGCCTACGCCCCAACCATTGATGCCAATGATGAATCCCCAGAAGGCTTCTACTCCACCCTGGACACCATACTCTCCCAACATTTCGAAGGAAGATGAGATCACCCTCCTTGGGGGCTTTACGCCAGGGTTGGGAAGGCCTCCCAACTTTGGAAAAGAACCATCAGAAAGGGATTATCCTGCTCACCAAATAAGCGGAACACCAGCATGTCATCACTAACACACTGTTCTACCAGAAAGACAAGTTCAAGATTTCCTGGAGACATCCATGATCAAAGTAATGGCACACGATTGACTGCGTCATTGTCCGATGCCGAGACCAAAAGAATACCCTCATCACCAAAACAATGACCAGTGCAGATGACTGTTGGACAGACCACTGGCTCATCTGCTCTTCTATATCCATCAAACTCTGCCAGAAGCAGCGGAAGATGAAGACACAACTCAAAAAAAAAATCAATGTTGAGTGGCTTCAAGAGTCAAAAATGCTAGTGAACTTCTAACAATGCCTTCTCCAAAATCTCCAGTGTCCATTCTAATGGAGTGGAGGAAAATTGCAAAGAGCTGAAGGCAGCCATCATCTCAAGCTGTAAAGAAACTATTGGCTACAAGTCCAGGAAACACCAAGAGTGGTTCAACGAGAATGACCACACCATTTCAAGACCTCATCGAAAAGAAGAGGCAAGCTCTCCGCGCCAGCCAAAATGACATAACCAGCAAGGCAAAGAGGAGAGCTCATCAATCATCCAAGGCAGAAGTACAAAGAAATAGGAAAATCAAAAACTAATGATGGACTGAGAAAGCTAAGGAGCTGCAATTCCTCGCTGACAAGCACGGCATCCAGGGCTTCTTCAGTGCCACCAAGGCAATATATGGACCCAATACCTTGAGCCTCAAACCAGTGCAGAGTAAGGATGGAACTCCCTTGAGAGACAGAGGAAACATTGGCTTTCGATGGAGAGAACACATCAAATAACTCCTAAACTGTGATACAACCACAGATACAGCAGGGGCAGGGGCCCTGCACGGTAGCACGGTGGTTAGCATAAATGCTTCACAGCTCCAGGGTCCCAGGTTCGGTACCTGGCTGGGTCACTGTCTGTGCGGAGTCTGCACGTCCTCCCCGTGTCTGCGTGGGTTTCCTCCGGGTGCTCCGGTTTCCTCCCACAGTCCAAAGATGTGCGGGTTAGGTGGATTGGCCATGCTAAATTGCCCGTAGTGTCCTAAAAAGTAAGGTTAAGGGGGAGGGGTTGTTGGGTTACGGGTATAGGGTGGATGCGTGAGTTTGAGTAGGGTGATCATTGCTCGGCACAATATCGAGGGCCGAAGGGCCTGTTCTGTGCTGTACTGTTCTATGTTCTATGTTCTATGAGGACGTGTTTAAGGAAATCTCCCCCAACTCCCCATCAGAGATGATCTTGGACTACTGCCGAGCATGGACGAAGTTGAAGCCGCCATCAAACACATGAGGAATGGCAAAGCCGCTGGAGTGGACTAGTTCCAGCAAAGATTTTCATGGTTGGGGATGAGGTCACCCATCAATTCCATCAGCTGTTCCTAAAAATCTGGGACAGGAAAGAATTCCCTGCCGATCTCAGTTATTCCACCATCACCACCATTTCAAGAAAGGAGACAAAGTGGACAGTTGGAACTACCAAGGAATCTCTCCATCGGCAGGAGGATCATCACCATAATTCTCACGAGCCGCCTTCTCCCAGTCTCTGAAAAAATCAGAGGGTGGCCAGAGAAAGGGTTGGTCCATTCAAGGATATTGGAGGGAATCTATGTATGGAACCAGAGGAAATGGGAGAGATACTAAATAAATACTTTGCCTCTGTATTCACCAAAGAGAAGGACTTAGTGGATGAGGAGTATAGGGTAGAGTGTGTAGATATTCTGAATCATGTTGATATTCATAAAGAGAAGGTGTTGGGCATCCTAAAAAGCATTAAGTAGATAAGTCCCCAGGGCCTGATAGGATTTACCCCAGAATACTGAGGGAGGCAAGAGAGAAAATTGCTGGGGTATTGACAGTAATATTTGTATCCTCATTGACTACAGTTGAAGTTTCAGAGAACTGGAGAGTAGCCAATTTTGTTCCATTGTTTAAGAAGGGCAGCAAGGATAATCCAGGAAATTATAGGCCTGTGAGCCTTATTGCAAAAGATTCTTAGAGACAGGATTCACTCACATTTGGAAACAAGTGGACTTATTAGTGATGGATAGCATGGTTTTGTGAAGGGGAGCTCGTACCAAACAAATTTGATTGTTTTTCAAGGAAGTGACAAAGATGATAGATGAGGGAAAGGCAGTAAATGTTGTATGTATGGACCAGTAAAGCCTTTGATAAGGTACCTCATGGTAGACTGGTACAAAAAATAAAGTTACATGGGATCAGAGGAGAGCTGGCAAGTTAGATACAGAACTGGCTTGGGCACAGAAGACAGTATAAGTAGTAGGGTGCATTTCTGAATGGAAGGCTGTGACTAGGGGTGTTCTACAGGGATCCGTTCTGGGGCCTTCATTATTCGTGGTGTATATAAATGATTTGGAAGAAAATGTAGCTGGTCTGATTAGTAAGTTCACAGACGACACAAAAATTGGTGGAGTTGCAGATAGTGAAGAGGATTGTCAGAGGATTGTACAGCCGGATATAAACTTGCTGGAGTCTTGAGCGGAGAAATGGCAGATGGAGTTTAATCCGGACAAGTGTGAGGTAATGCACTTTGGAAGGTCCAATGCATGTAGGAATTACACAATAAATGGTAGAACTCTTGCGAGTACTGACAGGCAGAGAGATCTAGGAGTGCATGTCCATCGATCACTGAAAGTGGCAACGCATGTGGATAAGGTGGTCAAGAAGGCATACGGTATGCTGGCCTTCATCAGCTGGGGCATTGAATATAAAAATTGGCAAGTCATGTTGCAGCTGAACAGGACTTTAGTTAGGCCTCATTTGGAATATTGTGTTACAATTCTGGTCATCACCCTACCAGAAGCATGTGGATGCTTTGGAGAGGGAGCAGAGTGATTTACCAGGATGTTGCCTGGTATGGAGGGCATTAGCTGTGAGGAGAGGTTAGATAAACTCGGTCTGTTCTCACTGGAACAACAGAGATTGAGGGGGCGACCTGATAGAGGTCCACAAGAGTATGAGTGACACGGACAGAGTGGATAGTCAGATGCTCTTTCCTGAGGTAGGAGAGTCCAGTACTAGGGGACATAAGTTTAAAGTGCGTAGGGAATAGTTTAGAACAGATATACGAGGCAAGTTTTTTACACAGAGTGGTAAATATATGGAACGTGCTGCCTTGGGAGGTGATGGGAGCAGGTACGATAGAGGCATTTAAGGTACATCGAGACAAATATATGAATAGAGTGGGAATGGAAGGTTACGGACTCCATAAGTGCAGACGGTTTTAGTTTAGGCAGGTACCATGACAGGTACAGGCTTAGAGGGCCGAAGGGCCTGTTCCTTTGCTGTATTGTTCTTTGTTTTTTGGCTTTCTGAAAGGATTTAAGAACACTGTGGCTTCTGACCAAACCATGGAATAGGGGACATGATTTTTACTACTCAGCAACTTCAACAGCAATGCCAGGAGCAACATCAACCACTCTACATAGCCTTCATCGATCTGACCAAGGCTTTTGACTCATTCAATCGGGAAGTGCGATGGAAGACCCTGTCGAAGGTTGGTTGTCCAGAGAAATTCATCAACATCCTGCCAACTCCTCCACGCAACGTGTCGGTGACAGTTCTCACCAACTGAAACCTTCAAGGCCAAGACTGGAGTCAAGCAGGGATGTGTCATCACCCCCATCCTTTTCTCCAGCTTCATAGCCACCATCCTTCATCTTGACAAGAACAAGCTTCCCAGTGTAGTAGACATTGTCTCCAGGATGAACGGAAAACATTTCAACCTCAACCGGTTGAAATCCAAGAAAACAACACTGACATCGCTCGTGGAACTTCAGTATATGGATGATATCGCCATCTCCACTTTCTCAGAAGAAAATCACCAAGCCACGCTTGAGACCATGGAAACATACCGAAGAATCGGTCTCAGCCTCAACCTCAAGAAGACTCCAGTCCTTTACCAACCCGCTCCAGAGCAAGATCCAGGGCTGGATTCTCTGTTTCTGAGAGTAAGTATTAACGCAAAAGGAGAATCCACGGACTTTTACGACAGAAAAACCGGCAGCGCACCGGGACAGATTCCGTTACCGTTGAGGGGCTAGCACTGGTGCTACATGAACACACTCAATTTCACGAAAAAATGGTTTGGAATACGCCGGATACGTGATCGACACTCGGGAAGCTGACAAGCTGCAGCCGCACGTACACATTATACTCCCGACACACACTTATCCCAACCAAAAAGTACTGGTTGTCCTGGAGCGCGCCCATACAGCTGATGGGTCGTCTGGGGCCAGAGGGCACACAGGGGGTGCAGCAATGATACACCCATCCTCCCCGACCCCACAGCCCACCTCCTGGGTACCCCCTACAACACCCGCCCCCCTCCCCCCTCCCCAGCCCTGGCAGAAGCCCCCCGGCCAGTGGCACAATTGTCAGCAAACTATAGTGATGTTAGACACCTTCCGTACCCCCTGTCTCTCCCTCAGCAGGTGCCACGCCGGTTTCACGATTTTTAAAAGCACAAGTGAACCATGCTGTCAGGAACTTGGAGAGTATCGGGTCAGGCCTGCTAATGATATGCAAACGGTGCCGACTGTATGTGCGGAGTGAAACACATTGATGCCGTTTTCGAGGTAACTGAGAATTGCGATTTGGCATCAAATCAGCACCTGCCGCGATTTTGACGTCGGAAGGTATTCTCCGCCCAATCGCATTTCCCGATTTCAGCGCAGCTAATGGAGAGTCCCACCACCAATCTCTCCCTCCATGAGATCAATGGAGAAACCCGACCAGACATGGAATATTCCCATATCTGGGGAACCACCCCAGATTCTCCCAAAGGGATCAAAGTCCCCGAGCAAATGCATTTAGCCGCAAGTTTCCCGGCACTCGCAGTTCAACGCGACTCGAGTTGAATAAGGGGCCTGAATGGGGAATTCGAGGTTGAGGCCACACATTGCCCCGTTATTTACAGTGGGGAACTCCACTCGCAGGAACTCCCCTTTTCAGTGAGAGATCAGAATGCGTCCTGATCTCAAAGGCCCCCGAAATAAACCCCGACCTACCTCCAAGCCCGAACGAAATATGGGAGCAGCCCCCTTGGCAGTGCTAATCTGGCACCCGGCAGTGCCCATGCCAGCTGGAAGTGCCAGTGGGCACCTTGGCAGTGCCAGGCTGGCACCCAGGTGGCACTGCCAACGTGCCAGGCTGCTACTGTCAAGGTGCCCAGGTGGCACCACACTGCCCAAAAGGCTTGCAGCTGAGTGCCTCTACGAGTGCCATTCTGCCTGGTCCCCATTTGTGGGGACCAGTACCAAATGGTGTTCACCCAAGGTCTCTGAGGTTCTCTCCATCAAAAGTTAATGTTTCCTCTGTTTCTCAAGAGGGTCCCAAAGCCTCAGTACCTCAGGGGTCTACACATTAGAGTAAGGCTTACTGCCTCGCTCTAATATGCAGATTTGCTAAAATGTGATGGGCGGGATTCACATCGCAATGGGAGTGGGGTCTCCCTGCTTTCAACGGCCACACTATGCCACAGCGAGCTGCTTTTCCAGTGCAGCGTGGCCATAGGATCGCGCCTTATATGTCATACTGCCTGCTGTGTTGTTAATTTTCGGTTATAACCCCGCCAGATACCCTATTATATTCTGTGTATTTGGCAGTGTGATATATAAAGTATAGTAGGTTAGCCAATCGTGTAATGTGCAGGAAGTGACAGGGAGTGTCATGGCTCAATCGCGAGATTGACTCCCTACTGAAGGACAAATCTGAGACGTTCAAGTCAGACCTATACAAGAAATCCAGGTGTGACCTCTGCAAAGCCATCCGAGATGCCCAAAGAGAATATCAGATCAAGCTAGAGTCACAGACTAGCGTTGCTGACTCTTGGCCAAGGCCAAAACAACATAACAGGCCACAAAGTGAAGCCGAGCAGTATCTCCAGCAGCAGAGCACCCCTCCCCGATGAACTCAATGCAGTCTGTGCTCGGTTCGAGCAGGAGACCAACGATCCGCTATCGAGTGCCCCAGCAGCCCATAACACACCCATACCCACCATCACAGCTTCCAAAGTCAGATCAGCCTTCCTGAAAGTGAATCTTCGGAAGGCGACGGATCTGGATGGGATCCCTGGTCGTGCACTCAGAGCCTGCACGGACCAGCTGGCAGATGTGTTCGCAGACATCTTTAACCTGTCCCTATTCCGCTCCGAGGTTCCCACCTGCTTCAAGAAGACCACCATCATACCGGTTCCAAATAAGAACCAGGCAACGTGCCTCAATGACAGTCGTCCGGTGGTCTGACTTCAGTCTACTGAAGTGCTTTGAGAGGTTGGTCATGAGGCGCATCTTCTCCATACTCCCAGAACACCTTGATCCACTGCAATTCGCATACCACCGCTACCAATCCACAGCAGACACCATCTCCCTGGCCCTACACTCATCCCTAAAGCATCTCGACAACAAGGACTCCTACATCAGACTCCTATTTATTGACTACAGCTCTGCCATCAACACCATAATCCCAGCCAAGCTCATATCAAAGCTCCAAAACCTAGGACGTGGCTCTCCACTCTGCAACTGGATCCTCATCTTTCTAACCTACAGACCACAATCAGTAAGAACAAACAACACCGCCTCCACAATAGTCCTTAATACAGGGGCCCCGCAAGGCTGCATACTCAGCCCCCTACTATACTATCTGTATACACACGACTGCATGACAAAGTTTGGTTCCAACTCCATCTACAAGTTTGCTGATGATACAACCATAGTGGGCCGGATCTTGAATAACGAGTCAGAATACAGGAGGGAGATAGAGAACCTAGTGGAGTGGTGCAGAGACAACAATCTCTCCCTCAATGCCAGCAAATCTAAAGAGATGGTAATTGACTTCAGGAAGCAAAGTACTGTACACACCCCTGTCAGCATCAACGGGGCCGAGGTGGAGATGGTTAGCAGTTTCAAATTCCTAGGGGTGCACATCTCCAAAAATCTGACCTGGTCCACCGATGTCGACACTATCACCAAGAAAGCACAACAACGCCTATACTTCCTCAGGAAACTAAGGAAATTCGGCATGTCCACATTAACTCTTCCCAACTTTTACAGATGCACCATAGAAAGCATCCTTTCTGGCTGCATCACAGCCTGGTATGGCAACTGCTCAACCCAAGACTGCAAGGAACTTCAGAGAGTCATGAACACAGCCCAGTCCATCACACAAACCTGCCTCCCATCCATGGATTCCATCTACACCTCCCGCTGCCGGGGGAAAGCGGGCAGCATAATCAAGGATCCCTCCAACCCGGCTTATTCACTCTTCCAACTTCTTCCATCGGGCAGGAGATACAGAAGTCTGAGAACACACACGAACCCGACTCAAAAACAGCTTCTTCCCCACTGTTACCAGACTCCTAAATGACCCTCTAATGGACTGACCTGATTAACACTACACGCCTGTATGCTTCACCCGATGCCGGTGTTATGTAGTTACATTGTGTACCTTGTGTTGCCCTATTATGTATTTTCTTCTCTTTTATTTTATTTTCGTGTACTTAATGATCTGTTGAGCTGCTCGCAGAAAAATATTTTTCACTGTACCTCGGTAGGTGACAATAAATAAAATCCAATCCAATCCAGAAGTTCGGTGTCTGATCAGGTATGGAACGAACAATAATTTGCATATTGAGGGAGGGATATAAGGAACAGGATGATGAACATTTGTAATATTTTTACTTTTATAGTTTCCACAATATTATTTAAAATCTGAAAGAATGAGACTCCACACGTTAAGTGTTAGTTCTCAGTGTCAGTTAAGTTGATTAATTAAGACTATTAAACATGAACTGACACATGAAGGGACAAGCCATGTTTCCAGTGCTCAAGTGATTAAGTGCTGAAAGTTTACACCATTCCAAAGTTGAACCCCTCAGCACAAGCTGAAGCAGCTGGCGGACAGCAACCTCATTATTTCCATGTTTTCCGGCACGTGCGGACAAGCGAGGTGGCTTTCTTATTTCCTCATTTGTCATGTTGAATACTGTTAGCATTATCATATTCTTAATGCAAAATCCAGGCTAATAAGTCTTTAAATAATGAGAATCACAAGCTGTCTTGCTGCCAATCATTTCCTTTCCCTTCCCCTTCTTGTACAATGTAATTTGTCCTAGCTTTAAATATTATACTACACTCACAAGAAAAATAAAAGCATTCCTCCTGATAGGTAATTATGAGTAGTCAAGTGTCAGTTAAGTTGATCTTGAGTAGTCTACAAGCTCTCTTTCCATTATGACTTCCTTTGTCTGTATTTAATTCTCACCTTTATTCTAACATTCAGGTTCTTCTGAATATTTTTATTTCAGCTCAATGCAACTGACAACGTGTGCAGTCATGCCAGCACTTCCTATGGGCTAATAGCAGGTCAAATGTTTAAATTATCTGAGGTAGGGTGAAAAAGGACAGTGATGTTTCAAGTTAGAGTCTAGATAAGTGTTCCAGAGGGTCCATAAGTGGCCAGCCCATAATGGACAACATGGTCGACCTTGCAGGGCGCGCAGGCAAGAGTAGCGAGTAATTGCTAGCTTGTGTTGAAGCTCTCTCCATGCTCCTTCTATCCCCTTGCTCCTGATCTCTCCGGGCTTCTGCTGTTTCCAGGCTCCTGCTCAATCTGGTCCACTGCTCTCCACCGGCTTCTGCTTTCTTTGGGACTACGATTTAGTTGGAGGGTCCATAATTAATCCATTGAAAAGGGATCCAGCAACCAAAATGTGTTGAGAATGAGACATTGGATAAAACATGAACAGTATTAACATTGTACCATATAGTAGAAATATTGTGGCTCAGCTACTCCGTATTGAGATTCAATCTAAATTGGCAGAATTGAGTACCCTGGAAAACCATATAGCTCAGGTTGCAATCTATTAATCAAGTTTATTTCAAATAGATGTATAGAGAAGCAAAATATTGCGGTTTAAATAAAATACAGGACCTTATTTAACCTCATACCACCTGCTCCATACCAATAAATGTCCCAACACTGCAGTGCTCTTTAGCTAGTGGTCCCTTGAAGGTGAAAGTTATATTAAACCACTTTGGAAAATAGCTTCACTGGACCCTTATTAGCTGGCAGCATAGCTAAGTAAGATACAGATCAGGCACCAACATGGTTTTATGTCTCTTTGTCCTCTGATACCCAAACATGAATAATGGAACATTAAAAAGGGCTCTTTCACAATTTAAAAAATTCAATCTAGGCATGAGAGTGGCGCTGGCAAGATCAGCATTTATTACCCATCCATAATTGCCCTTTGAGCAGGTGGTGATGAGCTGTCTTCTATTGAGAGGCTAACTACAGCATTTTAGAGGGCAGTTAAGAGCCAATCACTTTGCTCCGGCCTGGAGTCACATGTAAGCCAGACTGGTTAAAGGCAGCAGTTTGCCTCCACTGAAGGAAATGAAAATGAAAATCGCTTATTGTCACAAATAGGCTTCAATGAAGTTACTGTGAAAAGCCCCTAGTCGCCACATTCCGGTACCTGGTACGGGAATCGAACCGTGCTGCTGGCCTGTCTTGGTCTGCTATAAAAGCCAGCGATTTAGCCCAGTGCGCTAAACCAGCCCCTAACAGGACATTAATGAACCAGATGGAGTTAAGTCAAGTTTCATGACCACAATTAGTGAGACTAACATTTGAAATGAAAATCGCTTATTGTCACGAGTAGACTTCAATGAAGTTACTGTGAAAAGCCCCTTTTAGCCCAGTGAGCTAAACCAGCCCCTAATTTAATTCCAGATTTATTAATGAATTGAATTTAAATTCCCCCAGTTGCTGTCAGGGGATTTGAAAGCATGTCTCCGGAGCATTGGCCTAGACCTCTGGCCATTCAACTAACCAAAAGATTCTCCCATTATTTTAAACAATAAATTTAGAGTTCCCAATAATTTTTTTTTCCAATTAAGGGGCAATTTAGCGTGGCCAATCCACCTACCCTGCACATCTTTGGGTTGTGGGGGTGAAACCCACGCAGACAATGTGCAAACTCCACACAGACAGTGACCCAGGGCCAGGAATCGAACCTGGGACCTCAGTGCTGCAGTCCCAGTGCTAACCACTGCGCCACATGCCGCCCCAAAAGATTCTTCCATATTGAATTACTTCCAGTGGTCTCGGAATAGAAATGAAAGGGACCACAGATATAAACAATATTAACAGAGATTAATCAAACAGCACTCAGTTTAATTTGATTCAGATTTCAGGCAGATACTTGAGTGTTCTGTTTTTCTGTCTGAAAAACAAATCACCTCATTTTAACGATGCAGTTAATAGGTCTATTTTAAATTGCTCCTGATACTCCATGCTTCCCGACGAGATGTTTATATGTTTCCCCTGCTGACTTACTGGCATTGACAAATAAACTCTTCACAGTTGTGTTAATTGTGTTTTGGCCACGCTGGGACTCTCCGAATACCCAGCCAAGTGTTGACGCCGACGTAAACACCGGAGTGGTTTACCCCAGCGTCAACGTGTCTCTTGGCCAGCAATTCACCATTTTTTAGTGGGCTAGTACAACGCTGGAGTGCTGCGCTGCTCTGGCACCGAAAGGCAGCCCTGCATGCACACCGCAGCCGGCGTGGGTCCGCACATGTGCGCGACGGCCATCTCTGTGCCGGCGCATGCGTGTGGTCGCCGTCTCCGCACCGGTGTGGAGCAACATGGCAGAGACCTAACAGTGGGCCCGCGCGGAAGCAGGTAGGCCCCCTACACATCACAGTCGCCCGCCAATCAGAACCCCCCAATCGCGGCCTGGACCCCCGTGAAGGCCCCCCTCCCAGAGTCAGATCACACCCACCCCCACTGCCCCCCACCCCCACCAGGATGTCCACAATGGGCGCAGGTCCAAATTTATGCTGGGTGGTACCAGGTTTGAACCATGCCGGCGGAACTCGACGGGAGTTCAGCCCGTGGCCCGCGGAAAATCGCCGCGGGGGCCTATTTCAGCGGTTCCCGACCGGCGCCGCGGGCAACTGCGCAGGCGCGATTGCTGCCGATTCTCCGGTCGCTAGAGAATCTGCGGCCTGGCATCGGAGCAGTGTGGGGGGAATTTCCCCCCGCCCCCGCCAATTCTCCGACACATCGCAGGCTCGGAGAATCCTGGCCCATGTCTCTAAATTGGCAGACATTGTCCTGAACTGGAAAATTCCTTGGGATCTGTTCCCCTGAACAGGCGCCGGAATGTGGCAACTAGGGGCTTTTCACAGTAACTTCATATGATGGCTACTTGTGACAATAAGCGATTTTCATTTCATTTCATTTCAACTGCTGCATCTGAGATTTCCTCTTTCTGTGTAATTTCCCAACTCCCTGCATCCTCATTTTCTGATATGAATCCCAACTCATCTCACAGCCCCCTTCATTCACCTCACCAATTGCTTCTTTTCCAAGAATTTGAAATTCTTTGCCTCCCTTGCCTTCTTCTGGCAACTAACACACCGTGTGCTTGGGCCATAAAACCCATACCTCCTGATTGACCGAAGCCTTTCTCCTCATTTTAAGATCAATTGTGTCCTCAATCATGGGCCTTAGGCCTTTTAGCCAGTGATTTGCCCATCTCTCTCGATTAACAAAACAACAGCAGTTGTAAGAGGCTAGTGGGGTATGAGATTAGGATTTAATGAGCAAATGTATTTTCGTAGGACCATAGACACATACGACACAGAGAAAGGCCATTTGGGCACTCATGTTTGTGTCAGCTGCCATGCAGTCAGTTACACTGCCCTCCTCATCCCACATAGCCCTGCCTTTATGAGCGGGTACCATCCAAAAAAATAATTACCCAGCCTATTCCTCACTTTCCCACTCTTGTTTCCTAACCTGGTAGGTAAGGCCAAATCAAGTACATATCCAAACACTTTTTAAGTGAGAGTTTCTGCCTCCACCAGCCTTTCAGGCCGCGTGTTTCAGATCCCAACAACCTTTGGGTGAAAGAAGTCGTCTCAATGCCCTCTAGTCCTTCTGCCTTTACTTTAAACCTATGCCCCCTGATTATTGACCACTCAACTGAGGGAAATCGGACCTTCCCTTTCACTCAATCTAAGCCTCTTATAAGGGCAGCTACGCAATTAGTTCTTTCCCTTGATCTTTCCCAATAACGTGTCCTTTTTTTCCCCTTCAAGTATTTTTCCAATTCCCTTTTGAACGTTACTGTTGAATCTGCTTCCACCACCTTTTCAGCCCATGCACCTGCGATCTTAACAATTCGCTTTGCAAAAAGAAAATCTCAGAATGTTGCCTCTGGTTCTTCTAGCAATTGTCTTAAATCAGTGTACTCTGGTTATATCCCGTCAATGGAAACAGTTTCTCTATCTCTCCCCTTAAGATGCTTGTCAACATCCACAACAAAGCAGCTCCACTTGATTAGCACCCCATCCATCACCTTTGACATTCACTTCCTCCACCACTGATGCACAGTAATAATCGTGTATACCATCTACAAGATGCACTGCAGCAACTCGCCAAGGCTCCTTCGGCAGCACCTTCAAAACCCATGACCACTCCCATCCAGAAGGACAAGTGCAGCAGACACATGAGAACACCACCCCCTGCAATTTCCCCTCCAAGTCACTTACCAGCCTGTCTTGGAAATATGTCAGCTGTTCCTTCACTGTCACTGGGTCAAAATCCTGGAACTCCCTTCCAGCAGCACTGTGGGTGTACCTGGACCAGATGGACTGCAGTGGTTCAAGTGGGCAGCTCATCACCACCTTTTTTATTAATGGCAATTAGGGATGGGCAATAAATGTTGGCCTAGCCAGCGATGCCCACCAACCTGTGAAATAAATTAACAAACTCAACCAAAACCTCTAATAATTTTGCACACCTCGATTAAATCTCCTAACCTTCTCTGCACTAAGAGGAACAATCGCAGCATCTCTAGTCTCTCCACATAACTGAAGTCCCTTATCTCTAGTACCATAAGACCATAAGGCCATAAGACATAGGAGTGGAAGTAAGGCCATTCGGCCCGAGTCCACTCCGCCATTCAATCATGGCTGATGGGCATTTCAACTCCACCTACCAGCATTCTCCCCGTAGCCCTTAATTCCTCGCGACATCAAGAATTTATCTATCTCTGCCTTGAAGCCATTTAGCGTCCCGGCCTCCACTGCACTCCGCGGCAATGAATTCCACAGGCCCACCACTCTCTGGCTGAAGAAATGTCTCCGCATTTCTGTTCTGAATTTACCCCCTCTAATTCTAAGGCTGTGCCCACGGGTCCTCGTCTCCTCGCCTAACGGAAACAGTTTCTTTGCGTCCACCCTTTCTAAGCCATGTATTATCTTGTAAGTTTCTATTAGATCTCCCCTTAACCTTCTAAACTCCAATGAATACAATCCCAGGATCCTCAGCCGTTCATCATATGTTAGACACGCCATTCCAGGGATCATCCGTGTGAATCTCCGCTGGACACGCTCCAGTGCCAGTATGTCCTTCCTGAGATGTGGGGCCCAAAACTGGACACAGTACTCCAAATGGGGCCTAACCAGAGCCTTATAAAGGCTCAGTAGCACATCGCTGCTTTTATATTCCAACCCTCTTGAGATAAATGACAACATTGCATTCGCTTTCTTAATCACAGATTCAACCTGCATGTTTACCTTTAGGGAATCCTCGACTAGCACTCCCAGATCCTGTTATACTTTGGCTTTATGAATTTTCTCACCGTTAGAAAGTAGTCTATGCTTGGATTCTTTTTTCCAAAGTGCAAGACCTCACATTTTCTCACGTTGAATTGCATCAGCCATTTCCTGCACCACTCTCCCAAACTGTCTAGATCCTTCTGCAGCCTCCCCACTTCCTCAGCACTACCTGCCTGACCACCTAACTTCGTATCATCGGCAAACTTCGCTAGAATGCCCCCAGTCCCTTCATCCAGATCATTAATATATATGGTGAACAGCTGCGGCCCCAATACTGAACCCTGTGGGACACCGCTGGTCACCGGCTGCCATTCCGAAAAAGAACCTTTTATCCCAACTCTCTGTCTTCTGTCAGACAGCCAATCCTCAACCGATGCCAGTAGCTCACCTCGAACACCATGGGCCCTCACCTTACTCAGCAGCCTCCTGTGTGGCACCTTATCAAAGGCCTTTTGGAAATCCAGATAGACCACATCCACTGGGTTTCCCTGGTCTAACCTACTTGTCACCTCCTCAAAGAATTCTAACAGGTTCGTCAGGCACGACCTCCCCTTACTAAATCCATGTTGACTTGTTCTAATCCGACCCTGCTCTTCCAAGAATTTAGAAATCTCATCCTTAACGATCGATTCTAGAATTTTACCAACGACTGAGGTTAGGCTAATTGGCCTATAATTTTCCATCTTTTGTCTTGATCCTTTCTTGAACAAGGGGGTTACAACAGCGATCTTCCAATCGTCCGGGACTTTCCCTGACTCCAGTGATTTATGAAAGATCTCAACCAACGCTTCCGCTATTTCTTCAGCCACCTCCCTCAGAACTCTAGGATGTAGCCCATCGGGGCCAGGAGATTTGTCAATTTTAAGACCTTTTAGCTTTTTTAGCACCATCTCTTTTGTAATGGCAACCATACTCAACTCAGCCCCCTGACACTCTATAATTTGTGGGCTATTACTCATGTCTTCCACTGTGAAGACAGACGCAGAGTACTTATTAAGTTCTCCAGCCATTTCCTCGTCTCCCATCACTAGCCTTCCGGAATCAGTTTGAATTGGCCCAATGTCTACTTTGGCCTGTCGTTTGTTTCTTATGTATTGAAAGAAACTTTTACTATCATTTCTTATATTACTGGCTAGCCTGCCTTCATATTTGATCCTCTCCTTCCTTATTTGTCTCTTTGTTAACCTCTGTTTGTTTTTGTAGCCTTCCCAATCTTCTGATTTCCCAGTGCTTTTGGCCACTTTATAGGATCTCTCTTTTTCTTTGATACATTTCCTGACCTCCTTTGTCAGCCATGGCTGTCTAAGCCCTCCCCGGATAATCTTTCTTTTCTTGGGGATGAACCTCTGTACAGTGTCCTCAATTATGCATACAAATGCATACCATGCTCTTAAATTCGCACTTTTTCAAAGTTCCAATACCAGTGGAATATAGAGCTTTCATTTTGTCCACTATTTGACATTTGTCTGATCTGGGTGGCATTTACAAGCAGTGGCAAATTAAAGGCAAAGATTATCTGCTCATTGTCGAACATCATTTTGACACATTTTGAGGGTCTGAAAACTACAATATCAATAGCAGTCATTCTTTTAGTTTCTATTCATTTATGGGATGTATTGAGTTGCAGCCCATTATTCACCGGGCACTGTTCTAAGCCTCCTTCTCATATAGGACTGACCAATCAAGGAGATTATTGTCTCACCCACCCGTTCCCACCTCCCAGAATGGAAAAGCTATTGTCTAACGTACTGCATCACAAATTTTGCAAGTAATCAGAAGCCAGTAATTCTCTACATAATGGGAGTGATGAGAAAGATTTAACTCATTGGAATTCTGCATCATGAGAAAGTTGTTTGCGTCATTGAAATTCTGAACAGTGGGGTTGAGCTTGAAGTGCTTTGATCCATTGCAATTCTGGATAATGAGAGACAATTTTCTGTTTGTTGTCAATGGCAGATGAAAGAGACAATTCAGAGAGTGTGAGTCAGTGTATGAACCTCGAAGATGGAATTCAGTCATTACCATCGAGAAAGGAAGTTATAAATGTCCAATCCATTCATCAGGTATAAACGGCGGTTTGTGCAAGAAAGAGTAATCAGCAATGAAGCAGGGGTAAAGCTTCACTCTATTGTGGGAAACCTGGAAATCAGAACTGGCATATTTAAATTTGGATTGGTTTATTGTCACGTGTATCGAGGTATAGTGAAAAGTATTGTTCTGCGTTCAGCTCAAACAGATCATTCCATACATGAAAAGAAAATACATAAAAGGGCAAACATAAAATACACCACGTAAATAAATATATGTAAGCATCGGGTGAAGATGTGTGAAGAGATCAGATAAGTCCATAAGTCCATCAGTCCATATGAGGGTAGTTAAGGAATCTGGGGCGGGATTCTCCCCTACCCGGCGGGGCGGGGGGTCCCGGCGTAGGGGAGTGGCGCCAACCACTCCGATGTCGGGCCTCCCCAAAGGTGCGGAATTCTCCGCACCTTTGGGGGCTAGGCCTGCGCTGGAGCGGTTGGCACCACGCCAACTGGCGCCAAAACTGGCACCAGCGGCCTTTGATGCCCGCCGCCTGGCGCCGGGGCTTGCCCACGCAGGGTCGGAGAATTTCGCCCCTGGTAACTGGGGAAGAAGCTGCTTTTGAATCTGTTAGTCCGTGTTTTCAGACTTTTGTATCTCCTGCCCGATGGAAGAAGTTGGAAGAGTGAATAAGTGGGTGGAAGGCATCTTTGATTATGCTGCCCGCTTTCCCAAGGTACCGGGAGGTGTAGACAGAGTTTACCGCACCGGGTTTGTGTGATGGACTGGGCTGTGTTCATGACTCTCTGACGTTTCTTCTGGTCTTGGGCCGAGCAGTTGCCATACCAGGCTGTGATGCAGCCAGATAGGATGCTTTCTATGGTGCATCTGTAAACGTTGGTAAGAGTTAATGTGGACATGCCGAATATCCTTAGTTTCTTGAGTAAGTATAGGCGCTGTTATGCTTTCTTGATCGTAGTGTCGATGTGAGTGGACCAGGACAGATTTTTGGTGATGTGTACCCCTAGGAATTCGAAGCTGTTAACCATCTCCAACTCGGCCCCGTTGATGCTGACAGGGGTGTGTACAGTACTTTGCTTCTTGAAATCAATGACCAGCTCTTTAGTTTTGCTGCCATTGAGGGAGAGATTGTCGTTACACCACTCCAGAAGGTGAGAGTGATGAATTTTGTGCCCACTGCAGAGACCGAGGCACACAATCTTGAAAGATAGCACTTGAGGGAATTCTGTACTGTTGGAAATGCCAGCGCAATTCAACGGAAAAAATTCAAAGTCCTGTTTTGGGCGCGTTTGAGGGTGTTTCGCAGGGCCGCATTGGGGAGATTGGGGCCCGTATTGAATGGCACTTAGTGACAAAAATGAGCCCCACGAGATTCTCGGCATTACTGGCTGTCTCACCGTCCGAATCATCTGACCCGTGTCTCAGCGTCTCACCGCTAACAAGGAGAGCTGCTTTAAAGCACTGCCTCACCACTCACTCCCAGTCAACACACGAGCATGGCAGCATGTAGACCTGCTCTCGCTTTGGTGATGCCAGATGCACAAGGCTTCTCAAGGCTGTCGATGAGAGGTGGGCCATCCTGTTCCCTCGAAGGGATCGGAGGACTGGCAGCAGGGTCAGGTGTGCCGTCTGGGAAGCAGTGGCAGCTGCTGTCGGCGCGGGCAGCATGGCAAGGAGAACTGCTGTCAAATGTAGAAAGAAGACAAATGATCTGCAAGGGTAAGTTATCTCTTCTCTCCTGTCATAGGTCCCGCTTGCCACCCCTCAAATTCCCAAACTCCGCCCCCCCGGCCCCTCCCCAAATTATTGGCTGACACCTCGCACCCTACCCACATCCGGTCCTCAAACATGTTCCTCATAACACCCTGGCGCCCACCAGCACAACTCATTGAAGTCTAGGTGCGGTGCCCATACATGCCACCTGCTATAGACCCCTCTAACCATCAAGCATGCAGCTCACAATGCCCTCTCTTTGTCTCCACAGGAGATGCTAGTCCACAAAAACGGGAAAGGGCTAAGATGTTGGGCGGAGTCCCAGAGATTCGAGTCCTCACCCCCGATCAGGGATGGGCCCGGAAATCCCTGGCTAGCCCGAGGAGAGAGCAGTCACCGACAGAGAAGTTGGCCATAGCCAGAGAGGTGAGGATCCACTGCACTTTCACCAGATGACCTGTCTCAACGGGAGTTGTTCATGTCTGACAAAATTACCCTTCCCTCTCACTGACCACATGTCCATTGTCTCACAGGATATCCATTTGATGAGGCCAGGCCATCCGGAGTAGTACCTTCCCTTATCAACCAACCAAGAGTTCCGAGGAAACCATCGTTGAGGTGTTATAGCTTTTACCTTCACCTTCCATCATCGCAGAGCCACACACCTCATGGGATAACATTCAGTGGACAGGGTTCTGGGGCACAATCTGGTGAACACCACACAGCTGCTGATACACAGGTGGAGGCAGGAACATCCAAGGAGACAGCAGTCGGAGGTCTGCTGGATCCCAGGACACAACTGGGTTCCAGCCAGGTGTCAAGCCTCTGGACAAGGTACTCCCAGAGTTGATGCAGTAGATAGGACACAACTGTGACATTCAGGAGGGGGTTCAGCAGCACTCCAGTGACTGCGAGGCTAATTGGGGCAGTCCCAAAGCCCTCAGGCGCAGGAGCTGGTGCCGACAATGCGTGGCACTGAGGCCAACACTGCTAGGGTGGTGATCGCAGTGGAAAACCTGAGCATGCATCCACGTATTGAGTGGTGGTGTCCAAGGTATGGCTCAGTCTGAGAGGACGATGGCTGAGGGCCTCAACATCATGTCCCAATCGCTCAGGGACATATCCCAGGTGCAGGTGGACATTGCCGAGGCACTCCAGAGCAAGGCCCAATTACTGAGGATTCCCATGGTGCAGACAATGAGGAGCCTCCAGGACTGGCAGAGCCAGATGATTCAGAGGTCTCTGGAGCTCACTCAAGCTGCCTTTCCACCCCATGGAGTCCCACGGAGCCCTAAGGGCACCGTCAGAGAGGAGAAAGTGCTGGAGGCCAACCCAAGGAGACGACAAAGGTCTTTGTTTGTTATGATTTTCCCCCTCCTGACACCAGCGCATCTCAAGGGCAACGCGTAGAACAGTGGCATGGCGTGCCAGTGACACCAGAGTTGAACGGGGGCCCGCAGCTCCAGGCCCTCCAGAGGATGTCCGTCAAAGGCATCAAAGACCACAGCTCATGGAAAGCAACAGGCTGCCTCTACTTCTGATGTGCATCCTGGGATACACCTAGATGTAGCAGTAGACCATGAAAGATCAAGAAGAGTGAGGAGCACTCAATGGGCACTGGTGAGGTCACTATCCATAGCTAGAAGGAATGGAAATTTGTCACAGTAAAATGTTCAGTATTAAAACATGTCACATATCATACATGTGAAGCCTCTGTTACATTAATCTTCACCATAGGCCTGCCTATACCCCAATCCCATGGCCTCTGCATTGGCTTCACCAGCCATGACTTCAGAGGTATCCCTTGTAAACCACGAGTCAACCCATCATCCTGGTCCTCAAAGACACTTGGGATCTCCGGGTTCCCCAGGATGTAACGCACGCTCCCTGAGTAACGGACACACACGTGCATGATTCAGAGGTGGTGGATGGATACGATCGGAACTTTCAGGGAGTGGAATCCCTTTCTGTTAATAAAGGGCACTCCCTGATGGCCCCGTTCTTGCAGGGCGATATGCATGCCATCAATTGCCCCTGGACCTGGGACATCCTGGTGATGGCAGCAGATACTGCAGCCTGGGCATTTTGGTGGGCCTGGTCCCGCTGGAAGTTAATATAGTTGGATGTCTGGGCAAACAGAGCATCCATAAGCTCCCAAATGCACCTGTGGGCTGTAGATAATGAAATGCTACAAAGGTCCCCCTTGAACCTTGGAATGATGCCTAAACACCTTGGGCCATCACTGGCCATCCCTTCTGGGCCCCTTGTCAGCCTGATGGGTGGCTGGGTCTTCATGGTGTGCGGCTGCCCCCTGCACATTGGGTGCCACCTTCAGCCTCTGTTGACCTTACTGCCATCTCTGGAATCTGTTTGCCTCAGCTGCCGCAAGCAACATGAGGACAACCTCTGCAGGATCCACACCGCTTTTCCTAAGGAATTGGAGAAGGAGACCGACAATCAGTTAGGGCTTCCACCCCAGGACCCTGAACTCCCACAAGCCTCCCCACCCTTGCGTATCCCGCCTTCTCTCAGAGTGCCATCCAGTGAGCCTCTTGTGCTGGTAAACCTTGTTCAAAGCTCCAAAACCTAGGACTTGGCTCTCCACTCTGCAACTGGATCCTTGACTTTCTGACCAACAGACCACAGTCAGTAAGAATGAACACCAACACCTCCTCCACAATAGTCCTCAACACCAGTGCCCCGCAAGGCTGCGTACTTAGCCCCCTACTCTACTCCCTGTACACACACGACTGCATGGCAAAACTTGGTTCCAACTCCATCTACAAGTTTGCTGACGATACGACCATAGTGGGCCGGATCTCGAACAACGACGAGTCTGAATACAGGAGGGAGATAGAGAACTTAGTGGAGTGGTGCAACGACAACAATCTCTCCCTTAATGCCAGCAAAACTAAAGAGCTGGTCATCGACTTCAGGAAGCATAGTACTGTACACACCCCTGTCAGCATCAACGGAGCCGAAGTAGCGATGGTGAGCAGTTTCAAATTCCTAGGGGTGCACATCACCAAAAATCTATCCTGGTCCACTCATGTCGACGCTATCACCAAGAAAGCACAACAGCGCCTTTACTTCCTCAGGAAACTAAGGAAATTTGGCATGTCCACATTAACCCTTACCAACTTTTACAGATGCACTATAGAGAGCATCCTCTCGGGCTGCATCACAGCCTGGTATGGCAACTGCTCGGCCCAGGACCGCAAGGAACTTCAGAGAGTCGTGAATACCGCCCAGTCCATCACACGAACCTGCCTCCCATCCATTGATTCCATCTACACCTCCCGCTGCCGGGGGGAAGCAGGCAGCATAATCAAGGATCCCTCCCACCCGGCTTACTCACTTTTCCAACTTCTTCCATCGGGCAGGAGATTCAGAAGTCTGAGAACACGGATGAACAGACTCAAAAACAGCTTCTTCCCCACTGTCACCAGACTCCTAAATGACCCTTTTATGGACTGTCCTCATTAACACTACACCCTGTCTGCTTCATCCGATGCCAATGCTTATGTAGTTACATTGTATATCTTGTGTTGCCCTATTATGTATTCTCATGTATTTTCTTGAATTCTGTTCAATTCCCTTTTCTTCCCATGTACTGAATGATCTGTTGAGCTGCTTGCAAAAAAATACTTTTCACTGTACCTCGGTACACGTGACAATAAACAAATCCAATCCAATCCAATCCAATCTGCACACTTCCTGCTGGCTGCATCAGGAGCCACTAAACTCCAGACCTCCGCCAGGAACATTAGGAAGGACGTGCTCAGCTGCCTTCCTCTCATCCACACACTTATCATTTGGTCATGGGAAGATCCACAGAGCTGAATACCTGCTCGTTAGTGTTTGATTATTGGCAACTGCCTCAATGGTGCTGATGCTGCTAGAGTTCAGGCAAACTGTTCAGGCTTCAAAGTTTGTTGGACATACAGTGCACTAATCATCCTCTGAGGCATGGTTCCTCGAGGAAGCATCTGAGAGTTGAGTTTGAAATGCTCTCACAAATAACAAAGCTAATTCCTCATTTGAAATAGCCTTCAACTGCTCACAGTTAAAGGGAGTGAAATTAAATTTCAGGATAGAAGCTGCAGCAGGGCTCTGTCCTGGAAGTGTTTGTCAGGACAGATTGGCTGCAGCTGTATTTGCCCCTGTTATGGGTCTCCACAATATTCAAAGATGACTTGAAGGCCTCACAGATGCAAAGCTCCTCACCCCCCTCCCGCCCCCCAGCCCAGGGGCCACCCCTGACCTAGAGCACTTCAGCCTCCCAACCAAGCCCAAACCCCCTCTTCCCTGAGAACTGGGCAGCCGCTCCATTTCCCTTGAGCTGCATGTCGGAAAATAAAGAAGGCTACTCACTTCGTTACTTCCCCTCAGTAGCCATGCACCAGCTTCACATTTTTGAAAAGGAGTGTTAAATGACGCCTGAGTGACTTTCCACTGGCGAATCGCATCATTCCCAGGAGGCCACTGCATTCAACTTCAATCTTGTTAATGAGATTGAAATAAAGGCAAATTACATTCTTGCCATTTTTGGGCATGATCCGGAAATTGGGAGCGGGCTGGGTGAATCGCAAAATGACTTGCACCCACTCTTCACCCAGTGCGCCCTGATCCATGCCAGGTGCAATGTGGTTGCTGAATCACGCCCGCCATCTTTTAGATGAGACATTAAACTGAGGCCCCGTCTCCGCTTGCAGCTGGATGTAAAAGATCTGATGGTCTTCAGCTGCCCAATAACAATTTGAAGGTGTCCTATTTAATATTTATGTCTGCACCAACATCACCAAAACAAATTATCTGCTCATTGTCGAACAGCATTTTGAGACATGATAATAATCTTTATTGTCACAAGTAGGCTACATTAACTGCAATGAAGTTACTGTGAAAAGCCCCTTGTGAGGTTCTGAAAGCTACAATATCAGTCGAACTCATTCTTTTATTTATTTAGTTCTTATTCATTTCAGGGATGTGGGCTTCGCTGGCTACCCATCCCTCATTGCCTTTGAGAGCTGTATAAATAAATATAAGCTTCTGTTTTCAAATAGGCATTTAACCATTAAAAATAAACAGGCCACTGCTTCTGTTATATATGTGGGTTGATATTGTTGTGCTGTTACATGGTTCAGAGTTGAGCCACATAAAAGTCCGTCACTTCATCAGCTACTTCGCGGGTTTAGAGTCAGTCTAGACAAAGCCTTTGCGGAGTTAACAACCATCTAATAAACCTCTGTTGATTATTGCATTCAACCCACGTGCTTCAGCATTTCCTTTCTTTTACCCTGCAAGTACAGATCACAACAGGAAAAATTAAACTGGCAACGAGGAACGGATCAGAAAATAATACTTTGTCGGTGTTAAGGCAGAACAGCGGGTCAGTTATCGCACCGTACACATTGCACCCTGCACCTGAAATCGGAACTGGTAAGGTTGTGGACGCAAATTCAAAGGAAAGGTCCATTTCAAATTTAAAGCGGCCCCCAAGGAGTTCAGGCTACAGAGCTCACCACATGCAGTAGAGTAAGACGCAGAGGTAGAGGGGAAAAAGAAAAAATGTGGGCAGCCCTAGCTGATACAATTGGCTTGCTCAAACATATTTAAGGTCGACCATTGATATAAGGGAAGTCGCAAGAACATTCCAATATCGCTGAAACATTGTGGGACAATTTGGCGCCTTAGGTCCATTTGAGGAAGACTCAGAAATCTGAAAATCATATGCAGAGAGATTCCACTATTACATCCTGTCCAATAACATTTCCAAAGATATTCAGGTCCCTGCTTTTCTTAGTTTTCTTAGGAAGCGAAACTTTTAATTTGCTCAGAAGTTTGGTCCAATCTGAGAAACCCAGTGGCAAAACTTATCAAGAATTGGTTCAAATATTAGACGACCATTATGCACCAAAGCCATTAATTATCGCAGAGAGGTTTCGATTTCACCAAAGGAATCAGCTTGAGGGGGAAAGCATCGCGCAGTTCATTGCGAACCTCAAGTGCTTCGCAGAGTTATGCAAATTTGGCGACTCGCTTGATGATACCATTAAAAATCGCTTGGTTTGTGGATTGAGAAATGAGGCCATTCAGAGAAGACTATAAACAGAAATGTAATAAAACGGCATTAACTATTTCAATGGAGCTTGCTGCTAAAGAGGCTTCTCAGTTTGGAGCAAGCACGAGGATCCATAAACTGGCTGCCACCCAGAAAAAGTCTACACGAACAAAGGTGTCATTGCTGTGCAAAAAACAGGCCATTTACAGGCTGACTGCTGGAGCAAGGGCAGCCAATGCAAAAATTGTGGCAGAACAGGCCACACAGCAAGAACGTGCTGGAGTAAAACAGTCTCTCCAGAGCAGAATGTTCAAGGAAAAACACTGAACACTTCTAAAAGAAGAAATAAAACGAGGTCAACTCAGAAAATTCACAACTTGGAAGAAAATAAGAATAACAACAATAAAAATACAGTACATGGTTCCTATGAGGAATTGAAGTTGAATGTACTCTCTGTACAAATTCGTTCTGGTTAATTCCAAAACTGAATGGACAACTTGTAAAATCAAGGTCATTATGGGGTGTTACGACATCCTGGGCCAGTGCGTGGCCAATTCTACCCCCACTTGACCTGGACTCGCACCTCAGTTTAAATTAACTTTTATTGTAAAATAGCCAAGGCTGCCCAACAACTACAGTTACCAGGTTTGTAAATTTAAACACAATTTTTTTTATTATTAACCGTAACTATATTTAAATTGGTAACAAATATAACCGGTTAACTGCTATCTAACTTCTAACCACCTTTAATTTGCCCCACCCTCGATATACACACACACAGACAAACAAACAGACGGGGAAAGGGGGGTGTAAAATAATGATGAAAGTAAAAGGATAAGAGTCTTTGTTTCAGATGGACATCTTCCAGTTAATTTCTTCTTCAGTCTAGGCTTTCAGATGGATGTTACCTTTTCTTTCAGCTTGTAATGGTTTTCACTATGGACTCACAGAAATAGCAGACAGCCAGCATTTGAGAGAGGAGAGACAACTTCTTTTGCCATCGGACTGTAGGCAGCAGCGAGAGAACGAGAGAGAACTGCTTCCATCTCTGAAAATCCCACCTGACAGGAACCAATCACTGATATTTGCCGGGCAGAATAATGTCCCTAACCAATCCATTGGCCACCAGCTGACCAATCGAAGTGAACCCCTCCAATCTCTTGGGTGCCATAAAGTCTGGGTTCGTGCTGGCTCACAGTGCCGAGGACCTGGGTTCAATCCTGGCCCCGAGTCACTGTCCGTGTGGAGTTTGCACATTTTCTCCGTGTTTGCGTGAATCTCATCCCCGCAGCCCAAAAAGGAGTGCAGGGTAGGTGAATTGGCCTGTTAATTGAAAAAAATTAATTGGGTACTCTAAATTTATAAAAAATAATAAAATCTGGGCTCTTCTGCATGAAATACAAAAGTGTATAACAGTGTACTATTTTGACTCGTCGAGTTCCTTACTTCCTCTGCTCAACCTAAATGCATGTCTCCATGAATGGTCCATGATCTAAAAATAATAAAGACAAAATAAAAGAATTTGGAACTAAGGGAATCAACAGGGAGGGTCCTTACAGAGGGTTGTTATCTCCTTAATTCCTGAGACCATCTATGAACAGAAACTGAAACACCTATCATTGAAGCCAGCAGATGTAATCCTGAGGACCTACACTGAAGAAATAGTGCCTCTAAGAGGGTCCATCACAGTTAGGTAGAGTTAGGATGGCATACTGAGGGCAGCACGATGGCCCAGTGATTAGTATTGCTGCCTTACGGCACCGAGGTCCTGGGTTCGATCCCAGCTCTAGGTCACTGTCTGTGTGGAGTTTGCACATTCTCCCCATGTTTGCGTTGATTGCGCCCCCACACCCCAAAGATGTGCAGGTTAGGTGGATAGGCCATGCTAAATTGCCCCTTAATTGGAAAAAAATGAATTGGGCACACTAAATTTTAAAAAACATTTTAAAGGAAAGTCAGCATACTGGGGAGCTGCCATTTCGTGGAGGTTTGCCAGCTCTCTTTGGCCACTCTTGGCTGGAATGGTCCAATTAAACTGGAGTGCAGTAAACAGTTTAGTTGATTTAAAGACAGATTTACAGATCAACTTAGAAACATAAAGCAGTGTATTCGAGGACACACCTACGAGTGCCATTAAAGATCAACCCAAATAGCCAGCCGAAGTGTCTGAAGGCTAAAACAGTACCCTACGCTACACATCCAAAGATAGATTCTGAATTAATGAGACTTGTGGATATGGGCTGCACGGTAGTACAGTGGTTAGCACTGTCGCTTCACAGCACCAGGGTCCCAGGTTCGATTCCTGGCTTGGGAGTTTGCACGTTCTCCTGTGTCTGCGTGGGTTTCCTCCGGGTGCTCTGGTTTCCTCCCACAAATCCCGAAAGACGTGCTGTTAGGTAATTTCGATATTCTGAATTCTCCCTCTGTGTACCAGAACAGGTGCCAGGATGTGGCGACTGGGGGCTTTTCACAGTAACTTCATTGCAGTGTTAATGTAAGCCTACTTGTGACAATAAAGGTTATTATTATTATTGTAGGGCAGCACGGTGGCGCAGTGTTTAGCACTGCTGTCTCTCGGCGCCGAGGTCCCAGGTTCGATCCCGGCTCTGGGTCACTGTCCGCGTGGAGTTTGCACATTCTCCCCGTGTTTGCATGGGTTTTGTCCCCACAACACAAAGATGTGCAGGGTAGGCGGATTGGCCATGCTAAATTGCCCCTTAATTAGAAAAAATGAATTGGGTACTCTAAATTTACAAAAAAAAAAATTATTATTATTGCACGATTGTTAGAACCCATCACTACCAGTAACTGGACAACCCTGATTGTCGGTAATGAAGCAAGATGGAACAATTCTCATCTGCGGAGAGTTTAAAACAACCATCGAAACGGTTCTATGTACAGATCAATACCCGCTACCATTGATTGAGGATTTATTTGCCGGCCTAACAGGTGGACAGTTCGGCATTACCACCCCCAACCAGACCCCAACAGTGGCTCAGATACTGGACCGAAAGCCCCAATATTTTATTTTAGTTTTTAAGACTGTGTGGGAAGATCGATACGCACCAGGAGTGATTGCATGATGAAATAGGGTTTTGTTATATTAAAACAAAACTTTATTATAAAGAACACTAAAGAACAAACTGTGGTGAATGTCACTGAGTAATTCACACTGTATTTATCAATACTATTGTAAGCGCAGTAGCGTTATCCGACCACTAGGAGGAGTAGCTCTGGGAATGCTCAGGAGTTTGTTCAGGGCTCCACCCTTGGCTCTGCCCACGACTCTTCCCCCTAGACTGCTATATAAATAACCGTGTCCAGAGCCAGCCTGAGTTCATTGAGAGTTCAACGGGTAACAGGCTGGCTCTGAAGTAAGTAGATTAAAACCACTGTTCATATCTGAAAGCACGTGTCTCGTGAATTGATGGTTCCATCAATTTAATCTACTTAAGAACAGTCAGGATCGATCATGGAATCAGCCCTCAAGCCTGGACGCCTAGAACTCGACCCACAGGATGCAGAGGCTAAAGAAATCTTCTCCCACTGGCTGCAGTGCTTTAAGGCCTACCTGGCAAAAGCGAGCTCAGCCGAAACTACAGAGGAACAGAAGTTAAGTCTACTGCACGCGAGGGTGAGCCACAGAATATCTACGCAACTAAACTCGGCCGGTTCATATACTGCAACGCTAGCAATACTCGATAAGATGTATGTAAGGCCCATTAACGAAGTTTACGCATGCCATGTGTTCACAACTCGCCGCCAGCGGCCTACAGAATCACTCGCCGAATTTCTAAGAGAGCTCAATAATTTATCAAATGACTGTAACTATCAAACGGTTACCGCGACTCAACACAGAGAACTTGCTGTACGCGACGTTTTTGTAGCGGGCCTCAGGTCTAATTATGTGCACCAAAGACTGCTGGAAAAGGGTGCCCAAGACTTAGAAACAACTGCGGAAATTGCTACCACGATGGAGGTCTCTTTCCGCAGCCTCACCTCGTTCCCCGCGGACCCTGCGACCCAATCATGGGCCCCCGATCAGCGACTCCCCCAGGCCGGTGCCACGCGGCCGCCCAGCCACCATGCTGCCCCAGCCAGCCACTATGCTGCTCCAGCCAGCCACTCTGCTGCTCCAGTCTGCCATTTCTGCGGCCAGAACCAGCACCCGCGGCAGCACTGCCCGGCCCGCAACGCGACCTGCAGCAGCTGCGGGCGGAAAGGCCACTACGCAAGAGTATGCCTCGCAAAAGGGGCCCCAGCTTCCAACTCCCCAGCGGCACGAAGTTTATAGAGGCCAGCAATAGACCCTGGAGAGCTCAGGTGGTGGTCGTTAAGACCGGGGAAAAATTCCGCATGGTTGTCGACTATAGTCAGACCATAAATAGATTTACGCTCCTCGACGCGTATCCCCTCCCCAGGATTGCGGACGTGGTAAATCAGATCGCCCAGTATCGGCTCTTTTCCACGGTGGATCTGAAGTCTGCATACCACCAGCTCCCAATCCGCCCGGAGGACCGCCACTACACGGCATTCGAGGCTGATGGCCGCCTCTTCCATTTCCTCCGGATCCTCTTCGGCGTCACTAATGGGGTCTCGGTGTTCCAACGAGCAATGGACCGAATGGTGGACCAGTACGGGCTGCGGGTCACGTTTCCATACTTGGACAATGTCACAATCTGCGGCTATGACCAGCAGGACCACGACGCCAACCTCCACCGTTTTTTCCAGACGGCACAGAAAGTAAACATCACCTACAACAAAGAGAAATGCGTTTTCCGCACAAACAGACTGGCCACCCTCGGCTACGACGTGGAAAACGGAGTCCTGGGCCCAGACCCGGACCGTATGCGCCCCCTCTTAGAACTCCCCCTCCCTCATTGCCCCAAGGCCCTCAAATGGTGCTTGGGGTTCTTTTCATACTACGCCCAGTGGGTCCCTCAATATGCGGACAAAGCCCGCCCACTCTTCAAGGCCACACGATTTCCCCTGTCTGCTGAGGCGCGCCAGGCCTTCAGCTGCATCAAGGAGGACATCGCCAAAGCAGCCATGCGGGCGGTGGATGAATCCACTCCCTTTCAGGTTGAGAGCGACGCCTCAGAGGTAGCTCTAGCAGCCACTTTAAATCAGGCAGGGAGACCAGTCGCATTTTTCTCCCGTACCCTCTCCGCTTCAGAACTCCGACACTCCTCAGTCGAGAAAGAAGCACAAGCCATTGTGGAGGCTATTCGTTACTGGAGGCACTACCTCGCAGGTAGGAGGTTCACCCTCATCACCGACCAACGATCGGTTGCCTTTATGTTTGATAACTCGCAAAGGGGCAAAATAAAAAATGATAAAATTCTTCGGTGGAGGATCGAAACTCTCCACCTATAATTACGATATTAAGTATCGACCCGGGAAGCTCAACGAGCCTCCGGATGCCCTATCCCGTGGGACATGCGCCAGCGCGCAGATTGACCAACTGAAAGTCATCCACAATGAACTCTGCCACCCGGGGGTCACCCGGCTCGCCCACTACATCAGAGCCCGAAACCTGCCTTTCTCCAACGAGGAGGTAAGAGCGGTCACCAGGGACTGCCCGATCTGTGCGGAGTGCAAACCGCACTTCTATAGACCAGACAGGGCCCACCTGGTCAAGGCTTCTAGGCCCTTTGAACGCCTCGTGATTGATTTCAAAGGGCCACTCCCCTCAACTAACAAGAACGTTTACTTTCTAAACGTCGTAGATGAGTTCTCCCGTTTCCCATTTGCTATCCCGTGCTCCGACATGACCTCCCACACAGTCATTAGGGCCCTGCACAGTATCTTCACCCTGTTGGGTTTCCCCAGCTACGTACACAGCGACCGGGGTTCGTCCTTCATGAGCGACGAGCTGCGTCAGTACCTGCTCGACAAGGGCATTGCCTCGAGCAGGACTACCAGCTACAACCCCAGGGGGACGGGCAGGTGGAGAGGGAGAACGCGACGGTCTAGAAGACCGTCCTACTGACCCTCCGGTCTAGAAAGCTCCAAGTCTCCCAGTGGCAGGAAGTCCTAGCAGACGCGCTCCACGCTATTAGGTCCCTCCTATGCACAGCGACCAATCAGACCCCTCACGAGAGGCTCTTCACTTTTTCCAGGGGCACTACCACGGGGGTCTCACTTCTGGCATGGCTGAGGACGCCGGGCCCGGTACTCCTGAGGAAACACGTCAGTGCACACAAAACCAAACCCCTTGTTGAGAAGGTGCGCCTGCTCCACTCCAACCCCCAGTACGCCTTCGTCGAGTTCCCTGACGGCCGCCAGGACACAGTATCCCTCCGGGATCTGGCACCTGCCGGATCCAGCGCCCCCTCTACCCCCACAGAAGGACCCCTCACCCTACACCCCATGCTGCCGCCCCCTCGCGCTCCCGAGCCCACGAGCTCGCTCCACCAGTTCCGTGCACCCGTGCCGGCCAGCCCCCAGCGCCCCAGTCCCCGGTCAAACCAGAAGAGTATGAAGCTCGGACACAACCCTCCCTGGAGTCCGCCATTGTACCCCAGCACACAACACCCATCCAGCCATCGCAAGAGGCTGCAACCCCGGTGCTCCGCAGATCACAGCGGACAGTTCGACCACCGGACAGACTGACTTTGTAGACCACCACCCCTGCCGGACTTGATTTTTTTTGCAGGGGGTGAATGCGGTGAATGTCACTGAGTAATTCACACTGTATTTATCAATACTATTGTAAGCGCAGTAGTGTTATCCGACCACTAGGGGGAGTAGCTCTGGGAATGCTCAGGAGTTTGTACAGGGCTCCACCCTTGGCTCCGCCCACGACTCCTCCCCCTAGACTGCTGTATAAATAACCGTGTCCAGAGCCAGCCTGAGTTCATCGAGAGTTCAACGGGTAACAGGCTGGCTCTGAAGTAAGTAGATTAAAACCACTGTTCATATCTGAAAGCACGTGTCTCGTGAATTGATGGTTCCATCACAAACCCAAAAAGAACGGTGCACCATTTAAAACTGCCATTCCATTTCCCATTAAACAACAAGAAAATACACATACAGCTCTCAATCCAGCTTTACCAAGCAAAGCTTAAAGTGATACGTGCATTACAAAGCAGATTTGGGCATTTATGACAATTCCTTTCTTACTCTATCTGAAGGTCTTCAAATGGCTGCTTCACTTAATTCGTTTCAATCTTTCCATTGTCTCCAGACATCGCTGCTCTGTTTTTATCATGGTATCACTTTGTAACCTATCTTACTTGGAAAATAATCGTGGCCTCAGTCAGGCAGATGGGAACTCAACTTCTCTTTTCTCAAAGCTTCCCCAAACTCACTGCCTCTCCGCCTTTACTTGTGGTCTTAAGAAAAACAAGGTTTGCCAGATTAGAGATCAGACCTTACTTCCAAAAGCCTTTATCCAGCCCCTGTCTCTCTTCTCATCTTCTCATCAAAATGGTCCATGTGCTTCTCTCTCCACAGCTTCTTACAAAACGTGGCCCTATGCTCTCTTAGCTCCTCCCAGTACTGATCTCATTTCAAGATTTAAAAAAAGTCTCTGCAGGTTTTTAATCCTTGAATTGCCCGCTACATTTACAATCTAAATTCAGAAAATCCTCCCATCATCACATCAGCAAGGTCAACCTATTGCAGGCTTATCTGCAAATGAATATTGCATCTGAATCTCAACACCTGCTTACATTGTCACACATAAAGGCCATAAAGTCACAAGGGCAGCACGCTCGCACAAGTGGATAGTACTGTGGCTTCTCAGCGCTAGTGTTCCAGTTTTGATTTCCCGCTGGGTCACTGTCTGTGCAGAGTCTGCACGTTCCCCCTATGTCTGCCTGGGTTTCCTCCGGGTGCTCCGGTTTCCTCCCACAGTCCAAAGACGTGCAGGTTAGGTGGATTGGCCATGATAAATTGCCCTTAGTGGTTAGGAGGAGTTATGGGGATAGGGTGGAAGTGAGGGCTTAAGTGGGTGAGTGCAGACTCGATGGACCGAATGGCCTCCTTCTGCACTGTTGGTTGTATGTTCTATGTATGTTCCGTTATAAGAGGTCACATTTTGGAATAACGTCAGCACCTGCTTTATTTTAGCGCTCCATGACCAGATCCTTGGTGGTTTATAGAAGGTACAGTGTTATCTTGATGTACTGATTACTGGTACCAATACAACATAGAACAGCACAGCACAGTACGGGCCCTTCAGCCCACCATGTTGTGCCGACCATTTATCCTAATCTAAGATCAACCTAACCTACACCCCTTCAATTTACTGCTGTCCATGTGCCTGTCTAAGAGTCGTTTAAATGTCCCTAATGACTCTGACTCCGCCACCTCTGCTGGCAGTGCATTCCACACACCCACAACTCTCTGTGTAAAGAACCAACCTCTGACATCTCCCCTATACCTTCCTCCAATCACCTTAAAATTATGTCCCCTCGTGACAGCCATTTCCATCCTGGGAAAAGTCTCTGGCTATCCACTCTATCCATGCCTCTCATCACCTTGTACACCTCTATCAAGTCACCTCTCTGCCTTCTTTGCTCCACTGAGAAATAAGAACATTTACACGTAACTTAGAAGACACATTGAAACGCCTTCAGATGCATGGTCTTTGCTTCAGGAATGATAAGTGTGATTTTTTTTCAAACATCAGTCCAATATCTAGTCCATGTAATCGATGGTAAGAGTTTACACAAAGCATCTAAGAAGATGGAGGCTTCACGACCAATGAATGTAGCACAGTTAATTAACTACTATGGGAAATTTGTCCCAAATCCAACAACCCTACTTAAATGGTTACATGCTTTGCTGTGTGTGAAACAAGCTTGGCAATGGACATCAGGATGAGAAAAAGCATACCAGTCAGCTAAACAAGAAATGAAGAAATCAGAAATGTTGCTACATTTCAACCTGAAATTACCATTAGAACTTGCTTGTGATGCTTCGCTGTAAGGTGTTGGAGCAATGGGGTCACGCATCCTACCTTCAGGGGAAGAAAGACCAATAGTTATTGAGTTATGTACCTTAACAAGTGTTGAATCAAACTACGCTCTGTTGGAGGAGGAACTGAGTATTATTTTTAGTGTGGGAACATTTCACCACTACCTATATGGTTGTCACTTCACATTGTTGACAGATCAAAGGCCCCTAACAGCTATTTTTGGGCTATACAAAGGTATTCCTTCATTGGCAGCAAGTAGACTTCAACGATAGTCTTTAATATTATCTGCACATTCCTATGAGATGAAATTCCATCAGTCAGAGAGCCATGCCAGTACTGATGCATTGACACGTTTGCCTTTGCTTACTGGTCGGATAACACCCAGTAGTGAAAATATTTTCTATTGTGTGCAGACAGAACACATGTGCAGCACGATAGCATAGTGTGGGCAGCACGGTAGCATAGTGGTTAGCATGGCTGCTTCACAGCTCCAGGGTCCCAGGTTCGATTCCCACCTTGGGTCGCTGTCTGTGTGGAGTCTGCACATTCTTCCCGTGTCTGCGTGGGTTTCCTCTGGGTGCTCCTGTTTCCTCCCACAGTCCAAAGATGTGCAGGTTAGGTGGATTGGCCATGCTAAATTGCTCTTAGTGTCCAAAAGGGTTAGGTGGGGTTACTGGGTTAGGGTGGAGGCTTGGGCTTGGGTGGGGTGCTCTTTCCAAGGGCCGGTGCAGACTCAATGGGCCGAATGGCCTCCTTCTGCACTGTAAATTCAGTGTGATTCTGTTCCAGCGACTGCAGCTCAAGTCCAACCACAGACCAGAAATAATCCTGTGATGGGGAAGGTACTGAAAATGTTGTTAAAGGGGAGGATAATGGGAATGTATCTTGCATCCAGGTAAGTTGAGTTGACAGTACAAGGCCGATGCCTGTTGTGGGGATGAGGGTAATAATTCCTCTGAATTTGTGACAGAGTATTGAAAGATTGACATGAAGGACACCCAGATATAGTTTGAATGAAGGTATTTGCATGGAGCTACTTTTGGTGGCCAGGAATTGATGCCCCATTTACGTTTACAAACCTTATGACTGTAATTATTGGGCAACTAAGGGCCAAAGACTTCAGGTATTTTTCCAAGAACTATTGGGTAATTTAATTGTGTTGTAACTCCGGGTCAAGTGGGGCTGGAATTGACCAGGCACTAACCCAGGGGATTGTAACACTGTTTACCACTGTGTAATAATGGAATGCTTGCCCTTGTGTGTGTGTGTGGTATATATATATTATATATTTAAAAAAAAATATATGTAAATGACTATTGTTGTTTTGGACCTTAGAAGTAAAAGGGGAGGAATGTTATATCAGTGGGTTGATGTTGTGATGTTGCATTCCCCTTTAAGAGTTGAGTCACATGATAGTCTATGATGTCATTGGCTCCTTTGCAGGTTTAGAGTCAGTGGATACCAAGCCTTTGTACAGGTAACAGTTATCTAATAAACCTCTGTTGATTATTGCATTCAACCCACATTTTTAGCATTTCCTTTCTTTTATCCTGCAAGTTAAATACACAACAGCTTCCCTCAAAGTAAAATATGAGGCAGATGACGGGAAATTCTAGGCTGGTTAGCCTGACTTTGGCCATTAGCAAGATTTTAGAGTCCATTATTAAAGATGAGGTTGCGGAGTACTTGGAAGTGCATGGTAAAATAGGACTGAGTCAGCATGGCTTCGTCAAGGGGAGGTCATGTCTGACAAATCTGTTAGAGTTCTTCTGGGAGGTAACAAGAAAGTTTGACAAAGGAGAACCGTGACGGATTTATTTAGATTTCCAGAAGGCCTTTGACAAGGTGCCACATAGGAGACTGTTAAATAAGTCAAGAGCCCATGGTGTTAATGGTAAGATCCTGGCATGGATAGAGGAATGGCTGACTGGTAGAAGGCAGAGAGTGGGGATAAAGGGGTCTTTTTCAGAATGGCAGCCGGTGACTAGCGGTGTGCCTCAGGGATCTGTGCTGGGACCACAATTTTTCACAATATACATTAACGAATTGGAAGAAGGAACTAAAGGCGCTGTTGCTGAGTTTGCAAATGATGCAAAGATAAGTAGTGTGCAGATAATATTGAGGAAGCAGGAGGGCTGCAGAAGGACTTGGACAGGCTAGGAGAATGGGCATACAAGTCCAGTGACAATACCAGTATGCCACTGCTTCCCTTTAACAATGTACAGATCCCAGTTACTGCCATGCAAAGTGCTGCTCCATGCAGGTCGATTCTTTCAAGATTGTTCTCTCAATCTACTACCATGTGACTCTGTATACATCATATTGTGCTATTCTACAGTCGCATGTTAACTTTTCCCTGCTGAACGCGTTTAATTTTTAATGGCATGCAGGCATGTACAACATCATATATCACTACCCTTCTGGTCTGCCTTGATGCCATAGCTCAGGAAAAGGTGCCATTTCTGCAACAACACCTCCCAAACTCCATCACTTAGAAGTTGTTGACCTCATGTGCTGCGGGAAAGGATGTCCCGAAGCGTGGTACATTGGTGAAACCATACAGATGCTGAGACAACGGATGAACGGACATCGCACGACAATCCCCAGGCACGAATGTTCCCTTCCAGTCGGGGAACACTTCAGTAGTCAAGGGCATTCAGCCTCTGATCTTCGGGTAAGCGTTATCCAAGAGGACCTTCAGGACGCACGACAACGCAGAATTGGCGAGCAGAATCTGATAGCCAGGTTCCACACACATGAGTACAGCCTCAACTGGGATCATGGATTCAAGTCTCACTGCATTTAACCCCCCACCATCTGGCCTGGGCTTGCGAAATCCTACCAACTGTCCTGGCTTGAGACAATTCACAACTTTTAAAAAACATTTAGGGTGTCCAATTCAATTTTTCCAATTAAGGGGCAATTTAGTGTGGCCTATCCACCTACCCTGCACATCTTTGGGTTGTGGGGGCGAAACCCACGTAAACGTGGGCTGAATATGCAAACTCCACACAGACAGTGACCCAGGGCTGGGATTGAACCTGGGACCTCGGCGCTGTGAGGCAGCAGTGCTACCCACTGCATCACCGTGCTGTCGCAATTCACACCTTTTTAACCTGTGATTATCCCTCTCTCCAGTTGCACCATCTGGACCTGTAAAGACTTAATTACCTGCAAAGACTTGCATTCAAAGCATCATCTTACATCACTGGCTTGGTCTATATATGCTGTGTTTGTGTAACCTACCTCTTCACTGACCTGATGAAGGAGCTACGCTCCGAAAGCTCGTGATTCCAAAGAAACCTGTTTGACTATGACCTGATTTCTTACTGTGCTCACCCCAGTCCAACGCCGGCATCTCCGCATCATCACTTAGAAAGACAGATGTAAGTTTGTCGTTGTCAATCACAAGGGCATAAGGATAGGAGGTTCTTTCAGGGGAGGATTATAAACTTTAACCTGCCAAATATTCTGCACTGAAAGAATAAGTTTGAATGATCCTAGTTCCTAAACCTCTGTTTGTGGGCAGCATGGTGGCACAGTGGTTTGCACTGCTTCCTCACAGCACTCAGGACCCGGATTCGATCCCGGCCCTAGTCACTGCATGTGTGGAGTTTGCACATTCTCCCTGTGTCTGCGTGGGTCTCACTCCCACAACCCAAAAAGATGTGCAGGGTAGGTGAATTGGCCACGCTAAATTGCCCCTTAATTGGAAAAAAAAATGGGTATTCTAAATTTATTTTTAAAAAACCATTGTGATCAAAATTAGCCAGGCCTTTTAAAATAATAATTAAATGGGATGTGGGTGTCGCTGGCAAGGCCTGCATTTCTTTCCCACCCCTACGTGACCTTGAACTGAGTGCCTTTGCTTGGCCATTTTCAGAGGGGCAGTTAAGAGTCAAACACAATTCTGTGTTTCTGGAGTCACACGTAGACCAGACCAGGTAAGAGCAACAGATTTCCTTGCCTAAAGAACATTTGTGAACCAGATGGGTTCCTACAGCAATCGATGCTAGTTTCACAATCACCATTACCAAGACTAGCTATCAATTCCAGATTGTTTTTTATTAATTGAATCCATGACCCTAGGTCTCTGGGCCCTTAGTCCAGGAACATCAGGAAGTCATGATCTCTCCCAGGTTGATAATGAATCAGCAACCACAACATTGGCATCTAGCCGATGATCAATTGCTCAGGTATGCCCCACACATAAAAAGCAGGACAAAAGCAAATACAGTTTATAAAAAAATGTTTTGTGGTGTGTGGGTGTCACTGGCTGTAAGAATGGGTAGGTAAGTGGGATTAATTGGCCGGGATCATCCACTCCCCCTCCCCTCATGACCATCTTGGCAGGTTCCCTGGCAGCACAGCCGCTGAGTGTTGCAAATGGCCATTGCCTTTGGCAGGCCTGGAAGATCCTGCCACTGGCAAATGGCCAGCTGCCTCAGCCGGCTGAAAACATGACATGGAGGCGGTGGGTAAGTGTTTGGTTTGAAAGATCCCGGCATCAACGGGGCCGAGGTGGAGATGGTTAGCAGTTTCAAATTCCTAGGGGTGCACATCACCAAAAATCTGTCCTGGTCCACTCACATCGACGCTATCACCAAGAAAGCACAACAGCGCCTATACTTCCTCAGGAAACTAAGGAAATTTGGCATGTCCACATTAACCCTTACCAACATTTACAGATGCACCATAGAAAGCATCCTATCTGGCTGCATCACAGCCTGGTATGGTAACTGCTCGACCCAGGACCGCAAGGAACATCAGAGAGTTGTGAATACCGCCTGAAATCACACGAACCTGCCTCCCATCCATGGACTCCATCTACACCTCAAGGATCCCTCCCACCCGGCTTACTCACTTTTCCAACTTCTTCCATCGGGCAGGAGATACAGAAGTCTGAGAACACGCACGAACAACTCAAAAACAGCTTCTTCCCCACTGTCACCAGACTCCTAAATGACCCTCTTATTGACTGACCTCATTAACACTACACCCTGTATGCTTCAACCGATGCTAATGCTTATGTAGTTGCATTGTATATCTTGTGTTGCCCTATTATGTATTCTCATGTATTTTCTTGTATTTTCTTGAATTTTGTTTAGTTCCCTTTTCTTCCATGTACTGAATGATCTGTTGAGCTGCTTGCAGAAAAATACTTTTCACTGTACCTCGATACACGTGACAATAAACAAATCCAATCCATTTAATTTCTCTTTCAAAGAGCCAACATATGCTCTATGAGCCAAATGGCCTCCTTTTATGATGCAATATTTTTTGATTGAAGAGGCCTGTCAGCGTACTCCCAGTTCATTGTCTTTTCTTTATCTTTGGTAAGGTTTGGGCAGCACGGTGGCACAGTGGTTAGCATTGCTGCCTTACGGCGCCGAGGTCCCAGGTTCGATCCCGGCTCTGGGTCACTGTCCATATGGAGTTTGCACATTCTTCCCGTGTTTGCGTGGGTTTCGCCCCCACAACCCAAAGATGTGCAGGGTAGGTGGATTGACCACGTTAAATTGCCTCTTAATCGGAAAGAAATGAATTGGGTACACTAAGTTTTTTTTAAAGAAATCTTTGGTGAGGTTGTTTTTCATGCTGTGTGGGGTGTCGAGCTTGAACTGCAGAATTGCACAGCAATTTCCGAAACGATTGTGAAAAACAGGGCCCGTGTTGACCAACAAGTGCAGGCAAAGTCTTCACGTAGTTCAAATTTCAAAACCAGTAACCATTTCCTTTCCGCCCATCATCTGTGGATTAGATAGCGTGAACAGCAAGCGAGGAAAATGATTAACCAACCAGTCTGTTGCAACTCTGCTGTGTAATGTACTGCTGAGGTGGTATTTGCATAACAAGCTATGCATCACCCTCATGTCATATGGGAACCTTACACCAAACTTACTTGAATGGTATATCTTGGCCCTGCACCCTCTGCTACCAGGAAGGGATTGAAGCAACACAATTATAGGAAACCATCAGAACACCTTCCTCTCCAGCCCCCATAGTTTTGATCACCCATAGGGATCAGAGAGGAATTATATTTGGTTAGCAAGACAATTACTAGGACATAGAGTAAAGGTTGAGTCTCTTCCCAGGTATAACACAGAGATCAAAATCGACATGTGGTCTAGATTAGCCATGCTCCTCTGGACATCCAGCATATAGTGAGTGGCATAGTGGTTAGCACTGCTACCTCACAGTGCCAGAGTTGGGGTGCAATTCCAATCTAGGGTGACTATGTGGAATTTGCATGTTCTCCCCGTGCCTGCTGGGTGCACGGGTTTCCTCCCACAGCCCAAAGATGTGCGGGTTAGGTGCATCAGCCATGATCAATTGCTCCTTAGTGTTCAAACATGTGCAGGTTAGGTGGGATTACAGGGTTACAGGGATAGGGCGGGGAGTGGGCCTAGGTCGGGTGCACTTTCAGGGGGTCAATGCAGACTCAATGGGCCAAATGGCCTTCCTCTGCCCTGTATAGATTCTATGTACAGGCAAAATGGCTACTCTGTAATCTATTTGATAACAGGAGCGGTTTGAGGAGCTAAATAACCTTTGCCTGCCAATTCTGATGTTCTTGACAACCTTTGGAGAGATGCCAGTCAGTGGGGGAGGAATTTTCCAGTCGTTCCCGCTGGCACAATCTTCAGGTCTTGCCGATGGTGACCCCTGCTCCCCCATCGGCAGCAATGGGTGCGAACAACGGGAAGTCCCATTGGCAGCAGCAGGCCTGGAAGATTCTGCCGCTGGTAAGTGCCGGGCCATCTCTGCCACCTCAAAACATACTGCGGGGGGTGCGGGGGAGGGGGAGACGCTGAAATTTCACCAGGAAACAGTGAGCGGAATTCTCCAACATGGCCACAGCAAGTTTGGTGGTGGCAGGCTGGCAAATTGCCCTTCCTGCTGGCAGCTGGCATAAATGCCTTTTGTATTCACTTGCATCTCATGAAAGCTCATTAAATGAACTTCCGGCCAGTGTCCCATCAGGCCTTTCAATCTGGCATCACGCCAGCAGGAAAGTACGTCAGCATCAAACCCAATTGCTAATGAGTGGGGTGCATAAGGCGGTCCTCAGTTTGCCAGACTGTGAGTGCAATAACTTTCTCCCAAGGTGCTGCACTGCTCCTGATGCACCGTTCATCACTGTGCTGGATCAGACCGGTTCCTGCCTCCATCTCCATGCCGAGCTGGTCTTCCTGGATAGCACCATGCTGCTGGATGCGTGGACCCTCCTGTGTAACCGGGACGGATCAACTGCAACCCCAACTGCGCCTGGGGTTGGAGAGTACAGGGATCCTTCCCTCAGTGTCACACAGCAGTGTTTATCTGGGCAGCACGGTGCTATGGGTTTCATGCAGCCACCGCTACAACGGTCTGGAGTTCAAACGGAGTGGGAAGTGAGGAAGGGGGGAGGGGGTATGGTGGCCTTATGAAGATAAGGGGGACAATATGGAAGGCCGGCTGTGCAAAGCATGGGGGGGGGGGGGGGAATAATGAAAGGCAGAGGAAGGACCGAGGGGAGGGAAGCTGGACCCCAGAAAAACTGCATGAGAAGCTGATAAACAAGGGGGTCAAAGGGAAACACATTGTTAACTGGAAAGGGATGGATGAAGATCCAGAGGCAACTGGTAGAGTTCTAAGTGGGGTAGGGCGTCTCGCAGGTGATGTGCTCAGGGGGAAGGTGGTCGAATCGAGGAACAGATTTCTTCTTGAGGCTGTGAGCCCTTTGCTTTCTGGGTTGCTGACATCCTGCCCAGCCTGGTGAAGGCGGGTGGGCTGGAGAGGGTGGCATGAGTGTGCTGGGCTGGTATTTAAAAATGGCAACGGGACCTTTGAACCTGTCAGCTCAGGGTAGGTGGACAAATCAGCTGTTGGCTGCCAGGAGAGTCGGAGGGGAACCGGCCTGTGCATAATTGATGAGATTCCAAGCATAGCATCCCAGCATTCCGGAAAATATTTCAGGAACAGAGTGGCTGTAAGCTTGATTGAAGAGGTTGTTTTTAAGGAGGGCCTTGAGGAGACTGAGGAAGCTGGGGAGCAAGTGGAGGAAAATCAGGATGATGGAATCCAGATGGATGAAGGCCTGGCTGCCAATGCCTGGGTGAAGGGATGTACAGCAGCACACAAGGCTACAGACAGAGAAATGGAGAAACAGAGTTCCAAGATGCTGTAGGGCTGGAGGAGATTAAGGAGATGGAGAGGCAACGAGGCCATTGTTGGACTTAACCACAAGTTTGAGCATGGAGACAACTTAACCACAGCTTTCACCCAAATTCCGACATAAGACAAAAAAAAGAGGACAATAGGCTACTCTCCCCTTTTGAGAGAGAGCTGACTGATGGTGATTTCACCTGAGGATCACTACACCTCAGGCGAGGGGCAAGGTTGAGAAGGCGGAGCCTTCATGGATAATCTCAGCTGGTATGGGAATCAAACTTGTTGGCCTCACTCTTTGATTTGATTTGATTTGATTGATTATTGTCACATGTATTAGTATACAGTGAAAAGTATTGTTTCTTGCATGCTGTACAAACAATGCATACCGTACATAGGGAAGGAAGGAGAGACTGCAGAATATAATGTTACAGTTATAGCAAGGTGTAGCAAAAAGATCAACTTAATAAGAGGTAGGTCCATTCAAAAGTCTGATGGCAGTAGGGAAGAAGCTGTTCTTGAGTCGGTTGGTACATGACCTCAAACTTTGGTATCTATTTCCTGACGGATGAAGGTGGAAGAGAGTATGTCTGGGGTGCGTGGGGTCCTTAATTATGCTGGCTGCCTTTTTGAGGCAGCAGGAATTATAGATAGAGTCAATGGATGGGAGGCTGGTTTGCGTGATGGACTGGGCTACATTCACGATCTTTTGTAGTTTCCTGCAGTCTTGGGTAGAGCAGGCTCCATACCAAGCTGTGATACAACCAGAAAGAATGCTTTCTATGATGCATCTGTAGAAGTTAGTGAGGGTTGTAGCTGACATGCCAAAGTTCCTCGGTCTTCTGAGAAAGCAGAGTCCTTAGTGGGCTTTCTTAGCCATAGTGTCGGCATGGAGTGACCAGGACAGGCTGTTGGTGATCTGTACACCTAAAAACCTGAAGCTCTCGACCTTTCTACTTTGTTCCCATTTTTGTAGTCAGGGCATGTTCTCCACTATGCTTCCTGAAGTCAATGATAATCTCCTTCATTTTGTTGACATTGAGGGAGAGATTATTGTCATCGCACCAGTTCACCAGATTCTCTATCTCATTCCTATACTCTGTCTCGTCATTATTTGAAATCCGACCCACTACAGTGGTGTCATCAGCAAATTTGAAAATCGAGTTGATGTGGAATTTGGCCACACAGTCATAGGTGTATAAGGAGTATAGTCGGGGGCTGAGGACACAGCCTTGTGGGGCACCGGTGTTGAGGCCACTCTACATCATGAACCAGCTGTCCAGCCAACTGGGCTAACCAAAAAAGCAGTGGAAAACGGAATGTAGTAGTGAAATAATTCTAGTTCTAGATCAGCAATTCAGAGGCTAAAAGTTCAAATTCCATCATGGCAGGTTGGGAATATGAATCTTGTGAGTCTGGCAATGTGTGTACTGGTACTCAGGGAAAGAAAAACAATTGATGCAAAAGCAGTTGGATTGTTGGAAACAGAGTTGTTTCACTAATATCCTTGAAAGAATGGGGCCGAGCCAACACCCTTCCTTCCCTGGTTGGGGCAACAAGTTGCTCCAGTCCCACACTGTGGGCGGGATTTTGCAGTCAATCCCGCCGACGGGATCTTCCAGTCCCTCCGAAGGCGACCCCGCCCCAACACTCGACAGGTTCCCTGGCAGCAAGATGCGTGAGATACGCAAAGCGCCATAGATATCGGCAGCACCAGAAGATCCTGCCAGCGGCCAATGGCAAGTTGCCACTGCTGCTGGAGATTCCAGCTTGGGGGTGGGGTGAAAGATCCCACTCTATGTGGTTGAATTCTCTCTGAAGTGGTCAAGCATGTTGTTCCATTTTAAGAAATTGGGGAAGAAATGGGCCATCATCCCCAACTCATGAAAATTACATGGGGAAGGGGAGGCATCTGCCAAGGCCGAGTGGGGTGACAGGGGGATGGGGTTTCCCCCCACGGGATTGGGGCGGAGTCCAAGCACGGGCCGCCATTGCCGTGGCCTGCAAGGCAGCCAGCTTGCTGCGCACTGCACTGACCACCTTTCATGGTCCCTGGGTCTGCAGTGTGCCACAGGCTGTATGGGTGCCCCCACCATTGCACCCCAGCCCCCACCCCTGCACCCCACCCTCTGCCATACATGCCCTCCCCTCCCCCCAACTGGCCACTCTCTGGCAGGGCATCACATGGCTCACCCAAGGGCAACATCCACAGTAGCCCATACGGGGGGGCACCGGACAGGGGCCGTGGAGCGTACTGCTGGCAAGGGCAGTGCTAGCCGATGGTGCCCCGGCAGCAGGGATAGGCACCAGGGCCAGAGTTCCCCAGGGGGTCAGGCACTGATGTGGCAGGGGTTGCAGGGATTGGGGGGGGGGGGGGGGGGGGAATCAGGAAGGGTGCAGTGTCCGCATTGCCATCCAGGGTCACTGTGTAGCCCGGTGGACCTGGTTGGGCACAGTATGCACCATGCTGATGTGTCGGCCTTTCACTCCCTGCAGACAATGGATATTGGAATTCAGCGAGTAATGGTGGCCTTCCTGCTAGTCGCCGCAGCCCTGGGGGATGCCCTGCGGCTGTAGGTGGAGGAAGCTGCAGCAGCGGAGCAGGGAGCAGCGGCGCGGGCAACAGCAGAGCATGCTGCAGAGGAACAGATGTCTGTTGCCTAGGATGGAGAGAGAGCCACCCAATAGGCCCAGGAGGAGGTGTCAAGGATGCGCCACATGAGGCCTCGTGTGTACCAGCATCGCTTGTCATTCGAGGACCGGGCATGCCTTCGAAGACTCCGGCTGAACAGAGAGACAGTGCAACATTTCTGCCAGATGATGGCACACCTGGCACCTAGGGGTATGGGAGAGGACACCCGCTCCCAGTGGCCGCAAGGTGATGGTCGCCCAGGCAGCACGGTGGCGCAGTGGGTAAGCCCTGCTGCTCACAGCGCCGAGGTCCCAGGTTCGATCCCGGCTCTGGGTCACTGTCCGTGTGGAGTTTGCACATTCTCCCCATGTTTGCGTGGGTTTCGCCCCCACAACCCAAAGATGTGTAGGCTAGGTGGATTGGCCACGCTAAATTGCCCCTTAATTGGAAAAAATGAATTGGGTACTCTAAATTTATTTTTAAAAAGGTGATGGTCGCTCTGAACCTTTAGCCATGTGGTCCTTCCAGGCACCGAGTGGGGACCTGTCAGGGATCTCACACACCTTGGTGCACAGGCGCATCCATGGCGTCATGGAGGCCCTGTATGCCCAGGCGGCACATATGCCCAAATGGCTCAATACATTATCTTCAATGTAGACCGAGCCCACCAGGATGTCCGGGCAGTGGGGTTCACTGCCATCGCCGGAATGCCCTGAATCCAGAGGGGTGATCGACGGGATGCATGTCCTCCTTCAAGCACCTGCAGATGTGCACCAAGGCCAACATACACAGGCTGCTCTGATCGCCTCCAGGTTCACCAATTCGGAGTGGGCAGGGGATTGACCAGGGGCATGGACACCGCATCCCACCCCTACACCCCCACATACCACCCCGGTCACCCCCGCCTGCAACTCCCTCCTTGCACTACGGGGTGGGGGCCCTGGGTTGGCAGCAACAACATGTCTGGTCCATGGGGTGAAGGATGATGACTGTGTCCTGCACCCTGCCAACCTAACTGGTGTCTTGGCACTTTCTGGCCTTACGGGCCCTAACACTCTGTCTAGGTGGTTCCCCAGATGATACAGCAGGAGGTGGCCTGCTGTGATTCCTGCCCTGCGACCTGAGTCCCCGTTGGCAGGCGTCGTCTGGGGCGACTGGGCCTGGATGGGCCCGGCTGCTGCTTGGGTGTCACAGAACAGAGAACATACAGTGCAGGAGGAGGCCATTCGGCCCATCGAGTCTGCACCGACCCACCTAAGCCCTCAATTCCACCTATCCCGGTAACCCAATAACCCCTCCTAACCTTTTTAGTCACTAAGGGCAATTTAGCATGGCCAATCCACCTAACCTGCACAACTTTGGACTGTGGGAGGAAACCGGAGCACCTGGAGGAAACCCACGCAGACACGGGGAGGACGTGCAGACTCCACACAGACAGTGACCCAGCCGGGAACCGAACCTGGGACCCTGGAGCTGTGAAGCCACAGTGCTACCCACTTGTGCTACCATGCTGCGAAACGAACTCACCTCATCCCCAGCAGGACCTGTAAGACACAAGACAAGATGCAACTTAGACCTCGGGCTGGGGGGGAATGAGGTGGGTGGGTGGTTGTGGTGTAGGGTGAGGGTGGCGTGGAGATGAGGGTGATGTGGGGGTGAGGGTTGTGTTGGGGTGCGGGTGATGTGGGAGTGAGGATGGTGTGAGGGTGGTGTTGGGGGGGGGGGGGGTGTGGTTTGACACACGTGTCACAGGGAACCGCAACTAAGCACGGTCTCATTTCCCCGATGTCGAGCTCCACCTTGGTGACCTCCCGTTCCTTCAGGCCGCCAACCATTCCAGGGCTCTCTGCTCGGCCTCGGTGAGGGGCCGCAGGTCCGGTGGTCCCCCTCCTGTCTTCTCCTGCTCCCGGCGGTTGTGCGCGGCCTTCTCCTGGTGGGGGAGGGGGTGGGCGTTGGATATCTGCGTGTGGGGCAGGGTGGGGGTTCGGTCTCCCTCCGGGTTGGGGGGGGTAGGGTTACGGGTGTGTGGGACGGGGTTAGTGCCAGGGGCGCATTGCTGTCTACACAGCCTGGCCACCCTGAGGAGGTCATTTCTGCCGCCATCACTAGTCAGTCCGGACTAGGTTGCCCACAACGCTGACCGCTTCTACCACCTGCACCCAGGCACGACGAACGGTGACGGCTGGCAGCCACTTTCCTGGGCCAGGGTACATGATCAATGTCCTCTCCTCCACCGCGTCCAGAAGGGTTTCGAACTTGGAGCGGTGAAGCATGGAGCTACTCTCCTCACTACCAACTTGTTGGCAGGGACGGTGTGCGCGAGGAATGAAGTGTGTATATGCGCTGAAGCTTGTCAACCTCCTGAGTGTCATTTGTGGTACCGACAAATCTGGTACCGTTTTCATTGGAATTGATTGTGTACCACTTTAACAGTGACGCCAGTTTGCTGTCGTGAAAGTCCACGGATTCTGCGTTGGCATCAACACCATAGTCTCTGAAACAGAGAATCCGGCCACTGAATTTGGGAGAGTTGATATAGATCTGGATTTGGTAAGTTGGTGTGGATCTGGATTTGGCAGAGTTGGTGTGGATCTGGATTTGGTAGAGTTGGTGCGGATCTGGATTTGGCAGAGTTTGTGTGGATCTGTATTTGGTAGAGTTGGTGTGGATCTGGATTTGGTAAGTTTTTTTTTAAAAATAATTTTTATTGAAATTTTTCGATACAAACATTTACCCCTACTACATTTTAAATTATAACACAACAAATCCCCCCTGGAAAATCCTCCCCACGCCCTCCCCCGCGCGCACCCCCCCCCCCCCCCCCCCCCCCCCCCCCCCCCCCCCGCGCTACCAGTCTAGCAACCAAACCGTTTTTTCCCTTTCTACCGATGGCCTCGGGCAGTCATTGCCCGCGACCCCCCGCTGACGTGCTCCCTTCGTTGCTATCCCCCCCCCTCCCTTCCCCCCCCCCCCCCTTTCTCCCCGGGTTGCTGCTGTTTCGGCCTCCAGTTCCTATCTCTGATCCAGAAAGTCAAGGAAGGGCTGCCACCGCCGGAAGAACCCCTGTACCGACCCTCTCAGGGCGAATTTGATTCTTTCCAATTGGATGAAGCTTGCCATGTCGTTTAACCAGGTGTTAACACTTGGTGGCCTTGTGTCCCTCCACTGAATCAAGATCCTTCTCCGAGCTACCAAGGACGCAAAGGCCAATATTCCGGCCTCCCCTGCCTCCTGGGATTTGGTAAGTTGGTGTGGATCTGGATTTGGCAGAGTTGGTGTGGATCTGGATTTGGTAAATTGGTGTGGATCTGGATTTGGCAGAGTTGGTGTGGATCTGGATTTGGTAGAGTTGGTGCGGATCTGGATTTGGCAGAGTTTGTGTGGATCTGTATTTGGTAGAGTTGGTGTGGATCTGGATTTGGTAAGTTGGTGTGGATCTGGATTTGGCAGAGTTGGTGTGGATCTGGATTTGGTAGAGTTGGTGTGGATCTGGATTTGGTAGAGTTGGTGTGGATCTGGATTTGGTAGAGTTGGTGTGGATCTGGATTTGGTCGAGTTGGTGTCGATCAGGATTTGGCAGAGTTGGTGTGGATCCGGATTTGGTCGAGATGGTGTGGATCTTGATTTGGCAGAGTTGGTGTGGATCTTGATTTGGCAGAGTTGGTGTGTATCTGGGTTTGGTCGAGTTGGTGTGGATCTGGACTTGGTTGAGTTGGTGTGGATCTGGATTTGGTCGAGTTGGTGTGGATCTGGATTTGGTAGAGTTGGTGTGGATCTGGATTTGGCAGAGTTGGTGTGGATCTGGATTTGGCCGAGTTGGTGTGGATCTGGATTTGGTAGAGTTGGTGTGGATCTGGATTTGGCAGAGTTGGTGTGGATCTGGATTTGGCAGAGATGGTGTGGATCTGGATTTGGCCGAGTTGGTGTGGATCTGGATTTCGCAGAGTTGGTGTGGATCTGGATTTGGCAGAGTTGATGTGGATCTGGATTGGTAGAATTGACGTGGATCTGGATATGGTCGAGTTGGAGTGGATCTGGATTTGGCAGAGTTGGTGTGGATCTGGATTTGGTACAGTTGGTGTGGATCTGGATTTGGTACAGTTGGTGTGGATCTGGATTTGGTCGAGTTGGTGTGGATCTGGATTTGGCAGAGTTGGTGTGGATCTGGATTTGGTAGAGTTGGTGTGGATCCGGATTTGGCAGAGTTGGTGTGGATCTGGATTTGGTAGAGTTGGTGCGGATCTGGATTTGGTTGAGTTGGTGTGGATTTGGATTTGGTAGAGTTGGTGTGGATCTGGATTTGGTCGAGTTGGTGTGGATCTGGATTTGACAGAGTTGGTGTGGATCTGGATTTGGCAGAGTTGGTGTGGATCTGGATTTGGTACAGTTGGTGTGGATCTGGATTTGGTCGAGTTGGTGTGGATCTGGATTTGGCAGAGTTGGTGTGGATCTGGATTTAAATATGTTGGTGTGGATCTGGATTTGGTCGAGTTGGTGTGGATCTGGATTTGGTAGAGTTGGTGTGGATCCTGATTTGGCAGAGTTGGTGTGGATCTGGATATGGTCGAGTTGGTGTGGATCTTGATTTGGCAGAGTTGGTGTGGATCTTGATTTGGCAGAGTTGGTGCGTCTCTGGGTTTGGTCGAGTTGGTGTGGATCTGATTTTGGTCGAGTTGGTGTGGATCTGGATTTGGCAGAGTTGGTGTGGATCTGGATTTGGAAGAGTTGGTGTGGACCTGGATATGGCAGAGTTGGTGTGGATCTGGATTTGGTCGAGTTGGTGTGGATCTGGATTTGGTCGAGTTGGTGTGGATCTGGATTTGGCAGAGTTGGTGTGGATCTGGATTTGGTAGAGTTGGTGCGGATCTGGATTTGGCAGAGTTTGTGTGGATCTGTATTTGGTAGAGTTGGTGTGGATCTGGATTTGGTAAGTTGGTGTGGATCTGGATTTGGCAGAGTTGGTGTGGATCTGGATTTGGTAAATTGGTGTGGATCTGGATTTGGCAGAGTTGGTGTGGATCTGGATTTGGTAGAGTTGGTGCGGATCTGGATTTGGCAGAGTTTGTGTGGATCTGTATTTGGTAGAGTTGGTGTGGATCTGGATTTGGTAAGTTGGTGTGGATCTGGATTTGGCAGAGTTGGTGTGGATCTGGATTTGGTAGAGTTGGTGTGGATCTGGATTTGGTAGAGTTGGTGTGGATCTGGATTTGGTAGAGTTGGTGTGGATCTGGATTTGGTCGAGTTGGTGTCGATCAGGATTTGGCAGAGTTGGTGTGGATCCGGATTTGGTCGAGATGGTGTGGATCTTGATTTGGCAGAGTTGGTGTGGATCTTGATTTGGCAGAGTTGGTGTGTATCTGGGTTTGGTCGAGTTGGTGTGGATCTGGACTTGGTTGAGTTGGTGTGGATCTGGATTTGGTCGAGTTGGTGTGGATCTGGATTTGGTAGAGTTGGTGCGGATCTGGATTTGGCAGAGTTGGTGTGGATCTGGATTTGGCCGAGTTGGTGTGGATCTGGATTTGGTAGAGTTGGTGTGGATCTGGATTTGGCAGAGTTGGTGTGGATCTGGATTTGGCAGAGATGGTGTGGATCTGGATTTGGCCGAGTTGGTGTGGATCTGGATTTGGCAGAGTTGGTGTGGATCTGGATTTGGCAGAGTTGATGTGGATCTGGATTGGTAGAATTGACGTGGATCTGGATATGGTCGAGTTGGAGTGGATCTGGATTTGGCAGAGTTGGTGTGGATCTGGATTTGGTACAGTTGGTGTGGATCTGGATTTGGTAGAGTTGGTGTGGATCTGGATTTGGTCGAGTTGGTGTGGATCTGGATTTGGCAGAGTTGGTGTGGATCTGGATTTGGTAGAGTTGGTGTGGATCCGGATTTGGCAGAGTTGGTGTGGATCTGGATTTGGTAGAGTTGGTGCGGATCTGGATTTGGTTGAGTTGGTGTGGATTTGGATTTGGTAGAGTTGGTGTGGATCTGGATTTGGTCGAGTTGGTGTGGATCTGGATTTGACAGAGTTGGTGTGGATCTGGATTTGGCAGAGTTGGTGTGGATCTGGATTTGGTACAGTTGGTGTGGATCTGGATTTGGTCTAGTTGGTGTGGATCTGGATTTGGCAGAGTTGGTGTGGATCTGGATTTAAATATGTTGGTGTGGATCTGGATTTGGTCGAGTTGGTGTGGATCTGGATTTGGTAGAGTTGGTGTGGATCCTGATTTGGCAGAGTTGGTGTGGATCTGGATATGGTCGAGTTGGTGTGGATCTTGATTTGGCAGAGTTGGTGTGGATCTTGATTTGGCAGAGTTGGTGCGTCTCTGGGTTTGGTCGAGTTGGTGTGGATCTGGATTTGGTCGAGTTGGTGTGGATCTGGATTTGGCAGAGTTGGTGTGGATCTGGATTTGGAAGAGTTGGTGTGGGCCTGGATATGGCAGAGTTGGTGTGGATCTGGATTTGGTCGAGTTGGTGTGGATCTGGATTTGGTCGAGTTGGTGTGGATCTGGATTTGGCAGCGTTGGTGTGGATATGGATTTGGCAGAGTTGGTGTGGCTCTGGATTTGGTCGCGTTGGTGTGGATCTGGATTTGGCCAAGTTGGTGTGGATCTGGATTTGGCAGAGTTGGTTTGGATCTGGATTTGGAAGAGTTGGTGTGGACCTGGATATGGCAGAGTTGGTGTGGATCTGGATTTGGTCGAGTTGGTGTGGATCTGGATTTGGCAGCGTTGGTGTGGATCTGGATTTGGCAGAGTTGGTGTGGCTCTGGATTTGGTCGAGTTGGTGTGGATCTGGATTTGGCCGAGTTGGTGTGGATCTGGATTTAGCAGAGTTGGTGTGGATCTGGATTTGGTAGAGTTGGTGTGGATCCGGATTTGGCAGAGTTGGTGTGGATCTGGATTTGGCAGAGTTGGTGTGGATCTTGATTTGGCAGAGTTGGTGTGGATCTGGATTTGGCAGAGTTGGTGTGGATCTGGATTTCGCAGAGTTGGTGTGGACCTGGATATGGCAGAGTTGGTGTTGGTCTGGATTTGGTCGAGTTGGTGTGGATCTGGATTTGGTCGAGTTGGTGTGGATCTGGATTTGGCAGCGTGGTGTGGATCTGGATTTGACAGAGTTGGTGTGGATCTGGATTTGGTCGAGTTGGTGTGGATCTGGATTTGGCAGAGTTGGTGTGGATCTGGATTTGGCAGAGTTTGAGTGGATCTGGATTTGGCAGAGTTGGTGTGGATCTGGATTTGGTACAGTTGGTGTGGATCTGGATTTGGTCGAGTTGGTGTGGATCTGAAATTGGCAGAGTTGGTGTGGATCTGGATTTGGCAGCGTTGGTGTGTATCTGGATTTGGTACAGTTGGTGTGGATCTGGATTTGGTCGAGTTGGTGTGGATCTGGATTTGGCAGAGTTGGTGTGGATCTGGATTTATATATGTTGGTGTGGATCTGGATTTGGTCGAGTTGGTGTGGAGCTGGATTTGGCAGAGTTGGTGTGGATCTGGATTTGGTCGAGTTAGTGTGGATCTGGATTTGGCAGAGTTGGTGTGGATCTGGATTTGGTAGAGTTGGTGTGGATCCGGATTTGGCAGAGTTGGTGTGGATCTGGATTTGGTCGAGTTGGTGTGGATCTTGATTTGGCAGAGTTGGTGTGGATCTTGATTTGGCAGAGTTGGTGTGTATCTGGGTTTGGTCGAGTTGGTGTGGATCTGGATTTGGTCGAGTTGGTGTGGATCTGGATTTGGCAGAGTTGGTGTGGATCTGGATTTGGCAGAGTTGGTGTGGATCTGGTTGCGTTGGTGTGGATCTGGATTTGGTAGAATTGGTGTGGATCTGGATTTGGTGGAGTTGGTGTGGATCTGGATTTGGCAGTGTTGGTGTGGATCTGGATTTGGTAGAGTTGGTGTGGATCTGGATTCGGTCGAGTTGGTGTGGATCTGGATTTGGCAGAGTTGGTGTGGATCTGGATTTGGTACAGTTGGTGTGGATCTGGATTTGGTCGAGTTGGTGTGGTTCTGGATTTGGCAGAGTTGGTGTGGGTCTGGATTTAAATATGTTGGTGTGGATCTGGATTTGGTCGAGTTGGTGTGGAGCTGGATTTGGCAGAGTTGGTGTGGATCTGGATTTGGTCGAGTTAGTGTGGATCTGGATTTGGCAGAGTTGGTGTGGATCTGGATTTGGTAGAGTTGGTGTGGATCCGGATTTGGCAGAGTTGGTGTGGATCTGGATTTGGTCGAGTTGGTGTGGATCTGGATTTGGTCGAGTTGGTGTGGATCTTGATTTGGCAGAGTTGGTGTGTATCTGGGTTTGGTCGAGTTGGTGTGGATCTGGATTTGGTCGAGTTGGTGTGGTTCTGGATTTGGTCGAGTTGGTGTAGATCTGGATTTGGCAGCGTTGGTGTGGATCTGGATTTGGCAGAGTTGGTGTGGATCTGGATTTGGTCGAGTTACATAAGTACATAAGTACATAAGAACTAGGAGCAGGAGTAGGCCATCTGGCCCCTCGATCCTGCTCCGCCATTCAATTAGATCATGGCTGATCTTTTGTGGACTCAGCTCCACTTTCCGGCCCGAAGACCATAACCCTTAATCCCTTTACTCTTCAAAAAACTATCTATCGTTACCTTAAAAACATGTAATGAAGGAGCCTCAACTGCTTCACTGGGCAAGTAATTCCATAGATTCACAACCCTTTGGGTGAAGAAGTTCCTCCTAAACTCAGTCCTAAATCTACTTCCCCTTATTTTGAGGCTATGCCCCCTAGTTCTGCTGTCACCCACCAGTGGAAACAACCTGCCCGCATCTATCCTATCTATTCCCTTCATAATTTTAAATGTTTCTATAAGATCCCCCCTCATCCTTCTAAATTCCAACGAGTATAGTCCCAGTCTACTCAACCTCTCCTCATAATCCAACCCCTTCAGCTCTGGGATTAACCTAGTGAATCTCCTCTGCACACCCTCCAGCGCCGGTACGTCCTTTCTCAAGTAAGGAGACCAAAACTGAACACAATACTCCAGGTGTGGCCGCACTAACACCTTATACAATTGCAACATAACCTCCCTAGTCTTAAACTCCATCCCTCTAGCAATGAAGGACAAAATTCCATTTGCCTTCTTAATCACCTGTTGCACTTGTAAACCAACCTTCTGTGACTCATGCACTAGCACACCCAAGTCTCTCTGAACAGCGGCATGCTTTAATATTTTATCGTTTAAATAATAATCCCGTTTGCTGTTATTCCTACCAAAATGGATAACCTCACATTTGTCAACATTGTATTCCATCTGCCAGACCCGAGCCCATTCACTTAACCTATCCAAATCCCTCTGCAGACTTCCAGTATCCTCTGCACTTTTCGCTTTACCACTCAGCTTAGTGTCATCTGCAAACTTGGACACATTGCCCTTGGTCCCCAACTCCAAATCATCAATGTAAATTGTGAACAATTGTGGGCCCAACACGGATCCCTGAGGGACACCACTAGCTACTGATTGCCAACCAGAGAAACACCCATTTATCCCAACTCTTTGCTTTCTATTAATTAACCAATCCTCTATCCATGCTACTACTTTACCCTTAATGCCATGCATCTTTATCTTATGCAGCAACCTTTGTGTGGCACCTTGTCAAAGGCTTTCTGGAAATCCAGATATACCACATCCATCGGCTCCCCGTTATCTACTGCACTGGTAATGTCCTCAAAAAATTCCACTAAATTAGTTAGGCATGACCTGCCTTTTACGAACCCATGCTGCGTCTGCCCAATGGGACAATTTCTATCCAGATGCCTCGCAATTTCTTCCTTGATGATAGATTCCAGCATCTTCCCTATTACCGAAGTTAAACTCACTGGCCTATAATTTCCTGCTTTCTGCCTACCTCCTTTTTTAAACAGTGGCGTCACGTTTGCTAATTTCCAATCCACCGGGACCACCCCAGAGTCTAGTGAATTTCGGTAAATTATCACTAGTGCATCTGCAATTTCCCTAGTCATCTCTTTTAGCACTCTGGGATGCATTCCATCAGGGCCAGGAGACTTGTCTACCTTTAGCCCCATTAGCTTGCCCATCACTCCCTCCTTAGTGATAACAATCCTCTCAAGGTCCTCACCTGTCATAGCCTCATTTCTATCAGTCGCTGGCATGTTATTTGTGTCTTCCACTGTGAAGACCGACCCAAAAAACCTATTCAGTTCCTCAGCCATTTCCTCATTTCCCATTATTAAAACTCCCTTCTCATCCTCTAAAGGACCAATATTTACCTTAGCCACTCTTTTTTGTCTTATATATTTGTAAAAACTTTTACTGTCTGTTTTTATATTCTGAGCAAGTTTACTCTCATACTCTATCTTACTCTTCTTTATAGCTTTTTTAGTAGCTTTCTGTTGCCCCCTAAAGATTTCCCAGTCCTCTAATCTCCCAGCAATCTTTGCCACTTTATATGCTTTTTCCTTCAATTTGATACTCTCCCTTATTTCCTTAGATATCCACGGTCGATTTTCCCTCTTTCTTCCGTCCTTCCTTTTTGTTGGTATAAACCTTTGCTGAGCACTGTGAAAAATCGCTTGGAAGGTTCTCCACTGTTCCTCAACTGTTCCACCATAAAGTCTTAGCTCCCAGTCTACCTTAGCTAGTTCTTCTCTCATCCCCTTGTAATCTCCTTTGTTTAAACACAAAACACTAGTATTTGATTTTACTTTCTCACCCTCCATCTGTATTTTAAATTCCACCATATTGTGATCGCTCCTTCCGAGAGGATCTCTAACTATGAGATCATGAATCAATCCTGTCTCATTACACAGGACAAGATCTAGGACCGCTTGTTCCCTCGTAGGTTCCATTACATACTGTTCTAGGAAACTATCGCGGATACATTCTATAAACTCCTCCTCACGGTTGCCTTGACCGACCTGGTTAAACCAATCGACATGTAGATTAAAATCCCCATGATAACTGCTGTACCATTTCTACATGCATCAGTTATTTCTTTGTTTATTGCCTGCCCCACCATCTCGTTACTATTTGGTGGCCGATAGACTACTCCTATCAGTGACTTTTTCGCCTTACTATTCCTGATTTCCACCCAAATGGATTCAACCTTATCCTCCATAGCACCGATGTCATCCCTTACTATTGCCCGGATGTCATCCTTAAATAACAGAGCAACACCACCTCCCTTACCATCCACTCTGTCCTTCCGAATAGTTTGATACCCTCGGATATTTAACTCCCAGTCGTGACCATCCTTTAACCATGTTTCAGTAATGGCCACTAAATCATAGTCATTTACGATGATTTGTGCCACCAACTCATTTACTTTATTCCGAATACTACGAGCATTCAGGTAAAGTACACTTATGTTGGTTTTTTTACCTCTGTTTTGAATCTTAACATCTCCAGTTTTATTCCTTTTGTTATTACTGGGCCTATTCACTGTGCTCCCCTCAGTCACTGTACCTTGTACTGTCGCCCTTATGGATTTCTGACTATGTCTTCTCTGCCTTGCACTTTTCCCCTTACTTCCTTTTGTTTCTGTCCCTGTTTTACTACCTTCCAACTTCCAGCATTGGTTCCCATCCCCCTGCCACATTAGTTTAAACCCTCCCCAACAGCTCTAGAAAACACCCCCCCCTAGGACATCGGTTCCAGTCCTGCCCAAGTGCAGACCGTCCGGTTTGTACTGGTCCCACCTCCCCCAGAACCGGTCCCAATGCCCCAGGAATTTGAATCCCTCCCTCTTGCACCATCTCTCGAGCCACGCATTCATCCTATCTATCCTGACATTCCTACTCTGACTAGCTCGTGGCACTGGTAGCAATCCTGAGATTACTACCTTTGAGGTCCTACTTTTTAGTTTAACTCCTAACTCCCTGAATTCCGCTTGTAGGACCTCCTCCCGTTTTTTACCTATATCGTTGGTGCCTATGTGCACCATGACAGCTGGCTGTTCACCCTCCCCCCCCCCCAGAATGTCCTGCAGCCGCTCCGAGACATCCTTGACCCTTGCACCAGGGAGGCAACATACCATCCTGGAGTCTCGATTGCGTCCACAGAACCGCCTGTCTATTCCCCTTACGATCGAGTCCCCTATCACTATAGCCCTGCCATTTTTCTTCCTGCCCTGCTGTGCAGCAGAGCCAGCCACGGTGCCATGAACCTGGCTGCTGCTGCCTTCCCCTGGTGAGCCATCTCCCTCAACAGTATCCAAAACGGTATATCTGTTTTGCAGGGAGATGACCGCAGGGGACACCTGCACTGCCTTCCTACTCTTGCTCTTTCTTTTGGTCACCCATTTTCTATCTCCCTCAGTAACCTTCACCTGCGGTGTGACCAACTCGCTAAACGTGCTATCCACGACCTCCTCAGCATCGCGGATGCTCCAAAGTGAGTCCATCCGCTGCTCCAGAGACGTCTGGTCTAACAAGAGCTGCAACTGAAAACACTTCTTGCACGTGAAGGAGCCAGGGACAGTGGACGTGTCCCTGAGCTCCCACATCGCACACGAGGAGCATGACACGGGTCTGGGATCACCTGCCATGTCTTAAACCCTTGGTAAACTTAAACAACTAGAATTTCAAAATAAAAATAAATAAATTAGACAATGAAAAGAAAAAGAGAGACTACTTACCAGTCACTTACCAGTGTTAAAAAGCACCTCCTCACACTCTGCGCCGAATTACCTCACTTCCCCAAATTACCAAGTTTCAATCCCCACTCTGTATGAGTCTCACTCCGGATGCGTCTTCTGGAAAAGTGCTCGTTGGTGTGGATCTGGATTTGGCAGAGTTGGTGTGGATCTGGATTTGGCAGAGTTGGTGTGGATCTGGATTTGGTAGCGTTGGTGTGGATCTGGATTTGGTAGAATTGGTGTGGATCTGGATTTGGTCGAGTTGGTGTGGATCTGGATTTGGCAGAGTTGGTGTGGATCTGGATTTGGTAGAGTTGGTGTGGATCTAGATTTGGTCGAGTTGGTGTGGATCTGGATTTGGCAGAGTTGTTGTGGATCTGGATTTGGCAGAGTTGGTGTGGATCTGGATTTGGTACAGTTGGTGTGGATCTGGATTTGGTCGAGTTGGTGTGGTTCTGGATTTGGCAGAGTTGGTGTGGATCTGGATTTAAATATGTTGGTGTGGATCTGGATTTGGTCGAGTTGGTGTGGAGCTGGATTTGGCAGAGTTGGTGTGGATCTGGATTTGGTCGAGTTAGTGTGGATCTGGATTTGGCAGAGTTGGTGTGGATCTGGATTTGGTAGAGTTGGTGTGGATCCGGATTTGGCAGAGTTGGTGTGGATCTGGATTTGGTCGAGTTGGTGTGGATCTTGATTTGGCAGAGTTGGTGTGGGTCTGGATTTGGCAGAGTTGGTGTGGATCTGGATTTCGCAGAGTTGGTGTGGACCTGGACATGGCAGAGTTGGTGTGGATCTGGATTTGGTCGAGTTGGTGTGGATCTGGATTTGGTCGAGATGGTGTGGATCTGGATTTGGCAGCGTTGGTGTGGATCTGGATTTGGCAGAGTTGGTGTGGATCTGGATTGGTCGAGTTGGTGTGGATCTGGATTTGGCAGAGTTGGTGTGGATCTGGATTTGGCAGAGTTGGTGTGGATCTGGATTTGGTCACGTTAGTGTGGATCTGGATTTGGTAGAATTGGTGTGGATCTGGATTTGGTCGAGTTGGTGTGGATCTGGATTTGGCAGAGTTGGTGTGGATCTGGATTTGGTAGAGTTGGTGTGGATCTGGATTTGGTCGAGTTGGTTTGGATCTGGATTTGGCTGAGTTGGTGTGGATCTGGATTTGGCAGCGTTGGTGTGGATCTGGATTTGGTCGAGTTGGTGTGGATCTGGATTTGGCAGAGTTGGTGTGGATCTGGATTTGGTACAGTTGGTGTGGTTCTGGATTTGGTCGAGTTGGTGTGGTTCGGGATTTGGCAGAGTTGGTGTGGATCTGGATTTAAATATGTTGGTGTGGATCTGGATTTGGTCGAGTTGGTGTGGAGCTGGATTTGGCAGAGTTGGTGTGGATCTGGATTTGGTCGAGTTAGTGTGGATCTGGATTTGGCAGAGTTGGTGTGGATCTGGATTTGGTAGAGTTGGTGTGGATCTGGATTTGGCAGAGTTGGTGTGGATCTGGATTTGGCAGAGTTGGTGTGGATCTGGATTTGGTAGAGTTGGTGTGGATCCGGATTTGGCAGAGTTGGTGTGGATCTGGATTTGGTCGAGTTGGTGTGGATCTTGATTTGGCAGAGTTGGTGTGGGTCTGGATTTGGCAGAGTTGGTGTGGATCTGGATTTGGCAGAGTTGGTGTGGATCTGGATTTGGTCGAGTTAGTGTGGATCTGGATTTGGCAAAGTTGGTGTGGATCTGGATTTGGTAGAGTTGGTGTGGATCCGGATTTGGCAGAGTTGG